>NC_054755.1:22050449-22747298 GCF_018143015.1 Lytechinus variegatus | reverse complement strand
TATATGACTCAACACAATCGGGGCAATTCCAAAAATTGACCCCTATTGACCCAATTTTGACCCCTCACATGGTCAAGATGACCATTAGAAATTTGTCACCAAGTTGGAAGTTGTTCCTTATGATGTCACCAATCACATAAAAGTGAAAAATCAGACTTAGCCAATTTTTCGAAGTAGATGACATATGCTGCCTGACTATTCCCAAGCCTTGTCTAAATTTTCCGGCGCGAGCGTAGCAAAAGCTTGCAGCTGCACGCACGGCTTGTACTCCAGCGCCATGCTCGCAAGCGCACATGCACAGCGCTAGCGCGAATATCACCGTGAATACCTAGTAGTACCGTTCCGGGATCCCGCTCCGTAGACCCATTTTTACCCCCGTTTTTCACACTGGCCGGTATAAATTTAGATCCCAATGCCCGGTATCTCAGGGGCGTCGATCCATTTTTCAGATGAGGGGGAGGCAAAATCATAAATCAACGTTCCAACATGTCCAAAGGCGCTCGATCACATAAAACAAACAAACTCACCCCACGCACCCTCACACACACATAGGCCTTGTTACAACCGATGATAGGCACCTTTCGCAAATCTCTATGTGCGTATAAAAAAAAGTTTACACTTTGAAAAAGCTCTGGGAATTAAAAAATATACAAGTGGGTATTTTTTCACATTAAATCTTGGGTTTGGGTCTCATCTATCCAATGAAAGTAAAAGTTTTGACAGAATGTTACTCTTGAGTGAGCACTGTCCATTTTTGTAAAGCTCGCAGAAATCTGCGCAGAAATGCTCGTTTTCACGCAGTGTCAAGAGGAAAGGGCGAAATCAAACTTACCCTGCGATACATTTTTCCTACATTTCCCTTGCACTTTTAGTCAGTTAAGATAAAACAGATACATTCAAGCATTTTTAAACAAATTTGCCACCCAAATTGAAATTTCAACACTTATTAAGCACAACTTTTACCCTTTTTGTGCCAGCTGGATCTGAGGACATAACTGAATCTGAACAAAGGTTTACATCAGACATCTCCAGCACTTTTTCACTAAGTTTTTATTATTTAAAGTGGGTTGACATTTCATTTTTCATTTAATACTTGTTTCTCCACACTTTTCCCAAGCTTGACAATGATTAACAAAATGAAAATCAAGCCTAATTCATTTTATGTAAATCACAGCTCAGTGTAAATCAAATATCGTCTTGATGGCCTTGGTGTGTAGGGGAGTGGGGGAGGGGCGCAATGCACTCTTCGAAGTGTATTGGGCAAGGAAACAAGTTAGAGGTCAAAGATATCTTCAAATCAATTTTACTTGCTAAATTCTACGAGTTCTTAATGATAAGGGTTTAATTTTATTCGCATAGCTATTTCAAAGTACTGCGCAAATAATTTTTCACTAACTTTTCAAAAGTAAGTGGTGCTCACTCAAGTGGAAATATTTTTCGATAGTTATATCGTCATTTGCTTAAATGGATCTGTACCAATGTTAAAATGTGGAAAAATCTTCAGGATATTACAAATATATAATTTTACAGGATTTTTTCAAAGTGTAAATTTTTTTTTGATACGCACTTTATATATCATACTGTATAATGGTATCTCTGAGATGAAAAGGCGCAGGTTGGTGATCATGATGTAAAAATGCACAGATTCTGATCAGAAGATCAAATAAAATAAAATTAAGGACATAGAATGCATATTCTCCCATAAAATTTAAGGCCAAAGGTCAATGACCTTTTATACATTAAATATAGGAATAAGCACAAGAGGCTTCACGCAACATTGAATCAGCAATCTCTTCCGTCGAATAATACCGATTATACGAGGTCAGTAAATGACGATGTCGTAATTGTGAGAGAATCTCAGTCCAGATCAATGGATCACGCTTCACATAATGATGTTTCCAAGAGAGCCACAAAAGCCGATGTCTTGATTATAGGAGATTCCATGACCAGGTCAATTAATCCATCTAAATTATCTCGGCGTCTTAAAATAAGATGCAGATCACTCCCAGGCATGAAGATCGAAGATTCCTGTGAAATGATCCAGTCTCAAGCCGAAATGTCTGAGGCTAAAAATGTAATCATTCATTTTGGATCTAACAATGTCAATTGTGATACAGCAGATGAAATAATTACTAAGCTAATTTCTGTCGGTGATTATATCATGAGCACTACATCTGTCAAAACACTTGCCTTCTCTTCAATTATCCACCGGCAAGGTGAGAGTTCAGAAATCTCCGCTCGTGTCGACGAGGTAAATCGTGCGTTGGAACTTGTGACCAATCAGCGTGGCTGGATACAGCTAGCCAATGACAACATCGTTCCCGATACCCACCTCACCGGTGATGGCGTGCATCTAAATTCATACGGAACGAAATTGTTAGCGTCAAACATCATCAAATACCTTCGGTCATTTCATCGTAATCCGACGGAAAGAGGAATCTACTCCCGGCAGTCTGGTAATTTTGAATCTTTTCGGCCTTCTCGCAATCAGAAATTTCGTCGAAAACCAAGAGGTCGACAGTTTCCTCGAGATTGGATGGACAGCCTCGAGACTGCACGCAGACTACTGAACAATCAGCAGTGATACATGAAGACGATCCAAAAATGAACTCAAATGTTTGTGCAGCGAATCCTATTCACGGCAGTAAAATTATTTCCCTTGAAGAAGGAAAGATTCCAACTTTTACCAAAGGAACTAATTTCCTCTTTTTTGAATATTCGCGGATTAGTTAATAAGATGGACTCATTGCGATACTTATTATCAAATAACTCAATTGATTTACTGTGCTTGAATGAAACCTTTTGTGATAACACAATAACTGATGACGAATTAGTCATTGACGGATTGCGTATTGAGAGGAAAGATAGAACACGGAACGGTGGTGGCGTCGTAATATATGTTTCCGATAAAATAACTTATTTTAGAAGAAATGAATTCGAAGATCCCCTGATGGAAAGTATTTGTTTACAGGTTTGCCTTCCATTCCAAAAAAGTTGTATCCTTCTTTGTATTTATAGACCACCATCTAGCGACATCTCATTTTTTGATAAACTGGAAGATATTTTAGAGAGAATTCATTGCTCCCATACATCAACTAATGAAGTACTTATTTTAGGTGATTTAAATTGCGACTACCTTAACGCCCGTAACACTGGCAAACTTGACTTTATCATGAATTCCTTCAATTTAAATCAAATTATCTCTTCCCCTACCCGCGTAACAGATGAATCTGAATCTCTGATTGACCTTATATTTACATCAAGAATTGAAAATATTTGTGAGCATGGATGTGTACATACATCTCTTAGTGACCATTTCCTGGTTTATGCTATCCGTAAACTACATACAAAGTATAAACCAAGCCCAGTTCATAAAATAATCCAATATAGATCTTTTAAAAACTTTGATCTTGCGAAATTTAAATCTTTATTATCTAATGCAATCATGAACTTATCAAATATTGCAGAAAATCTTTATACTGATGTTAATTATTATTTGCATGAGTGGAAAACACTCTTTATGAAAGTTGTTGATGTTATTGCACCTAAAAAACAACTGAGAGTTCGTAAAGAATCTCATCCTTGGATAAATGCTGATAACCGTGTATTAATGTCAAGGCGAGACAAAATTCATAAAAGATTTTTGTCTGCCAAAAAGAATGTAGTTGAGGATAATATAGAATCAGATAGTGAACATGGTGAATGCAACAAATTGTGGTCCGAATTCAAAACTTTAAGGGATGAAGTAACCAGTGCTCTCAATCAAAGTAAAAGTGAGTACTTAAAATCTGAAATAAGCAAATGCAAAGGTGATCCAAAACGTATGTGGAAATGTTTGCGCTCATTTATACCCAGGACGAAAAAGGCATTACCACAAACTTTTCATTTAAATGATAAAATGTACGATTGTGATACTACTATTGCTGATGCATTTAATAAATATTTAATTGAAATAAACTATAAAGTATACTGCGACGACGCAAACGGTAGTTTTAATCCATCAAATATTCATTTTGACAAAAATAATTCAACCTCTTACAATACTTTTGAATTTGATGTTGTTGAATCTGATTCCGTTAAGAAAATTATAACCAATTTGGATTTAGCTAAGTCAACAGGTATTGATGAAATAAGTGTTACACTTATAAAATCTGCTGGTGATGTCATAGTCCCCAGCATCACTCACTTAACAAGCTTGTCTTTATCGTCTGGCACTTACCTGGATGATTGGAAAAATGCTAAAGTTCTTCCTTTGTATAAAAAGGCGACATTAGTGCAATACCCAATTATCGCCCTATTTCCATACTCGCAATTCTTAGTAAAGTTTTAGAGAAAATTGTACATCGGCAGCTTTATGATTACCTCGTTTCTAATAATGTGATAACGAAATCTCAATTTGGATTTAGACTGGGTCACAGTATTTCCACAGCACTTGCTGCATTAACCGATACCTGGATTCGTGCTATTGACGATGGTAAAATCATTGGTGCCATTTTTATTGATCTAAAACGAGCATTTGATACAGTTGACTCATCAATTATGTTAGCAAAGCTGAAGAAAATAGGTTTGTCTGATGGCTAATTGTCTTGGTTTAAATCCTATCTTACGAATAGAAAACAACAAGTTTCAATTAGACAATCTATATCAAATGAACGTTCCCTTTCAATTGGAGTTCCCCAAGGCTCGATCCTAGGACCCCTTCTTTTTTTAACATTAATTGACGATGTGGTCCGTGTCCTAAAAGATGGAAATTTAATTATGTACGCTGATGATACCACTCTGTATGTCACCGGTAGTTCTATTCAAGAAGTAGAATATAAATTACAACTTGAATTTAAATCTATATGCAAATGGATTTCAGATAATAGACTATATCTGAATACAGAGAAAACAGCCTACAGCTTCAAAGTAATGGTCTTGGGGAGTAAACAAAAACTTCATATATATAGAAATTATTGTATTCACATAAACCATAATGGTGACGAGATAAGTCAATGCTCTAGCATCAAATGTCTAGGTGTTATAATTGATAGACATCTCTTGTGCATTATCAAGTAGATTCTGTTTGTAAAAAAATATTTGCTGCACTTGCTATGTTAAAAAGAATTCATCCCTTCGTAGAAAATTATACCCTGAAATCATTATATATGTGCCTTATTGAATCACAAATGAATTATTGTTGTGAGATATGGGGAAATCGTTTTCAATTTTATGTGGATCGAATTACCAAGCTCCAAAAAAGAGCAGCCCGTTTGATCCTTAGATGTCACATATATACCCCATCTAAAGTAATGTTTTCAAATCTTGATTGGACGGCCTTCAAGTGCAGAATCATGTATTTTCGATATATACACAACAAAAAAAGTAAGTCCCCCCCCCCTAAACAAACATCAATAATTTCCGAACCAATGTGAGTTTTTGATATATTTTTACATGAGCGTGTAGGTAATTTTATAAGCTACCCTATGAGTAAATGTTGTGGATGTATCTTACGTCATGCTTCAGTGAGCACCGTCAGAAGGCAAAAATGTCACTTTTCAAAAGTCACAAGCAAAATATCACGACTTTGATTCCATTGTATTGGAACTAATTCCACATTCTCATCATGAAAACTAGTCAGAAGGCTTGGAAAGGGTACTTTCTAAAAGACGATACAACTTTTTAAGCTAAATTTCACGGTTGAATAAACTCAAGTCCAAATTTGCTATAATTGGATTTTTACACATTTCTTTCAATAAAAATGCTAGAATATGATGACAGTTATTTTGGGGAAGACTATCTCCAACAATATTCACCGTTTCACGGTTCAATGAACATTTATTGGAAACAAAAAATGCGATTTTCAAATATCGTAGGCAAGTATTGCTTCATTTTTCTAACTAAAAATGATCTTTTCTCAACTTTTTTGTTATGTTCATGACCAATTAACATGCTTCAATGATTCAAAGGTGTCAACTTAAACATTTACGCTTGAATGAACATGTGGAATGTGATTAGCTCTTTTTTACGTTATTGGAAAAACTGCAGTTTGTAACTATGGATATCTGTCACACAACTCCTTGCACAGTTCATTTGATTTGATTTTCATGAAAATCCCGATGTTTAATGCATCAGTGAGCACACAATATTCGAAAATTATGCAAATGAGAAGAAAGTTCAAGGCCTTGGCCCCACTCTCTACCGAATCGAATGGTTATTTTGGTGTGTGCACATTTTGGATAGTGTTACTCTGAAGCCATGTGCGAAGTTTCATTAAATAACTGTTGGCAGAAGTAACAAAAACCGTCCATGAAACAAACCCTCATTTCATATTTGTTAAAATTTTGACTTCCTCTCTCATAGACTTGTGTACATTATGGGTGCATATGTTTAAGCATACGTAAACCCCTTATTCAATATGGTGGAACTTTTTTTCAAGACTGTCTTTAGCAATGTCGTTTGGCAGTAATGTTTATCAACCTATGGGCAGAATTCTGTGCGAAAATGAAATCGATTTGCTTGTTTATGGATGAGTGAGCACGCATCAAAGTGGGATAATTGGTATTTTCAATGACACAGACTCATTTTAAAGGGTAATATGAATATTGGGGGCAAATTTGGTTTGAAAGGTGTCTTTAATTGCTGTTGTTTTTATCATCCGTCATTTCTATCACCAAACACTTTCAGAACTTTAGCCATTTCATGGTTGAGCGAGCACATTCGAAAATTTAGGAATGAATACTCTTTATACTGCATAAATGTATTCTTTTCCTAACAATTTCTCAGGATCAGTTGAATGTATGGACAGATCAGTGGTGGATCCAGAATTTTAAATGGGGGAGGGGCCTATAATCGGGGGAGCCATCAACATTTTCAAATTTTAACATGATCTAACAAGCTGTAAAAGATAATACCCCCAAAACCCTATGATGACACGTCACAATTCAGGGGCCGCAGAGCAGTTTTTAAAGTGGGGGGGGGCTGACCATGTCAAAAGTCACAATCGTATTACATTTTTGTACTTGCTTATGGAAAAAAGTGGGGGGGCTGAAGCCCCCCAGCCCCCCCCCCCTCCCTGCTTCCGCGGCCCCTGCAATACATCGTGCTCACTCAACCATGAACATACGATATCAAAATTTGGTCTGAAATGGTTAAATGATGGATAGTAAAACAGCATAACACTATAAAGTTCACCTAAAAACAATTTTTGCCCAACTTTGTATTTGCACAATCTGAAAAACGACTCTTGTGACTTTCAAAAATGGTCATTTTAATTCAATCTTTAATAACTCATGCATGACTCAACCGATCAATCTCATTTTTCCCCTGGAGTTGCTTAATGAGAGTATAAAACCACCCATGAAATATATCTCAAAATTATTTGGTTCAAAAGTTACAGCAGTTTGATTTAGGGGGACTTACTTTTTTTGTTGTGTATATATTTGTTTATAAATGTGTTCATGGTCTCGCACCTGAATACTACTCAAGTTATTTTCAGGATCTTAACAAAACCCATTCGAAAAATACGAGGCAGTCCATCAGACACGATCTTGTTATTCCAAGGTGTCGTTCTGATTATTGCAAACATTCCTTATTTTACGCCTGTCCAAAACTGTGGAATAGCCTGCCGGTCATCATACGTGAATCGTCATCTTTACATTCATTTAAATACAATCTTAAAAAGCATCTCAGGTCGATTGATAATTAAGGTTTTCGATGGCACCCGCTACTTTGTAAAATCTATGTATTTAAATGTTTCAAATAATTTCTCTAATTTTACAATGTTCATTATTGATGTATTCACAATTCTGCTTGTATTGCATTTTTTTTGGCATATATTATGTCATTTTGAATGTTTTTATCTGTAAATATTTTCTGTTTATACATTCTTGTGTATAGGGGCCCCATGGGAGATCAACTGATGTTGAATGGGCTACCCTTGTTGAATAAACAATAAACAAACAATAAATATCCCAATCTGAACAGGGGACATTTCGAGCACGATTTTAAATAAAGAATGAGTTGTGTATCTCAGTCTCGCTTGCTGATTTCTGTGTAATATTACATTACTTTACACATTCTCTTGCTGATCCTCTGCTTCATATATTTAATTTATCATTGCAGCTTGGTCAGGTCCCAAAGAAGATGAAAATAGCTAAAGTTATACCCATTTTCAAAAAGGGAGACCAATTGATTACTAGTAATTATCGCCCAATATCCTTGTTAACTTCGTTCTCAAAAATTCTTGAAAGGATAATTTATAAAAGGACAGTTGCTTTCCTTAAGAAATATAGTATTATATGTGATAATCAATTCGGTTTTAGAGAAAAACATAATACAACTCATGCTATATTGACATTAATAAATAAAATATCTACTTCTTTTCACAATTCTGATCATACCGTAGGATTATTCCTCGACTTCTCAAAAGCGTTTGACACAATAGATCATGAAATACTGTTATATAAGCTATCAAATTACGGTATCAGAGGGACAGCTTTACAATGGTTTAGGAGTTATCTTACTGATAGAATTCAGTTTGTTACAGTAAATGAATCAGAATCTCCAACAAGGCCAGTTTCCTGTGGAATTCCACAAGGTAGTATTCTTGGCCCTTTGTTATTTATACTTTATGTTAATGATATGAAAAATTCATCTCATGTTCTCTCATTTATTCTCTTTGCTGATGATTCCAATATTTTCTATACACATCATGATCCACATGTACTTGTGAGAACTATGAATACAGAATTTAAAAAAGTAACAAACTGGATTAAAGCCAACAAACTGTCACTGAATCTGCAAAAAACTAATTATATGCTTTTTAGTCATTTATTGAAACATCTACCGCATCAAATACTTTTAGATAATACTGAAATCAAAGAAGTGCAAACAACAAAATTCTTAGGTCTCACTATTGATAACAAGCTCACGTGGAATGCTCATATCAACAATATTTGCAAAACTGTGTCACGAAATATTGGAGTCATCAATAAGCTTAAAAACGTTCTTCCAGCACAGGCGCTATCCATGTTGTATTGTGCATTAATCCTACCGTATCTTAATTATGGAATTCTGGCATGGGGTAATGCCTCTCAAACGAGACTAAATAAAGTCTTGCTACTTCAGAAAAAAGTAATGAGAATAATATGCAATATGTCCTTTAGATCTCATACGGATGAATTGTTTCGTCAGAAACGTATCCTTAAAGTCAATGACCTGTACCGCTTGCAACTATTCCAATTCATGTATCAGCTAGATAGAAATAGTGTACCTAATGTCTTACAAAAGAAATTTATGAGAAACAATACTTTACATTCATATAATACGAGACAATCAAACGACTATCACCTACCTAAAAGTAGAACAGTATTTTCTAGCAAAACTATATTTTTCACAGGACCAAAACTCTGGAATTCTCTGGACAGAGAAATGAAAGAGGCAGCTAATCTTAACCGATTTAAATTACTCATCAAAAAATTTCTTCTGAATTCTTATTGATTCAATCAAATATTTGTGAACTTCATACTTATCCACGGTAATATTGATTATTTTAAAGTCAATATTTAATTTTGTATATAGTGTATATACATTTGTGTTACAGTGTTTATATCTATATAATTGTATAGAATTTTGCTGATTATTTTACTCTATTTGTGTCATATTACCCTTGTATAAAGTTTTAATAGGGGGTCTACATTTTACAAGCACTGCTTTTTAGTAGGCCCCTCCACTTTTTTTCTTTTCATTGTACGTTTCAGTCCTGCATGTGTTATGCATTTTTTCATTGTAAACATGATTTATTACGAAATGTACTTTGATGATTGTGGAATATGAATTTATCAATAAATAAATAAATAAATAAATAAATCTTATTTTCTTTTTTGCACATCCGGAATTATGGGGGGGGGGGGGTCAAAACGATATGTTTGCCCCCCATATTTTCATCGATCCCCCCCCCCCCCCCGGATCGACGTCTCTGTATTGGCAGCTTTGGCATCGGCTTTCTAGTGGAGGCAATGGTTTGATAATTTAAAGTCGACCGCACCGATGCACGACCCTCTATTCTACCATTAAGGGTCGCCGCCGAGGAGGCAGAATATGGGACCAAATCATACCTTAGTCATGATATCGAGGTGCTTTGGAAGGGTAGCCTCTATTTTATCGAGTATTGTACGATAAAATGCACAAAATAGAATTCTCAAACTAGTATTATGGCGACATTATTGATGTACGAGTGTATTTACATGACAAAAGAAGACGGTGCTCATAGTATATTTTGATCCTAGCGCAGAGGACACGTGAGAGAGAGCATAATTTAGGGTTTCCGAAACCATTAGTTGCAACCAGGAAACCAGATGCGATGGTTTGGGAGGGATGGCCTTGACATGAAGGGACTCCAAAAATCCAATAGTGTTTGCCAAGTTGCCACGGCAAGAAAAAAATTATTATTTCGCATTTTGGTGGGTATTTTTTTCTTATATCGGTCAAATTTCAACACCAGGGGGAGGCACTGTATACTAATTATGTCAAGAAAATCGGGATAGGGGAACCCAACTTTCCAAAGTCTCCTGGTTTGGAAGTCCGGCTGGACGTCTTCCGGCAGGTTCCCCTTCCAAAAATTCACGTTCTGGTCTTGAAGCCTCTCCCCCAATTTTATTTCACACATGAGATAATCTTGTATTGAATAGGTGATAAATGTAAAGAGGGGAATCCGCACCCCAGGAAATGCCTGTCCTGGGATCCCGTTGGATCTCTTCCTTTGGGAGGTCACGTGACCCGGTTTCCCCCTTAAAATCTGATTGAATGTGGCTTGATGAATGTTGTTTAGAAACCGTGTACTTGTAATTTTCGTTTTAATGATTCTGGGAAAATCCCCCAGTGGCAATAAAAGTTGAGAAACGGCAATTTCATGTTCGATCTGTATTCTCGCAATTTGAAATTCATGCATTTTATGTTACATAACACATTGGGCACAGACGTCACAAATCAAAAAATTTGAACTCTAATGACTTTCTTACTCTTTAACGGATTTTCCTCAAGCCTTCACCAATATTTTTTTACTATTTTTACAACAAAGTTCTCTTCAGAGTGAACTTCCCCTTTAAATTAAAGACTTCGATTAGGTCCTCTCCATTTGTCTCTCGTTTTTTTAAGAGTCTGTCTAACCTCCCTTTTTTGATTTCCCTTTGCCTGGCCTGGGATAAAGTGAAATTTGTTTATTATTACTTATTTAATTTTTTTTCTCCATTTATTTATTCATTTTATTTATTTATTGGAGGGGGGGTGGGTTCTCCACATATCTCGCCAGGTCAAAAAAATAACCAACAACAACAAAGTTATAGGGGGACTACATGTATATTTTTAAGGAGGTTATCGGGCTACTTTTCAGAACCTATTTTGGGGGCCACTTCTGCCACGTTCTTGGTGAGGTTTTAACATTGAAATAGGGAGTTGCAACCCATGCAGGGCTGGCTTAAAAAAATACGGGCAGATTGCACAAGAGGGTCTTTGCAAGGACAGTCTATAATTTTTGCTGTTGATTTGTAATGATGTGTCGTATGAGTCACACCTGTATGGAAGCTTAAAAGTGCCACCGAGATGTTGAGATAATTATCTCGGGAAGTCGACATCTTGATAGCAAAAGATAAGATGACGAGATCCCGGATCTCATGTCGACATCTTTAAGAAGAGATGATGAGATGAAAAGATCCCGAATCTCATCATGTCAACATCTTTTAGAAGAGATGATGAGATGACAAGATCCCGGATCTCATCATGTCAACATCTTTTAGAAAAATGATGAGATGACAAGATCCCGGATCTCATCATGTTGACATCTTTAAGAAGAGATGATGAGATGAAAAGATCCCGAATCTCATCATGTCAACATCTTTTAGAAGAGATGATGAGATGACAAGATCCCGGATCTCATCATGTCAACATCTTTTAGAAAAATGATGAGATGACAAGATCCCGGATCTCATCATGTTGACATCTTGTAGAAGAGATGATGAGATGACAAGATCCCGGATCTCATCATGTTGACATCTTGTAGAAGAGATGATGAGATGACAAGATCCCGGATCTCATCATGTTGACATCTTGTAGAAGAGATGATGAGATGACAAGATCTTGGATCTCGTCATGTCTACATCCAGTGGAAGAGATGATCAGATGTCATGATCTCGTAACTCGTCATGTCTACATCTTTAAGAAGAGATTTCTTCTAAAACTTCTGACCATTTCTTCTAAAAGATGTCGACATGACGAGATCCGGTATCTTGTCATCTGATCATCTCTTCTAAGAGATGTTGACATGATGAGATCCGGGATCTTGTCATCTGATCATCTATTCTACAAGAATTGACATGATGAGATCCGGGATCTTGTCATCTCATCATCTCTTCTAAAAGATGACGACATGACGAGATCCCAGTTTCCAGACCCAGTTGTTTTGAAAATCATAATATAATTCCGAAGTCTTTTTGCAGACCTGATTGTTTAGAAAATTATGATATAAGTTCAAAGACTTTTTTCCAGACACGGTTGTTTCAAAATTTATAATGCAAGTCCAAAATTCTTTTTCCGAACCCGGTTGTTTCATAAATTATAATATAAATCGAAAGTCTTTTTCCAGCCCTGGTTAATTCAAAAATTATTTATAAGTCCAAAACATAGGTCCATCAATAATGAATGTCTTGAGCAGTGTTCTTTTTTGTACACTTTTGTACACAGATCAATTGATCTCTTCAATTCCAAGCAGGGATGTAGTCATTGCTGACCTCGAGGCAACACGTTGGTGGCCTTGGTCCGAGTCACTTTACAGAATATACTAGTATGTGAGGTTCTCTCAAGATGCCTCATGACTCGGAAGAATCAGCCTCGACCTCATCCCTGTGTGCAATTGTGATATATATCTACCATGCAATCTCATTATTAAAGAGAGAGAAACAAGAGAGCTTCAGATTTTGAAGTGTAGCAATCTCCTGAAATTTATGTTTTATTTTAAATTAAAATCAAACTAAAAAAACTTAATTGGGCATGTCATTCATTATGATATTAATGAATGAAAACATTTAAGCAATTTGGTGCTCTTGCAAAACAATTCTGCAATTGGATTTACTGCAAACCCTCAGAAACACTGATGAGCATTTGCCAGTGCATGAAGTGTTTGAATAAAGAGTGGCTTTTGTGCCTATGGAGAGTTATTATTTCTTCAATATTTAGGCCAAGAGCATTAGACCAAACTAGGCTTAAAAAAGGAAAATCCTGGTAACAAGCTTATTTTTTTAGGATAGGTCCAGAAAAATGTCTAGAATAACATACTAAAAGTCCCCATAAATCCTCCGTGGGGGTTTTCCGTAATCCAAGATGGCGTCCAAAATGGCCGCCATTCACAGATAATGGACATAACTCACTCATTATTCACACTAAACACCACATTTCGGTGCATATTTCATGGTTTAAAGAGGTAAAAGATCTAGTAAAAACAGGTTAGAGTGAAAATAAGCAGACTAGGGTACCTAAAATTCCAAGATGGCGTCCAAAATGGCTGCCAAAGCCTAAAAATCTACTATTCATCTATTACTTCCTTTAATATCTTTAATTTTGTTTATATTTAATGGTTTCAATGGTCAAGTAATACATTGGGACAAGGACATTCAGTGGTCAAGTATGTCCAAAAATCCAAGATGGCTTCCCAAAATAGAGTCTAAAATTGCTGTTTTTACTTACGAATGGACATAGCTTATTCAATATCTGCCTATGATATATGATTTTGGTGTCTAAACCATGGTTTGAAAGGTCAAATAATACATTTGGACAAGTTAAAAGAAGCTTCAGTGGTCAGGTATGTCCAAAAATCCAAGATGGCTTCCAAAAACGAGTCTAAATTGACCGCTGTTACTGAAAAATTGACATACTTCATTAAAAAATCCACATGAGAGATATAATTGTGGTGTCTAAACAATTGTTTTAAGTGTTGAATAATAATAAGCACAAGTAAAAAGGACAGTCAGAGAGGTTCAGTATGTCTAAAAAATCGAAGACGGCTTCTAAAAATTGAGTCTAAGATGGCTGCTGTTAACATACAAATTGACAAAGTTCATTTAATATCTGCATACATGTGGTCTAATTCAAAGGACAGACAATGATCAATTATGTCCAACACTGCAAGATGGCTTGCAAAAATTTGGTATAAATGATTGGTTACTGTTATTTAAAAATCAACAGTTTGTTTAATATTCACCTAGGAAATATGTTTTTGGTGTCTAGACCATAGGCCAGTGGTCCAGTATGTTCAGAAATCCATGATAACTTCCAAAAATGGAGTATAAATCAGTTATATCTTGAGGAGAGACTTGTGAATCACAGTGATTCAGTTTGCTTTTCACCTCCCAGGCAAAGGTGACGCCAAAACAAAATAATAATAATAAAAATGACTTTTGAGAATTTAATATTTGCCTGATATATATGATTTTGGTGTCTAATCCCTGGTTTGAAGGGTCAAATAATATTTTGGGATTGTAAGCAATGATCGTAAGCAACAACCGTAATTGTGGTTGGTTTAGCAAGTTTGCGCCTAACAGGCTGCTTGGAATGCTATGAATCCAGTGACCGGTAATAATAATTGTAAAGCGCTTTGAACAGTCGTAGATTGATAAAGCGCTATATAAATGCCAATTATTATTATTATATGGGCGCGTCGTGGTCTATTGGTTCTGACTCTCGCCTTTCAAACAGAGGGTCGTGGGTTCGAATCCTAGTTATGGCGTGTTTTCCTTCAGCAAAAAAAATATCCACACTGCTGCACACGACCCAGGTGACGTAAATGGGTACCGGCAGGAAGTAATTCCTCAAAAAGCTGTGCGCACCAGAATCGGTAGACTAGCTTAGCCGGGGTGATAAAGGAGCGCCTGGAGCACCTAGCAATGTGGATACGTGCGCTATACAAATGCTATATTATTTATTATAATGCAGTTGTCCAGTTTTCCTAAAAATCCAAAATGGCTTACAAAATGGCGTGTAAATGACGTACTTGAATAATTATCATTACTCATAAAATATCCTCATGTGAGGAATAATTGTGGTGTCTACGCTTAAATACATTTGGGAAAAGTAATCTCAACGATTTAGGAGTAGGTAATATCAGGCATTATTGCTCAATTTAGGAACCAAATAGCACATGGAAAACTGAATATTCTTACGATCGACTTGTTTATAATATATATTTGACATTTCAAACCATAGTGCAGAAACAAAATTTATTTCTCACATGTGAGTATTGCGTATGACAATTTTTAACCCTATCTAGGCCGGGGGGGGGGCCTCGGAGGCCCCCCCTCAACGAATCGCGCGATATTTTCGCCGTGCGAAATTTTTTGACCGCGCCGCTCGCTGACTTTTTACTTTCAAGTCTTGCGCAACTTTTGAGACCAAATTTGCGTCACCCGGGTACGTGGTTCCGAAATTACGTAACATTGAGTAAGTGCATGTCAGACCAAAAATGGCTCAAAAACGTGATTTCGTGTACAAAGTCAATGCAAATTGTGCTTTCATTAAACCAAAATTCATAAATGTATGATTATTTTTAGTTTTGCTAGTCTAAATGTATTCATTTTATGCTTTTTATGATCACAGAAGAGTCCCCAACAAATTTCATTGAAAAAAAAATGAAAAACAAAAGGTCAAAAAAACAAAGAAATACATAAGAAATTGCAAAAAACAATATAATACATAAGAAAATGATTTGATATCACAATTTTTTTCATGTACACTTGCTAAGGACACCACAAAGAGTTTCTATACCAAAAATTAGTACATTTGGAGCTTTATTTAGGGAGTTAGAGGAAAAAGTATGATTTCGCATACTAATTACGCATAAATTAGCATAATCACTTAACAGCGATTCGCATGAAATAAATTACTATACAATCTTGTAGATTATGTCCCAGGCATCCCGCGTGCCAATTTTCGGCGCGATCGCGCGGTCGACGGCCGAGATCTTAGGGGGGGGGGGGCCCCGGCCATAGGAACTCCCAAAATACCCCGGCCTAGATAGGGTTAAGCGATGAGAGTTAAATGCCATACTGGAAGCCATATTGGATTATGAAGCAAATTGACAATTGCATATCATCATAAGCTGTCCCAAAGTATTATTTGACACTTGAAACTATAGTATAGAGACCCAAATATTATCTCTCAGGCGGAAATCAAATTAACTATGTTATTTTATAAGAAACAGCCATTTTAGACTCCATTTTTGGAAGCCATCTTGGATTTTTGGACATACTTGACCACTGGCTGTCCTTGTAAGTTGTCCCAATGTTTTTATTTGACCCTTCGAACCATGGTTTAGACACCAAAATCTTATCTCCCAAGCAGATATTAAATGACCTATGTCAATTTGTATGTAACAGCAGCCATTTAAGACTCCATTTTAGAAGCCGTCTTCGCTTTTTAGACGCCGTCTTTTTAGACATACTGGACGTCTGATTGTCCTTTCTACGTGTGCTTATTTATTATTTCAACACTTAAAGTCATAGTAAAGACACAACAATTATATCTCTCTGGTGGAATTTTTAATGAAGTTTGACAATTTTTCAGTTTACAGCAGTCAATTTAGACTCCATTTTTGGAAGGCATCTTGGATTTTTGCACATACTTGACCACTAAATTTCCTTTTAACGTGTCCAAATGTATTATTTGACCTTTCAAACCATGGTTTAGATGTCCACCAAAAATCATATATCTCAGGCATATATCAAACGAACCATGTCTATTCGTAAGTAAAAGTCATTTTAGACTCCATTTTGGAAGCCGTCTTCGATTTTTGGAAATACTAGACGTCTGATTGTCCTTTCTACTTGTGCTTACGTATTATTTCGACACTTAAAGTCATAGTAAAGACACCACAATCATATCTCTCAGGCGGATTTTTAATGAGGTATGACAATTTTTCAGTATTCAATTTAGACTCCTTTTTTTGGAAGCCATCTTGGATTTTTGGACATGCTTGACCATTGAATGTCCTTTTAACGTGTCCAAAATGTAGAATTTGACCATTAAAACCATGGTTTAGACACCAAAAATCATATATCTCAGGTAGATATCAAATGAACTATGTCCATTCGTTACTAAAAACAGCCATTTTAGCCTCCATTTTTGGAAGCCATCTTGGATTTTTGAACATAATTGACCATTTAATGTCCTTGTAACCTGTCCCAATCTATTAATTGACTATTAAAACCATTAATTAGAATCCATTAATTAGAATTAAATAGAAACAAAATTAAAGATATTAAACGAAGTAACAGATGAATGGTGGATTTTTAGGTTTTGGCAGCCATTTTGGACGCCATCTTGGATTTTTAGGTACCCTAGTCTGCTTATTTTTTACTCTAACCTGTATCACTAGATCTTTTACCTCTTTAAACCAATAAATATGCACCGAAATGTGGTGTTTAGTGTGAATAATGAGTGAGTTATGTCCATTATATGTGAATGGCGGCTATTTTGGACGGCATCTTGGATTACGGAAAACCCCCACGGAGGATTTATGGGGACTTTTACTATGTTATTCTAGACATTTTTCGGGACCTATCCTGAGAAAATCAGCTTGTTACCAAAAATTTACTCTTGGACTAATTTCTTCATACAAACTATTTCAGAAATCACAATTTGAATATTCTATGACCTCTGATAACAAGAGCAGAATATTTTTGGTGATTGATACACTTTAAAATTATATTAGGAGTGAATGTAGTGAAGTTGAGTGAAAATAATGGCATAATTGCTGTAGAGGCCTCTGAAGATTGAAAATAACATTATTTGGAAAATATGGAAAATTGAAAATGGCATAATTTACACAAGTTTTCAAAACAAAATACAAAAAAAAATTGCAGAATTAGTACACAAGCCTATGAACAATCAATCAAACGTAAATCGAGCGCAAAATTGGCGCGTCCTGTAAAATCTTACATAAGTTACGTTCGATTTGCAATCAATTGCAAAGCTTGCGCTTGATCTACTTTCAATTGAACAAGCGGAACTTGTTCTTGCAACAGTATTCAACGTAACTTGCGTTCAATTACAGATGTGCGTTTAATCGGAGGACTTACGCTCAATTTGGGGAGTTGCGTTTGATTTGCGTTCAATCGCAAGTTTCTTGCAACACCCCATTAGACTCCCATGTCAGGGTTTCGTAAGGCACATCCCCGTCAAAATATAATTCGAGTGCCCCCCCCCTCCCCGGGACTTGGCCACAGAAGACCTCAAATACGTAAATGCCAAATTGGAATTTATAAAGTTGCTTCTATTCCGCCGAGTAAATTTGTTTATAATACACCACAACTGACAACAGGGTTTGTTCCTTAACCAATCCCTCGTGGACTTTTGAAGAGCATTGTTTCCTAAGTTACCCTTTCCTATTCTTCGTTATATTCACTTTCAGTATGTGGCATAGATCAATTTGAATTCAATGGATCTTGCTACAGCCTCTCTCAAGAGGCATCCGACTTCTACTCCGGTCATGCCTCGTGCGAGAAAACTTGGCATGCATGTGGTCAACATCGAAACGCAGGAGGAGCAAGAATTCTTGGTCAAGAAGATCAAAACCGTTGGTGCCTCTACCAAGGACTACTGGATAGGGTTAACCGCAGTGACTTGGCTCGATGGGACACGTGTTACCTACGACAATTTTGGTTTGGCAACCCGAGCTTTCAATAATGGTGCACGTTGTTTCCGGTTAGATCTTCCAAGTCAACAATTCAATTGGAACGACGATAGATGCTCCGAAGAAAAATATTTTATCTGTGAATCAGAAAGTGGTGAGTAAATAAAATTTTTCTTCGCTTGTTTGTGCGTTTCAGGGGAGCGTTTCATGAAAGGACTTGTCAGACGTTTTATCTGACAAGTCCATTTTATCCGACAGTTGCCATAGTAACAGTGCTTCTCAGCCAATCAACATCAAGGAAAGTTGTCAGGTCTGACAACTTGACGGACAAAAATGTTGATGAAACACTCCCCAGATTTACACCATCGCCAGATTTACACCATCCCCCCTGTAAAAAAATCGTTCCCAGTTCCCTGTTTTGTATTATGATTCAAATAATCCTTTCTTGAAAAACAAACTTATGGAAATTATGATTTTAGTATGCCTATATTTTATTCATTATTTCACGTCAATAGTTTGTATTACATGTACGAATTATATTGTTTTATATAGTTATAAACAAAACAAAAATGGATATACTATAAATTCATGGAGTTAGTATTCTATGTGCTTTCATCCTTTCCTACTATAAATACTAGATTGTTGTTGTTGTTGTTATAATTATTATTAAGAAACGATTGGTTCAGAACACTACTCAGAACAGCCTTTCCTCAACCCCCGTGTTTGTCTCGAAAGGGTTCGTTAATTTGACTCCAGAACCCTCTACTCAGTGGCGTAATTACGGGGGGAGGCACGTCCCCCCCCCCCATCGGCTGGCAAAGAATAAAAAGGGGGAGGAGAAAAATAGGGAGAAATGTTGAGAACGTAGTGGGAAATAATAAATCATTGTACATTATGATGAAATTATGTTATATTATATAAATTGTGTTTTTATATCCCTCTTATAAAAAAATCACGAGTATTCTATATAAACGATTAGTCAATTTGCGATCATGTGACGAGGTATGATTTTAATGGGGAAGCACAGTGTTGCAAATAACTCCGTATAATTTTCTTCTAGCTCTGTATTCATTTCGATATACTATCATGGGGAGAACTGCACATGCTCATGCTCGATATGTTCCGTTGACGTTGAACTGCGCATGCTCAATGAACCGATATCCGCAAAAATAAATAAACAAATGAAATACAAGCTCTCTCTTAAATTACTTACCGAAAATCTGAATCGGATCTAGATTTTCATGCAGAAATTTTATTCCATGACGGCCTTTCATATATGATTGTTGAAATTATACCTAACAAGTAACAAGGTGAGTCAAGATCCGTTAGGTAGCCTGTGCGTTTACAATTTGATTTTGAGTGCAACTGCAGCGGCGCTGCGCAGCGAACCTCTCATTAACTGCATTCGAGTAGAAGCCTCGCTCATGCATTGTTCACACAGAGCCGAGTTGGGTGTACGAGTCCCTGCGAGCTTCCGCGAGTTCCAACTCGCGGAAACTCGGGGGAAAAATTGTACATTTTCAGGAATGTTTAAAAGATTAACCAGAGCGCAGTACGAGTCATGAAGAGTTATCAACGAGTAGTACCGAGTACTGCTCGAGTGATTGCGATCTTTTCTCGAGTTTGGCAGAGTTTACTGAGAGTCTTTTAAGATCTTCATACGAGTAATTCAGCCTTTGATAGGTGGGCATTTTCGTGCATTCTGCTTATTTCAAGATGGATGACCAGATGGACCTTCTAGTCCAGGCTAGAAGAGGCATTACCTTTTTTCATATATACAATATTTTTTTTATGATTTCTTATCGATTTGAGGGTGCTGATTAGGAATCTGAATGATGCCACTCGTGTAAATCTTGAGCATTTCCGCAAATTGGCAAAATCCAATGTGGCCGCCAAAATATGCAAATTACCCATGAAAATCACAAGATTGCCCTCACAATGGCTAAAAAAATCCATGTAATTGTGTGGCAGGAGTAAAATACTCTCTAAATAAATTTATTTTTTTTTCAAAAAAAAAATATATTTAAAATGGCTGCCATAGACCCCTGTATACTCTTATTATGTACAATATGAATGGCGAAAACTAATTTTCACAAAAATGAGCGCTATCACTGCAAGTAATTATGATCTATATGAACGAGGCCCGGGGAACGAGGTTATTTATGAAAATCATTGTTACTAACGAGATATATTATTTATTATGTCATGTATGGGATAAATGCTGTATTTTGATATTCAAAATAGCCGCCATTGGCCCTAACAGTATTATGTACAATGGAAATAAGGACCCCAAAAATGACAAGAGTGCACTAAAATGCATGAATTTGTGATAAACAAATGGGATACTGTCTAAAAAAACATAATTGAACGAAATATATAATTCAGGTTTCATATTTTTGTTAAAATACTGTATTTTGACTTTCAAAATGGCCACCATAGACATCGACTGTATTACATGTACGTACAATGCGAATTGGGAAACCAATTTTCATAGGAGAAAGCACCATAGATGTACATAATTGTGATCTATGAGTAAAACATTATCTGAAAACATAATTTCTAACAGGATAAGTCATTTCTTCTTCTAGGATGGTGATAAATACTGTATTTTGAAAGTCAAAATGGCCGCTACAGGCCCTAACAGTATTGAATGGGGACAAATAATTGTATAATAGAATTTGTCTTTTCTTGAGTAAATGGTGTTGTATGAGTAAAATATTGTCTGAAAACATGATTTCTAATGAAATATATCATTTAGGTGATAAATTGTATATTTCAAAATTCAAATGGCCGCCCTTTGCCCATATGCGATATATTTAGTTATAAATCGTGTTTAAGACAATATTTTACTTATACATCACAGTTATATGCATTTTATGGTTCCGCTCATTCTTGTGAAAATTAGTTTCCCTACAACATGTTACATAATTCAGTTAGGGTTTGTAGGGGCCATTTTGAATATCAAGAAAATAAAGTATTTACTCCTGCAACCCAATTACATTGATTTTATAGCCCATGTGCTGGCAATTTTATGATTTTCATGGGTAATTTGCATATTTTGGCGGCCATAGGCCTATGTGCAGAAAATGATAAAGTTACACGAGTGGCATCATTCAGATTCGGAATCAGCACCATCGAATTGACAAGAAACCATCATAAGATATTGTATATAAAAAACAAGGCTTAGTCCATTTGCTATGGGGCCTATCCTGGACTAATGAGCAAGATTGATCCAAATACTCTCGTAGCTAAATTCATCTCCCTGCAGAAACTGGTGAATTGTGAGACTTTCTTTCTCAAAGACTTTTAAAACCACTTTATTATCAAGTAAAATTGATTATTTTTGTACCATAGAAAAAAGAATAAATGTTACTCTTTTATATTGGTCAATTCGTTTGAATAAAAACATGTGCTTTTATATTTTAAAGCTTTATAAGTCTGTGCCTAAGTTTGCAGCAATTAATAATTGAAACCAAGGCCATTATTGAAGTAAATAATTGCATTCAGAATTCTATAAAGAACAATACATTAAAAAGGTAACATAAAAATATGAACTGCCGTTTGCTATATGATTAACGATATACCTGAAATTAAAACCAATGTCATGATATTCAACATAGTTGAGTTGTTATGTACACTTTTATAAATAAAAAAAATACTATATTCGTTGACCCAAAATGACCACGATTATGTTAACTAAGACGTGTGCAAAACAATCATTCATATTTGAATACCCTTCTAGATGTTTCATGAACTAGATCCATAAACTTTTAAAGTTATGATGAAAATTCTGCACATACACCCAACATTATCAAAGTTCGTTGACCCTAAATGTTCAGGGACCCACTTGATAGAAACCAAAATTATCCACACTCTTCATAACTCGCTATACTCTTGTAAACCTCGTGGTTAGCTCCCAAGTGACTCGGCAAGCTCGTGCAGAACTCGCAGCTGGTCGTATTAGAATCGCGGGAACTCGTGTATGGAAATATATGGTAATTTATGCAAATTTCTTCGATTTTTCACGAGTTGCCAAGAGTTTACGAAGAGTTTCTCACGAGTTTAGCGAGTCTACTTCGAGTTGTTCCGAGTTTGATCGAGTCTTTCAAGAGTTCTCGAGAGCTTGACAAAATTTTAAAATTTTTAAAAATTGCACGAGCTTACTGCGACATCACTCGAGTTGCGTCGAGCTGCCAAGAGTTGTAAAAAGCTGTGCCGAGTTGCTGCGAGTAACGGAGAGTTATCAAGAGTTGAATGAAGAGTTACCGCGAGTAGCCCAAAAAAATCAACTCGCCACAACTCGCACAAACTCGTACATCCAACTCGGCTCTGTGTGAACAATGCATCAGTCTTACCCAGGAACTGGTTAGCATTAGCTAGACATGCCTAAAATGAAGGACTAACGTTAGGTTTGGCAACGTGAGAATTGGTCTAGATTTGTTACATATCAGAGAGGACTAAATCTAAAAGTTAAAGAGGGATATAAAACATAGTATAGTGGGAATTAATAATCCTCGGTTGGACTAGCAATAATAACTACTTTTGCTCTGGACTTTGCCCCTCGGAGAAAATAGTGATTGCCAGTCCAACCTCGGATAATAATTCCCCCTATATACTTTCTCAAAGACTGATATATTTATGTAATATTACATGTGCATAAAAAAAACATAACTTTATGAAACATAATTTGCTAAGGGCCTATGTATTCATCGTTCCTGATGCTCACATTGTCTTTTAACGAGATCCTGTTGTACTAAAACATCCCGTTTTCAAGTCAATACATACCAAATATATTTCCTCCAACTTCGAGTAATTATTTTAATGTATTGACATACGCATTAGTGGATTTGTGAGATATGTCTGCTCTTCATGAATTCCTAAATCAGTCCTTAAACTGTCCCTTTTTCTGATTATAATATTTATTAAAAAAAATGATTAGTGAGATGCGAATGTCATGATTACAATAACTACAAAAAAAGTGCTTCATGTGTCCAAATATAATTCTAACAAAACTAGCAAGCACTTGACACCCGCATTAGATGACTTTGGTGAGATATGTATAGGCCTACTCTCAATGGGTTCCTGAAATAGTTATTAAAATGTCCCTGTTTGGTGTCAATATATACAAAAGTATCAGCTCTCGCCTTGTTGTTTAGCGAGAGGGGGACGTATCATGAGTACAAAAAAATTGCTTAGACCCTTTTTAGGTCTGAATATCACAAACTTTCAGCTCGCACTCGCATTATTTGATCAGAGAGATAAATATCCGTTTAATGACACAGTCCTTAAAATGTCTATTTTAGGTCAGTATAACTAGCGATTGAGCGCGCTTCGCGCACCAACTAATTGACTCAACATTTTTGCAGGTGCCCTCCCCCCCATGCCGTGACTAAAGGTACGCCTCTGCTACATGGCCACCGTTCGAGAAAAGCCCCCCTGTTGTCACTGGCGTAAATCCGTGTTGATGGGTGGGGAGGGGATGACTGAAATATTTTGGCATTTTTTGCAATCATGTATTTAGATATGCAAGGAATTGTCATTGATATGGCCACAGTGGTGTACCGTGGGTCACGGCATTATGGGGGCACCAGCAAAATTTTTGAGTCACTGAGTGAGCGCGCGATGGGCGATCATTTGACAGTTATACTGACCTAATCGAGAAATTTTAAGGACAATTTCATTAAACGGATATGTATCTCACTGATCAAATAATGCGAGCGCGAAGCGCGAGCTGAATTTTTTTTATATTCACACCTAAAAAGGGACATTATAATCAAATTTGTGTAATCACGATAGGTACCTGTCTTGCTAAATAAAGCGAGCGCGAAGCGCGAGCTGAAATTTTCGCATATTTTGACCCCAAACAGCGAGATTTTAAGCAATATATTTGAGGAATCCATTAAGAGTATGCATATCTCACCATAGTCATCTAATGCGATTGCCAAGCGCTTGCTGATTTTATTAGAATTACATCTGAACACATGAAACACTTTTTGTAGTCATTGCAATCATGATTATCATACGCATCTCACTAATCAAATATTGCGAAGCGCGAGCTGAAAATTTAGACAATTTAGACTTGAAGTGGGGCATTCTAAGGTTTCTTTGTAGGAAGTAACTGGGACCATACGTATTTCATTAGTCAAATGATGCGAGCGCGAAGCGCGAGCTGAAAATTTTTGATATTCAGATCAGAAGAAGGGACATTTTAAGGACTGATTTTAGGAATTCATGAAGAGCAGACATATCTCACCAATCCACTAATGCGAACGTAATCACGGACAGGAAATGTTTCATATATACGAAGACCTAAACATGGGGCAATCACTTGAGTCATATAAAAGAAGCATATGTCACTACATAAAACAATGATAACTCAAGTGCTAGGAAATATATTTGGTTTATATTGACTTGAAAACGGGATGTTTTAGTACTTCAGGATTATAATAGACAATGCGAGCACCAGGAACAATGAAGACGTAGGCCCTGGGCAAATTATGTTTCATAAAGTTATGATAAAAATGTTTCTTATGTAATGTAACATAACATAATTATAATATGTTACATTACATAATAATGAATAATATTTTCTTCTTTCCCCAATACGTTTCTCTTCCTTTCTCCCTCTTTTCCCCTTTTTTGGGATCAGCCGATGGAGAGGGGGGGGGGGGGTATGTGCCCCCCGTAGTTACGACACTGTATGTCCATATGGCAAATGCCCCTCCAATATTATTATTTTTCTTACCCCATGATGGTTCAATGGTTTTATTAGAGATTACATTAAAAAAAATGACTTTCCATCTTAATCCCTTCCCAAAGACCCCATGGCCAACATTGGTGAATTGGAAGAAACGAGGGTTTCTCTTCAATGTTATAATAAGTATTTCGTTTGGAAATGGTGAACTGGCTCTTTATTTGCATTTTATGATTCAATAATATTGTTTTATTTGTTAAGCGGTATTTTAGGAAGAATTTTTACCAATAAAGCAACTATCTCTTGTGATTTTTTTTCATTTCTTTCGTAAAAAGTGGGGGGATGTTTGTACAGGCCACCCCCCTCCTCGAAAAGTGGGGGGATGTATCCCCCCATCCCCCCCCCCTCGGGATTTGCGCCAGTGCCTGCTGTCTTGAAAGGATGCGGCCGCCTTCACCCCACGCCCGCTCTGCGAACGCAGACTGTTGTCGAAAGCCTGATAATTCGATGAAAGTTATATTTGGGGGATTATCTCTTTCTATTCACAGTTTGTGGTAGTCGCGATTCTGTTGTACAACACAACGGCTCTTGCTATTTCTTTTCTTCAAGTCAGTCGATCTATTCAAGTTCAACTAGCTTATGCACGGATAAAGATATGCACCTCGTGTTCATAGAATCGGATAGTGAGCAAGAATTCATAGTCGATGAAGTTGGAAATCTCAAGCGTGAGTTCTGGATAGGATTGAAAACCTCGGACTGGAAACGAGACGGCTCAAGGCTTCCCTATAATAACTTCGGCGACAATGAAAGCATCGAAAATGGAAGAGTTTGTGTTTGCATGGCGCACATGACCAATTTTGATTGGCGTAGTGAGAACTGTGATGCCCAATGTCATTACATATGTGAAAAGAATGACAGTGAGTAAAAGCCTAAGTAATAATATTCATCCTTTTTTTTGGTTAACCAATTTGATCAGTGACCATGTTAAAACTCGACATCATTTCAAATCCGAGAATAAAATAGTTTAATGACTTCGTTCATTAAACAGGTCAATTCAAATTTACGAATGTTGTCTTGAGGTCCTCGAGACAACATTCGTAAATTTGAATCAGTGATTTGCTACTATTTCCAAACACATACGGTAACCAGTCCGACTCTCAGCCAGCCTATAAATATGATAAACTTTGCAGTAATCTACTCTGTTACTTGTATTCGTGACATTTCACCACCTTAACACTTTTAGTGCCATTTTGAAATAATGTGCTGTGTGCTTGATCATTGATAAAATGAACTTTAAAATATGTTTAATGTTAGTATTTTTTCATTATTTTCACATCACAGTGGATCAAATTACAGAATGGATCATTTGATAGAAGACTTATATCATTGTAAATGATGCAAGTGAAGCAATTTTTCAGTTTGGTGTAGCAAGTCCTAATAGTAGCTAGTTCACGTGGACAGTAGATTCTCGATCAAGCTCCGATGTTGCTGAGCCAAGTGGTTGCCAAACTGGTTATCGCTTGTATTTGGAAATGCGTAACGATTACAAGTTAAATAGATATTTAAATACATGTATAATAATCCATTTTTGGCTCACCTGCATAGCAGAGTGAGACTATTGGCGCCGCTTTTCCGACGGCGACGGCGTCAACATCAAATCTTAATCGAAGGTTAAGTTTTTGAAATGACAGCATAACTTAGAGAGTAAAAACTTGGACATATATTTGATAAGCTATTACTAAACATCCTGCCTGAGTTTCAGGTTATGTGATTAAGGTCAAAGGTCATTTAGGGTAAATGGACCTAGACCATGTTGGGAGAATAACATCAACATCTTAACCTGAGGTTAAGTTTTTGAAATTTCGTCATAACTTCAAAATTATATGAACCTAGTTCTTGAAACTTGGCCATAGGGTTAATCATAGTGCGGTATGGTGTGTAATTCCGTAGGATTTTTTTTGCCAAAATTTATTTTTTGGTTGTTTTGGCTTCAATAGGGTCCCTTTAGACCAAAAATGATGGGGTTCAAATTTTCAGACCCCACCTTCCCTTCGTGGGGGGTCCTTTTGCGTCATATTGGCCTGTACAAAGTAGGATAATCCCTTTTTTTAGCCTTATGTCTCACTTTTTTCGCCTATTTTTTATTTTAAAGTTGTCTGAGGTGTACAAGAATGAATATTTGATGATGTTATGATGTCAATGTTTTTTTCACTTTTACCATATGGGGCGGATTTTGCAAAAATGCCCCATATTGTAAAATATTACCCCCAAAAATGTAATTTTCCCCTTTAGGGGGCACTAGCATTAGGACAAAAAGAATAAAAAATGAAATGCATAATTATGTTTTGCTATACAGTCCAATAACAGAGGAATACATCACATTTAATTTATAATTGATGTAAAAATCAACCCCATTTCAGGATTTTATGCAGTGCAGTGTTGTAGTCAAGGCTCAAACCTCCAAGGCCCAGGCCAAGGCCAAGGCTTTAATACCCAAGGCCAAGGCTTCAATAACCAAGGCTGAGGCCAAGGCATGGAAACCCAAGGCCAAGGCCAAGGCCTGAAAACCTCAAGGCTAAGGCCAAGGCCAAGGCATTTTCAAACTTTCAATATATGTAACAATGGGACAAGTCTTAGGCGGCAGACATGACACACAAGACAAAGTGTATAAAAGGTGTAAGCGAGTGAAAATTTTGACCCTTGTACATAAATGAAAATAATTTCATGATAGATTTAGACTTATGTTATTAAAATAATGATATAGTTACCTTTGTTCATTTAATTATTGTTCTAGGCGATTTACATTGCATTGATTATTATTACCAAGGTGATCTGATCCTGGCATGACCAATCTCAACATATGTCTTTCTCTACTCCCTGAGACAGGAGAGGCAGAACATATTTTTGTTTGGGGGAGGGGTCAAAGCTAAAAAATTAGCATTTAGTGCAAACAGATATTTTCAAATGAGATTAACAACTGCATGAAGAAGTTGTGTGTTTTGTAGAATTTCAGTTCAGCAAAGCCTTTTTAGGTGATTTCTAATTGATAGGACAGATATTTTGACTTAGGCTTTACTTTTCTGCAAGAAAACATAGCGAGCAAGCGGTTTGAAAAAACAAATCAATTCTGAAGTTGTAAAACTCTATTTTTGGTCAATTATTGCGATAATCACTGTTAAAAAGGCAGCCTTGCGAGATGTTGCCAGCACAAATCACAAGCTCAAACTTCTGGACATTTCGTGTAATAAGTAATGAAAATGAAATATTCTGAGCTGTTATTGTAATCATGAAAAAGATGTGCATCTTACTAAAGAATTGAGCGTGAGCTTAAATTTTTAGTGACCAGAAAGGAAGCTGTTCTTGACTACATTCAGTGACTCATAAATAGGATACTTATTTCACCAATCAATTTATGCGAGCGCTAAGCGCGAGCTCCAAAATTTACAAATTTGATCATTCCAACCTGAAAACTGGACATTCTTAGCGTTTTTTGTGTGTGAACGGGAACAGAAAGAGAACCTTACTTAACAATAATTTATGCGTCCGAGCGCGATCCAAAAATTTGGTGATTTTGTAACCTAAAATGTATCATGTTTTACTATAAAAAATGTATTTCTTTTTTTAAAAGGGCATATTTAATTTGGGAAAAAAAGGTATTTTTGATTTTGGAAAAAAGGCATTTTCTTCCTACAGAGACTTTTTTTTTGGGGGGGGGGCAAGAGAGCACAAAGCACAAGTTGAAATGTTCAAATGCTGACCTGAAAACGAGTCATTTTTAGGAATCTTGTCAGTTTTGTTTGTTTATTTCCTTGAAACTAGTGAAATTAAATTCACTGTCAAACCATATGATTAAAAATAAGCAGCTTTTCTTTATTATTTTGTTTGTCAATCTGAGACACTAGACCCAAAACAAAATATAAACAATTCAATTAGATGTACTGTCAATCAACATATTAACTGCTTTTGCAGTATTTTCTGCCAAACCAGCCCCCCCCCTTCTCCTCTCTATCTCTCTTCCCACTCCTCTTTCTCGCCTGTTTAATAAATAACAGGACCCCCCACCCCTGAAAAAAAGAGCGAGCCCCTCAAAATTTTGGCTCATCATGCCATTGACATATCCTATTTGGAAATGACAAAATTGAAGATAGTGTTCAAGTTTACCAAATCTTTTCAGATAATCATTAAGACTTAAAACATTCTTGTTGGTCAAAGAAAATAATACAAGGAAAATCCTAATGGAACAGAAATCAACCTTGTTATCATTCTTTAGAGTAAGCTATTTTTAAAGTCTGAAAATTGTGGAAATTGCAGTAGGATCTGTTACAATTATTCTTGTCATAAAATCACTATAATCTTTATCATAATCATTATTATCATTATTATTACTATTGTCATTATCATCATTAGTCACGATATTACCAATAAATAATGTTATTTTCATCACTTCTCTTTATTATATAATTATGTGATGATAATTCTTGATAATGGTGATAATCACAAGTGATGGCTCTGCTAGTATATTACTAATACAGCTGCTACTACTGCTGACTGGTAGTATTGACCATTTGTTTCATTAGATATACAGAACAATTTAAACATTTATACTTACTTTTATAAAAGCAAATAAAAGTACAAAATACAAAATGCCTTGAAAAAGCCTTGAAAATGCCTTGAAATTTCAAGGCTCAAAATCCTCAAGGCCAAGGCCAAGGCCCTCTTAAGGCCAAGGCTTGAATGTTCAAGGCCAAGGCTTTGAAAAAGTAGGCCTTAAGGCGCCTTAAGGCCAAGGCCGAGCATCAAGGCACTACAACACTGATGGAGTGAAAACCTTTCTACAACACTAGATTGCGCCATAATTTATAATGATGATATTAGTGTGGTATGGTCTATCATGACACAGCTCCTGTTTTTAGGACTTTAGTGCCAAAATTGATTTTGTTTTTAATTTTGGATTCGCTTGGGTCCGATTTACCAGGAAGGGATTGGGTTCAATTTTTCCGACCCTCACCCACTGCCTGAGGGGGAGGGGGATTCACCTTTATTAAGACCCCCTAAAATCAGGTATATTAGCAATTTTCCGTCTGGTTAAAATTTAATTGTTTTATGGCATTTTATCATCCCTAGACAGCTAGAATGCTTAAATGGTTGCATGGGCCTAATCACAACTGGCAGGCAAAATATCTTCATTCGACCCTACCCATTGCTCAATTTTTAAATTTGATATTGCTGATTGACAAAAATAATTGAATATGATTGACAATCTAACACTGATTCTAGGGAGGGTATCTACTGAACATATTTTATTCCAAATTGGAGAGATATATCACCACCATGGAACCATATTTTTACTGGCGGAAGAATTAGGGTCATTTTACTCTCTCAAGTGATGAATTTGGTCCCGTCAGGTGTAGTCTTCATAAATGCTGATTTATTTCTAAAATGAGCCGGTCGAGGTACCCTTCTCTGGTCAGATATGGAATGTCAGACATTTATCCTATCCACTGGTAGTAAACATTCAACCTTCGAATTTCCTCCTTATTTTTTTCTTTTTAAGTGCCAATAAATGGCAATAAATTGTTTTTCAACAGTTTTAATATGATGGTGGGCCCTAAGTCTGCGCACCTAACAATTTGAGTTAAGATTTAGCATGAATTTCTGCTTATTTCACAAAATCTTTTGGTTAATAATGTTTCTTATGTTATTAAGAGTAAGTGTTCCAAATTTCTCATTAAAAATGAAAGAAAATATAAAATTTTCTTGAAAAAACCTCGGGCAGTTATTTTCACACTAAAAAAATGGTACCCCATTGATGAAAAAGGCTGCACTTTGAGGCCGTCACATGAAATGCCCTAAATTCATGATTTTCCACCATTTTGAGTCGGATTTTTTAAGGAATACCTGTCTATGTATTGCATGTGTAAAGTTTGTGCTCGTTGCGTATCTTCTTTTATTAGAGTCGCGCAGATACGCGGGTGCGCAGACTTCGGGAGACCGCGCAGACATGGGGGAACTGACCATACTTTTTGACCTCAGGAATAATATAATAAAAATCAACGAACCTAGAGGCAGCAACACACAAGCGTGTTGCTCTAAGGAAGGTCAACTCCGCTCAAATTTTGTGACCACTCTAAAAAATAAGGTGGACTTTTCGGATATTTGTCGAGTTGATTTTTTCTTCATTTGTTAATTTCAAATATTTTTAATGAACAATTATTAGGTCGGTTGTTCTATATAGAAATATTTAAAATGTTACTTTCATTTTTAAAGAAATTATTTAGCTTAAATAATCATGATTTTGACATTTTTTCTCATTTTGGAATATTAAGTCTATGACGAGGATACCTCTTATCTCTTATTTTCCTCTGCTGAATTTCGCTGCACCACTAATAAATGCATAGACAACACCGTAATAATCGAGGTCATTTTTCTGGCCTGGGTGCGCCGAGTCTGGGCCGGTCGCGTAGCTAACTAGTGACGTTGATGCGCTGGGGCTTCAGTCGACTCGTCATAGATCTTCTAGCAACGTAGACAATGACGTCTAATTTGCCTGGTCTGATTTGAAGTGCAATTGCTTCAGGGCTGATGTTTATCAACGATGATTGTTTATGGTCAGATTTCAAATTTTAATTGCATTTGACTTTTCAGTCTATAAATCTTAATGCATGGCGCTGAATCCCCGAAATACGGGTCTAAATTTCAACTTCGAGTCCGAGACTATGTACGGCAAAAAAAAAAACCCCATGCATCGGATGCATTGCATTGGCTGCGCTGCAGCTGAGCTGCAGCTGAGCTGCACAGCCAGGCGCTGCATCGCGTCGAAGGTCAATAATCATTGAGCAACCAAACTTCCAAAGCCAAATTAAAGCTTGAATAAACGGCCACCTATTCACATTTTCCCTGGTTTTCTTAAATAATTTCTAAGAAAAATCAGCCAATGAGGGAAATTGATGGCAATGTTACATCGTTTGCAGAGTGCCATCATCGTTTTGCGTTAGACTTAACCTTATAGATATAGTCCTAGGCCCTAGACTAGAAGAAATGGGAGCTAGATAGATTACACCATCTTAATTTCTGATTTTGGGCAGAAAGTAGATTTGATAGACAGCATCCATATCTTAATTTGACCATTGATTCTGTGCAATCAATGTTTAAAGACTTTTACATAATTTGTTTGCCATATTGCAAGAATTGGTAAATTTTCCTGGGCCTGCATGGCCTGGGCTTGGCTGGCAGAACGCGTATTTTTTTGGGAGAAATTTCGAAAGTGAAAGAGCAAAGTGACTGAGCTCGTCGTGATTTTATTTTTATGCATTTTCTAACTGAATTTTAAAGATTTCATGCCTAACGCTAAGGCCTAACGGTAACTTGTCAACCATAAAATCTTCTAGTTCTAGATCTAGACTTTACCCTGTAGGCATTTAACGGACTAAAAAATCATAACCTCCTAGCGGCTAGCCCATGCAGGCTGGCCTTAATTGAACTTAGCTTGCATGGACCAACCCTCAAATGGTCTAGATTTAGGCGTACTATACTATAAAGACAATGTGGAATTCGTCTGTTTTGAGTTTATTATTATTTTAGTATTTTTTATTGTTGCATAGACTATCTCATACCAACAAGTCGTGCTAGATCTATTCTAGATCTACTTAGATATCCAGTGTGGAACAACATCTTCAACAAACAGATCGAGACTGGTCAAAGCATTTGTCTAGTTAGACAAATAAAGTTAGATCTTTAGACTTGGGTCTATCGATCAACTAGACAGGAATAACCGTCGTTTCTGGGGATTTATTCAACAATTTCTGACATTTTACTATAATCGCTGAACTGAGCCAGCGCAGTTCAGCAGAACAACCAAAATACAGAGACTGTAAAGCTTTTGGTCTATCGATCAACATGATCAAGATCTAGGTTAGATGTAGACTTCACTTATTACTGATTGGAATGTATTTCTAAATTTATAAGTTTTGGGGAAAATGGTGAAAAGAAATGATAACATACTACTGATAGATACGTGAATAATTTTTTTAATACCCATTGGCATTGCTGCCGGCTCTAATAAATAAATAAATAAATGAGTCACGGCCTATGGACTGCAGATAAATGCTGATCGACGCCTAGCAGAACAAGTACCATCGCTAGACTAGGGGGTTGAAATCTAAGCAGACGACGGAGCATAATGTAGCTTAAGCATAGAATGATGATGGGTTCAGCGAAGAGCCCAGAGAAAATAAGGTGGCTATATTCAATCCCGAAATGCTTTGCGAGTGGTCACAAAATCGTCTCGGCGCAAATCACCTAATACAGCCGTCTGGTGAAATCGCTGATAACAACAATCACCGATTTGGTAATGATTTTAGTTTCCTGAAACTTGCATTTGTAAAGTTTTAAATATCAAAGTATGTTTTCATATTTATGTATATCCCTCAACATATTTTTTAATGTTATCTTTGATATCGTTGTAGTCATATTCTTTCATATTCGTTTCTTGATCACTACTAATTTGTTGTTGTATTGGATCGGCATTTGATTTCGTTGGCATGAACAATAAAATATGCGCGCAGCTCAGTTGCATGCGCGTATCGAGTTGACCCAAAGACCTTATAATATATTACTAGACCGAAAGCTGCGCGCGCGTTCAGCACAAAACAAATGAGATTAGACTCCGCCTACCGCGATCATTTGAAGACAAAAATAAGCCCCCATTGACATTCATGAGCGTAAATATATTCATATTCCGGCCTTGTCATTGGCTAAGAGCGTCATTAATACGCGATTTCCCCGATTCTTTGTCATCGATACTAGTGGTATCGTGTTACAGAAGTAATTATTCATTTGACCTCATTACGTCATCTAATTTATTCATTCTGAAACTTTTCTTTCCACACAAAAATGGACCTACGAACACTCCGGTGAGTACGTATAAATTGATATAACCACATGAATTCAGTGGACTATTTACAAATTTCACACTGTATTTTGTGATCTTAGGTTATTTCTCTACCAAATTAGAGAGTTTACTATCATTTTTCTGTTAAAGGAAAGCAGAATTTGGTCTTTGAAATTGAAGTTAGATTGTCATCGTCGCCCAGTGCAGCCTGTATGTTGCTTGCAGTGTTGCGGTTATGCCGCTGTGTTAACCACATGTATTTTGTACGGGCTCCTACCCGATTGGGCATCGAGAGAATTTCGGGCCGGTTTGGTTCACCTCCAATTAACAAGGACCAATCCACGATTGATTAAAGCAAGAAGAATGAAGCTTCTTTTTGTACACTGTAACGTTAGATCTAGAGGGAGATCTGCATCTATCTTCAGTAGATCGAAACCCAGTCAGGAATAAACTGTGAAGTGGAGTGTGGATGAAGATATATTGCCTGTCATTGTGTCAATCCTCACTTTCAGTTTCAGATATCAAATTTATTTTGCATAACTTCAGGCTTCTTCATTTAGCCCCCACCCATTTTAACTTATTGTTATTTATAAATAGGGTCTATAGTTAGACTCCTAGACCAAAAGCTTCAGTCTCTCTATTTTGGTTGTTCCGCTGAACTGTGTTGGCTCACTCACGAATAGTAAAAAAAATGTCAGAAATTGTTGAATAAATCCCCAGAAACGACGGTTATTCCTGTATACGAAATAATATGCTGCTCTGCATGCATGTTTGTCTTATTAAATAGGCTAGATCTAGGACCTAGATCTAGATAGGCCTAACGTTAGATCTAATTTCTAACTTGGTTAACAGAGGATCTAGGCCTAGTGTTACTGTTGCTTCTTTAGACTTTAGACTTAGATCTAGGCCTACGGTACTTCACTTTCATTCATCGATGCTTTCTAATTCTAGGCCAACCTAATTCAAATCGAGTCATCTAAATTATACTTTCCCAACCCGCGACACTTACCCCAGGCCCAGGGCTTATGATCTAGGTCTGTAATTTAGGCCTAGATCTAGGTCTGGGCCTAAACGACTCCATTTACATGTACGAGTATGCCTGTCAGTGTCAGTGGACCAAGGACTAGATCTAATCTTGGTCAATAATGGCAATGAAGTTTAAACTTTTAGCCAGGAATAAAAGACATCAAATCCATATAGGCCTAGATCTCAGTTTAGAACCAAAGCTTTACTTTCTAGGTCTAGATAGATCGAGAGTCCATCGTTACTATCTAGATCTAGACCTATGCGTAATTTAGATACGCGAATGCTGTTGCACAGCTCCGAGTCTTGGACTAGATCTATACTTTCTTACAAATAGATCTAGACCTAGTGCATGAGATGAAATTATGTTAAAGTCAAATGAAATAAGATTCGGAAATAAAAAGATGCAGATGTTTCTTTTTTGGGGGGAGGGCAGACATTTGAAAAAATTTAGAGAAACCTAAAATTCAGAAAGCGAGGGCCAGAAGTAATCAATATTACCTATGGCCGTTTTGTGCATTTTCTAAAATAAAATTGAAGGATGTCATGCAATTCTTTTTTTGATGAAGGTTTTCACATTTCATCTCTTACCCAAATCCCTCCCCTATACATACGGCCATGAAAAATATCACTTATTATTGTACTCTCTTTTCTTTCACAAACAGGTTGAGTTTGAAGAAAAAGAAAAACAGGTTGAGTTTGAAGGACAAGAAAAACAGTATAGAGGTCTACCTATATGGTTCAAGATGATGATCATAAGTGCATGCATCATTTTGCAGATTCTCATCCAGGTATAAAAGTTAAACTAACCCATTCAAAATTACAGATACATTACATGCATTGAATGTTAACCATGTTTACATTAAATAAAATAACCTGAGCCACAAAGAGGTAGGATCTGTACGGAACATACACTTCTTAAATATACAGGCTCTCGAGTCTGAAATAGAATCAATGTCAAAAGTTATGTACTTTGGGCAAATTTATAAAATTAGGACATGTCCTTGATCTACTAGTAATTAAATTGCCTTTTTATTTCCTATTTGTTTATAAACAAAGCAATATTTATTTTTCATGAGTTATATTTTATAAAATTCATTTTATTCATTCTTTAGTGTGATATTCATATTTCATATTTGTAGATTTACGATTTTTTTTTGGTTTCACATTTTGTCTAATAGGATGATGCAATTTGACAATTTCCATGGAGGTGATTGATGATGATAAATAATTGGTGAAGTAGGCCTAATAGAACAGTGCCTGGACCACAGAGAAATACAAACTACAGCAGTTATATGAGTGAGTGAGTTAGTTAGTGATTATTTTTGATGATGGAGGTTGTTCACATTTTTTTGGCAAAAAATAGACCTGCCTTTGAAAAACCCATTTCAATTTTGTTTCTAGATTATAGTTAGTGTCGTTTTTAATTACAGATCAAAATATTCTGTGCAACAAAACATATCAACTTTAATTCTGACTATTCATATAATTTACATATGTTAATTTATATATTCATATTTACAAGAAATCTCTGTCATTTTTTCGAAGAGTACATGTAGTTAGAATGGAGAGTGGTATGTAAACTGCAGAGAACATGTTTAAGTGATATGCTTTATAGAAGTACAACTTTATAATTAGAAGTAAGATTTCCTATGGTATGTGTTGAAACATATATACCTATGCATAGTCTCACTTTTCTTAAAACATTTGTTTTATAAATCATGACAATTTAATTGATTTTCTTTCTCTGTTTTTTTAAATCTGCAGGACTGGTGTAACAGATGTTTTCATTCAAGAAATCCAACTATTCAACATTGAAGACTTAGGAACCACGTGATGAAGATGGAAAAGGTTTTTTTTTCAAAGTCCAATTAAAAAAAAAAAAACCCAAATTCATGACGTATGAAATTTCTTATTGATTTTCATTAAAATTGGTTGCAAAAAGAGAAGCTATAAACATACAAATAGGAGCAGCGGATTGAAGTTGCTTGAAAGTGGGGGGGGGGGGGCACAGGGAAAATGCTGTTTCATGTGAAATTTTTAAAAAGTTGCGAGCAAGCAAAATTTTGACATTTTAAAAACAAATATCCAATTTTGTGATAGATTTCGACAAAATATTCAAAATGATATATTTCACCCTTTGCTTTCCTTTTTCTTTTTTCCCCTTGGTCGTGATTTTTTTTTTTTGGGGGGGGGGGCAAGAGCATTGGCGGCGGAAGGCAAAAAATTTAGGGGGGGTCCACCTGAATTTATCCACCTAAATCTTAGAAGGGACCACAAAAATTTCCAGCAAAAAAAAAGGTTGTCAACCACAATTTTAGGGGGGCACAACAATTTTAAGGGGGGGTCTACCTGAATTTAGGGGGGACGCAGGAAAAAAAAGAGCAAAAAAAAAAAGATTCTCAACAAAAAATTTAGGAGGGGGACAGGTCCCCCTATCCCACCGCTTCCACCGCCTATGGGCAAGAGTCCTTCAAGCCCCCCCCCCCTCCATCTGTACGAACCTGCTTATATACCCCACTCACATGAATTATTAAACTTAATGCACACAGGATTTCCTTCAGAAGTATATTATAGAAATGAAAATATTGTTTTCTTGTTTCAAAGGGCACTCGTCATGGTGACCATAAAACAGATCCTTCTCAAGTGAAAGGGGCACAGAACAAATTCTTTAGAAGCGCTCTTCTTGGGTAAAAAGGGGCAGTGATTCAAGAAAGGGCACTTTCAAGAAGGCGAGGGGGCACTTTGTATTACATGAAACGGGCTCTCAGATGGAAGGGCACAGAACACGTGGGGGGGGCATTTTTGGGTGAAAAATTGCATATAAGGAAGAGCACTAATTGGTATTACCTAAAAACAGGTTCTCATCAGGTGAAAGGGACACAGTACACGTTCATGAGGGGGCATTTTCTTGCATAAAAAGGCACTTTTCAGTGCTTCAAAAAGTAGGGGAAATTGTGCCCCCCCAGCATAAAAAAAACATATTTATTTTGGTTCAAACTATTAACATACGCTTAAGATAAAGATTAATCCTCTGATAATGTGATTTTTTTTCTGGATAATTAATAAAATTCACCACTAACCAGAAAATTCCTTCATGTCTTTCATTTGTGTTCATATAGTATTTGTACCGAGCTAAAATGAAAGGGATTTGGAATTGGCAAAATTCAAAGTGAGACGGAGATCGAGAGAGGGAAAGAGTGATGAGAAGTGGGTTGAAAAGAGATGAGAAAGAAATGGAGGGGCACATAATTATGAAGAGATAATTTAGAGGGGGTGGTGAGAGAGCTGGTGTTGGAAGTAGGAACAAAAGGGGTGGAAGAGAAATAAGACGAGATTTTTGGAAACCAGGAGACAGATAACAAGTGGGAAAATAAGAAGGAAATATATGAAAAGTTAAGTTGCAAAAGGGGCTAGGGCCACTCCAAGAAAATCATTTTTTTTATTCTCCCATATTGCAATATTCTTATGCGAAAGTGAATTTTCATGATACCCTACCATTAGAAATTCAAAATTGGGTATAAAAGAAATCTACTTATCTTCATATTTTTTTAAGATATTATTTTCCAGAAAAATTATGAATGGACCTACATGTAACCCCTTTTGAAAAAAGTGAATTTTCTTTTTTTAGTTCACTTTTTTTATGGGAATTTCAACTTTTCTATGGTATCATCTTATAGAGCTACTAAAAATCAAATTTGATTAAAAATGGACCTAACCCCTTTTAAAAGTGAGCTCTTCATGTAGGAGAAGGGCGGCACAAAAGAACATGATTGGGAAAATGATTAAATGGAAAAAAAAACAGTAAGAAATGCTTGAGAATAAAGGGGACAGGAAACATATTGAGCATGATAAACTGGGGCCCGTTTCATCATGAGTTACAAGTATGGTAACTACGAATACCAATCATAATCAAGGTTCCCACGGTTATCACAATAATAGCGATGTTTAAATAGCTCAGTGTAATTCATTATGAAACGGACGCCAGAAGAAAGCAGGCACGGGGATCATGAAGATTTTTTTTTTTTTACTTCTCCAAATTAAATTTGTAACAAGAAATGACTCTTTTAGTGGTGAAAGTTATTTTTTTCAGTATTCATACTCAACCAGTGAAAATGAATACCATCATTGTAATAACCATGATTTGCCCCCACCCCACCTCCACCTTTTTACCTAATCGCGACTTGATCTACTCTTTTCATCTTCCCTTTTAGAATTAACATAGGCCTATAAGACACAATACAAACATTGTTTTGTTTTTAAGTGATATCGCTTGTGATATCGATACTTTATAAAGCGCAGCGTATCGTCTCAGATTTGCGCTTGCTTGATTCGCTGAATCCTTCGCGTCACGAGCGCGTAACAAAATGAATACATTAATAAATTTGCCAAGTTGACCTTTGTCATTGCGCTGGTGTGCGTATTGTCTAATACACGTACAAAACCACAGTTGACGAGGGAGCATCGTACGAAATTAATATTAATGGGGGCTTATTTTAGCTTCTAATGGATTAAACAAAATGGCGGTAGCTTCGGGGGCCTGAGTTGACCTTCCTTAGAGCAACACGCTTGTGTGTTGCTGCCCTCTACGTTCGTTGCTAAAAATCTACCAAAATCCGCAACAGGGAAAGTTTATTTCGATGTTTAACTTTAAACCACTGGTTTCAACGATCAAGTAATATGTAAAGACAAGTTACAAGGACAGTCAGTGGTCTGGTATGTCCATAAATCCAAGATGAATTCCGAAAAATTGATCTTGAAATAGCTGCTGATATTTAAAGCGGATATAATTCATTTCATATCGGCCGGGAAGATGTCATTTTGGTGTCAAATAATATATGTTGTCAAGTTGAAAGAATAGCCGGGTGTCAAGTTTGTCCAACAATCCAAGATTGCTTTAAAGTGTGGGGTCTTAGATGACTTCTGTTACTTAAAAGTGGATATAGGACATTAAACATACACGGGTATATTATTTTGGTGTCTACACTTGTATTTCAAGGGTTAAAAATAATTAAGGACTGGTTAAACATATCAATTTGTTGTGTACAAAAAACGCTCCTTTTATAAGGCATAGAAATGGGACGTTTAACGCACAGTCACTAATACGCGCCACTGTCTTCGCATCGTGCAGGCAGTCTACGTGTATAGTGGCGGGCTGCTACATTGCGCTGCAGGGGTGTTCAACTTGCATATCGTGAGCGCACTCAGCTGCGTGTTTTCACTTCTTCTCCTTTCTCTCCTTTTCTTGTCATTTTTCCTCGCATTACTTGTTTTCATAAATTTCCCTCTCACTTTCCTTGTTTTCTCACTCCCTTCAGTTTTGTAACTCTTCTTGATCACTTGCATTCATTGGCACACCCCCCGGTCAAAAATGGTACGGTCCTATCCAACATACACTCAAGTCGTCGCTGTACGAATAAATGAAAACGTGCAAAATTCTTCACGCGCTGCGTTGCCTAGCTATGCGTGTGTACTGTGTACACACAATGCCATCGGCTGAACCCGCCAAACTATAGTGACCAATTATTGCAAAAGCTTTTGCAAATGTGAAAAGTGACAGAGGTTTTTTTTTATCCAATCAAAATCATTCTTAGGTATTCGCAATCTACAGCATTTTCTGCAAAATGTCTTTTTTTGATAGGGTCTATTGTGACGTATATATTTTTTTACAACAATGTGAATTCGCACCAAACGTTTCGTTTCCCGCACTTGCCCATTGGCTCATGTACAAATGGATTTCCAAAATCATCAAGAAAGGTTCCAAAAACCTCAAAAGTGACAGAACTTAATTTGACTAAAATTAAATGAAAATCATATCATGTTCAAGGTGAGAATCTGCTCTATTCTATTCTGTTTTGATAGATCACCTTGTTGACGCGTTTGGGAGATATCTTAGCAAATCCCTCAAAAACGGCGTATTTTTCTATTATTCTCCATAGGGAAATAATTTAACACGCTACGCACTGCAAAAAAGGAGCGCAAACAAATTGATATGATTTTCATGCAGTTAACCATTTTGCCTCAAAATCCAAGTTTGCTTCCACAAATGGGTTCAAAAAATGACTATTGTTACTTAAAAATGGATACATCATTCGAACAATATCCACCTGTGAGAAATATTTTGATGCCTATAAAATGTATGGGATAAATTATCACATCGATTCATAATTTTGTAACAGCACCCATTTTGATGATTTTTTTTTAAGTAGAAATATATTGAAAATCGTAAAAATGGAGAATCATATATCAAAATAAAGGAGAAAATAAGGAGAACACGATGGTTTACATCATTTATCATGGAGACTGATGAAACTCAGTTAATTGATAGTTTAAAGTTCTCTCTCTGAATGCTTCAAACACGCAGAATTACGTCCGCGAAATTGGGGATTTTTTATGACGTCACTGTCTGTACGAGAGGCGTGATTGGCTCTCCCACATGAAGCTCCACTTGCATGCAAAACCTGTTGCGAGGGTACGTTTTCTCCACATTGTCACTGAATACTTCGATCCCGAAATGAAAGAAAACCCAGAATTTTATCTTGATTTGGATTTTCAAACTGATGATTTTGAGATGAAGAGAATGATGATGAAGTGAACAACACAGTGACGTAGTTGGAGGTAAATTGGGGGAATGACGCCGATGATGATGATGAAAATTCAACTTGCAACACGATCACAAGTCATGCATGCCGATTCGCTACCAATTCATGCAGCTGGAAGTGCTAGCTACACAGGGCGGGCCAAATTGAATTCATGAAAATGAATAACCACATCCAGACAGAGTCTATCATAAGAAGGAAAATAATGATATAACTGTACTTACAAACAAGTGAATAATCCGAACCTGAAGGCAAATCAACTCAACGAATAACAGCAGACGATATGGCATATGCACCGACGATAAACTTCATATGGCTGGGATAGATTGTCACTTGTTCTGTTAGATGTAACTTTTATCTCATTAATTTGACAAAATTACGAAACTCGGGAATTATTTATCTATATAAAAATATAGTAACATCTCTTATCATTTTTTTGAATTACGATAAAACCTTTTTTGAAGGAAAACGTTGAGGTAAATTAAAATTAGATGTAAAAGATTATCCCCATTATGCGTAGCATATGTGATCGTAAACAAACTATCACAACAACACATGCCGTCTTGTTTGCTCGCCTTGACTGAGACTGAGAGAATAGATCTATGCACGTGTTGCACAGCTCTCAGTCAGCTAGCAAGGCGAGCAAGGAAGGAATACCGGTACGTGCATGTTTGAGATGGTTTGTTTGCAATGGCATACAAGCTACGCATGTCGGGGGATGATCTGTAAATGGGCAATTCCATGGGAATGTTCACTTTAGAGAAAAAATGAAGTTTCAGATTTCACTCAAGCAGTCAAATTTTCTTAAAAAGTAATCTATAAAGTCTCAATTTCCAATAGAAAAATCGCAATATTGATAAAATTTTGTAGTTTTTTCCATCATCAAAAAAATAGAATAGTATATTGCAAAATTTGAAGAATGTGGCTATTTTTGAACAATTCATCTTTCCTGTCTCTACTAAAAGCAAACAAGGTCCCAGAGGTCTCTTTTAACTTTTGAATAGTTGATTAATGTTTAAATCAACAGAAAATAATCGTTAAATTTTATGCCATTCATCAATTTTACAGAAATCTGTCTTCAGATTTGTGTGATTTCTTTACCATTATCAGTGTCATGTCCGTTACGTTTTTCACTTAAAGTTTTCACAGCTTACAGGAAATTTGTCTAAAGGTACTGCAGATTCAGATTCTATGTTAGAATTAAACCCCCTACCATGTGTAGCAATCATTTTCCCTTACCACTTCTCATTTTCATAAAAATGGCGTAACGGACATGACAATTCGCGTAACGGACATGACGCCTTATATATGGCAAATGGCAGCATTTACAAAAACAAAATATTAGGCTCAGTGTCACAGACTGAGTTTAGTCTCAATTGTTTGAGGATAGCTGAATGTAATATTTCCTAGAATCTGCATGTCATTCAAGCTATTTTTAGAAGTTGGTGAATGATGAAAGTTCAGCTCTTGTTCTGGTAGATTTTTTCTGAAAATTAACTGTATGTTACATAATATTAGGATAAGATGCAGCTAGATCTGGCAACATACTCAGATCACAATCTGCATCATTCGTGTTTGAACAAACATTTGATTATCTTAGGTTCTTGCACTGACAGTTTGGAGCATGATAAAACTCCAACTGTGAATTAATGATCATTGATGATATTACTTCAAAGTATCTGACTTTCACCAACCTCTACATGTACTTCTTCAGTGATGGCATGGGATCACATTTAAAAGCAAGTTTGTATTCGGATATCTGTGTTTCATGATGTACATGTAGCTCTATGAATCCATGAATCTACAGTGGCACTTCTTTGCAGTATCACAAAGCAAAGGGAAAGAATGTGGCGCGATCAATAAATTATGTCATCATAGTATTTTGGTCAGCCATAATCACGATTTGAATGATGTATCTTCAATTGTACACAAGCAGCGCGGACAATACAACGAAATTAGATACAGCCACATTTGTCAGCAAGCAAGATTGTAAGATTTAGAACATCCAAGATTTGATGAAAGGATGATTATACTCAGGATGATACTTATTTTGAATGAAAAAAAATCTCAGAAGCTATTTACAAGCATTCCGATTACCTTTAAACTCATACATAATCGATAATGAAAGACCGGTTTCCAGGTACTGCTATTAAATTTTAATACCATTTTTTGTAATCTTAAAACTGACATTAATACTAGTACATGTTCTTTATCATACAATACATTCCATAATATGTTCTTATTGGATTTATACAGGTCTGGTAAATTTTGTTTTCTTCTCACAAAAAATGAGATTTGGTCTTCTCAGTGTGTCGATCGTAGTGGTACGATAAACGTTGTATTCAATATAAAATTATCACTTAGGCTATAGCTATTAATTTAATGATACCTGCTAATAATATCTACATATTTTTCATTAGAGTGTTAGTAAAGGTACTTTGCTGTTACATAATTACATTCATTATTGATATTTCTTTCATTTTCAAACTAAGAAGTGCTGATGAAGTTCACTTCGTAAGGGTGTCATGTCCGTTACGCTAGTATATTATCAAATATTAGGGCATGAATAAAAAATATTTTTTTCTATCAACTTTTTCTCCTTTAATTAGGTGTGGTGGATGGTAGAAACTGGAAAATACTCATTAACTGTTGTTAACCGGTGTAAAATAATTTTTTCTAAATATTTTTTGTTTTATAAATATTGTACAAAAAGACCCCCTCTCAAATTGCAAAATAATAGGAGATATTACAGATTACCAGTTATGATATGTGTCTCTAACCTCTAGCCTTAACATGTAAACAATTAGACTTGTACCATATCTTGTAATAAAATAATTATATTCGCTTACAAAAAGTGGACAAAACTGTCATGTCCGTTACGCTTCGTGTGTCATGTCCGTTACGCTACATTTTGAGCTATGAATACAGAATGCACTGCAAAACTGTTGTTAAACACCATTTTATGGATAGAGCATGATCTTAAGGTTAAATTAACACCAATGTCAGGTACACGCAATCTAAGAATTCACAGGAATTTTGATAAGCAATAGGAGGTAAAAATGCTTCGTCCATTTCGTGTCATGTCCGTTACGCTCACAAAGAGTGCAATTTCTCCGCAACTGTTCAATGAAACGATTTGAAATTTTATGTGTATGTAACTGATACTTAAATGTGTCTGATAAGCTTAGTAACAATTATCAAAAGACTGCTAGTTCTACTGTATAAACATTTGAATTACAAAAATTTGTCTGAACGTCATGTCCGTTACGCTGGAATTGACCATATGTTATTTTAGTTCACCTCAACGTTTTCCTTAAAAAAGGGTTTTTTCGTAATTTAAAAAATAATAAGAGATGTTACTATATTTTTATATAGATAAATAATTCCCCGAGTTTCGTAATTTTGTCAAATTAATGAGATAAAAATTACATCTAACAGAACGAGTGACAATATATCCCAGCCACATGAAGTTTATATGCCATATCGTCTGCTGCTATTCGTTGAGTTGATTTGCCTTCAGGTTCGGATTATTCACTTGTTTGTAAGTACAGTTATATTATTTTTCTTCTTATAGACTCTGTCTGGATGTGGTTATTCATTTTCATGGATTTAATTTGGCCCGTGCGGTGAAGCTACATGTAGCACTTGTAGCAGCAGCTGCATGAGTTGGTAGCGAATCCGCATGTACATGACTTGTGATCGTCATGCAAGTTGAAATTTCATCATCATCATCATCGGCGTAGTTCCCCCAATTTACCTCCAACTACGTCACTTTGCTGTTCACTTCATCATCATTCTCTTCATCTTTAAAATCATCAATTTGAAAATCCAAATCTAGATAAAATTCTGGGTTTTCTTTCATTTCGTGATCGAAGTATTCAGTGACAGTGTGGAGAAAACGTACACACGCAACAGGTTTTGCATGCAAGTGGAGCTTCACGTGGGAGAGCCAATCACGCCTCTCCTACAGACAGTGACGTCATCAAATTCCAGTCAATTCAGAGACCGATGCGAGGCATATTTCGGAGAGGAATTTTAGCGTTTTGTAATCAGCGATTTTCACCTTTTGTATTATTTTCGGTATTTTTGAATGACACACTGATGATCCCCACATCATTACCTTTCCATTGATATATAATAAGACCACATTCATAATCAATACATTTCTCCATTAAGCTACCATGGATTTTTTGGACAAAATGGAGAACTAAATATCCTTGTTACATGTCGAATGTATTATCTGACCCTTTATAACACCATGTAGACACCAAAATTATTTCTCAAAGATTCATATTGTATAAACTCTGATCATTGTTGCGTGATAGGTGTCGTTTTAGATGCCATTTTGAAAACTTCCTTGGATTTTTAGGCAAAATGGACAAGAGCATATATCATTGTAGACAGTCGAAAGCATCATTTTAATCATGATACCATTGAGTGTACACCACATTCATGTGCCCTTGGTGGATTTTAAGTGACAACAGTCACTTAAGACTCTGATTTCTTGACGCCATCTTGGAATTTTTGAGATAGACTACTGTCTCTCCTTGTTATAATATGATAATATTAATAATGTAGGTATATTTACCTAGGAAAGCCACTTCAGTTCTGAAAATTGTTCTTCCAGCGGGCCCTGCTTTTATATTATCCATGCTTTAGACGGGCTGCCTAGGTGCTCAAGCATTCAAGGGATTTCTTCCTACCGGGTACACATTCACCTCGCCTGGGTTGAGTGCAGCACAATGTGGATAAATTTCTTCCAGAAGGAAATGACGCCCTGGCTTGGATTCGAACCCACGACCCTCTGTTTCAATGTCAGAAGACTAATCCACTGGGCCACAACGCTTTAACGCTTGTGACTATTTTTTTTACTTTAAAAATCATGGTTTACACATCAAAACCATATCCTTGATGGATATATCACATGTCAATTTGTAAATAACAGTGGCTAATTTATACTCCATTGTTTAACATACCTGACTAACGACTCTCCTTGTAGCTTATTCTATTGTATTCATCAACATCATATCAGCCATGTTCAGCCCACTGCAAGGCGAAGGTAGATATAATGATCTACTCTCTCGATTTCAGAATCATCCATTATGATTCTTTGCTCAGTAGTAAATTTGTTGAACATTACTTTTGTCTTTTGATGTTGATCTTCAGGCCTACTTTGTTAATTTCAGTGTTATATGAGATCGTTTAGCATATTTTCTAGCTTGTGGCCATCATCAGTAATTAGAATGATATCATCGGCAAAGTTCAGGTGGTGGAGACACTCACTATCAATGTTTAGCCCTGTACTTTCCCAGTCTAATTTTCGTATTATTTCCTCCACTGCAGTGTTGAACAGTTATGGTGAAATGGTATTTCCCTGTCGCACTCCTCTATTAATGGGGAATTCATCACTGTATTTGTGCAGCTGGATGGTTGCAGTTGCTTGGCTATACATTTCCTGAATGAGTTTGATGTAATTACGGTGCACACCTTGTACCTGTAAGGCTGTTATTACTGCCTGAAATTCTACACTGTCGAAAGCTTGTGCGAAGTCCACAAATGCCACGCACAAGGGTTGTCTGTATTCGAAAGTCTTCTCTCTCTATATATAATTGGTGAAGTGTGTGAAGATGGTCTGTAGTATAGAAACCACTTCTGAATCCGGCTTGTTCCCTCGATTTGGTTAAAATCTAGGTTCTAGTGATTCTGTTTGTTAGAACTTTTGTAAATTTTTTTAGGTATTTGAAAGTAAGCTAATTGGCCTATAGTTTTTAGTATCCTTAATGTATCCTTTCTTGTGGATTATGATTGCATTGTTCCAGCTGTCTGGTGTTTGTGTTTTTACTACAGAGTGTAAACAGCTTGGCCAGCTGTTCCAGGATGACATCGCCTCCATTTTTAAGGACATCCACCAGCACCTCATCACTGCCTGATGCTTTATCATGCTTGATTTCTTGTAAGGCTTTATCAACATCATCTACTCCTACCGGTGGTATGTCCTCATATGTATCTAGAGCATTGAATGGTGTGTCAACATGGACCTTGCTGGAGTACAGGTGTTGATAGAAATCCTTCACATGATTAATTATCTGGTCTCTGTCATTAATAGCACTTCCATCCTCCCTTTTAATAGCTATATGTTGTAATTTCTAATGAGAGAGATTACGTTTGGTAGCTTTTAGCTGCTATTATCTGTTATGGTCTCTTGGACCTGTTTTATGTTGAATCTGCTAATTTCACTTTTCATGCGTTTCCTAATGGGTTTGCACAATTCCGTATACTCTTTGCTATCCATCTGTGTTTATACCTTCATCTGTCTCCTTTTTCCCCATCAGATCAAGTGTCTCTTTTGTGATCTTGTCAGTTGTTTGATTTTTTCCTTTTGCCTGCTATCTCAAGAGCACAATTTTGGACAGTGAGAAAATTTATTGCAAATATCATTTATATCTTCCTGGTTTACTTCATCTCGAAGCACTTAGACTTTGTTCCTTAGCTGTTGAAAACTCGTCCTTACGTTGTTTAAGTTTGTCCACATTTAGGCTAGAATTCTTTTTCCTTAATATTTGTTTACTTCTTTCTAGCTTAAAATAAACATGCATTTTTGCTCTCACAAGTCTGTGGTAAGCTCCAGTATTGAGGTGATTTAGCACGGAAACACCTGTAAAGATGTCCGGTCTGTTTGTAAGAATGAATTCGATTTCGTTCCTGGTATTGCCGTTTGGGCTTTGCCAAGTCCATTTTCGATGTTCCTTTTTCATGAAGAAAGAATTTATTACCTTAAGACCTCTGCTTAATGCAAATTCCAGTAGACGATCTCCCCTGTCATTCCCCGTGCCTATTTCAAATTTACCAAGCATCACCTCGCTATTATCTTCCCTTATAACAACTTTAGCATTAAAATCTCCCATAACTATAGTAGAATTTGCTTTGTCCTCATAAAGTAGTTTAGCAATTTCCTCATAGACCATATCAACCTCTTCATCAGTATGGCTAGATGTTGGAAGGTATACTTAGATGATTTTCATGATTGGTTTCATAGAGATTTTTAGGAGAATCTGGGATACTCTGTCTGAAGTGCTCTTGTAGCTAATTAATTGCTATAGTCTTGTCAATAAGGAAACCCACACCTCCTATGCTACTTTCCTCCTTTCCCTTTGTGTACAACAAATGTCCACTCTTTAGATGTTGTAGGTGTTCCCCGCGGCGTCTAACCTCGCACAATCCGACTATGTTCCATATGATGTTGTGTAGTTCTTTTTCCAGCTCACATAGCCTATCCTCTCCTTAAAGGAAACGTACACATGTGCAGATGGTCACATCTTGTCCTAGCCAAGAGAGTCTTAGCACCTTCTGCTCCTTCCTTACCATGGCCGCTCCCGTAGCTGGGCAGTCCAGAGCTGCTGGGTACTGAGGGCCGTTTCTTTCTTTGTGCTGCCGTAGTCTTGAGGGGGTGTGGCCTTGACTCACCATGCTGGCCACAGTTGCACGTTGGTGAGTTGTGGATGTCGTTGATCAATTATGATTCCTCCGCCTTTAGATGGCATTTCCTCCATCACGGTCCCACCACCTTTGTCAGGTTACTTGAGTTGACCAGGTTATTTTCCGCCGCCTGGGGCTCAGCGTTGGCGTTTGCTGGCAGTACTGGCTATCAGTGTAACGCCACAGTAGCATTCAGGTTCTGTTTTTGACCCATTTAATCATGGTAGACACACACAAAAAACATATTCCCGGATATTGAACAAACTATATTGGTTTTTCAAGCAGTCGCAACAGCAATTTCAAACTCCATTTTTGGAAGCCATCTTGGATTTTTCAACATACCGGACCACTGACTGCTCATGTAACTTTTCCTAATTTTTAATCATTGAAACCATTGTCTAGACGCCAATTCCATCTGTCTCAGGTTGATATAAATGTGCAATATCCATTTAAAATATTAACAGCCATTTTAAACTCCATTTTTTGGAAACCATCTTGGATGTCTGGATTCACGAGATCACTTGCTGTCCTTTTAGCTTTCCCGATATACTCCTTCACCCTTAAAAACCTTTGAATAGTAACCACATTAAGGCCACAAAAATTAATCGTTGATTTTTAGCCTTTGGCAGCCATTTTGCCGCCAACACCCCCCCCCCCCCGGGGTAGAATCAAAACAAGTTAAATTCCCACACTATCATGACTATGAAATGGCATTGGAAATATTTGCTCTTGAAATGTGTCAGCTATCAAGTTCATTTATAAAAGTACAGTTCCTAGAATTCGATATTTTTTAAAGGGAAGTGCTTATAGGTTATGGCGCCATTTAGTGTTGTAGTAAGGCTTTCACTGCATAAATCCTGAATGATATAAATTACATGTGATACATTCTTCTGTAATTGGATTGTATAACAAGACATATTCATTTCATTTGTCCTAATTCTAGTGCCAAAAAAATGAAAAATAACATTTAGGGGGTAATATCTTGAAATTTGGGGGCATTTTTTGCAAAATCCGCCCTCATAAGATGAAAGTGAAAACAAATTGACATCACAACATCATCAAATATTCAATCTTATATACCACAGACAACTTAAAAATAAAATTGGCGAAGAAAAGTGACATAAAAGGTTGGAAACAATGGATTATCCTATTGGGCTTTGTACAGGCCAATATGGCGATAAAAAGGACCCCCCCCCCCACGAAGTGAAGGAAGGGTCTGAAAATTTAAACCCCGTAATTTTTGTCTCATCTGTGAAGCAGAGTGAGACTATAGGCGCCGCTTTTCCGACGGCGGCGGCGGCGGCGTCAACATCAAATCTTAACCTGAGGTTAAGTTTTTGAAATGACGTCATAACTTAGAAAGAATATGAACCTAGTTAATAAAACTTGGCCATAAGGTTAATCAAGCATTACTGAACATCCTATCAGAGTTTCATGTCACATAACTAAGGTCAAAGGTCATTTAGGGTCAATGAACTTAGACCATGTTGGAGGAATCAACATCGAAATCTTAACCTGAGGTTAAGTTTTTGAAATGTCATCATAACTTAGAAAATATATGGACCTAGTTCATGAAACTTGGACATAAGGTTAATCAAGTATCACTGAACATCCTGCATGAGTTTCACGTCACATGACCAAGGTCAAAGGTCATTTAGGGTCAATGAACTTTGGCCGAATTGGGGATATCTGTTGAATTCCCATCAAAACTTTGAAAGTTTATGGATCTGATTCATGAAACTTAGAAATAATAGTAATCAAGCATCACTGAACATTTTGTGCAAGTTTTAGGTCTCATGATTAAGGTCAAAGGTCATTTAGGGTCAATGAACTTTGGCCGAATCGGGGGTATCTGTTGAATTACCATCATAACTTTGAAAGTTTATTGGTCTAGTTCATTAAACTTGGACATAAGAGTAATCAAGTATCACTGAACATCCTGTTCGAGTTTCAGGTCACATGATCAAGGTCAAAGGTCATGTAAGGTCAATGAACTTTGGCCATGTTGGGTGTATCTGTTGAATTACCATCATAACTTTGAAAGTTTATGGATCTGATTCATGAAACTTGTACATAAGAGTAATCAAGTATCACTGAACATCCTGTTCGAGTTTCAGGTCACATGATCAAGGTCAAAGGTCATGTAAGGTCAATGAACTTTGGCCAAATCGGGGATATCTGTTGAATTCCCATCATAACTTTGAAAGTTTATGGATCTGATTCATGAAACTTGGACATAATAGTAATCAAGCATCACTGAACATTTTGTGCAAGTTTCAGGTCTCATGATGAAGGTCAAAGGTCATTTAGGGTCAATGAACTTTGGCCGAATCGGGGGTATCTGTTGAATTGCCATCATAACTTTGAAAGTTTATTGGTCTAGTTCATTAAACTTGGACATAAGAGTAATCAAGTATCACTGAACATCCTGTGCGCGTTTCAGGTCACATGACCAAGGTCAAAGGTCAATGAACTTTGGCCGAATTGGGTGTTTCTGTTGAATTACCATCATAACTTTGAAAGTTTATGGATCTGATTCATGAAACTTGTACATAAGAGTAATCAAGTATCACTGAACATCCTGTTCGAGTTTCAGGTCACATGATTAAGGTCAAAGGTCATGTAAGGTCAATGAACTTTGGCCATGTTGGGTTTTTTTGTTGAATAACCATTATATCTCTGTAAGTTTATTGGTCTAGTTCATAAAAAGTGGACATAAGAGTAACCATGTATCACTGAACATCTTGTGCGAGTTAGAGTAGTATTCAAAGTCAGCACTGCTGCTATATTGAACCGCGTGATGCAGGTGAGACGGCTAGAGGCATTCCACTTGTTTGTCTAAAGGGACCCTATTGAAGCCAAAACAACAAAAAAATCATTTTTTTTGCGCAAAAGACCTACGTGAGCTGTGTCAGTGACATACCGTACCACACTATCAAGTATTACTAAACAAACTACTTGAGTTTCAAGTCACATTACCAAGGTCAAAGGTCATTTAGTGTTAATGAACTTTGACCAAGTTGGGGTATTTGTTGAATTACCATGATAACTTTAAAAGTTTTTGGATCTGATTCATATAACTTCTACATAAGAGTATTCAAGTATCACTGAACATCCTGTGCAAGTTTCAGGTCACATGACTAAGGTCAAAGGTCAATGAACTTTTGCCATGTTGGAGGGTATTTGTTGAATTACCATCATAACTCTGTATTGGTCTAGTTCATAAAACTTGGACATAGAAGTAATCAAGTATTACTTGAACATCCTTCGCAATCTTTAGGTCACATGACCAAGGTCAGATGTCAAGAACTTTGGCCTTGTAGGGAGGAATCGTTGAATAACCATAAATCCAAAAGTGTTTGAATCTAGTTCATAAAACTTGGACATAAGAGTAATCGAGTATCAGTAAACATCTCATTCGAGTTTCAGGTCACATGACCGAAGTCAAAGTCATTTAGGGTCAATTAACTTTGGCCATTTTGGAGGTAATTATTAGATTGCTGTCATAACTTTCAAAGTATATAGATATAGTTTAAATAAAAACTGTGGATATAGGGGTAATCAAGTATCACTGACAAATCTTATATCGCATGATCAAGGTAAACTCTCTTTTATTTTCATTGAACATAGCATTGTATCATTATATGAATTGTGTTTTTTTTATCGAAAATAATTACGTTGCAGTAGTTTTGAAAGTCAGCACTGCTGCGATATTAAATCGCGTGCTGCAGGTTAGACTGCTAGAGGCGCTCTGTTAACGATTGATGTCACGAAAATGAATAACAATTACTTATCATATTAATCAATATTTATCTTGGTCAAAACATTTGTAGGTGAATCCTGTCAAAAGTCTTCAGCAGGCCATTTGAGCGTTCGAGGGGGTGAAAAACTCAAAACTGAACATCTTTACCTTCATTAACAAATAAAATAGTGATACATGGAAGTATTGTATGATTAAAAGAGCATCTCAAATCATGCAATATTTTCATAGGCCACTAACTCCGAAAATATGTCAATAATATGTTTAGAATTGGAAGCGTGATATATAATTTTTAAAGTTTATAATGATCATTTCGATATTTCAACATCACGAATAGTAACATACTTTCTTTTCTATGAATGATAAGGCAAAAGTGATGGACAGAAGACTGCCAAGAGCATTTCAACACAGGTAAGAACGCAGTATATACATAATGGCCCGAATTCACAAAGGTGGTTTCGTTTGCATTTGGGGAACAAAATCATGAACTGTATATATATATATATATATATATATATATATATATATATATATATATATATATACGGTGCGTCCCAGAAAAAAACGAAACCAAGATTAAGCGATAATTCATCATAACTTAATCACAAATACAATAGACAAATGGCCTACCTATGTAAAGCTTAGAATCTCCTCTCTCATCTGATATTACTTAGATTATTCCTAATTCACGCATGAGTGAGCAAAACAATTTGCAAATAAAGAATGCAACAAACTCATTTGGCGGGGGGTATCTGAATTTCCAATAGAAAATCACATGTCTAATAACTTCAATATCTGCTCTTTTATTTGATACCTAAATCACAAAAAAGTTATGTTCCCTCGAAACAATGCTTGTTTTTCGAAATTTCGTTAAATAAAAACGTTTTCACCGGTTTCCCACGGAAGCTATCGCATGGTTAACAAAAGATTTAATGCATGGCTGATCGTCAACAAAACAGATTGTCGAGTGAGTTTGAACGCTAGCCCGTAAAACCTCTTCCTTATATGAAATTATTGAAATTCAAGCCTTATTACAAATGAACAGAACTTTGTTATATCTTGACCATTTTCTGTAATTGAGGTATCAAATTAAAGAGCAGATATTGAACTTCTTAAAAATTTGGTTTTCTTTTTGAAACCTAGAAACAGCCCGCCATATGACTTTTTGGTATCCCCTCTTCAAATTATTTTTGCTCACCCATGCGTGAATTAGGAAAAATCTACGTAATATCAGACGAAAGAAGAGATTCTAAGCTTTGCAATGGTAGGTCATTTGTCTATTGCATTTGTGAATAGGTTATGATAAATCATCGATAAATCTCGGTTTCGTTTTTTGTGGGACGCTTGATTATGCATCTTTCAATAATCAGAAGTCACTTCAAAAATGCTTTTCTCCCCACAATGACTACTTGCAGATGATAATCTCATGGTGAAAATATCACCAAAGTGCCCATTTTGACGTAAGAGTGTTATTTTTTGCCTTCCCATCCTCATAGCAATTGGCCCCACTCCTCTCACCACTACACTTGTCCTTCCTCTGCTTTCCCGGTTTTCATTTTTCGGATTAACGAACCTTCGGATTAAAGAACCTTATTTCGTTTTCGGATTAACGAACCTTCGAAACAACGAACCTTATTTCGTTTTCGGATTATCGAACCACCGAAATTACGGACCTTATTTCGTTTTCGGATTAACGAACTTTCTGAACAACGAATCTTATTTCATTTTCGGATCAACGAACCTCCGAAATTACGGACCTTATTTCGTTTTCGGATTACCGAACTTTCTGAACAACGAACCTTAATTTGTTTTCGGATTAACGAACATTCGGAACAACGAACCTTGTTTCGTTTTCGGATTAACGAACCTTCGGAATAAAGCTGCAAATTTTCGGATTAGCGAACACTTTTCCGTTTTCGGATTAACATGATTAACAAACATCGAGGTATAGGCATTTTACGTGTTTCGGAATTACGAACCTTCGGAATTACGAAGTGCAACCGTTTAAACAAGTACCGCTTTTCAAGCCCCTTTTCACTTTGAAAAGATGATTCCCTGCAATATCGACTCCTATTTATAGTGTCCATTACCTCAATTGAATTTTAACTTTCTTTTATGTGGTCCCACTGCCTAGCACCTGGAAATATGTGAACCTTCTTCGACTTGTACCATATTATTACTAATAGAATTCTAATTATACTTCATGTTATTTGCATAATTTAGGAAATGGTGAACAATCCATGTCGAGTTAAAACGTTGGATTTACCGTGGACAAGTGTTTTTTATGTGTGTGTGTGTGTTTGTTTTTATTTGACTGGGATACCAATTCCTATCATATCTTTATTTTCAGGCACCAACTCATCCCAAGACTTCGAAAGTCACTTCCACGGAACCAATATCTTCAACTGGTAAGATTTTATCTTGTGTTGAAGCACTTTTTTTCAGTAGAAGGATGATGGCAGCAGGATGAGATAGTAAGGCAGTGGACCGTGTAAAAGCAGACGTGTTTGCAAACAGAGATGAATTATCCAGTCTGTGAATTTGTTTTCCTTCACCATACTCATGATGTTGCCATGTTGTTTTGACGATCGCGAACCAATAGTAATTCAAAGAATTACCGTTTCAATTAAAGGTCATTTCTTCTTAGATTTACTGTGGCGGCCGTTAAAAGGCTGACCCGAGCCTTCAGAAGGGTCAGAGCCATCGCTAAAGAAAGAAGAGAAGAAAGAAAGAAAGAAAGAAAGAAAGAAGAAAGGATGGAAGAAAGAAAGAAAGAAAGAAAAGAATGTAGGAATGGAAGATAGAGAGAAAGAGGAAATAGAAGGAAGGATATAAATAAGAGAGAGAAGGGGACGGGGTAGACCATGTTTTGATAAGGTGAACCTTTTCGGTGTAACCTTTCGGATTCTGAGATTTTGGAAAAACTGATGGGCTGTTGGACTGACGTCTGTCGGGAAATGACAAACTGTTGGCCCGACAATTTGTTATTTTCCCGACAAACATCAGTCCATCAGCCCTGCATGTCAGTCACGCAGGGCTATTCCAACTGCTCCATGTACCATGTGTACATTGTTCTTGGACGGAATTTTAAGTTTCATTATCTTTGTCAAATTTTTATTAGATTGTGATTTTTTTCGAAATGCGAACGTCGGGAGCTCTATGTACCCACATTGATTAGATTGTCCCGTTTGAAAGTCTCAATATATATATTGTGACAGAATCGGCGGCGAAGAGAGTGGTTCGGTCCGCCGGCAGCTCGCTCTTGTCAGGATGCCTGCCGCCGGCGGGTATTTCGCCACGTCGATTTCCAAATTTTTAGTCGTGGATCCGTTTGGTAGAGACATACTGCCGCAGTCGACACTTGCACACGCCTCGATCCTGTCAGTACCACCACCAGGCAACCTCCAGACGGCTACACACTTTGTTATCAGCTCCAACAGCTCACCCGACCATATGCATCTAGCTTGTGTAGTTAAGCTCTCTCGACCATATGCATCTGATTCCTGTAGTTAAGCTCTTACGACCATATGCATCTGAATCCTGTAGTTAAGCGCTTTCGACCTTATGCATCTGATTCCTGTAGTTAAGCTATCTCGACCATAGGATATGGTCAACTTCCTAAAACCAAACCCATGGACTCTGCTAATTTCCTCCGTCGTCTGCTTACGACCAGCTACTACGTCTGTTCAGTACAGCAACCACGTCTGCTCCGTATTGCAACCACGTCTGTTCAGTACCGCGACCACGTCTGATTCCGTACTGCAACAACGTCTGTTCAGCACTGCAACCACGTCTGTTCAGTGCCACGACCACGTCTGAGACCGTACTGCAACCATGCACGTCTGATTCCGTAATGCAACCACTGACATCTGTTCAGCACTGCAACCACGTCTGTTCAGTACCACGACACGTCTGAGTCCGTACTGCAACCATTGAGATCTGTTCAGCACTGCAACCGTGCACGTCTGATTCCGTACTGCAACCACGTCTGTTCAGTACCGCAACCACGTCTGTTACCGTACTGCAACCAGTAACCTCTGCTCAGTACCGGAAACTACGTCTGGTTCTCCGACCGTATGTATGGATCCTTCTGCAGTCAGGCTCTCACGACCATAACTATTGGCTCTGCGCTACTTGCAGTTTCCACCGTTGTCTGCTCCGGACCTCCGACCGTCTGCTTCCAGACCAGCAACCGCTTCAGACCAACCCGCCTGCTCCGGACCACCAGCCGTCTGCTCCAGACTCCGAACCGTCCGCTTCCAGACCAACCAGACTACCGAAAGAGCAAGCCCTGGTATATAGTCTCTTGCTGGTGGTCAAAGACACAACATACAAGGAAATCTAACCACTGTCGTCGCCTAGGACTAGAAATCCATCCTAGGTTTCCCAGTGGAAAGACACGCGAACGATCATATAAATCATTGCGATCGCATCCACCAACTTTATTTATTGGATAGCGAATCCAAATCGATCTGCATACTTTACGTGCAATGCACCCCGTGGGCGCCGTATTTCAACAGATCATCGGCAAAGCCTCACGAGTACACGAACTTGCTGTACTTATGCCTTAATTAAACAATATCTGTTATAGTTAACCGCTGTTACAATCTTAGAACAACTTTGCCACGGCAAGACCATTATAAATCAACCAAAGATAATTTCCTAACACGAAATAAAACCCATTTCGTGACACAACTCCCTTATTTTTCAAAGCTCGGCCCCCCGAGCGTCATTTAACAACATCAACATGATCAACTGTAGCACGTATCCATGTGTATCAAACTATCCCTTGTGTCTTTCCTCCACGTACAAAAATGCATAAAGGAGTCCTACCAAAAACTAATGTTCAGGTTCAACAAAACACAAAAGCTAAAGTCCAAAGCAAACTCCAAGTTTCTTGGCCGTGTAGATAGGACGTATGTCCTTGTCTTCTTGACAGTCAGCTTTCTCCTGTGAGCTCCGGTCAGTGATGGTTTCAAGCAGTTGTACCTGTTCCTGAATGTTGTCAATTCCAGGCAACGGATATGCATCCTTAATCTATGCCAGAGAATTCAAGCAGTCTTACAAGAGATAAGAGCTGCCGGATCAGAAGAGAAGGTGATCCTGAACAAGCCAACTGACACGTTCCAGATTCCTTCAGATGTCATCTTTGTTCGTACCACAGAACATTACATCACTAAGGAAGGAGAACTGTTAGAAGTAGCGACGGAGGAACTAAAGAAGAAGAAGTCGTCTTGAACAGAATCTCTCGTGTTCTTTGGAGTTATGTTGTTAATACAAGGACACTATAAGGAGGCATGTCGCCATGTACCTTGGACATTATTCTTCATGCCGAATCATTTAAGAGTTTACTTTGGACTTTAGCTGTTGTGTTTTGTTGAACCTCAACATTAGCTGTTTTAGGACTCCTTTATGCATTTTTGTGTGTGGAGAAAAGACACAATGGATAGTTTGATACACATAGATACGTTTTGTTCACGTGCTACAGGGTCTGATGTTGTTAAATGACGCTCGGGGGCCGAGCTTTGAAAAATAAGGGAATTGTGTCACGAAATGGGTTTTATTTCGGGTTAGAAAATTATAGATTATGGTTGATTTATAATGATTTTGTCGTAGCTGGCGATATTACATGCATGTTTCTCCATTAATAATGATGTAGATAAGAACATGAAAGTTATGCATGTTTTGAACCGTTTTTGTGTAATAACAATTTCCTGGAGATGTTTAACTGGTTAATTTGGTTATCACTAGCTTCATCTAAATAAATGCTTTAATTTGATATGTTATTCATGCATATGCGGTTTTGGGGACCAAAGTTATAGCTGTTCTAAAAATGTAACAGAGGTCAACTATAACAGATATTATATAATCAATGCATAAGTACAGTAAGTTCGTGTACTGTGAGGCTTAGCCAATGATCTGTTGAAATACGGCGCCCAGGGGGTGCATTGCACGTTAAGTTTGCAGATTGATTTGGATTCGCTATCCAATAAATGTAGTTGGTGGATGCGATCGAAATGATTTATATGATCGTTCGCATGTCTTTCCACGGGGAAACCTAGGATGGATTTCTAGTCCTAGGCGACGACTGTGGTTAGATTTCCTTGTATGTTGGGTCTTTTGCACGCCAGCAAGAGACTATACCAGGGCTTGCTCATTTGGTAGTCTGGTTGGTCTGGAGACGGACGATTCGGAGTCTGGAGCAGACGGCTGGTGGTCCGGAGCAGACGGGTTGGTCTGAAGCGGATGGTCGGAGGTCCGTAGCAGACAACGGTTGAAACTACAAGTAGAGCAGAGCAATGGGTATGGTCGTAAGAGCCCGACTGCAGAAGGACCCATACATATATGGTCGAAGAACCAGACGTGGTTTCCGGTACTGAACAGATGTCACTGGTTGCAATAGGGTAACACACGTGGATGCCGTACTGAACAGACGTGGTTGCAGTACGGAATCAGACGTGCATGGTTGCAGTGCTGATCAGTCACTGCTTGCAGTACAGACTCAGACGTGGTAGTAGTGCTGAACAGACGTTCTTGCAGAACGGTGTCAGACGTGGTCGCGATACTGAACAGACGTGGTTACAGTACGGAATTCAGACGTGGTTGCAGTACGGAGCAGACGTGGTTGCAGTACGGAGCAGACGTGGTTGCTGTACTGAACAGACGTAGTAACTTGTCGTAAGCAGACGGAGGAAATTACCAGAGTCCATGGGTATGATCGTGGGAGCTTGACTACAGAGAAACCCATACCTATGGCCGAGAGAGCTTAACTACAGGAATCAGATGCATATGGTCGTAAGAGCTTAACTACCCAAGCTAGATGCATATGGTCGGTGAGCTGTTGGAGCTGAAAACAAAACTTGTAGCCGTCTACAGGTTGCCTGGTGGTGGTACTGGCAGGAACGGGGCTTGTGCAAGCTTGTGCAAGTGTCAACTGCGTCGAAAGTCATCTGACAAACCATGGATTACACACCGTATCAAGGATCTTATCAGTAAGCGACAACGGGCCTATGATTCTGGTAATGGTGAGATGTTTCGTAAGGTACGGAACCTTATTCAAAGAGAAATATCAAAGTGCAAAGAATCGTTCTATGTTCGGAGGGTTCAAGAGCTAAGGAAGAGTGAACCTTCCCAATGGCATCGTCAAATCCGAAGCATGGCTGGGGTCAGCAAAGCCTCGCTTAAATTACCAACCTGCTTTGGCCACAATGACTCACAGAAAGCTGCTAGGGTCAATGAGCACTTTGCTGGGGTTCGTAGCCAGCTTCCATCATTAAATCTTGGTTCCTTACCATCCTACCTACCTTCTTCTTCAAGACCACCTACGATCTATGCCCATGAAGTATTCAATATCTTGCGCAATTTGAATGCTTCCAAGGCAATCATGCCGGGGGATATCCCTATTAAACTTATCAAGGAATTCGCGTTGGAGTTAGCGGAGCCACTTTCGAATATATTCAATGTTATTCTTCGAACTGGTAGCTACCCTTCCTGTTGGAAAAGAGCAGTGATTACCCCCATTCCAAAGAAACAACAAGTTTCGCAACTGTCAGACCTGCGGCCTATCTCCATTACTGCAGTATTTTCAAGAGTGTTGGAGACTTTCATCTCAAAATGGATCAGTCGTGACCTCTCTCCTATGATTGACAAGAAGCAATTTGGAAATGTTTCTGGCAGTTCCACCACACATTACTTGATTAGTCTTCTGGACTCTATCGGGAAGAGCTTCGACAAGCCGGGTCACTGTGCATCCTTGTGCGCCATTGATTTCTCCAAGGCGTTTGATCATGTCAATCACAACATCGTGGTGAGAAAGCTGATTGACTATGGTGTAACACCGGCACTTGTTCCAGTTATTTGTGGTTTCCTTGATGGACGTAAACAAGCTGTCAAAGTTGGTTCTTCCATATCATGTGACCTGAGAGTTACATGCGGTGTTCCTCAGGGTACAAAATTGGGGCCAGTGCTATTTCTTACCATGATCAACGACGCCATGACAGATTGCTACAACAGGTGGAAATATGTTGATGATCTCAGTTTGGCCGAAATTCGTCGTGTAAATGAACCATCCATTCTTCAATTTCAGCTTGATCAACTCGTCCGCTGGTGTGAATCAAATGACATGAAACCTAACCCGTCCAAATGTTCAGTTATGAACATATCATTCTCCAAACAGGCACAGTTTACGACTCTCCAGATTGCTGATGCTAAATTAGCCGCAGTTAGTAGCTTGATATTGGGAGTAATTATTCAATCTGACCTCAAATTGGATATGAATGTTGCCACTGTGATATCCAAAGCTAGCAGGCGACTGTTTATCTTATATCGCCTAAAGAGGTGCAGAATCGAAACATCTGACTTGGTAGCTACCTATACTACGTAGTATATATATATATTATATATATATAAAGGGTAGATAGCTCTGGGGAACCTCGATTTAAGCTACGCCTACCATTGTTCTCTTCATCCATTTCTTTACAATATATATATATATATATGTGTGTGTGTGTGTGTTTGCGTGTGTGTATGCATATATGTTAACTGTGAAGTGACATTCATTTGGCGTGGTTAGACTGCTTACGATGTGTTTCAACTTTTAAGTGTTATCACATCGTTGATACTTTATTTTACAGTGCCAACAACATATGAGGAGACAACGTCTAAATCTACCACGTCGCAAACCACAGTCCTCAATACTACTCCACAACAGACATCAACGGAAGGCCTGAAAGTTACTACTAGCACCCAAACAACAGATATTGCTAATGTGACGCAGAAGCCCCTGGAGGAGATTCTCATCGAATGCTTCGGTAAAATACATTGAACAGAAATTTTTGTTGCGTTTCATACGAACGAATCATTCTTCATGGATTCCAAACTCTAATGCTTTTCTGTTTTGTTTGGTGTATTAATATTTCCAAAACTGTCAATAAAACTTTACTTACTATGAACTTATTAAGAGAAAAATAAACTTTAACATCAGAAAAGAACCTTCAAATGTACAAACAAATTATTTGATTTCACCAATTTTCTGGGGGAATTCGATTCATCCATTTCGTGTCCTATACAAAAAAGCAATCATATCTGAATACATCAGTAAAATTTACCCACCAGAACATTACGGGCATTTTATCAAAATCTCAAAAAAAACAGATCACGAATTATCTGAATTTTAAGTTTTAGAACTAATAATAGTGAAAATATTTTTATCCACGCCTTTATGAAATGAAATATGCAATGCATGTGCATGGAGATGAGCTCATGATGTTATGTCCAAACTTTGCCTTCTCTTATACATATGTGTATGTCATTTCTCTCGTAAAAAAAATAAGTCAAACTCGCAGCAATAAATATCACAGCACATTAAATCAGTAATCAATACATTTTATCATTCTTAGAAGACATTATAAAATATATATATATAATTTCATACATTAAGATAGGTTAAGATATGGCATCATCAGCTTGTCATTGCCGTGCACATGGGTGTCGATCACGGGGGGGATGGGGGGGATATATCCCCCCCAATATTTCAAGTGGGGGGGATGGCCTGTATTATCATCCCCCCCAATAATTTAGGGTAGAAAAATTATAATAATGATGATGAAAAAATGAAAAGTTTGATCATGATGATTATAGTATGCCATCAATCAGTTTGTTTCCCTCGCAATTTGTGTATATTGTTATTAAATAAAAACATTCTTTTTCAGGACTATTAAACAGATGGGTGGAGGTTCAAGATGAAAAAGAATGAAATGTTTATGTATCTGATATTCTTTAACACATGACATAAAAGGACCCCAACGAAAATCAAATTTTGTTGATAGGGTGTTCCATCCCACCAGTGGTGAATAAATTAATTCAAAAGGGTGGAAAAATAAACGGGAGTAAAAGGGTGGCAAGATAAAGGAATGACGGTAAGCCCGATGGCGCACGAGAAGCCACACAGGTTGTAATTTGTGCTAGTCTTAATTGGTCCGAATCTGCATTTTATCATCATGCATTAAGAAGAATAAAGATATTGCCAGTCAGGTTAGATTTAAGAGAGAAGTTGTATACACAGAGGCGTCGATCCTAGGTGGGGGCAGGGGGCGATCGCCCCACCAAGGAAAATATTGGGGGGCAAACATATCGTTTTGCCCCCCCCCCCAATAATTCCGCATGTGCAACTAAAAAATAAAATAAGATTGTAATGCTACACTGAAATCAGCAAGCGAGATTGAGATACCAACTCGATTTTTATTTAAAATCGTACTCAAAATGTCTGCTTTTCAGATTGGAATATAAAAATTTTCAGCTCGCGCTTCGCACTCGCATCATATACCAAAACCCCATACTTTTCATGATAGGTGAATATAATGTCCCGTTTTCAATTCTAAACCTCAAAAGAACTTTGATTTTGCAATAATCTTTTGTTGGATATATATCTTCCATTAAAGTGTCCTTTTTTCCAGATCAAAATATTGAAATTTTCAGCTCGCGCTCGCCTCTATTGTTCTTCTAGATACCCATCTTAATCATGATTGGTACCAAAAATGCTTAGAATATCAAGCTTTCAGGTCAGAATATAAAGAAATTTCAGCTCGCTCTCTAGTGAGATACATGTATCGACCCTCCTCATGAGTTACTACAAACAAACCTAAACAGGTACATTTTTCCTGTTTTCATGACATACTAAAAAAATTTAGCTCGCGCTTCGCGCTCGCATTGTTGGTGAAGGTGAGATATGTGTCTCTTTCTCATGAGTTATATATCATATATATATATATATATATATATATATATATATATATATATATATAGGCCTATGTGTGTGGGGGTGAGTTTGTTCGTTTTTTGTGATCGATCGCCTTTGGAACGTTGATTCATAATTTTGCCCCCCCATCTGAAAAATGGATCGACGCCCCTGTGTATACATCATGCTCAATAAACAGATCACTATGTACATGGTCCAGTCAATTTTTGTCATTTTTTTCTCGGTATGAGTTTAGAATAGGCTTACTTGTAACACAAATTGAATTTTCAAAAAAATTATACAAGTATAGTACACTACAACAATGAAGGAATTTCCAAGAACACCATGCATATCAACCACTCCCAAATGTCCTAACTTGTGATTTTAGTGGGGGTAATGTTGAAATATCCCCATCCACAAGAACATTTGTGTCAATCATCCCCCCCAACCAAGAATACCGATCGACACCCATGGCCGTGCATATACATAAAGACATGCAGATAAATGTTTCATCGAAGTAGTGCTAAACATTCAACCATCTTAACTTTGTTTTTCCTTGTCTGATACTGTCTTCACCATTTTAAATCATTTTCTATTGACCACGGATGCAACACATGCCTGCATATGAAGTAAACAAAATTGCTTGTATCTGTCTTTTTTTGTTTCACAGGACCTATAGCAATAGTTTCAGTGATGAATATTGATTAACACTCCATTAGAAGTGTCTTGTAGGAAAACCCAAATAGTTGGTATTAAAGAACATGACAGACATGACCTACTTTTAACGCACTCTAAATCGTAAGAAGTTTGAATTAACTCAGATCGACTTTAATTGGAAACCATTCAAATTTTAGATTTTATCTGAAATCTAAAGATCTAGTTGTGAATCCCGGCACTGAGACTATGGGCACTTTCACACGTGAATCTTGAAACATAATTGTAATGATGGCAGTTCGTCTTTAGAATCATCGGACCTTTCACACGCTCACTCGAAAACTGATTTGAATTCCTATTCCCGAGCGTAGGTGGTATATGTCCTGGTTACTTGTCAATCAAAGCACTTAATCAATACAATGAGTGCATGATAATTGTATAATGTACGGAAGTGCTTGAAAGGACCAAAAAGATGTTTTGGCCGACAAGCAGTTTACACGTAAATTTCGTACCGTAAGCTTAAGTGGAATTTGTGATTGTGATTGGCCTTAGTGATTCTAGTTTGGTTTCACAGTGTTGAATTCGCCATTAGCCTTATTTTTCACTGGAATTATCATTCAAATTCATGGCCCGGGGCAGCGGGGGTGCTGCGTGTGTCATTTTCCAGAGGCAGCACCCCCTGGAAATCTGGTAGGTATGACGAATGACAAAAAGGTAATTAAATGAACGATTTTAGGACCCCCCACCATCCGAATTTTCCTACGCAGTGCTTGAAATTACCTATCCTGTTCATAAATGGAAACGTGCTTAGAATGTCCCATTTTTCCGTCTGAAATCTCAGTTTTGTTGTCGCTCGCGCTGTATAGTTATACACCTATCCTGTTTATGATTACAAAACGTGCTTAGAATGTCCAGTTTTTAGGTCGGAATGTCAAAATTAACATATATCAGGTCTCATTATCAGTGATTATTTGTATTATACACATCTTGTTCAGGATTACAAACACTGCTCAAAATGTTGTATTGTCAGGACAAAATACATGAAATTTTCAAAATTTTGGTTAGCTTTTTAATAATATTTACTATCTATACTATCTATGAAATTTTATAACAATAAAGGTAAGAGGTGACTGTCATAATATATATGTGTGTGTGGGTGGGATGATGCCCTTGGATGTGTGTGTATATAATAGAGAAATGGACAACTTAATTGCCCCCCCCCAAAAAAAAAAAAAAAAAAAAAAAAAAACCTTTGAGGAGAAAATTCAGCCCATGTCTGATGTTCAGTCGGCACCCCCACTGAAACAGGCCTCTGTTCAAATTACGATTTTTACCCTTTTTCTGTAACAACAATTTTTCTGGGAATTGAAATTGGCAGGAGTAGATATATACCTAGAACACCAATAATGCATCAACGCACTTCCCGTCTCTTCAATAATCCTTTTAACTCTTTGACCGTTTTTTTCGACTACAGTCGCCTAAAGTTGCAGATTGGAGTGTGTCATATCAGTAAAGAAACCCGTTATAAAAAAGGAATGGACAAATTCTATAACAAATTTACATTGAGCCAACGAGATTTAAAGATTTCAGGAGCTTTTAGCTTTTATTTAATTTTTTTAAAAAGGGAAGTTTTATGAAACGGACCTCAGCAGGATTCCATCTATATGGAAAGCCAATCTGGACAATAATCGTCTATGAACAGTAAAAGACTCACTGAGACTACTCTTTACACACGTGCAAATCCATGCGTAAGGATTATATCCAACCAGCGTTAAGTCCAGCTTTGCTTACCATTGAGATGGCATCAAAATGGTGCTTGGACACTCTCATATAGGGACAATATTGTTTTAAAAAGCATTTTTCTTTCTTTAGACAACGTAACAGAAGGAGAATCAAGCGCAAAACCTTACCGTCCACTGACATTCTCAACCCGTGGAAATACCGAAGCAGAACGGCTAGCTGTAAGCTTCTACTCGCCATTTCTACAGACAAAACCAGGTAACCATTGATTCTCTCCCCTTCTCTGATCTATCTGGGTTTTGTCAAGCTTTACTCACCTTTCCTCTTTCACTGATCAACTGCCTCTCTTTTGAAGAGGAATATTTTGATGGTCTTTTTTTATAGTTGCCCTGTAGCAACCTTCTGACGAAAACTTGCTTCCGGCAATTACGGGGACCTAACCTTTTTTTGTCAGATAATGTTTGCCACTCCCGACAAAACTTTTCAGGTACGCCAGTGAGCACATCCCTTCCACTTCTCCCTCTCTTCCATTTCCCGCCTCTCGATTCCACCAGAATATCCCATCCAATTCATTTTTTAAGAAAATGAATCCCTGAAAACACACCCTATGGAATATAAAAGAAGCAAATCAACGAAGCTTGACAAGAATTGAGCAAATGATAGAATATGGGAGGGCATGGAGTTTTCATAAGATACACCATAGTTAAAGAGTTTGTATTATCGTTCGAACGGTTCCATGGTCCCTGAGACGAGATCCATGATTTCATCTTTTGATCATCTTTCCCATGCACTGGACGTAGACATGACGAGGTCTATGATCTTGCCATCTGGTCATTTCTCCCACCCAGTGTAGACATATGGATTCATGGACGAGATCTTATCATCTGATCATCTCTCCCACAGAATATAGACATGACTCGAGATCAGAGATCATGGGTGGTATTCTGAGGTCATTTTATCTTTAAAATATATGAAATTGGTATTCTGAGATGAGATTTTATCTCTCAGATAAAATTTTAGATTTTATCTTGCGTATAAATTTTATCTTGCGTATCTACAGATGATATACGCAACAGAACAATGCCTGCTGCGTACACCTACCCATCGCGTATCTGCCCGTTGCAACGCAGATGATGTGCTTGCGCCTATGTTACTTTGAAGAAAAATAAAATAAACTTAAAAGAGGGTAGAGGCTATTTTATCTCTGCGACGTTTATTTCACCAATATTTCTAGGTGAATTAACACCAAGTGGTGACATAAAAATGAAGAAAAATTATATATTTATTGAGAATATAACACCTTATCGTTGTTCCTGTACAATCAGAGAGTATTTCATTAAACTTTTCTTGACTAATATTGTCTTTGAAATGATGCTTGAAAAGATGCGATAAAGACTTCAAAAAAGATGAGAGTATTGTCCTTTTTGTTAAAATGAAATCTCGGTAAAGACGCGTAAGCGTATAGTGCAAGCGTATTTGAAGTCAATTATTGACGCAATCTCACCCCTTTGCCACACCTCCTGGCGGAATGGATTTTAATTGGTTGAGTGATATGAGAGAGCTATAAAAGCGCGTTTCTAATTGGATATTGATTAAAAAATAGGTGTGTCTTACAGAGATAAAATGAAGATAAAATGGTTCTCAGAATACCAATTCGGAGAGATTTTAAGGGTATTTTATCTCACTGATTTTAACGGAGATAAAATATTTTATTTTATCTGAGATAAAATGGATCTCAGAATACCACCCCTTGTCATCTCATCATCTCTCCCACAGATATGACGAGATCCGAGATCTTGTCATCTGACCATTTTTGTTCTAAGGGATGTAGACATAGCAAGATGATTATCTGAACATCTGGTGGGTGTTTCATAAAGCTGCTCGTAAGTTAAGAGCGACTTTAAGAACGACTGGTGAACCTTTCTTACGCGCTAAACCATCGCCAATGAATATTTTTGTGCAAATATCATTTACCACAAGAAAGGGTCACCAGTCGTTCTTAAAGTCGCTCTTAACTTACGAGCAGCTTTATGAAACACCCACCTGGATTGCACTTTTAAGCTTCGACAGGGCAGTTCACTTCAGTTGGTAATGGTCGAGTGCCATATGCTTCTTCAATAATTTATGATCATATGAACAAAAATTACATCAATGTTGATGTTAATAATTTTGAATCATATTTCAGTCAAGGTAGCAGTGGAAGCTTTCCAGGAGCCTAAACCAGGCTGTGAAACAAGCCCGTCATCGAGAAACTATCCGTCAACAAGCCCATCTGCTACCGAAAGTGAAGTCTCTGGCACATCCATGTCGCTGAACTCTGTGGTTAACGTGACTGTTTACTGCTACAACGGCGCTCCCTTACACCTCCGCAAAGGGGAATACGTGGATGTCGTCTTTCCCGTCAAAATTGTAAGTGAAAGATTAGTCCAGGTAGTCAATGTAACGGTAATCAGGAGCGGATCCAGGATTTTCCAAGGGGGGTCATTTTTTATAGAAAAACAATGTTTTTCAGATATTTATCCCCTGCTCTTCGCCTAATCTCATATTTCTCAGTTTTGTCCTTACCCTAATATTTCGTCACCCTTTCTCTCTTGCAGGATTTTGATAATGAAGTTCCAGTCTGCACTTCGATGAAACGAAATGATTCGTAAGTGAATAATTTTGGACTTGACTCCCCTCTTCCCTTCCCATTTTGTTTGTTCCCAAATTTTGTCAAATTAAAAAATATATAATATTTCTTTTAATGATCATCTATCTTGACTTTTCTTAATTGATTTGACCTCCACAACAATTGTGTCGAAGATTTGTCATCGATTATTATTTTGGCAGCCAAGCAAAAAGCACAAAGTGTTGAATTCAATTACTTAGGCAGCTTTAGCTTTGCAACCCAAGTTCTCTGAAGCGCATATTTGACATAAATATTTTATTCAAATACGCGCGGCAGGAAGAAGATGTTCTACGCAAATGCATCACAATACTTTTGAAAAATAACCTTGTCACAAAAGTTGAGTCGCAAGTCAAAGGGCAGACTGAGGTTGATTATCGTGAAGTTCATTTGATCGAATTTTGTAAGGGTATCTTGCATTTATACTATCTATCAACAGTAGAATCCTTGAGAGTATAAAATGATACACGCCATCATGATCGCGGACATTAGTCAGAATTATACGCACAAGATACAACTGGAAAAATTCTATCACGTCTAACGTTCGAACATTTATCCACATCTCAAAACCATTACTTGTGAATACCATTCACTATAATTTGCATAATTTTCACCAGACATTATTGTGAGACTATTATTTGTTAAATTCTTAATTGTAAAGTACATGTAACATACTGTCAGCATTACTCATAGTAGGCAATGGTGAAATGTGAATGCCAATCATGAATAGAATCTGTATCACCATATTATATTTTTAAAAATGATTGTGGTTTTCACTTTGCAGTGGTTGGGAGTGGGTTACCGAGGACTGCAAGGCTGTGTATTCGAACTACACCCACGTGACCTGTCGCTGTAATCACCTGACCGCCATTGCACTTCAACGCGGCCCTAAGGTCATCATCAATATTGATCGACTACTCAATAATTACTGATCAGGGTTTTTCTGTATCATAAACAGAATATTAGGAATCGCTTGATTATATATAGGATGTATTTATGTAGAACTTACCTATCATTCCTTCCTTTTGTTTCATAAAGATGCTCGTACGTTAGGCCCTATAGGCATGAGTGGATACCTTTCTTGTTCTAAACTGACTTAGCATATCAATCAGTCGTGCGTAAGGTCGAGAATATCTTTACGAACTGCATGTTATAAAAACCAACCTTTCGAGATTCAAGACCTATACACGTATCATCGAGGGGAACCCATCATTGTTTATTATGTGAAAAAGGAACAAATATGACATACCAAATCTGGGGGGTGTTTCACAAAGATTTAAGTATGACTTAGGTCGCACTTAAATGTCGAAGCGTACACGATATGCAACGCGCGATCCTATTGATCAATACGCAGTAGTGCGCGTCCTCTTGGCATGATCTGACCAATGCTGTCATGCCTTTTATACTGCGCGCAACTAGACATTTAAGTGCGGCTCTAAGTCATACTTAAATCTTTGTGAAACACCCCCCTGGTGATAGGTTCAAATATATCGGAAAAGGGAAAAGACAGTCATGAAATATGGGATCCCTAACGGTAAATAAATCTCAAATTGGTAATTAAATTATGATACGTTGGAAGGACAACTTTCTAATAGACAGATTACTTATCAATTATCAGGGATTTGTAGCTTTATATTAAAACTTTTCTAATCTGATGGGAAAGTAATCAAAGAGCATATTGCTGTATGTTCTCACTAAAGAAAGTAGAATTCGAAGCAAATGACTTGAAAATCTTACATTTTGGGGCATCACCAATACGGCAATACAAAGTCTCAATAATTATGTATGGGGATACATTTTATTGCGTCTTAAATGTTGTTAAAGCCATGTCTATATACCCCAACAAGACGCAGTAATAAAGAATTGATTAGGTTTACTCCAGAATCATTTTCAATAAATGAATTAAAAGGAGAAAACACAAGTGTAGCATGATGGATATCTTCATGTAGATAGGATGTAAGTCACAATTTCAATTTGTCTATGCTTTAGTTAGAACAGCAAGTAGCTGATGCGCACATTATCAAATTGGAGAGTCGTGATGTCATCACTATATCTATTTCATATGTTGCTATTTGAAAGATGAAATAATATCAGACGTGGCGATAGACTCCTCGTGGAATATATTACTTATTTATTATACAACCACCCTGTCCCTTTAACATGAATTATAACATCATTTTAATATATGATCTTGTAACAATATTAAACATAGGTAAAAAGGAAAAGCTTATGGACACAAAAGTTATTTGTTAGACGTGTGTTTCCAGTGAATAAGATGATAAAAGAAATACGAATAATACAAATCACAATTTTTTTCTTAAAGGGCTTCAAAGTGGACTGGATAAACGCTTTACTTCTTTCAGTTCTTGAAAAGGCTTTGGGGTGCATCTCAATCATAGCTATATTTGTCATGCTTGTCATATATGCAACATTGGGGTAAGTTTTGTGCTTGTATGTTTAGTGGATTCAATTGCATTTTTTTTTATTGGTTGGCTACAATTTTACAAGCCACGATAATGGTCCTTCTCCTTCCATGGAACTTGAAGGTGGCTTCTGTATTAGTGCTCTGTTTATTTCATTTGAATCTACACAATTAAATTGTTTGGACAACAAAATCGGCTTAGAAGATGTAAATCACATGTTTGCATGTACCAAACTGAACGGGCTTCGACGTCGAAAGCGAACTTTGTAAGGAGGGTTAACTCTACATTGTTGTCTGCGAACATCAAGAGCAGATGCAAAATATTTCAAACAGGGAGACGATATCGAAGTATGAAAGTTCTAAAACACATGCATAGGGCCTATGAGAACGGCCCAGGGCCAAATTAAGTGATTTATGTATGTCCAAACAGAATCTGTTTCAGGGGTATTTTATCAATTTATTAGGGTGACTTCCGCATGAAATTATTGGATGTAAAATACACAAAAGATTAGCTAAGGTATGATCGACAGTTTCCAATGTTCAACTCAATTTCACCAAAGAGGTGGACTTGCGCTTCCCTCATAATCATATACTCAGTTTTAAATATCCGTTGATGATGTGTGTGATGTTTTTCGTTCAGACTGCAATACTTCTCTTCTTAACTGATTTTCCCAGTGTAAAAGGGTCTCAACTCACAAAGATTCAATTGAATATGGCCGTCAGCTCATTTGCTGGACATGTCACTTTCTTGCTTGGAATGAAAGCGACTGGTAATCTGGTAAGAGTTCCGCTTGTTTCATAATGCAGATTGGTGTAGTGAGATGAAAGACCTAGAAATCCCCGATATTCCACTTACGTTCATTCATATTTTCTGAAGTAATGGGAGTATATGAGCAAAGTTAAAAACCACAAGGAAAATGCGTTTAACCCCAGTCTAAACTACATGGAATGATGGCATCATATATATATACTTCTCTATTGGTGGACGTTTATCAAACTGATTGCAATGTACCAACTATTCATTAAACTTCAACATAGTTTCATTAGTTATGTGTATTTTCAAATTCTTTCCATTTTATGAATCAATTATTTTTTTACTACTTCTTGCAGCAGGATAAGAATAATATAAAATGGTGAATCAGTCGACATACTATTATTATCCACCTTCAAGTTGCCAAGTTATAAATACCACCTCAAAGAAACAGACTCCATATAGATTTTCTATTGAAAGTGATGTATAGTTTTATCGATTCGGCCCCTACTATATATAATCACACAATTGCACATTGTCGTTTCTAGTGGAAAATGTCCCCCCCCCCCATGTTTCAGGCCATGCTGAAGTCCTTTTCACATATCCTTTGGAAAGCTATGACAATGTTTTGACTTCGCTTGGAATTCCAAATTAAGAGTCTCTGTGCGCGCAAAGCAACCGGCGAATAGGGATGTGATAAAAGAAACATCCTACTTTCTATTCCCAAATCCAAAATAGACATGAAAAGATTATGGCTTTTAACTATGTTTAGTAAAGATCAGTCTCTGAAATCAATCAATCTACGAAATGGAAAGATAAAAATAAAAATAATAATTAAACAAGAAAGGAATTAAGAAAAGGGGAAGGTAGAACGCGCAAACCAAGAGAAAGTTTTTTAGAATAAATACAAGTAAGTAATAATAAATGAATAACATAAATGAGGAAGAAGTAATAAAGCAAGAAAGACAAGTATTTTAAAAAATGAAAAGAAAGAGGTTAAGTAGACAGAAAGTTAAATGGAAAGGAAGAAAGCAAATAGGAAGCATTAAAGGGGGAAATATACCATTCTTTTTCTGATCACCCCTTCAGTTCGTTTGTGCGATCATAGCTGCCTGTCTTCAGTATCTTTACACTGTCTACGCCCTGTGGTTGGTGGTCCAGACCGCTGTACTCTTCAATACATGTTACCTACACGGTAAGCCCCGAGATTCGAAAGTCGCCCAACCAGTCCAGATGAAAGTACCAGAGAAGAGCATTACGGAACCTATCCGAATGGTTAGAGCCTTTCTGATTGTGTGGGGTGAGTTGTTAGATAGATTATATATATATATATATATATATATATATATATATATATATATATATATATATATATATATATATATATATATATATATATACATATATATATACATATATAAATATATATATATATATAATCAAACTAAATGAAGAATAGTCAAGAATGCTAAAATATTTCACTTTAACTAGTTTCGTCTTTAATTCTTCAGAATGTGAAATATTGATTAACAACAATTTCATACTAAAATTATATATACATATATATATATGTATGTATGTATCCTTACCTGACAAAATGATAATAATAATTACGATAATAGAAAATAGCACATGTATCAATGAAATAATGTATTCCGAGACGCATTGTTTGTTATCATTACTTTTACCCCGGCTCGAGCTCGAGCTGCATTCAAGCGCTCAGCGCATTCAAGGAATTAATCCTGCCGGATACCCATTCACTTCACCTGGGTTGAAGGCAGCACAATGTGGATAAACTTCTGGCTGAAGGAAATCTCACGAACTCACTTAAAACCACGAATGTAAAGGATTGTGAATTATTATTCGTCATTCTACAGTCGAGCATAGTATACTTAATTATCAGAATAACGACATTACGAGCGAGGATCGATTAAGATGATATCATGATGTCGATAGGGCCTATTTACCGGAAAGAACAGTCTTCTGCAGTGTGTTCACAGTGTGGAACAAAATGTGAAAGACCATCGCACTCTTAAAGTTGAGCATGACACGGAGTGGATCACATGTTCACATAGTCTATACTATCCCTACACATGTGAACATCCACATCATGGAGTTAGCCACAGTGTGAAATTCCTTTCATTGTAGCAATGTGAATAACAAATTTCACACTGTTAAATTCAAATTTTTAACTGTGTGAATAACATCTTCAAATAGTCCAGTATGTGAAAACATACATGTGTTCATTCCAACAGGGGTTGGCATGAGTGATTTTGTTAGCATGCCTAATTTCATGATTGATCTTCTCTGTTAATACAGGAGGACCCTTGGTGTTAGTAGGTCTCCTCTACAAGAAGATGCCACATGGATTTGGAACCCCAGAAAGGTAGGACAGCGAGACTTCTAACAGTCGCGTCAGACCAAAATACTGTAAAGATTAGAGTTGCTGCTGGACGGTTTGGCGTTCAACGATTAATGATAGAGCAACGTCGATCTGGCGATGCACAATGCCTGACGATCAAGTGGACAAAATGAATTCTGCCATGTTTTTATTTTAACGAACAATAAATGGATTTTTATTTTCATTTTATTTTCAATAAATAATTGTTGTTTTTGTTCATCTCTACAGTTGCTGGCTAACCGAGAAGGAGAATGTCTATCCTATCTTCATTGCAATCGTTACACTGGCCCTCGTGGTAAGTTCATTTACTCTATTACCTATATCCCTAGTCCATCCAGGCAAAAAGTTGATTTAAATTTGAATGAGCAATCAGAAAATTATGACGTTAAAATTTAGCTTATTTTCTTCACAGTTATGTCGATTCCTGGTCAGAATGAAACAGGCAATGATTTTATAGATTTTTAGAGAACCCGTATTATTAGGTTCCATCAATGTTTTCGTATTGGTATACAAAAGATTTTCACATTTATGCCACCCGGACCATAATTATGATCTGAAACTTCTGGGTCCCGGCCGTCATACAAAGAGTTGCGACTGATCCGATCAACAGCATCTATGGAAAGCCAGCAATGTCATCATTTAAATTGCATGTTTGTTCCTAATGTTATAAAGTATATTCAATTCATACATTTTGATGGGGATCGGATCAATCGTAACTCTTTGACAGACGGGGCCCAGATCTTACTATTGTGATATGCCACACGCAATGAAAGTCGAATCACTTAAAGTGATTGGTTAACATTGGTTCGACTTTTTAAAAAATCTGAGCTAGAAGGTCACAATCGTCACCTTTGTTTGTGATATGTTACGAAAATAAAGCCCAGAAAAAATTGCGTTCGAAAATAATTATTTAGTGCTTCAAAAATTTAAATATAAAGTGACCGGAAACACCATCTTAATTTCATCCCATACACTTATGTGTACTATTTAGGTGTCTATATATTTACAAAATCGGGGTTTGCCTTGTAGTTTTAGCTTTTCATTCTCAATAATGGTTGCTTTCAGGGTTTATTAGTTCTAATACATGCACTTGTTTACATGTTTCATCTTGGTTTGAGAATTTTTTTAAATCGGCTGCTCACAAAGTTAAACAATACCTTTAAACACTCGCCTGTTTATGACCATACCCCTTAGTTGTATGAAGAAAAAAAAAAGAATCACTAACTTGAACGTATAGTCACAACATGAACCTTTTATTATGGTAGGCGAACCTGCGCATTCGTGCCACCCTTCTTCGACTAGTCGTCAGTCGAAGTTGATTTTCAATCTGATGCGTTGCATATAGTCAGCAGATGCCTGGGTTGGTGCTTCACTGTTCACGAAAAGAGTTTTTTCTTTTTTTCAATCTAATCAGATCAACTTCGTGCTCGCCATGTTGACCGTGGTTTATCTCGTCAAGATTGATGATAAGCCTACCGAGCACATCGATGGCTACGCAGAATGGACTGAGAAACTAAGGAACAGAGTCAGGTAATATTCGAAAGTTTTTGGTTTTTGGTCAATCAAACTGTACGAAACAAAAACAAAAAATTATAAATTGCTCTTGTGATCATGTTATCCAATAATTGTGGCCAAATTCTGTAAGTATCATTTCTCTTCGTATCTCCAACACTCTTAGCCTATGCCTGTCATCATCACTCGTCCTCTCATTCGTTCTCGTGATGGCCTGGTCATCGCATGCCTTGCTCGTCTTCAAGTCCATCATGGCTTTCGATTACCTCTTCATCTTGTTCAACATGATCCAGGTAAGATCATTATCTTAGTGGCCGTTTCATCAAGTTACTCGTAAGCTATGTAGGATCTTACGGACTTTGTGTCCGTTTTTACAAAGTACAGACCTATTTTCATTCATTTGTAGATTTACTGTATTTCTCTACTGGATAGAATTATTATAAAAATAATAATAATTGGCATTTATATAGCGCTTTATAAATCTACGACTGTTCAAAGCGCTTCACAATTATTATTACCCGGTCACTGGATTCATAGCATTCGAAGCAGCCTGTTAGGCGCAAACTTCCTAAACCAACCACAATGACGGTTGTTTCCTACTGGTACCCAATTAGCACCTGGGTGAGAGTGGCAAGGCGTGGATTGTCGCCTTGCCAAAGGGCGATAGGCCATGGTGGGATTCGTACACACGACCCTCTGATTACAAGGCGAGAGTCAGAACCGCTACACCACGGCATGCCGCGGCAGTGTCCCACATAGTGTGCCGCAAATGTGTTTACAGTGTGGATCGCAATGTGAAATCACCTTCACATTTCAAGTGTTAATCACCGAGCAACATGTAAACACGCTGTCGAGATGACCACGTGTAAAAATATCGTCGCATTGCTGAATTTGAACGTATGCAGTGTAAATTATATTTTCCACTATGTGAACACAATGTGATCACACTGTTTCCTTTCCAGCAGGGATTGCCTAAGTAATCCATTTAACTCTTCTTTTTTCTTCTTTTTTCAGGGGTTTTTGGTTTTCGTCTCCTACTGCCCGATGAATCCACAGGTTAGAAAAATTACACTTTTTTCAATTAAGTACCGAAAAAAAGGATGCTAATTTTCTCGGAACAAGAAAGGGGTCAATCTAAACATCTGCCGAGTAGTACTTTTGTGTGAAAGCTAGCGCTCTAGCTTATTAACATTCACTAGGCTTTAGTTGTTACTGAAGGGCGATATCGGTTTAGTCATGTATGAGAGGAAAAGTAGGTGCAAATGGAATAGTATACTTGCCGATTAGATAAGATTTAAAGGAAGGTTAAGAAACGGCAACATCTCTTTTTTCTACCAATGAAAATTTGTATTCATTCTTATATCGTATATTGAAAGTTTTTTTTTTTTACTTCATCGACTTCGGGTATATGAAAAATGGAGAACTCTCCAGAAGTAGGCCATGGCAATTAAATTTATTTGAATTTGACACGGGAACCATGATGGTGGTCATCAATTTCATAAGTCCTATAATTATCACAACCCTTCCGAGTTATAACAGATTCGAACCAGAAAGGATGTTTGCATTAAAACAAAGTTCTCTTTAAAAATTATTCTTGGGTTGATTTGGTTTTATTTACTGTATTAAAATCACTGCAAAATACACTGTACAAAACATTAAAAATGAATATTAAAACACTTCAAAAGATTCAAAGCCATTGATGTAATTACTCTGGGGGACGTTTCATGAAAGAACTTGTCGGACGTTTTATCCGACAAGTCCCATTTTATCCGACAGTTACCATAGTAACGGTACCTCCCAGCCAATCAACATCAGAGAAAGATGTCAGATCTGACAACTTGTCGGATGAAAATGTTGATGAAACACTCCCCTTGTCTTCCTGAAGGTTCAATATTCTATTTTTCCCTCACATCGTTTAATTAGTTCATTAGACGATTGTCTGGGTATTCCAGAGTTTTTTTTAGGAAGTTTCATTTTGTATATTATGCGTAAAACCTATGACTTTCAATTTATGTTTCGTTATCTGAATACCCAAGGTTCGTGCTGCTATTTTCCGAACTGGCAATACCCCGGATGAAGACGAAAAGAAGGAGAAGGAACCAAACTAAATGCAATCATGGCAATTGCAAATTATAATCCACTTTGAATGAGACATGCCCCTGCTTAATCATATAGCATGTGTAAGTAGTGGAATAGAAAGGAATGCAGGTGACAGAGATAGAGATTTGATTTCACCAGAGGACGGATAATCTGGGATCCAGGATAGTCTGTCCTCTATTTGAAAAATTCAAAATACGGTTTGATCACGCACAGAGGAGGAATCGTTTACTTTACTAAAAATAGATATTGATTGATTGATTTATTTGCTTATCGATATATTTATTCGATATAAATATCGTAGGGAACATGGAGTGAGGGAGCAAAAGAAATGTTTGCATAAACTAGTAGTACAGAGTTTAACTCTTATGATTTTTTGCTGTTTTGCAAATCAGTAACAGAATTTTGATAATGGAGCATTCTGCCTTTACGGCTTGTAAATATGGGACCAGCTCTCTCATATTTGAAAAAAAAATAATTGATTGATTGATTGACTAATTGATTGATTGTAATCTTGTTTTCATTTGTATCATTCAATAATATGAATGTACTTATTTAATCCAAGCTCTTAACCTATATTAAGCGCTGCTTTGGTAGACTTAACGTTGTTATAGAATAATATTAATCATATGTTTGATAGGTTGGTTTTGTTTAATGTGATATATGATTTTAATAAGGGATAATTTTACTTCTTTTGATTAAAAAAAGAGTTTATCCAAGCTCACCCTATTGGAAAAAAACACATTGCCACACAGTGTGATCACATGCTGTGTGTTCACATGGTGGACTATGTGAAAATATCATTCATATTATTAAAATTCTCAAAGTCAACAGTGTGAAGATATTACCACACTGTGAAGACCTCGACAGTGTGAATGTTCGCAGCGTGCTCACATGGTCGACTGTGCGAATATGCGATTCACATCGGATTAAATACTCAACTTTAACAGTGTGAAGGTGTTTTCACATGTGTTCCACACTGTCAACACTGTGGAACGCTGTGGTTTTTCTCCAGTAGATAAAAAAATCAATTATTTGCTTTTGTACGTTTCGTGTCACACCATTTCAATTTGCATTTGCTTTGACCATGTTGACACTCTTTGTAAATACTGAGAAAAAAATTGTAATCAATACTTACTATGTTCTCACAAGGGTGTGATTATTGGAGCAGTGTGTACATGTGAATGGAATAGTTGATCAGGCATTCATGATATAATAAATGGCTTTGTTATACTGATCTATTGCATTCAAAACATCTTGCACCTGCTGGGTGACAATCATTTAAAAAATCACAAGTAAATTATATGTATATATATATATATATATTATATATACACACTTGGTAAATGCTATCCTTGTAATTAAGAGTGCTCGATGTCTGTGATGAGGCAGATCATGAAATAAAATAAAGTTACACAGATAACGTGTGGTTCATCAGTAATTTATTGATTTGCTACTCGGAGTTTCACGCAGATGCGATCTTCAGGCAACAATAAAGGCTAGTGGCAATACCATTTGAACATATATATATATATATATATAGGAACATCCAGACTTTAGGATGTTTGTAGATATTTTTTCACACGTTGAATATTGATTTTTTCCCGAAAAAGCAAATCATGTATTATGTAAATCATTCTGTAATTATTTACTTTTGTTCCTTGCTATTTACTTGTATCGCAATGATTTACTGTCGATGTTGTTTAATATCGGAATTGAAAAGAAATTCATTCATTCAATATTATTCAAGAAAACACACGTATAAAAAGGATGGAGTATTTACTTCTAGGAATGCGTGTTACTTGGGTGAATCATATATACTCTTATTCTAATTTGTTTTATGTATTTGTGAAAAAATATATACATTAAGCATACATTCATTAGATACTAATAATGATGATGGTAATTATTATTTATAATGATAGTTATGACAATAATGATAACAAAAATAATAATGATAGTAAATATAATTTAGATGTTGGTTGAAGGTTTGCATGGTGGCATGTACAATCGCTGATGTGGTTTACGGTACACCACGTGGAGTGTTATAGAAACAGTGGATAGAAGAAGAAAAGAAATGGACAGGCGAGAAATAAGCCAGTTCGTAGTTCCTTTCTGCGCATGATCAAACGATTATGCGCATGATCAGATGAAGGTCTTTTGTACTAAAGTGAAATGGTTTTTAAAATCTAATGAGATAAGCACCAACTTTGATGTCTTGATTATTCATATATTCTTTTGATTTGTGTTTTTCATTTACATCCACCAAAAAACAATGCGTCCACGAACGACTAGTATTTCACAGTTTGCCAAGTATACATTGTGCAACATGCTATGATATGCATTCAAAGTAGGAATGCAACAATTTCAAAGAACAGTTCTGATTGGTTCATAATCAGTCTACTTATAGCAAAATACGCATGCAACGAGGATCTTGATTGGTCATGTCATCTAGCGATTAATCGCTAACCTTTGTGTTACGGCACCCAGGTCTATTCAATTTCTTCATCTTGCTATGTAAGGCAAGCTTACACAATATCTTGCTTTGAAATCTGCTTATCATAATGAAAGAAATGAAAGGTCTTTTGACCAAAATTGTCCATGAGGTAATTACGAACTGGTCTATGGGAAATTTGAGAGTAATCTTTCTTGAATGTAGTCCTGAAAAGGACTGTAAACCAAAAGAGATCGGGAGATGAAGAGGGACAGTCAATCTACTCGAAACGTCGAGTCTCTCTACTTCTTCTTCTCATCATCTCTACTCGCCTACTCTTGAGCCAGTATCTCCTCATCCATCCTACTACTCAAGCTGTTTTCAATTCATCAATCTCTTCTAGTTTACAGTCATTTTCAGGACTACATTCAAGAAAGATTACTCTATTCACAAATTTCCACTTTCTCGCCTATCCATTTCTTTTATTCTCCACTGTTTCTATAACACTCCACATGTTGTACCGTAATCCACATCAGCGATTAAATGTAATTTGTATGACGTTTCTATCTTAAGTTGATGCTCAAGGGCCTTCAGAGCAATTAGAGAAAAAAAAAGGTATGTCGCAGGTTGGATTTATACAAGTATGGCCTTCAATACATAGATAGTTGTCTGTCAAAAAGCACCATTATACAGATACGTCTCCAGATTGCCGTGAATATATATTACATATCTTTCAAAGATAATATGATATTTATATTATTATTACATATTCTTGTTATCATAATGATATTAGACATATTTATAATGTGTTTATGTATTGTGAGAAAATAAATGTGATTTGCAAGTAGTTGTCTTAAAAATTATATTATATAACGTGTGTATAGACTATAACTGCATATGTATCTTTTCTAAGAGTGCATACTTCTTGGATCAATATATTATACAGATATTTCAGTTAATTTTGTTTATTTTTGCTGAAACCTTATATATCAAACATACATTCCTTTGAAAGTATAGTGCCTGTTAATATTATCGAGTGTGATAAAATCGTATTGACCTGGATGCCCCCTTGAAAGGCTCAATTAAAAAAAATGCCCCCCTCCCCTTTGAAAGTGAAGACCTTTTTTTCTTTCTTTCTTTGTTGTTGCTTGCTTGCGTATTTTTTTCGTGGACGGAATGTTCATAATTTTAGGCTAAAAACGTTTTTTGGGGGGCTTGTCAAATTTGTCATCGAAAAAAATGTGCACCCCCTCCCCCTTTGTGAAAACTCTGGATCCGCCCCTGCTGGGAGAACTCTTCCTATTCTGTATTCTGGGCCCCGTAACACATAGATCAGCAATAAATCGATAATTTTAAAAGAGCTATTCTGATTGGTTCCCAGTCGGTCTACAGAGCAAAACGCGCGTGAAATGATGATCTTGATAGGCCATTTCATTTAGCGATTAATCTCTGACCTTTGCGGGACCTTGGTCACTTATGCTTATTGTTATCTTTGGGAAGGCTGGTCATAAAGTACAACTATAGTATTTTGTAAAAAGCAGATTAGGTGCTTTTTTAAATTTAAGTAATGTATTATGAAATACGTATTTTTGTTAATAAATATTTGCCTTACACTCTTCAAACTCAGACAGTAAGTACTAGTATATCTATAATTCAAGAATTCATGCAAGACTGGCTCTATAAGTCATAAGGATACATTAAAGAATCAAATATGATTTTAAGAATTTCTTTGGAAACTAAGTTAGCTGGAGCAAATTAAATTATGTGGTGGGTTATTCTATGTAGACGAATTTTGTTTTTCATATTTATTTCAATGTTCAACCCTAAAAGGACTGGAGGCCATGTTGGCCCCCTCAACGCTTCGCGCGATTTTTCCAACACGCAAAGAGATAGCGGCGCGAAATTTTATGACTTTTTTCTTTTAAGTCTCGCGCAACTTTTGATGAGAGCAAATTCACGACATGATTATTTTCAAAATCAAATATACTAGCTTGTAATCTATGTGATAAATAATGTGCTGCCACATTTCGGCGCGATGGCGCAAATGGCGGCTGAGAACAGAAGGGGGCCAGCATGCGTTACATTATATTCTCTTCATTCATTGGATTTTTACACAATGAACAATAAATAATGCAAAATGTACCCCAGTTTCAATGATAACTTGTCTTTAATAATATATCATTTTAAAATTTTCGCACACTTTCTGTATTAACTTGACTACTGCATTATGCGATTCCCATAGATTTTGTACAGGAATCACCAGGTTCTAGAAGGCAATGGGTCAAATAATTGAAGTTAACCCTTAATACAGCAGAAATGTTGACACAATTGTCACTTTTCATTCCCCTTTCATTCCCCCATTTTCGATCGAACAATATGAGCTGATATCTTTGTAATTGTTTAACTTATTAAATTGCCTCTGGTACTTTCAACCTTTATTGTATTAACGCGTGTATTGTTCTTGAACCCTGAAACTGTAATACTGAAAAAAATGTATTTATTGAAACGAACATAATGTAGCATTGGCGTGAATGATTTGTCTAATACATGATGGGTGAACCACAGACGCATCCTCAGGAGCAACCTTGAAAGATTCTCTTGTAACGCCAGGAACGACATGCAAGTAATATTTCCCTTTTTAAGTTGCTGCTGAGAAGTCCAAAGCATGTCTGATGTGTCATTGCAAGCAGACTGAACAACCAAGCCATTTTCAGATCAACCGCGAAAGAAAAAATACACTGTACCTGGGGCCCGTTGCAGAAAAAAAAGTAACAAAATAAATAAATCGCAAGTCCCAAATTCGCGTTGTTGATTCGTTGAAAATCACGTTGCGCATGAGTTTTAGAGTTGCGATTGATTGCAACTCTTTCTGCAACGGGCCCCTGGTAATATTCCCCATCCAGAGGAACCATCTGGATGGTTTTCAAAGAGATACGGTGAATGGTTTGCAACTATTTTAGTGAGAGTATTTCCCAGTTCTCATGAAGATCATCAACCTGCTCCAGTAGACATTTTTCAACCCTTGGATTGCTAAAATCTGCTGTATATCAACCTCGTCTTCACGGCCCGGGGGGCCACTTCCATTCACGAGTGGATACCATGGGCGACCATGGGGTCTCGAAAAGCACCTTAAACACGTAATTTCCATATTCTGAAAATGCACCCCTTAACAAGTATTGGCGTGTGAAACCCTACCCTTAACAAGTATTGGAAACAAAACGATAGTCTTGGCAAATATTCCCTGAAATGAACCCCTAAACAAGTACAGGAATGTTTTATTGTTACGGGTCCTTCGGTCGTCGGCTTTACCTTATTTGGTATAGTACGACCCCCTTCTACACCTCGCGCAAATCGGACTCTAAACACGTAGTGCTGGGGCAAAAAGGACACCCTTTATAAAACATTTTAATTTTGTTTTATCATCCCCGCAAATTCGACCCTAAATACGTAATTTTCCGAGCGAAATAGATACCTTTTTAACATTATTTTTGTGTTTTTGACACCCTTATCACGTTACGTACGTAACGTGCCCTATCGTGAAAAAGACATCCTTTTTACGTGTTTTTTGGTCGCGCATGGTATCCACTCGTCAATGTAAGTGGCCCCCGGGCTTCACGGACATTTTAACTCGTTACAGTGACTCCAATTATGCATCATATTTTAACATCAACTTCATCATTGTCAGCATTTGGAGACTTTAATCTAAGGAATCTTTGCCAGCCAAACTTGACATCATTGGACTTACTAGAACTTGGGGGGGGGGCAAAATAGAGCAATATAGGATCTTGTAATCTGATCATCTACAACGTAATCATGATTACCTTGTAATAATAATTATGAAAATGCATGTAATAAAGTAATCATGATAAAGTTATAAGAATTGATATTGTGATTAACAATGGGAATTGCATGCTTGATACCTTAATATCCGAAAACTTACGATGACTAATAGCTTTGTTTAGTTTGTTCCTATATGGGTCATTCTCAAAAAAATGATACAATTCACAAAAAACGTGTCTCGACTATCTTATGGCCGCTAGCTTCACAACCCTGAACATTTTCTACAAACTTTTTATCAAGAAAATGACAATAATAGACTAGCTTCACAAAGCATATGCGACCAGTAATTTGTAAAGCTCTAATTTTATTACAAAGGCCTTTAAGTTTTGCTTTTTGTTAGAATAGACACTGTCTCGGGTCAGTTTTAGATTTTACTTTCATTCTCTTTTATAATTACTCTGTATTTCGAACCTTCATTAATGTCTGGTGAGGGCAACATGGTGTAAACGTCTGACATACTGTGCTTATCCTAGTATTTGATGATCATTTTGTGATTAATTTCACTTTTAACTTTGTCCCAAATTTATTTTAACCTCCGTAACCATGGTAACGAATACTGCCACAAGTTTTTTCTCCCTTTCAAACTCAATTATATTATATGATAATGTGTCTGCAAGTAGAGTGATAATCAACAATAAATAATTGATAGGGAATTATCATATGTGTTTCCTGTTTTACACGAAAATAAAGGACTATTCTTAAAAAATGAAATGTATGACTAAACAGCTTTAACATCCGTAACGCACCTTAAGAAAATATGCACTTTGGCAGTTCTGTTGAGAATTCAGTATTATATAAAATAAGAGACACCTTTCATAATAAATACAGTTTTCAAAGGTAGGGCTGCTAGATAAGGACCACGTTGGACCTTAAAGCATAAAGACGTTAACTTCCGTAACGCATTAACTTCCGTAACATTTTTTCTTGAATATGCTACAAATTTGTGCTATATTGAATCACTCCGGATCATACAGATATAAATCATATAAGGTACCCTCCACCTACTTACCCATAAAAATGATAGCTCTTCATCCTTGTAAAATTATTATTACACACCTTATATTTAACATCACTTTTTAAAGAGGGGAAATTGCCAGCGAAAACAATTTCCCGAGAATTATATACGATATTTAATGCTTTTGGAATTTTATATAATTCATACTACAAATGTGGGATATTGGCATCTTCTTTAGAACTTAACATTTCTAACTTCTTTGCTATATAAATTGCATTAACTTCCGTAACAATTACTGTTACGGAAGTTAATACACTTCTTTGCTGTACTTTGCTGAGATTGATAGTACGATTCTAGTTCCAGAACAGGTGACATGGCTTTGTCTAATGCTGAAGTCGGCAGAAAAGGTTGAAAGAAAGGGAAGAAGGAGAAACAATTAAGCTTTCATGGATAAGGGCAGAGAAAGAAAAACTATTTGCAATGACTCATGACAAGGGTTATTTAATGATCAAAAATGTGAGCGCAAAGCGCGAGCTAAAACTTGTGTATAGTGTAACCTGAAAACTTGAGATTCTAGCATTTTTTTTTGGAAAAATGATCAGGATGATATCTGAATAAACTATTAATGCAAGTACAAAGTGCTAGCTGATTTTTTAATATTCTGACTGAAACCTTGACATTCTAAACAGTGTTTGTACCAATTACAAGGATGGGTATCTTAATTGATGCGACTGTAAATTTTTTATGTTTTGATCTGAAAACAATCATTTTTTGACGTTTTAATTTGAGAACAAGATATATATCCAATAAACAATTATTAAAAAGGAAAAACGCGCGCTTTTTGAGGTTTAGAACCCAAAACGGGATATTCTATTAACTTTTTGTAATCATAAAAAGGATGGGTGTCTTGCTAAGTAACAGATGCGCAGCGAGTGCAAAGCGCGAGCTGGAAATATGTGTCATTCCAATATAAAAACCAGACATTTTAAGCACGCTCTCAAATAAAGAGGATATATGAATTGAATAAAAAATAATTTCATGCAATAGAATACAAAAGAACAAGTGGGGGTTACATGTACGTACACCACCAATCAACTCTTTCAATATTGATGAAGATGTACATAGACCAAACTGTTTCACTAAAATAATGCAAATCTTTAAAATGGCATAACTTCGTTATTCCTTGTTCGATTTTGATCATATATGCAGTATTTTGTTTGTCAGATTATTATCTGTTCAGAACATATTTTTTCAGACTGAATGACCCCTTTAATGCGCATGAAAATCGCTGAAATATTTGATATAGGTCTACTTACATGAAAACATAAAAAGGGGTATTCAAACACTCAACATGCTCAACGTTTGTTGAAATTTATTAATGAAATACGTATTTCGATAATCAAACATTTTGGCTATTCATCATTTTTGTAAATCACGGACAGGATGCGAAATTGTGTATCTCGATGAAACAAAATAATGAAGCAAAAATCGCGATTAGATCATATAGATTCCATTAATAATTTATGTATTTGTGATTTTTAGCCTTTTGTTTCATTCACCTCACTTTATTATTATTCGTTTCCCCATTACCTTTTTAGATGTTTTTTTCCTTTTTTTCTCTCTCTCTATCTTTTTTGGCTATTGGCAAGCGGCGGGATTCCTCGTAACCCAGAGAACTCATCCTGGTTACGGGACTACGATTGTTTTATTTTGTTTATTGCCAGAAACTTTTTAAGATGAACTGCAATTCTGTGGCCCTGTTATTCGGTTTTCTCATTCTAACTTTGAACAAGAACGACAATAAAATTACAGTTTCCGTTTCCTGTTATGTTTTCACATTTTTAGGGGGTGGCAAATTAAGCTATGCGCTCCACGTTTATCTTTATTTATTAAAAAATGTAATACGAATACCTAAATATGGATTTTCCTAAGCTAACAAATAAATATTGCATTTTGTAACTTGATTTAACTTCCGTAACGAAGATTGACAAAGTTAAATGCCATCGAGACGATTTAATGGTAGACTATCTTTGGATTCCCAGCATTGGTCATGCATTGCTTAGGATCTCAGGTTATGGAGGAAACTTATTTTAAGGTTGCCTCATTCAAATTATGAACATTATACTGAACGAAAGATGTGCAATGATTTCTATGGTACTTTTTGGTATATGTTATTTGGTAAAATCCTGCTTCTGAACAACAATATTGAATATTTTTCCATCTTGCAAACATTTTGGCTTCAGAAATAAAATTGTTGATACCACACTTAAACTAAATTGTGTGCATTTCAATTCCAATCATTTCAAAAGTGATTTAATTGAGTAACATAAGTGGGCAATGCTAACGATTAACCTCCGTAACGTTGATAAACAGTGCCTGAGTTAATCCGGTCAGTACTTCAAATTGACGCAACAGCGACTTGCCCCTTTTCTGTTGCCACTTTCTCATACATGGTACTTTCACAATATGCATCTTTCAACCCATTCTATAGACTTCACTTTTACGATTTTTTCCCCATCAATTGTTGCATTTTTCTGAGAATGACCCATCTGCGTGTGATGTAGGAAACACAAACAGAACAAAAAAAAATAGTCCTTAAATTATAATTGAGTTGACGACTCTGGCAAAGGCTTAATACCTTTTAAACGATAAATGAGGGGGAACAAAAACCAAAGTCAGATCTATATTCAAAGCGATACCAAAAATAATCGTGAATAACTTCATAGTTTTATGCAAAATGTGACTGACCAAATGATAACATATGACAGTAGCCTTTTCCATGTAGGTCATGTAGGTAGAATAGTTCTAGCAATGCAGTATTTCGATTTCGTTAATTGGAACATTTTGAATAATATTAAGACTGCCAAAGGTTTTTAAAAGGACTGCCTAAATATTGTCAAGTCAGAACTAAATTCCTAATATAAAATGCATACATTATTCAATTTTGAAATAAAATAAGGTAAAGAAAATCAATTCAGGAAGATAAATTAATAGTCAGCATTCATGTCCAGTATCGTGACCATATATTAATTTTGCTACAAACATTTGTGTTCATGTCCCAAGAGCATAAAATAAGCATCTATAAATGCATTCATATCTACTCAAGATATCCAGCAAACAATTTGTCGACTCGAAAAATCAAAGTCTGTTAAAGAATAACAAAAGCTGCCCAATTTCTGTGAATAACTTATCAATCAAATTTAAGTTGACCATAAACAGTAAATGCAAAAGAGTACTGGTTGCCGAAAATCGTCACGGTCACAAACCAAAAAGGTGACATACTATGTTGAGGGGGGGGGTATAACTTTATTACCTTAAAAACCTGTTTGCCTCTCAGTCTCTTCCTTAAAATTACATGAATTCAACAGTGGAAGATAAACTTGTTCATAGTATATGGCAATACATGTGGTTTTAGCACTGCGATGAGATGAGGTACCTACACTAGCGTACCTACGGAGGGAGGCAGACTCATGCAATTAAGGACGTACCCCCGCCCCCCCCCCCCCTGACGAGTCACAACTGATCCAGGGATCGACAAAAAAATGCAATAAAAAAAACCGACGTGTCAGCCCTCTTTGAACTCGAAGACCTTTTTTGGCTTGTATTTGTTTTCTGGTGCTAAATGTCCTTTACTTGTCGTTGAAGACCTTTATTTGTCAAATTTTTTTCGAGGACGAAATCCTTTATTTGCGGTTGAAGACCTTTATTTATTATTATTTTTTTGCTTGTCAAATTTTTGTCGCGGATGAAATAAACTAAAAAAAAATCGCCCCCTTTTGGAAAATCCTGGGTACGCCGCTGGGTATCAACGAGAGCATGTAAAAGATTGGTCAGGCTTAAACTTTTCCTTGTTTGAGCTCCCATGTTTTTTTTATCTTGGATAAGATCTGGTTTTTTTATAAAGCTGTTCGTAAGTTAAGAGCGACTTTGAGAACGACTGGTGTTCCTTTCTCCTGGGAAATGATATTAACCATTAATGTTCATTGGTATAATTAAGAGCGTGAGAAGGTATCACCAGTCGTTCTTAAACTCGCTCTTAACTTACGAACAGCTTTATGAAATGGCCCCCTGCTCTATGATGGCGGATAGGATAATAAAGGACGCTCAAACCCTTATACCGGATAACTCTTGTCGTTTAGCATGATTAGACTCGGGACTGCTTCTGTATAGTTCTTCTCTGGACTTTCTCAAATTGTAACCGATCCTTCTTTAAACACAGGTACTATTTCTGTGAAAAGTACTCTAAAACAGGTTTAACTATACTTACTAATTGAATCCCGTAGTTAAACTGATTGTAAAATAATATTCTTCACTCTTAAAAATATTGGGTAAAAATGTTCCATGAGGGTAATTATGTATCCAACCAACGTTGGGCATTTCTTTTAGGCATTTTTATTTATCCAGTGTGATGGAAATTTTGCTCATTCTAAAGTAATTTCTGCTTATTTTTTAACCTTACCGGACAATATGCTTCCCGCATTGGGTAAAATACTGCCCCAAATTGGTTAGATACATAATTACCGTCGTGCTGGTTAAAATTTTGCCCAATATTTTTTACAGTGTTTGGATCGTTTCTTTATCATATTTTTTTCCGTCAGCGCTAATCCTCGGGAAAAATATAAACCCAGCGGTCCAGGAAATGTTCAAACACAGCAACCCCATCAGGCAATATCTAACAAAATATGGATGATCGGAGCGGCTCGACTTTGATTCCACATACAATATTACTATCAAAATAATATTAATAATTCCGTAATTCGTTGACTGATTTCTATCCATCCTACATTGTTGTTATGATCAAAACCTACCTTTCGTCAGTCTGAAATTCCCCTGAGGTGTTTGTGTGAAAATTTAAAAATATACATGTATACTAATTACTACATTGTAAAAAGAATTGTTGAAATTACTCAATACAACTAAGGCAAAAAATTGCCTTAATTTAAAGCATTTATAAGGTTGGTAGTCTTAAGTAAAATTTACTTATTTTGCATCTACAATATTTACTTGCTCTAATGAACATTCATGCATTATTTAAATATGGCGTTAATTGAAAAATATAAGTACATTCAACATGATTGTATATTAGCAATAATCATCTTTGCCTAATTGAGTTACATTTACTTAAAGCAAGCTATCACTACATGAATTTTCTCAAATATATATTGAACCAAAATTAATCAAGTAAATGAAGTGAAATAAAAGACAAGTCAAAAGTATTTTTTAAAAGAAAAATAATCAGAAATTGTAAATTCTACTTAAATAATAAGTATTAATCATGGATCCAGTGTTTATCCTTCCCATTTGAAAATATGTTGATGAGTGATCGGAGGGCCGCATGGCATTTCAATCATCAAGTCCGCGCCCGGAGAAGGACTGAACACCCTCATTACAAGGTTTGTGATCTCCACTTGCTGTGTTGGACGCAACTTGATGAAAGGAGTTGAATTCCCCTGGAAACCCATTTTGAAGTCTCCATCCGAATGGTCAAGCCAGAACGAATCGTATCCAGATGATGCGCAATGAAGTTGCCTGAGAACTATCTTAGATTCACGTGTACCACGATAAACTTCTCTCAAAACGATTCCCGGGTGTCCAAGGCAGAATTCTGATAAATGCAATTTACAGTTAATTTGAGTGTTATTCATTTGATAATCATACGTGTTTCGCTGTGATATATACGGTATTTAGATATACTACTAGGGACCTAGAACACATTCCGTTTTATTTTCCTAAGTCCATGCCTCCAATATTACAGACTTCCCCAGTGCAATCCGAATATAGAGGGTGTTTCTAAAAAAAAGGGTAAGCGAAGTTCACAGGTCAGCTATATCAAGACTACATGATTATATTCTTGTGACTTTTATTTTACATGACTAAGTAACCTATCAACTTTCATTTGACACCTTGCTTTTGTCATAATTGTCAGGGGCCACGGAATGGTTTTCAAAGTGGGTGGGGGCGCTGACCATACTAAGAAATCACAATCATAAAGCCGTTAATTTTGCCTAAGAGACTAAAAAATGGAATCAAAATGACATCTAAAATGAGTCGCATCACTAAAAAATAGTCAGAGTTTGAACAATATCAAAAGGATCAACCTGGGAAAAATATTTTAGAGTTTGTTTATCGGGTTTCTGCATATTGTTCAACCACCGTCTAATTTTGTAACTTGTATAACCTAATTAATGAGCCTTAAAACATAGCAGAGACACAAAAATAATGGCTCTGGTTACGAAGTATGGCCATTTTTCCCAATATTTCATGTCATTGGTGGCCATGTTATTTATCCAACAGTAGCAGTGAATCATGGCACCCATTTTGTAATCAAAGATGGCCGACATATTATCTGACGCCTTATCACGGGTATATCCAAAATATAGCATGGATGGACCCCATCACTCTGAAATATGTTCACCAATAGTAATCATTTAGTATGAGGAAACCGCATTCAAAATGCCGCCATTTTTTTCGATTTGAGGATGAAATCGTCGAAAATCAAGTTTTGCATTACTGAATTCAGAACCCCCGAATAACCTTAACCCTAAAATGACTGGGGGCTGATTCAGCCCCCCCCCCCCCTTCTCGACATTTTTCGCGATAAATCCGCCGCTTGAAATCTTTTGACCGCGTCGCTCGCTTACCTTTTACTTTAAAGTCTCGCGCAACTTTTGAGACCTTAATTGTGACCCCCGGGTACGCGGTTCTAAAATTACGCAACATTTCGTAAGTGCATGCAGACCCAAAATTACACAAAAAAACGTGAATTGGTGTACAAATCCAATGCAAATAGTGTTTTTAGCCAAAATTCATAAATGTATCATTATTTTTCCCCTTTTACTGCTAAAAATTAATTAATTAATTAATTTTACATTTTCATGGTCAAAATATAAAGTCCCCGACAATTTCCATTGAAAACCAATAAAAAAAAGTCGAAAAACAAAGAAATACATAAGAAATTTAGAAAACAATAGAATACATAAGAAAATAAATGAGATGTTGAAATTTAAAAAAAAATAAATTTGATCAGATGCCTATCTAGAGTATGTGACACAAAAATTAGCATTTAAGGGGCATTATTTTATTAATTAGAGCAGACTTATGATTTTACGCATAAATTAGCATAATTAATGAGCAATGAGATTTTTTGCAGAATTTGGTATTATAGTTTTGTAGACAATGCCGAAGGTAATGCACGTGCCAATTTTCGCCGCGATCGACGGCCGAGATCATAAGGGGGGGCTGAATCAGCCCCCCCCCCCCCCATCTTCATAGGCGTCGAAATAGCCCAGTCTATTTAGGGTTAAAACAGTTGATAAATCATCATGAACACAAAATGCGTAGATCACTTTCTCACCAATTTTTTTTTAACTCCGGACCTGACTTTATTGTGTACTTACCTAAATCGATCACAACACGACTGGGATTCATCTTGTTTTTGGTGCAAGCAAAAAACTTCAACACAAGCCTATTTCCGCGTATCCTCAACTTAAAGCGTGTCCGATCGTTTGAGTATTCTACGAGGCCTTTTTTCAATCTGGGATACTGTTCTAAATAGAAACTACAATCTGGAATTAAAACAGGGATATAGTAGTATATGAAGTTTACATTAGTCCTACTCTGAATACAGCATCCTGCTCTTTGTGGCGAGTAAATATTACCATTTTTTCCTCAATGTCAGTGGTGTTAAAACTGACATGGTGTTAATAGAGGACCACACCCTGAGGTTTTAAAATAACACCCTAGAGATTGAACATAACACCAAAGAGTGTAAATGTAACAACCATAGGTGATGTAATAACACCTATAGGTGTAAAACTAACACCACCAATTTAACACCGGTGTAAAATAACTGGTGTGGTCCTCTATGTACACCGGTTAACACCACAGTTTATTGCTGTGTACAATATAAATGTTTCTACCGATGTGAATATAAATGGCAGCGATGTGTGAGTCATATCAATTCATCTTAATAATGATGTACAGGTAACAGGTTGCACGGGCCTTATCACAACTGGCAGGCAAAAGATATTCATTCGACCCAACCGATTGCTCAATTTTTGAATTTGATATTGCTAATTGACAAAAATGAATGAATATGACATCTAACACTGATTCTAGGGAGGGTACCAACTGAACTTCCCTTTTCCAAATTGGAAAGATATATCACCACTATAGAACTATATTTTTACTGGCCGAAGAATTAGGGCCATTTTACTCTCTTACATGATGAATTTGATCCCGCCAGGTGTATTCTTCATAAATGCTGATTTATTTTTAAAGTGAGCCGATCGAGGTACCCTTTTCTGGTCAGATATGGAATGTCAGATATCTATCTTATCTACTGCTAGTAAACATTCAATCCTCGAACTTCCTCCTTATTTCTTAAGACTTCTTTTTAAGTTCCACTTTAATACAACTCTCTGGGAAATGAATTAGGCCTGTGAGCCCTATACTTACATTCGCAGTATCTTCCTGCATAACTTTTCGGACACCGACATCTTTGAATGCCGCCTGATTCTTCTCGGATCCCACCGTTCTGGCACGGATCTAGAATACATGTATATTTGTATGAGATGTTTTAAAGAAATGCACATTAAGTGGAGCATTATGGACCAGTGCATAAGTCTTCTGACTTTGAAACAGAGGGTCGCGGGTTCTAATCCCAGCCATGGCGTAATTTCTTTCAGCAAGAAGTTTATCCACATTGTGCTGCACTCGACCCAGGTGAAATGAATGGGTACCCGGCGGGATTAATTCGAGCGCTGAAAGGCAGCTCGAGCTAAATCCGGGGTAATGATAATAATAATAACAACGCGCCTCGGAATAGAATATTTCTAGATAGATGGAGCTATATAAATGCCTATTATTATTGTTATCAAATATCAAAAGCCGTACTACAATAATGATGAAATTAATAATAAAATAACGATGACAGTAATGATAATGATAATACCAATAATGATAATCATGATAATAATAACATCAATAATGATGATGAAATATTAATAATGCCAATGATAATAATAATATTCAAATTTATAAAATAGCGCTAAACCATGCGAGCAGTAGAGGGAATGATAGGAATATATTGACCTGAAATTTCAAAATGACAAGGAATGAGAGCAAATTAAACAATAACTTGATCTTTTGACCCCGAGATGATTTTTAACTAATCATCCTAAACAGCACACAAATGTCATGTGCTATTATCAATTTTTGAAAAGAAAATTTTGCAATTGATGCAAAAATAAAAAACTGAGAGCAAGTTGAATTTTTTTTTTTTAAGATGAACATGACCTCATATCATTTTGACCCCTATAGATTACCTTTGACCCCATCAATCTCATAGGCTAACACGTGTTTTACCCAATAATTATATGTACCAAGTATGGACATATTGATACAGAAATAAAGATAAGAGAGCAATTTGAAAATAAATAACATTTTTGTAACAGACCAACAGGAAAAGTGATCACAAGGTCTCGGAGGAACTTCATTCAGGCTAGACAAAAAATAGGAAAATATGAAGGAATATGGAATGAAACAAAAATGTTGATGTTTGTCTCCAAATTGTAAATAATTTTTGTTTCCAAATTATAAATGTATGAGCCTAAAGACTCTTGTTTCATATTCTACCACATTGAGTAGACTATATAGGAAGGGAAATGAAAAATATAGGCGGATCAAAGGGCCATAAACCAGCCACGGTCCCAAGTCCTGGGCGCATGATAGGGGACAGTAATAGTTACAAGAAGATGCAATAAAAGGAATACTTCAGTGAAGAAAGTGATACGGGAAGAATTCGCAAATACCAAACCTTTCAGGCCACTATAAAACAAAGATACAGTCATAAAATAATACAGTGCATAAAATGATTCGTTTCCAACTCTGTGAAGATTGAAATGGCCCATTTCACGCTTTGTATTTTCATTATTTATCATATTTTGTAACACACGCATCCTCGTCACGATAATTACACAAAATCACTCCAATCTCTCATTTTCAGTCATGACTGTGTGTGGCACAAATACAAAAATTATACATTAAAAAGCACCCCGAAAATACCAATCCTTCCGGTTGTAGGTGTATTCCTTTAGTGGCATTCGTATGGCATTCATGCTTATGTTAATTTTCAGGTCAACATATCAATTTCAGCTAGCATTCCACGCCTGCATTTTTTGGTGATATATCAACCGTATTCAGGTTTTCAAGTAAACCCTTTTGAAGAAAGTGTATTAAAATTTTCAGGTCACGATTCGTTTAGTATATTTTCAATGATTTTAAACTGTGCATAAAGTTGTCCTTTTGAAACGTTTCTGGTCGCGTTTCGCGCAGGAATTATTTGTACCATTCCAATGAATAAAAAAAATGTGCTTGAAATATCCCTATTCAGATCAGTAGATCAAAAATTCTAAGCTCACGCTTCTCGTATCGCTTCGCCCCCTCAAAATATTAACCACAAGATTATATGTAGTCTGTGTCCCCCAAGAAATTCCGGGATCCACCACTGACTCAAGTGCAACTTCCTACGTACCCGAACGGCAAGCTACAAACTTGCTTCTCGGTGACGCATACTCTGATGCCCATGCCGTCAAGATGGGATCGACTTCTTCCAAGTTCATCTGACCTAGGTAATGATCATCGCTTCTTCTTTCCTTACCACAGAAGATCTTTGGTGATGTCCTCACGCAATGCGCGCCTGTCATCAGAAAGAAATAGATACCAGAATGAAAGGTGTTTGACAAAAAAGCATAAAATCGCGTCATAATTGTACATGAATTGAAGAAAATTGAAAAAAAATGTGGGGAAACGTTTCGATTCTTCTTTATTTTTTTCATGTCCTTTGAGGAAACAGAAATAAAATTTTTGCACGATCATCGAAATGTCAATAACTTTACTAAATTCAGGTAAATGCTTTATTAAGGATAAACCTCGACAATGTTAAATGTTTCAAAATTTATCAGAAAAAGTAATATGCTATATTGATAGTCCTTTGTATTTATTTGAAGTTTTTATCCGAGGAGCTACTTTAGCAAGTATCATTTCTGGAAGGAAAGCTCAATTTGTCTATCTTCAAGTTAAAAACTAATATTACAAATGTTTGATATTTTCTCATGTTTTCTAAACATTGCTGCGAAAGGTGAATTTTTTAAAATAAAGAGAAAAAAAATTATTACTTACCATGCCAAAATAATGAAAGTAAGAATCCAACACGAAACATTTCGGAGACATGCTTTATCTGACCGACGTATACTTCACACTGACTGAAGATGTGTGGGATTAACCTCATATATGAAGACAAACATATCCTCTTTGTAATATTTGGTTTTTGTGTTAACGATGTGGATTTTAAATTTGTTTTGTGAATTATATGTCTCTTCGACTCGATGAAAGTGGCTACTATTGCCCGCTTTGAGTGTTTTTTATTGCTTACTTAAAAGCCTTATTAACAGTTATTGACTTTCCATCTTCATTCTTCTTGTTGATGCTTAAAATTATGTCACTATTCCATAAAAAGGGACAGAGACAGATTCCAACTTAGAGTCTGCCATTAGTCAGGTACACAACTTAAAAAAAAACGAAATTCACTTTGACTTTCTCTCGGGTTTGGGTTGATTTAATGGACATGTCCGTGTATAGTGTTTGGGTTAACCTTATTGATTTTAAACTTGTTTCGTAGATTATACGATTTTGTTTACTCGATAAAAATACCAACTATATATAACCCCCATAAAGCGTTGTTGTGTTTTTAATTGCTTATATTACTTAAAGGCATAATTGTCAACCGTTGTTGATCATTCCGTCTTCATTTTCCTTGTTGTTTCAAAGTTTAAAATGGCTATACTATTTCAGACAAAGAGACAATGCTGATCCCAGCTTATAGAGTTCAGTCCGTTTTATATGCCATTAGTGAGCTTAGAAAGATAAATCCACTTTTAATTGATATGAATTATATATATTTATATTATGTATATACAAATATAGTCTTTGTGTTTTAGTGTTAACGATGTCGATTTAAAATTGGGAAGTTAATAATGCCACGTGCTTTTCGACCGATGAAAGTCATTATTACTGCCCCCTTCAAGCGATTTTTAGAACTTTGGCATTATGAACAGTTATTGATATTTATTACTTTTATTTCTTTATTGTTTTGATTTCAAAAGACTTCACAATTCGAGAGAAAGACGTCACAAGTTCAAAGGTTCAGTCTGTTTTATGTGCCAATACCTAGCTTCATAGACAAAAAAATTCAACTTGGTATAAGTTTTGCATTTTTGTTATTTAACTTTCCATTTTTCCGAGCCAGTGAGTGTTTAAAAACAACAAGAAGGTTGTGGGGCATTTGTTTGTTTGTTTGTATCTATTTCCATATAAAAATAAAATGTATACATGCTAAATTCAACATAACATAGCATACAGATCATATGGAGGATAGCCTATTTCAGCCGTATTAATAAAATACCACTGTTCTTCCATCATGTCCATGGGGTCCCGACAAGCAAATCTTTTGAATAGCTTTTCGTGACGTCACATGCGAGCAGCTGCATGTAATTTCATTTTGTGGTTTATTCCTTAAATCCTCATTTTCAAAAAAATTTTGATGGCATGCTTAAACTATGGACAGAGGAAGGTTACACAGTATATCAAGTTGTCATTTGATGATTTTGTTTAACCCTTTCGAATTCAAACCTGAGATTTTCCAGCCGTTGTGATTTGAATTTAAGAGCACCAACTCTCGGTAATGTTTTCTTTCATTTAAAATGGCCGTTTTATAGCCTTTACTCTACATATTGTTAAGCTACTTACAAAGATTATCCTAGCTGTAATGTTCAACCAATTCCATCAGTGGCGTAACTACGGGAGGGGCACGTGCCCCCCCCCCCCATCGACTTGCAAAAAAAGCAAAAACAAAAATAGGGAGAAGAGGAGGGAGAAAGGAAATATTACTGTACATTATAATATGCTATATTATATAAATTATATTATATTACAAAAGAAATATTTTTTTAAATAAATTTATGAAACATAATTTGCTCGGGGTATGTGTGTTCATCTTTCCTGGTGCTCGAACGAGATCATATTGTACTAGAACATCCAGTTTTCATGTCAATATTACACCAAATATATTTCCTCGCACTTTGAGCTATAATTATTTCATGTAGTGACATATGCTTCTTTTTCATGACTACTTAAAGGTCAAGTAAACCTCAGAAAAATGTTCATTTGAATTAATAGAGAAAAATCAGACAAGCACAATGCTGAAAATTTCATCAAAATCGGATGTAAAATAAGAAAGTTATGACATTTCAAAGTTTCGCTTATTTTTAACAAAATATTTATATGAACGAGCCAATTGCATCCAAATGAGAGAGTCGATGATGTCACTCACTCACTATTTCTTTTGTTCTTTTATTGTTTGAATTAAACATTATTTCAATTTTTACGAATTTGACGATTAGGACCTCGTTGCCTGGCCTGACGCACAAAATGATAGAATAATGGAATTCCACGTGTTCAGGGAGGATGAAACTTCATTTCACATTGTATTGTATTGTATATATTTTCCATTCATAAAAAACATGCAAAATACAAAGAAAATACATCAGACATAATTACAAAATAAAATGAATACATATGAATGGCTGGATTGCCCATTCAGAGTGGTAATTATTACCACTCTGTTCTGCCTAGGGGTCCAGAACATAATAAAAGTCATGACACATGACAATGATGAGAAAATAAAATATTTCATATAATAAAATACAAAAGAAATAGTGAGTGAGTGATGTCAACAGTTCCTCATTTGCACACCGACCGAGATGTGCATGTAACTGTTTTGTGAAATGAGGCGAAACTTTAAAATGTCATAACTTTCTTATTTTACATCAGAGTTTGATGAAATTGTCAGTGTTATGCTTGTTGATTTTTTTCTCTTTTTCATTCAAATCAAGTTTTTGTTGGGGAGGACTTGTCCTTTAAAGCGATTGCCGCATTCAAAGTCTGAAAATAAAAAAAACTCCAATCCGTGCTTACCTTCGCATATTAGTGGATTGATGAGATATTATGTCAGCTCTTCATAAATTCCTAAAATGAGTCCTTAAAATGTCCCTTTTTCTGATCTGAATATCAAACTTTTCAGCTCGTGCTCCGCGCTTTCACCATTTGGTTAGTGAAATAAGTATGGCCTTCGTGAATTTTTCTACAAAACAAGCCTTAGAATGCCCCTCTTTAGGTCTGAATTTTCAAAATTTCAGTTTGCGCTTCGAGCTCGCATATTGCAATATAATTTTTCTTAGTGAGATGCGTATGTAAATCAAGATTAGAATAAATACAAAAAATGCTTCATGTGTATATGTAATTCTAACAAAATCAGCAAGCGATTGGCACTCGCATTAGATTACAATGGTGAGATATGCCTATATAATGGATTCCTTTTAAAAATGTCCCTGTTTGGGGACATATCGCGCTCGCATTATTTGATCAGTGAGGTACATATCCGTTTAATGACACAGTTAAAATGTGAAATGTGAAATGTAAAATTAAAAAAAAATCAAACTTTCAGTGTTGGTGCCCCCCCCCCCCTATGCCGTGACCCAGGGTACGTCACTACATTTTACCAGATTGAGTAAGTTTATTTTTCTTTAAAAATGGCAAAAAGAAAGAAGTTTAAAAGGTCCCTAAATAGGATTTTTTCTTTGTTTCAGTCAGATGTTTCATCTTAAAAAGTCGTATGTAATATATATAATTTGCAGAGAGAAACTCTGTAAAACGAAATCGAGAGAGAAGGGGAGGAGATTTTCTATCATTTATCGAATATTATTTTAAGCGTTCGTTTCGTATATACAGTGCGTCCCAGAAAAAACGAAACCGAGATTTAGCGATCATTTATCATTACTTAATCATAAATAAAATAGACAAATGACCTACCAATTTAAAGCTTAGAATCTCCTCTTTCATCTGATGTTACTTAAATTATTTCTCATTCACGCATGAGTGAGCAAAAACAATTTGAAAAAAGGATACCAAAAACTCATTTGGCGGGGGTATCTGGGTTTAAAAAAGAAAACCACATTTCTGAAAAGTTCAATATCTCCTCTTTAATTTGATACCTAAATTGCAGAAAATAGTCAAGAAATAAAAAAGTTCTGGTCATTTGAAATAAGGCTTGAATTTCAATAATTTCATAAAATGAAGAGGTTCTCCAGGCTGGCTTTCAAACTCTCTCGACACTCTGTTTTGTTGACGATCAGCCATGCATTAAATCTTTTGTTCACCATACGAAAGCTTCTGTGAGAAACCGGTGGAAACACGTTTATCTCATGAAATTATGAAAATACAAGCCTTATTTCAAATGACCAGAACTTTTTTATTTCTTGACCATTTTCTGTAATTTAGGCACCAAATTAAAGAGCAGATATTGAACTTTTCAGAAATGTGGTTTTCTTTTTTAAACCTAGATACCCCCCGCCAAATGAGTTTTTGGTATCCTTTCTTCAAATTGTTTTTGCTCACTCATGCGTGAATGAGAAATAACCTAAGTAATATCAGATGAAAGAGGAGATTCTCAGCTTTAAATTGATAGGTCATTTGTCTATTCTATTTATGATTAAGTTATGAAAAATGATCGCTAAATCTCGGTTTCGTTTATTCTGGGACGCACTGTATAGTGGGTGAATTATCTCGTCACATCAAGTCCACTTGTAATATCTTCAACCGTCTTTATAAATCTTTATATGAAATAACAAATAATGGTGGAGGCATTCAATTTTGTGATGGATTTTGACATAATATTTCACACTTCTCTCATTCCCTTTCTCTCTCTATATATATATATCTCTCTTTATTATTTTTTTCGGGGTCAGGGAGGGGTGCGACCGCCCCTATCTGGGCACCACTTGGGTATTCGAATTATCAACCGCATAGCCATTTTATTTTGGAGGGGGCGGTAAGGGTGCAGGGAGGGAAGATAGTTTCCCACGTCCGCGCGAAGCACGAAGTTTTTGATATCTCATGAAATTCAAATCAAAAGAAAACTCTGGCGTCCCTACCATTATCAACTCGAATTCAATTGGCATTCTGTAAAGAAGAACTTGTTTTCGGAAGAAATTATGGGGACCCAAAATGGGAAAAGATTGAGGAATTTGAAATAATATTCACCTTTCCGCGCGAAGCGTGGAAGCCAAACCTTTTATAGAAATTAGGAGCAGATTAAGTGGTCAATGCCTACTTTTGTCACATGAGATCTGATCATAAAAGCTTAGCCACAATAAATTAATTCAACTCGCAAACGGGTATATGCGAGGAAATATTACTTAACGCGAAATGCGTTGAAACTCTGAATTTACATATTTCTCTGAAACTTTGACCTGCTATAACTTGTTATAGTTACTAGATTATATAACCCGACGAATGCAAAGAACTCAAAATGGAAAGGGATGATGCAAGCTAGAATGGTGACTTTACCTTTCTCATGCACGCAAAGCACGGCAACCTCTGTGATTTATTTTAAAAGAAAAAAAATGATAATTTTGCTCATATTAAGCGATTTCTTTCGCATGATTAAGAAACTTCAGCGATATTCAAAATTTCAAATAAATGGCGCAAATAAAACACGGAAAGCCTGGATGTGCAGCGATATAGAATCCAGTTTCATTGGAATGAACTTTTGTATTCACTGTTCAAAAATATGTTGCGTAAAATTTTAACCAGCACGAGGGCAATCATGTGTAAAACCAATTTTGGGCAGTATTTTACCCTTTGTGGAAAGCACACTGTAAAAAATGTGGTGTTAAAACTGACACCAATCGGGATTGAACACCAAAGAGTGTAAATGTAACAACCATAGGTGTTGTAATAACACGTATAGGTGTAAAACTAACACCACCGATTTAACACAGGTGTAAAATAACTGGTGTGGTCCTCTATGTACACCGGTTAAAACTCACAGTTTTTGCTATGCATATTGTCCAGTAAGCTTAAAAAAAATAAATAAGCAGCAATTACTTTAGAATGGGCATCACACCGGATAAATAAAAATGCCACAATATTGGTTGGACATCCTCATAACGCATGTTTTATACCCAATAGTTTTTATAGAGTGAAGAGCTCGGCACGAAATTCAATGCCTCCCCCTATAATGCAGATACTCTACCCCCAAAAAAATGCTTGCTGAAAAACGGAAGAAGTAGCATTTGTATGAAGAGAAAAAAAAGTATTATCGATCTCGGATCTATACTTTTGACACACAAAAAACGAAAGAAAACAATAAGATTTTACCCTTCTTCTATTTTCTCCCTTTCCTTTATCTGTTTCTCAGTTTCCACTTTTTTCCGGGGGGGGGGGGCGGCTTCGCGCTGTACTTCGAAACTGAAAGGAGAAAATAAACAAAATTACTTTAGGTCTAAACGATTACGAAGGCCTATTGTTATATATACCATTTGATATATACCATTTCAGTCTTTATATTATTGCTCTTTATAAAGTAATTATTTCAATAAAATTATGTATATAACATTTGTTGGACAAAAAAAGGAAACATAAAATAAAAAACGGAATGCTGTCTGATTTTTTTTTCTTTTTATCCGATAAGTTTTAGTAGGCCTCTAGTATCGGATAATTATTATAGGAAATGTACTTTCTCATCCAATATAAATCAAGGTACGTATATACATGTAAGTTCAGCTTTGGCAAGTTGTCAGATACAAAATGCACCCATGATCGAACAGCCTAGAACGCCCCCAATGGGTGACCCTTGGCCACATTGTTTCCTCTTCAAAAATCGAAACATGGTGTATAATTAGTTTTATACCTGTTTAGACTTGGTATTTCTTTCACAGATCTATTTGAAAACAATCTTAACTTTTTCTGTCCAAATGGAAATGACCCGAAATGACCCCAAAAATGAAAACGTTGATAACTTTTGCATCATACGGTATTTTTTTAACATCGTCTTTGTAAAATTAAGTTATTGGTGTTATTCAAATTAATTACATTAATCAATTTCCTGATTGAATCAATCCTTTTTACAGAAAAAAACTATAAAATCTTGAAAGTCTAAAAATCAGAGGTATGAAGTCTGTGTTAAAAGTTAAAAGTTGTGAATGGTATGCCAACGATGTTGCTCCAAGGCAGTACCATTATTTCTTGTAGGGGAGTGAGTAGCAATAACTTGTTGATAAAATCATAAAAAATGCATATGGTCGTTGTAACTATACATTGAAACATAACAAAAATGATATAACAACAATTATTGGAAAGTGTTAATTCATAATTTTTGAATATTTGTATGTAATTATGTAAGTCATTTAATCACCCAACCCCTCTTCGAATCGTTAGAATTATATCACTATGCTATTGTGCAATACTTTTCACGCACACCATACCTGAATGAAATTAGCGACAAAGTTGATCCTGGCCTGCGAACGACCTTTTCACAGATATCAGATTTTCTCAAATCTCAATGAACTCATGGATTTTGAAACAGTCATGGAGGATTTTGTCGGTGTAGAAGTTCGAGATGCAAATGGAGCTTTTTACAAGGTGTGTATGTTTTTACCGTCAATTTATAGATTCATGGATTTGCCATTCCGTATTGTCAAACGTCTACACTGAGCTGAATGTGTTAAAGAATTTTGTGTGTTTACTGTTGTGTGTGTGGAGAGAGACTTGCCGAGAATGGAGTGAGCAGTGCAGTCGACTTTCGTCAGTGATTTTGACCAATTTGTACGGCATCATCCGTAAGCATGCATGGGAGTGCATGGGAGATGGAGTGATGATGCACTCATTCTAGGCTACAAGAGTGATGCTAAGCAGTTAGAAATTAGATAGTCTGTTCTTACTTGTATCATATTTTTAAATTTCTTGTTCACAGATAGAGTAGACAGCGGGCAGCCGTCTGTTTCGAGGAGTTTTTAATTTTTTTTAATTTTTAATTTCTCCTCGTACACAGACGGGTCGTTATTGTGCAGGGGTATTAGATTTAGAGTTCCATATGCACCCCCCACTAAAATTGAAAATGAAAACATGGAGAAGGTTCAGAATAATATATCTAAAATATAGAACATAAGTAATGGGGAAGTGGAAATACATACCAAAAATGCAAAATATGGGCTTTATTCCGTCAAATTTCGAGCAGGATCTAGTGCATGTAATTGTCTATAGTATAGACATCGGTTTATTTAGTCAGTAAAGGGTCTGTGAGTCAAGACTAGTCGAACTATCGGCTAATAATCGTTAAAATACCCCTTTCGGGTATCAGCGCTTCTCACTAGCATAGCGGGAAAGGTCTTGACTGCAGATAAATCGAGGTGAGTTCAAGTCCCCACTTAGGTAAGCAACAGTAAAAAAAAAATGATAGAAAAATCTGAAGTGATCCAACCGGAAGTCTCAACAACATTTTGTTATTTTTAGTGGGGGGTGCATATGAAACTCTTTCCTGTGCAGCCACCATTAGGGAACTTACAATGCAAAATCCCCCATCGGGGCTCTTAAATTTTGTGTCTTGAATGCATCAAACTTTTGAAAATTAACGTGACCGAAATGCAAATTAATATTCCCTCTTGGCATTAATTGCCCAAAATCGGGGAAAAATCAAGTTAAAAGTAACAAAATCAGTGACTTATCTCAGCTGTTGCGAAACTTCACCTCCCTGTTTTATCTGAACTTACATGTAGTACGTAAACATTTAGCCATTGAGTGTCCTGTACAGATCGCGCTAGAACTTCTGTCTCTGTATTTGGTGAGTGAAGCCAACGGAGTTCAGCTGAACAACCAACATAACAGAGACCAAAGCTTTTGGTCTTGTGTACAGACAGCTCACGATTGTGCAGCCGCCATTTTGGTTAACAAAAATAAACCTGACAGGGCTCTTCGATTTTTTTCTTAATTTCATCAAAGTACGTAAAAGAACTAGACCAAAATGAAGATCATGAAGATTAATAGAGAAAGTGGACACTTACATGTAGCATAATAAAAATTAATTGGACCAAAACAAAAATACAAATTACAATCATTGAATCATATAAAATGTGTATTTCTGTAGCACAAATTTTAATATTATTTTGTCATTAAAAATGGAATTGAAAAAGTATGGTAAACAGAAATTATCTACTTACTGCCCAAAATCGGATGCTGTTTCCAAATATCGGACACGTAATGTTGAGTGGCGCAATCAATTTTGGCGATTTAAATCGCGATCTACACGTAAACCCCAAAATGATTGCTTGATTGTTGAGAAGATAACTAGTTGTATCAGCTGCAAAAATGCAGATTTTTTATTATCACTATCAATAATTTTGATATAGAAATCAGTAAATAATAAGTATTTACATGTACTAAGCAAACAGACCTCTTTCAGCTCTAAATGTTGGACATCTTCACTCAGCTGCATACGAATTCATTCTGAAAATGAGGGTGCGCGCGTCAACAGCACACATTTCCAATTCAATCAGCTGGTATGTCTGATGTTTGGGAGAGTGCCTTACATGTATTTGGAAGGGTGTCAAATTTCATGCCGTAGGGAACCCACGCGATGGCCATTGCAGATTTTCTTGCGATATATCGAACATTTGCAATCTCTGCTGCAATATTTCCGGAGAGAGTTGAAGTCATTTTTGTCCGATGTCAGGAGGTTTTTTACTCTATTCCGTTTTGGCCTTAAATGCACCAAAGCGAGAGAAAAAAAACTTTAAAAGGGGAAAAACAGTGACTTACTTGGCTGTCGTGCAACTCCCACTTCCCTGGTTTTTCCAAACCTAATACGTACATACAGTAGTCTAATGCTGTTCATGCTAAACTCATTGGCCAGTATTCTGAAGTCGGGTTTAATTTAAAGTTGTGGTTTACTGAAAGGTAGGGGAAGGCGGGGTAAGTTGAGCCATTTTTTTTTCATGTTAGAACTGATATGATTCATAATCTTTAGAAATAAAGTACCTTGTCTTAAAATTTATTTCTTGGGAAACATTTTTACTTAAATTACATTCTACCCCCACAATGAAAGTCACTGTCACCTTTGAAAAACAAAAATGTCAAACGGCTCAACTTGCCCCACCCTTGGGGTATTAGTTCAGCCACAAAAACTGTGTACAAAAGGTATGGGACAAGAGCCAGCATGACAAGTTTTTTTTATTTCAAAGTCATTCTCTTGCTAATTCTCTATAACTACTAACATCTTAAAAGTAAAACAACTGTCGTGTGAATTTGGTCCTTTTTGCCTGCATATCAGTGGCTTTTCAATTAAGTTTTTTTTTCTAAATATATACATGTACATGTACAGTACATTACCATATGAATTACCATGGGTCAACTTGCCCCATGTTGGCTGGCTCAACTTGCCCCATGTTGGCTGGCTCAACCTACCCCAGTCCGATATTTTCACATTGCATTTCTTACACTTCCATCATGTAAAAGACTATGACCAGAATGAGAATCCATAAAGCTTTGCAATGATCGTAGAACATTTTTCTACGATTGATTCCATAACTACAATGTATGATCAATCGTAAAAATCAAGGGTACGATTACTCGCTAACCTTTGTGTTATGGGACCCTGGACTACATGTAAGTAACAATATTGTTCTTATTATATTCAAAGATGCATGTGGGTAAAAAGCGCTTGTCTATTTCACACCTTTTAAAAAAAAAATTTACTGAAATTTGTATTTTTCCCTGTGAAAAATTATTTTTGTTTCAACGTTGAAAACAATGTGGTGGGGTTAATAGGAGTTATTGAATGGGTCATCGATATATTTCACCATTATAATGTCTGACTCATTCATTATCGGCCTAGGAGTGGTGGCTCAACTTAATACCTCAGAAACATGCCCCACCTTCCCCTACAGGTTTAATTTATGTGCTCAGTGGACAATCTTAGGCCCGAATTCACAAATCTAGGTGGTTTTTAAAACCCATGGTTTATGCAGATTTCCTGTACATAACTTACGCTTAATTTAGCGCGTGCATGTGTAAAACATGTCCAATGCTGATGCGTGCTTTTGTCACAGTGCGCCGAAATTGGCGCCTGTTGCCGTGGTTATCCACGCTATTTTATTCAATGAGTCCACTGTTTTTATTCATGAGTCCACTCTTCAAACAGTGGACTCATGATTAAAATAGCATATTCTAACCATGGTAACAGGCGTCAATTTGGTGTACCGTGACAAAAGCACGCATCAGCATTGAATGTTTTATATACGCGCTAAATTAAGCGCAACTTATGCAGGAAATCTGCATAAACCATGGATTCAACCAGGGGTTTTCAAAACCACCTTTGTGAATTCGGGCCTAAAATTTAATGATTAAGAACTTATGTAAAAAGAGTTTTCTTCATCACTAAAGCATGGTGAAACTTGAAAGAGCATTGTGTAAACACTGGAATGTATTAAAACCAATTGATGATATTTTCATAATTTTTAGCTTTCCATAATTTTAACACAGAGTTAGACCATGGCCTAATATCCTCAGAATACCGTCATTCGGTCTACTGTCATTTTGGTCTAATTGTAATTTGGTCCAACTCACTTTAAGAGTTTAATGTCGAGATTTCCACTACTTGTAGACTGTAGTAATATAATTTTGTACATTTTCAAATGAAAATCATAATCGCTCATCCAAATATGATGTTAGACGAAGTAGATATTAAATAGACGAAATCGGACATTAGTAAAAAAAATATTTCAGTGAGCTAAATTAGTAGATGATTCAGTACATGTATGTTCAAATTTATGTTTTTCATTACCAATACCAGAAAGATAAAAAACAATGATTCTGCAAATGATCATACAAAACTATGAATTGAGAAATACATTTTTTTTAGCCATGAGTAAACATTTATCAAACTACAATACAAGAGCAAATAGAGCAATTCTTGTGGATAAGAAAGTAGCCCTACTCTGTACATAGCCAAATTGGGTCACTAGTAAAGAAGAGAATTCACAAATGTTGCTTGAATGCAACCCAAGATGAGAGTTCAAACTGCAAAATACCGCAAGAACACTTTGAAGCAAATTTGTTTGATTGTACATTGACCATGGCATGGGTAGCAATAATAGATAGGTGTGAAGCCATTACCCAACACTCAAGGTCTAGGTGTGGGACTGCATTCTGATGTGTGAATAGGGTGTGCATTTATGTGGGGTCATTGAAAAGGTATTTGATGTGAAACATCGTGCATGCACTATGATTGCTTTTGCGGCCCTGGCGCTGAAAGTCTCTGCACCACTGTGGCACTGCCATTCCACATTGATCCGAGAAATCCTGATTCAGAATCTCAGACATTTTATTTACGTTAATAATAATAAAATCACCATTTTAAAAGTCAAGTCCACCGCAGTGAGTTGATTTTGATAGATACAATGTAGCATGATTAAAATCAAACTCCACTGTAGTGCGTTGAAAATTTTTACCAAAATCTGAAGTTGAGTGTTAAGGCGTAGTGGTGTGGTGCAGTTATCAGTATGTTTTATTTTGTGGTGACCTTGCGATTGTTTTAAAGTAAAGAAGAGTTTAAATACATGAAATTGCTGAGAAAGTATCGCAGTAAAACTGACTTTCATAACTTTTGCAAAGGACCATGAATCTGAGTGATGTTCTTTGAAAAACGGAATAGTTCCTTTGACTGTCCACATCAATTTGTTTTGATATGGAGTAAAATATGAAAGAAATGACGCAGAACTTTCCTTTAAAAGGTGAAAATAAGAAGTCAAGAAAGTCCTTTGTGGTGATTGAAATGAGGATTCGCTTATTTTTAGATCCATTGTTGGTGCACAAGTAAGGGAGCTTATGATGTCAAACACTCATCCAAAAATTATCTAAGAAATGGATTTGACCACTCCATTAATTATTAAAGATTGCAGATTGCTGTTGATTTATTCTAGTTGGAAGCCAGGGGGGCAATACATGATTTACTCTCCATGGATGATCTGAAAGAAGATTTACAGTGTACAAGATTTCTACTATTTTCTCTCGATCCCTCTGCCCTTTTCTTCCCTATCCTCTTGACTCTACCTCTCTCTTAGTCTTTCCTCTCGCTCCCTCTCCATTCCATCTCTCCTTTCCCCTTGCCCCATTTAACACTCTGTTATGTATTTCACATGATAATTCTGTGATTTTAAACCTACCAACATATTGACCATGAACATGTACATCGATTGGCAAACTACATGTACAGTACAAGCACTAGTACATTGAACTTGTACAAAATTCAACCTACACGTACACATGTACATACTAGTCAAGATACAGACAGAATTTCATGTACATAAACTTGTCAAATTCGACAGGATTGAATGAAGATCTATATCATCTACATGTAGTTTGTGCCAGAAGGGTTTTGAAAAAGAAGCTGATGCACTCCAACATTGATTATAAAATGGTTCTGGTCCTGATCAGAAGATGTATAGGTTAAACATGTCCAAACGCTGTAAGTCAATCATGTGATGATGAACTTCAAACTATGTTGCCATCATTGTATACGACACCGTTCTCACTGTCTTCCTAAAACTAGTTTTACTGGGAACTTCATGTAGTATAGTGGAAACTAGTTGAATATGTAATGAGAACGGTTGAATACATGTAGATCTTGGAAGCGATCTTCCAAACTGGTTCATAAAAACTACCTCGCGATTTATGTAGTTTTTAAGATCGCTTTGCCTTGTTAAACTAGTTTTAGCATGAGGACACAAAACAACTCTTCTTAGGGAATCGATCTTTGCACATTTTGAGCGCGCTACTCTACACACTGTGTAGAATACCTACTATGTGGTTTCGAATTTCGCGCCCACTGAGAGCATTCCCATAGCAACAAGATCGCTTCAATACTTGAAGTGATTTTGAAAACCACTTTCAGATGATCAAAGGGGAACGCTAGAAAAGCGATCTTCCAAACTGGTTTCCTGAACCGGTTTCCAGTAAACTAATTTTAGAAAGCGTAATGAAAACAGGGTACAGGCGTACATTGTACATCTTGTGCTATTAATCTGATGGAAGAGCTCTTTATAAAACTGGCCAAGATTTACCTCCTGCCAGTGTGTGTGTTTGTTGATGTAAGCTGACACCAATGCACCCCAATCCCTATTCAAATGATTAAAAGTTCAGGAGTCTCCTTTTAATAGCAGAGAGGATTTTGATAGCCATGTCGTGTGTACATGTGGGCCTATGCATTGTACTGTAGCTTTCATGAATATGAACCAAATGATGATATATATTTCTAGAGCACCAAATCCACAATTATGTGCTCAAGGCGCTGAGAAAAAGAAATGAGAAAAATTACATGGAGTAGGGAAAGACAAAGGATAAAAAGTATCACAATCATGACAATACAAGAGAGTGTCATCTCTTCATGACGAAAATCTTGCTTTGAAGAGCAGTATACCCCAAGTTTCCCTTATCAAATCTCTTCTCAAAAACCTATTGCCCATAAGCATGAAATTTAAGTATAGAAACACCTGTTTCTTGACCTCGGTCCGAAGATAATACACCCCAGCATCAACGGTCACAGCAGGGGGCCACACACGATATGGATTGCAATGTGTGTAGTTCTGGTGAGTGCATGGAGTTCCATGTATACACATGTTGATAGAAACTTTTCTTTCTTTCTTTCTTTCTCTTTCTTTCTTTCTTTCTCTCTCTCTCTTCCTTCCTTCCTTCCTTCCTTTCTTTCGTTAAGACTGTATCGTTGCGCGAGTGAACGGCATGCATCCCATATTTTCTTGCTGTATGGACAGAAACTAGATGGGATGCATCGCGGTCCTTGCATGCTAAGCATACCGTAATTTTTATTCCGCATACTTTCCTTATTTCGAGGTCAATTTTCTTTGTTCGAAATTGAAAATGGACTAGTATTGGATGTCTGAATGTAATATGCCTTTGAAAACGTGATTAATATCGAATACAATAATTTCATTCCAAAGATCCTTCTACAGGCAGACAAGTCTTACGTAATAGCACAGCTGTTGTTTATCATTTCGTCCTTGGCTCAACGCTCGTTTAGCTGGCCCGTGGTGGTGAAATTGAGACAAGGGGATTACCTGGCCAAGATGGGTTTATCGGGGTTGGAAATGTTGTTTGAGATTTTCCAAACGAAAAACGGGGTATACGACCGCAGTTTGCAGTCCGAAGTGCGGTCGAGAATCAAACGGGAAATTTTCGTAATGATCCCCAATATACGGAGCAAAAAATCATGTGGTTATGCGGCCTATGGACTTGTACACAGGGTTGTGAGGTTTGGGGGGAATATACATGAAGCACTGAAAAAAATGATGAAATTCCATATTTAATTGTTCGAAATAGACATGAAATGAAATACTCCGGAAAATTTCCCTTGCCCAACTGATCGTTAGCCTGGCAGCCGCAGTGCAGCGCCAGATCGACGAGGCTCTATCCCTTTAATCATTGAACGCCAAACAGGGTAGCAGCAGCTTCCATCTTTTAATGTCTTTTGGTCTGACGCGTCCGGGGTTTGAACTCTTGACCTCCGGTTGTGAGATGGACGCTCTACTCACTGAGCCAACACAATGTTTCTGAATTTTTAAACCGAACTGAAAATTTTGAAATTCACTTGCGTTGGTGAAACTAATCCTGGCGGATCTGAATTTTGTTGTTTGATTCCCAATCCAGCTCACCAATTTTTTTTTTATTTAGGGGGAGGGGTGGGGGCCTTGTGTGGCAAAAATAATATTGATAATAAAAATAATAATAGGACTATAGGGTATTCATATTGCGCACATATCCACCTTGTTAGGTGCTGAAGGCACTCCTATATTACCTGGCTAAGCTAGGCGTTCATAGCGCACACAGCTTCTTGAGGAATAACTTCCTACCGGTACCCATTTACCTCACCTGGGTTGATTGCAGCACATTGTGGATCAGTTTCTTGCTGAAGGAAATTACGCCATGGCTGGGATTCGAACCCACGACCCTCTGTTAAGCAGATTTAAGCAGAAAAAACATCTTTTGCTCTGCGGCCTGATCTCAAAATTCATTCATCAAATACCACAAATAATTGTGGGTGTTTGTGCTTTGTAACATTGCAGACCTTCATTTTTTAGGAGCGCGATCGCGCCGGCGCTCCTAAAAAAAAATTTTTTAAAAAATTGCACTCCTAAAAAAGAAAAAAAAGCCTTCACAAAAAGTTGCTGAAATTTCACTTTACATCTTTGTATCCACGAAATAGGCATCTGTTTTTTTCCCGAATTCCTTGAGATTATTTTGATTTAGTTTGAAACTAACAAAAAAAAGAAGAATATTCACCTCTTTCCCAACTCTGACTTGATTTTAATCTCTGTAAATATTGTAGTCCCATATGAAGATACATGTATTCATGGCAACACCATGGAAGTTTACATGTGGGACTACAATATTTACCAAGTGTAAATTCATTTAAGCAGAGTCGGGGAAAGAGGTGAATATTCTTTATTTTTCTGATAGTTTTCAACTAAATCAAAATAATTTCAAAGAATTATGGAAAATAGATGGCCATTTCATGGATTTTATAAAGATGTAAAATGTGAAATTTTAGCAAATTTTTGTATAGTATTTTTTTTAGCAGGAGTGCCATATTTTATAAACGTATTGACCCAGGTCTAGTTTCACCACAGATTAATTAATAGCTACACAGCCATTACATATATATTACGATAAAGAAAAATCTACAATTCAACATACATGTATTGTATTGATTTGATTTGAGCTCCTCAAAAAAATAAGGAGAGCGATTTATTGAGCTCCACAAAATTATAAACGTGAAGGACCAGTTGACGTTCTCTGACATTATTTTCAAATATTTCATGGATGATATTGCAAGCAAAATTCTTGAAATTCCTGTCAAGTTTGGACCAACAATCCATGTACAGTGCAGCAACTGGGAATAATGTACATGTACGTTTTTTTTACCCTCATGAAGAAATGTAATTCCTCGTGAATAGTCTCCAAATATGTAGAGCTTTCATTTCAATCAAAGCCAGCATCATTCTTGAGGCTGCATTTGATACGGTATGCTCCCCTTTAAAATAGGCATGTAATACTAGCGTGTGCATACGAGGACATGCATCTGCATGCTGTAAGATGTTGAATTTAGCACATGATGTCAGCCTGTATGATGCGATGCATCAAGCTTGAAACATGTACGTGGGCTCTGGATACTATTTTGACATCATTCATGACCATGTACATGAACTGTACATGTACCATACAATATTAAAGTGCGTCTGCTGCTGCCATTTGGCAATCATACCTTCTGATTCACTTTATTACCCATCTACATGTACAAAAGCAGTGTATACATTCTTGAATTAAAATGTGCAATGGAATTGCAGAGATGCCAAGTTCAAAGACCGGCTATTCGTGAGATTTTCTGTGGATCTGAGTGAGATCACAGACATTGTGTACAATATATATGGGGATAGGCTGTGATAGTTGCGTGAGACAGAAATTTGAGAGGATGAACAAGAGTTCAAAATGCTTGAGTCTCGCGCATAATGCGCGAGACTTGGTAGCTCTGGAATTGATCAATCAGATTGTCTCAGTGGCAGCAATCATAGTTCTAACTTTTTTTATGTAATTTGGACAATACATGTAGGCTACACTGCAACAATGGAACAAAAGAAATTGCCATTTTTTGTCAATATGTTAATAGTGATGGCATATTTTCAAAACATTGTATATATTAGGGTACGTGACATGTATTTACGGTCAACTGTAGATAATGGCAAAATACATATTACGCTGTACATATACATGTACACATATATTGCACTTGAAATGGATACTCTTCACATCTGTTCTGAACATGTATGTACATGTAGGTCTACAGTAGGAAGTTACATGTATGTAAGTACTACAGTGTAGGAGGCAAATAGCATTTTGGATCAAAGAACAAAGATGCATTTAGCTAAAAAGAATATGATGACAGTCACTGAACAATTTTTACTTGGAGGACGAGAGGAGCATTATTTCATTCATATTGTTATAAGCTACTGTCATCCTTGCATCTGATTGGCTATTTAAGAGCAATTAAGTCACTGAGCATCTGTGTTGTCATTGACCTCACAGTGAACCTGGTCAGCGACCCACTAGGGGTGTTCATGGAGGCCTCACTGTTCTGCACTGTATCGCCGCATGTGTGTGTGTGGGTACAGTTCAATTGTGATTGGGGGACCAAGATGTGTAAACTGTATTAAACAATTTGAGTCGCTGCCCAGAAAGCAGTAGATGGCAGGTTCGAGTCCCACTGGCTCCAATTTTTTCTGACTTACATGTATGATTTTATGATTTTCATACAGATCGAGCATACTGATCTTATGATTTTCATTACAGATCGAGCATACTGATCTTAAAAACAAACATGAGTAATGCCGAAAATTTGTGAAACAAATTATAATTTCCTCCTATTAAAAAAAGCCTCTTAATTTACTATGTATTAAACAAGCCTTTAAAATTGATCAAGGCCATCAAAGGTCATGGCAAAGGATGCCCTTCTGCTTGGCTTCAAGCCAAGGTAGGAAATATGTGAGGGCGATGGGCAATCTAGCCCTCATGTCAGCCCAAATAACCCCTAAACACGAACCCCCAAATAGCCCCTAACATTCCCCACAAAAAGCATGCTTTGGGGTGACCATTCTTTTTGAATAGCGTTAACCCAAGATATGCCACAAACAGTATTCAAGATCTTGGCAGAATAACATTTGCATAATGTCTACTGCATAATTGCTTGTTGCCCCTAAAACGTACGTGGTCGCATGTCATAAGGTGGTCCAATTTCGCGAACAGGGTAAAAATGGTCAAAAATTTTATTATTTGATATGTTATAGCTATTACCATTCTCTACATAATGAAAAAGTTTTAAGTCTCGAATACCGTTATTTTTCCTTAAAATGACTAATTAACAGCTAATTATTACATAGATGTCAATGTAAATGTGAATTTTGAAATGCGTTTTTCTCAAATTGGACCTGCTGCACATAAAATGGTGTCAAAAGTTAATGCAACATTGGATCACCCTAGTATTTTGCAGTTATAATCTTGAAACATCAATGATTAAATCTGTACCAAAAATAAAATAATTATCTATTATTTTATGCATGTTAATTATACTAATTAATTAACAGTATTTAATTTCACATTTCTGCCCCCAAAATACCTGTCACTGTATTTGTATGCTTGGCAAAATGACAACATCATGGGTAGAAATGTTTGTTGCAATGATACACAACATTTGTACTAAAAATTAAGATTACAAATTAGATAATTAACCAAATCTCTCCGGTTTACTAATTGATAAGGTTGCAGATCAGAGCTGACATACACATGTATTCCATTGCTGCATATTTTCAAAATTGTCAAATTTTTATGACATTTAGTTGTTCCCTGCTTTAAAACGCCCAGAAATATGAGGATATCAGTCATATTACATATTATAGTAAGTTGTTAATTAGGTTTAATTAATATTTTATCATTTACCGCATCCACCGGCTCCGCCACCCCTATTACTTCAAACTTAATGTGCTATAGTTTTTGTTCCTGATATTGTATTGATCTAATTCATAGTAATAATGGGCAAGTCCAAGAAAAGGTCACCCTGGAAGGCAAAATTTCATCTTTAATTTAAGAAGTTATCTTTGGTGGGGTAAGAAAGCCCAAATGTTGAATTTTAAAATTTCATTTAAAAAAATTTGATAATATGCATATTTATGCTAATTTGGGGCACCTAATTTGCATAATCAGTAAAATGGGTGTTACGTATGGGACAATTATAAAAACTCATAGAAAATGAAAACAAAACTTCTGAGATTTAGTCATAGGTGGGACATGGACCCCCTTACATCTTATTACTTTTGGCAGAAAAAAGTGGTGTCATCTAATTAATTATGCAAATTAGGTCTTGTCCAAGGATGGAATGTCCCATACGTAACATTTTGAGGATGTTTTTTTAAGTTATTTCTCATAATACAATACTTGTATTGTTGCATCTCTGGGAAGTTCTAATTTATTAAGTATGAAAATGTTATACCCCAAAAAGTTTAAAAAATGGAGTTTACTTTTTAATTAAAAGTTAATTAAAAAATTGTTACGTATGGGACAACATGTTACGTATGGGACATTTATACACAATGTCAATGGGGAGATTTGTGTACAAAGTGAATGAAGAAAAACAAATTTCAAGAGTGCTCTAAAAAGTGATTATTTCCCTTTTCTTTAGTATTTAAACACTGATTTGTTATGAATACTGATTAATGAATACAATCCAAGCAAAAAAAAATTGTGAAAATGGAAAAATATGAAAAAATAAAAACAATAGAAATACATAAGAAATTCATAAAACCATGAAAAACAAGGAATAAAAAGGTTGAAATGTCTAATTTCCCCTTCAGTCATATCAAATGTCTCAGTAAAACATTTAAAAAGAAAGAAACTCTTTTGTTATTTCCATATTTTAAATTATTTCAATTTTTTGAATTATGGGAAAAATTGTGTACGTTCTCTATGGGGACAAAATGTCCCATACGTAACTGTCCCATACGTAACATGTCATTAATTTGTTTAATTAGAGTCTGTAATTAGAGGGATTTGGCTTATGACATGAAACTTGCCATAAATATACTATAGTATTGAGACTTCTATCACACTAACTTTTAAGTTGTCAAGTGAAATACTTTAAGAGAATTCTCAACTTGAAAAAAATGTATTAAAAATTGTCTTTTCTCTGCGTCCCATACGTAACGGCGCATCTTTTCACTCTAAAAGGTCAAGATCAAGGTCATATGTCACAATTTTTTGCATGATTATTCTTCTCCTAGATGTCTACCATCATTAGGGTATTCAATCTAATCAAAGTCATTTAACACTATTTTTCAGGTCATTAAAGCCTCTGAAATGTCCCATACGTAACGCGCGCGAATTCTTGGACTTGCCCTATATTTAGCCTATAGTTCTAGCTTCAAAATGAGATATTACTCAATAAATTTGGTGAAGATGCTGTGATGTAGCAACAATTTATCCATGGCACCGTGTGGAAAATTGTTCATACGCCACCCTTTTTGCATACCCAACTTCTGAAATGCGACCAAATGTACATGTAGCCCCAAATAGCCCTGCCCCTTGTTGAGAAAAAGATAGCCCCTACGAAATAGAAATGATTTCCTACCCTGCTTCAATGTCCCCCTCAAAAGGCCTGCCTCTCGTTGACCTTGGAGAGCTGCCGTGCCCTTTTAATTTTTTTCCCACCCGTGCTGTATATGTGCTCTATAGAACAATAATACTTGAAATTAAAAAAGAATATTGGAAATATGAGGCCTGCTGTGATGTGTGCTGACAGTTTCAAGATTAAGAAAAAGACATAATATGCCCCCAAAACTATGAAAATACTTCAAAATCAGGGGTTATTAAATGAAGAAAATTTTGCCATTACCAAATCGTCTCTTGTAGGTGTTAAGATAAAGACCTCGTCTCTCAAAAAAAGATACCGGTAGCTTAGAAAAAGTTTTTTTTGCATGTACAGTACCTGTATTACATACATTTGATGTACTGTACATTTAATACAGCCTTGTTTTGTAAAGAAAGAGGTCTCTAGACATATACATTTGTAAATTAGGAGACTATTGCCATACAATAATAATTTTTCAGCTGCATTTAAAGGGGAATCCAGCCAGGTTCATATGTTGTGTTTGGAAGGAGAAAAATAAATGAAACATATTGGTGAGAGTTTGAAAGAAATAGGACAAGCAATAAGAAAGTTATAGCTGCTTTAAAATTGAGATCACTAATACTTTGTAGATCTCAACTTGGCAACTGGGTAAGTAAATTATGACAAGGGGCAAGGACAACTTTTCCATAGGCCATGTACTTTATTATCAGGGATTTGTGGTTTTCTCCTAAGTTTCCATTTCCCTGGGGCAGTAATCTAAATATAACCCAGGTAGTATATTGTTTTATGTCCTCATGATAGACAAATAAAATTTGAAATAAAACTTTTGGGAAAAATGACATTTAAGCCAAAATATGTATTGGAGTACATGGAAGAGTAGTCCTTGCCTTACATCATTATAACATCCCATATATGCGACCAATTTGAAGTCTCCATGGGTATAGTGATTACCAATATTTACAACATTTAAAAATTCATAACTTTCTTGTTGTTTGTCCAATATTGTTCAAACTTTCGCCTATCAACTTGTATGATTTTTCATTTCCTTATAAAAACAAGCTTTTATTTGGGTTGGATTGCCCTTTAACACCGCAGTGACGTATTATGATATCTGCAGTAGATGTCAACTTAGTGTAGTATGTTTATTTACAAGAGAGTTGCATCCTTCATTTGGGTCAGATTAAAAAGATTACAGAGACCTGACAAGATTTCAAGTCTCTCTGGCATTACATGTATGTATTCTGAGGACAGAGAATAATCCTTTATTGGTTTAAAGATCTACCACCATCATTGTGAAACCTGCTGCTTACATCCGACTGTTTACTTACTTGGTCCAAACATGGACATTGATCATGAGGTTCCTGTCATTATCCATGTGTCCGAACTTGCCCACTTTCAGGTCTATCAATAGTGCACAACCTTTTAAATGTCCTTTGTGAAATTGAGCTGTACATGTATATGTCCCTTTAACTGCATGTATTCCTATCCTATTGTATGCCAGGCCAGGTGACTTGGTATTAGACTGCATGGGGCGAGTGGTGGATACTTGACATAGCTATGGTCTTACTCTCATCACACATATCATCTCAATATAGAATCTCTCTTTGCTGTACTCTCTTCTCTCTCTCTCCCTCTTTCATCTTTGCCACTTCTTATTCCCTCTCTCTCTCTCATACTCTTCTTTTCTTCTCCAGCTGTAGTATCATTTCAATGTTGAATCTTTTGTCAATAACCTCTTCTTTATGCCTCATCTTTTCACTATCTTACCTCCTTCTATCTTCCTCTCTTTCGTTAATCTCTACTCATTTCCATATTGAATGTCTCAAATTGTGTACATGTACATGTATGCATGTATACTTCTTTCTCTCATCTTTTCACTCTCTTGCTCTCTTTTCCTCTTTCTTGCACTCCATAGCATATCATGATACAAATTTCCAGTGATTATCACAGACGATGGTCATAAGCTACTGAAAATTATTGGTCTAGAATAAAATTTAAAGAGAAATAAAATTGCTATACTACAGATCTGCTTCATTAAAGGCTCAGACTGGGGACTGTGCCAATTTGATCTTAATCTCTGACCCTCTCCCCCAAGACATGAAGCACCCTTGTTTCTCAAAATCTTGATTAATGATTATTTCATCTCTGTTTCTTTGAAAACAAATATTGCAGGCTTATGCTGCCCAACTTTGGCAAAAGGTAGCAAGTGACACATCAGTCAAATTTGAGTTCTTGTCGTTTCAGAAACACCCTTTATAATTATATGTTGCACGTTCTTGCAAACTTTTACCCCTACATGTATATTTTTTTCTTGTGTGTACGTGTGCTTGTCTGTTGGTCTACCTCTCAATCATTCCAAATTTGGGGGATATAATCTGAACTTTTATTCTTGCAAACTCTTTGTTAGGACAGAATTTTCATATTTTTTCATAGTGTCAAATGGTTGTGCACACAGCTCTTATGAGAGATGCAGTATACATGTATGTACATTCCTTCATGAATTTTCAAGCAAATCATGCTTACATGTACACTATATTTTCCAATCAGAAAGGTTAGGAGGTGTCTCTGACTGTGTCTCTCCGTCTCATTCTTTCTCTCTCTTTCTCTTCCTCAGTCTCTCTTTCTTCTGTCTCCGTCTCCTCTGCATGCATCTCTGCCGCTCGATGTCTCCACTATTAACAGACATAAAGCCTCCCATCCTGAATACACCATTTAACCATGCAGTGACACTGCATGTGTTGTGTACTACACATGCTCATGTTTATCAACAAGCCTGTCGACTTGGCTTGGCTAGCAGTAGCTGCATGCTGGAAAGATGACAGTACTACAATCGCAATACAGCATACATGTACATGTAGCTCTATTTAGATGCAGATGTCATACTACTGTATGCACTTCTACATCACATGCTCTTGTACAGTATCAACATCAATATATGCTGTACATTTACATAGTGTTTTTCAACAATATGCAACAAACTTGCATGAATGTTTACATGAAATGATGAAAGATATTATGTCAGAAGAACAGAGATGCCAAGTTCAAAGACCAGCTATGCGTGAGATTTTCTGTGAATCTGAGTGAGATCGTAGACATTGTGTACAATGTATATGGGGACAGGCTGTGATAGTTGCGTGAGACAGAGATTTGAGGGGATGAACAAGAGTCCAAAATGCGTGAGTCTCACGCATATTGCGAGAGACTTGGTAGCTCTGGAAGAAAGTACAAGATTCCTGTACAATGTAGACCTGTATTCATTAACTGTAGATATTCACAGAAGATCAGGGGCTGCGGAATGGTTTTAAAGGGGGGGGGGGGGCTGACCATGCAAGAAAATCATAATCAGATACATGAAGGTAGTTCATTGCAGAAGATATTATACATGTACATGTATGTGTACATCTACACATTACAGAAGATTATTGCTACATGTACCGGTACACAAAACAGTGTATTGATGATGTGCATTACCAGACATTACCAGTTCATTACACAAATACATACTAGCACATTACAATGAGTTTTATTGCAGAAGATGCCAAAGAAGAGCAATGAAATATTTTCTTTAGAAATCTGGCTTTTAACCTTTAAAAGAATCGAAGACAAACAATCATTTCTTTTTTTAATAAAAAGAATTTGCGAGAGGGGTCGAAGCTGGGGTACACGTACGTGATGTCTGCAACTATGTCTGTTCTTCATATTCTCTATAGATGAGTATAAATGTTGAGAGAATTAATAGCATAATTATGGTCTGAGGCACAGTCATGCATAAAATGTATGTTATGCTTCCTTTTAATAAATTTTTCCCCATCGTTGTCTTGAAGCTGATGGAATCTCTGATAAAAAAGAGTGAGTGCCGAGGACATGGCGCTCACTCAGGGTACATTGTGTTCAAGCACAACGCAGCCAAAAAGAGACAAACATGGATCCTCTTCACTGTACATTCGGTGATAGTACATGTACCTGGGTATATTGCAATCAGCTTGAAGATATTTTAAGAATACTGTATAAAGGGAAAAAAATCATTGGGGCTCTGGGCTAATATACTTAGGAAATGCTCCCCCCCCCCTTCCAAGGCTTTTAGGGGCATTTTGACCCTGAGCCCCCAAGTAATTTTTCCCTGGTAATCCCTCTTGGTAAATTGTCAATTCATCCACTGCCAACATGTCCACTCACCACATGGTCTACCTTCATAATAGTCTAATGCCATTCAGTCCATCAACATTTGGTCTAACAATCATTTGGTCCAATAAACATTTGGTCCAATCATCACTTCATCTAATCACCAGTTTGTTTAAAGATGACCATTTCGTGTAATAACCAGTTGGTCTAATACCCATTTTTTTTTCATCGATTTCGCCCAATTAACACTTTTCCAATTAACCCAAATGGATTATGGACTAAATTGCTATTGGGCCAACTGGTTATTAGATGAAATGGTGAGTGGACAAAATGGCAATTAGACCATGTGGATAGTGGACCAATTGGTGATACATGTAGACCGAATGATAGTAGACAAGTTGGTAATTAGACAAATTGGCATTAGACAAATTACACATGTAAACCGTCCTCTTAATAGTTAATGGTCAATTTCACCCCAGATAAATGTTGATTTGATTAAATGGAGAAAAATTAGCATAATGCTGAAATTTCATCAAAATCGGATGTACAGTGAGAGATTTATGACATTTTAAAGTTTCACTTATTTTTCAAAAAACAATGATATGTACATTACAACTCTGTGACATGCAAATGAGACAGTCGTTGATGTCCCTCACTATTTCTTTTGATTTTTATTGTTTGAATTACACAGTATTTCTCTTTTTACAGATTTTACAATAAGGACTGTATACTGAACCATACAATATTAGACAATGCAAATTCTACATGTCCAGAGAGGAATAATTCATTTTTTCACTTGACAATGAAGAGAAAATTATCATATGAAAAAAAAACAAAAGAAATAGTGAGTGGATAATGTCATCAGTCTCCTCATTTGCATACCGACCAGGATGTGCATATAACTGTTTTGTGAAATTATGAAGCGAAACTTTAAAATTGTCATAACTTTCTTATTTTACATCCGATTTCGATGAAATTTTCAATGTAATGCTTGTTGGATTTTTATATAAATCGACTTTTTGTTGGGGTGGACTTGTCTTTAAAAGTGATACCATCAGAGAAGTGAAGGATTGTGTTTACCCGACAGACTCTCAACATGAGCTGTCCATCATTAGTACTTGACTCTCAAGAAAAGAATTCCATTCCTCCAGCATTTTGACATTTCTCCCACTTGGGAATAGCATTGGGAGCTTGAAGAGGATGGGAGCAGAGAGAAAGAGACAGAGAGGAAGAGAGGGAAAAAGTGAGAATTAGGGATAGATCTAGGGGATACTTGTAGGTGGATAACTACAGATACATGTATTAGCTCCAGTTGTTTTTTTTCACAATATTGAATTTTGTGATCATTTACAAATTTTAATACAATAACAGCTACATGTAAGAGCTATATGTACTGAAATCCTTACTCTAATTACATATAGCTGATAGTAAATTTGTTACAAAAATTGTGCATTTGGTGTTGAACAATTCTTTTTCAAATGGGACTTTGTTCTGTGGATCTGTGCTTTTGACTCTGTTCTTGGTTTGGAGTGTCACAGTGGGCAAAATATTTCTATTAATATCTCTTCTGTGGCGCTTTCACCTGCAGTCTCCATCCCTCTATTCTTTCCAATTGGAACAGGGTGGACGATGAGATTTCCTATGATGAGGTCACTTTGTCCTTTCATCGTCGTCGGTCCGATTCCATTCCGCAATTCCCATCGAGAGATGATGGACGATCACAAAGAATTCACCCCCTCGGCTTGGTGGATCCATCTTTGTCAGATGGGATTGTAGGGGGATGCCTCAAGACGCACGCATGCAACGCATCCAGAAATAGGAACCGCCAGACTGCATTGGAATGTCTGAACTGAAGATGAAATTATGTCATTGTCTCTGTTATATATACATACAGTACAAAACATGTACATTGAAAGAGTGCATGTAAAGGGTAGCATTTCATCAACATTTTTGTCTGACAAATTGTCAGGTCTGACAACTTTCCTTGATTATGATTGGCGGAGATCCCGGGGGGGCCACTTCCATTCACGAGTGGATACCATGCGCGACCATGGGGTCTCGAAAAGCACCCTGAACACGTAATTTCCATATTCTGAAAATGCACCCCTTAACAAGTATTGGCGTGTGAAACCCTACCCGTAACAAGTATTGGAAACAAAACGATACTCTTGGCAAATATTCCCTAAAATGAACCACTAAACAAGTACAGGAATGTTTTATTGTTACAGGTCCTTCGATCGTCGGCTTTACCTTATTTGGTTTAGTACGACCCCACCTTCTACACCTCGCGCAAATCGGACTCTAAACACGAAGTGTTGGGACAAAAAGGACATCCTTTATAAAACATTTTAATTTTGTTTTATCATCCCCGCAAATTCGACCATAAACACGTAATTTTCCTAGCGAAATAGATACCCTTTTTTCATTATTTTTGCGTTTTTGACACCCTTATCACGTTACGTACGTAACGTGCCCTATCGTGAAAAGGACATCCTTTTTACGTGTTTTTTTGGTCGCGCATGGTATCCACTCGTCAATGTAAGTGGCCCCCCAGGGCGGAGATGCACTGTTACCATAGTAACTGTCAGATAAAACAGTACTTGTCATATATTAAAAACGTCTGACAACTACAAGTCCTTTCATGAAATGTTCCCCAGTACTGTATGTATAGTACACACTGTACTCCAGTCATAGATACATGTACATGTAAGCAATTTTTTATGCAATAGGAAATTGCACTGTAGAGTAGATACAAGGGTGCAGACTGGGATGTTGCAACATTGAGACCATAACAACAAATGAGTTTCCCTTAGTAATTTTGCAAGAAATCTAGTTTGTACTGCCTCTTCTTTGTTTACATGTACCCATACGCATCGATCATGTTGCAGTGTAATGTACATAGGAAGTGGGGATTCCCCCAGTCAGGAATTCCCACATTCTGCAATGCACATAATGGGTGTGAACTTTATAGCACATTGCAAGGTAGCTCAGACAAATCAGTAATTGCTTTCCTTTTGTTCAATTTGTCAACACTAGACAGGTGACATCAGATGTAATTTATTCATAATTTTTATGGCATGATGATGTAGCCAGTAATGAGGCTGGAGCATTCTTTTTGATGCCTTTGTTTATAAGCAAGTCTATATACACGTACATGTGTCCCTGAATCTACATGTAATCTTGTGATTTAAAACTACATGTACATGTATGTAACTTTAGTTATGCTATTGTTTTAGGGCTATGTCATACTCTTTCTACTTCATTTTCCCCCCTTTAAAGTTGGGTATATTCAGAGTCTTGTCTATGTTACAATTACAGTAGATTGAAGAGGGGGGGGGGGATAAGATTTCACTTGATATCTTAATATTGGCACTCCTTCAAGTTAATAATAATTGCATTGTATTATCTTTCATGTACAGGTTTTTTTTAGTTCTGTATATTTTTCCGTTATCATTCGTTACACCTCGACTATCTGTCGATTCCTCCCTTATTTTTATCAAAATATTTTTCCATATTTCGTGTCAAAATGTGTAAGAAGAATAATCAAATGTTTTTCTTGTGTATTCCACAGGCAGTGCTAAAGAATATATTTGAAGACGAAGTGAGCATAGCATTTGAAAACAAGTAAGTTAAACTTTATTTTTAGATGCATTTTGGGGGATGCATCTCTCTACCAAGTTTGACATAAATTTATGTTCATTTTCATCAACATCACCACCACCATAATCATCTTCATCATCATCACTACCACCATCATCACCATCAACTTCATCATCATCACCATCATCATCATTGTTATCTTCACTATCATCACCATTATCACCATCAACATTGTCGACAATGTCATCATCATCATGAGCGTCATCATCTTCATCTGATCAGCGTCATCATGAACGCCATGTATGTCATCAGATCATATTTGTTGTCATCATCATCATCTGCTCGTCATACATGTACGTGTAATCATCATCATCATTATCATCTCCATAATCATTGAGCTATTTTCATAATTATCGTCATCTAGAAAGATCTTGCGAATGCTTTCTATCCATGTACTTTGTTCTATGTACTTTTATTTTAACTAATTTGAGACTAAAATCAGCAATAAATCATTCTTGAGGTCCTTCATGTACATTTATACCAATTTAGATTGAGGATTGAGTTTTCATTAGACCGTTAGATTGGATTCTATAATGAATAAATGTTTTCCATCAATCATTCCATAATATTTGTTTTTGTCATTGGTTTTAGCTGGACAGCAGAGAGAAGAGTTCCAATTAATGTTGTTCGTCTTCCACCCGAAGCCTCAAGAGAAGTGCTAGAACTTAAGGCTGATGATGAGGTCGAGGTAGGAATCAACTGAGATTAATCCTTTGTTTTTTAATAGGATGTGCAGAAGGACCATGTGAAAAATCTGTTAATTTTAAGCAGACCCCCCCTCCCCCATCCCCACCTCCCACGTTAATATTTTTGGGCAAGGCCACATATCTAGAAAGCACATTTAAGCAATATTGACTGGCCTCGAGGCGATGCGACATATATCGCCCAAACTAGATTTATATCGCCCGAGTCGTAGACGAGGGTGACATTAATTTAGTGAGGGCGATAACGTTCTTTCTCCCCCAGGCCAGTCAATATTACTATTTTAACCAAATCGGACATCTAGAGCAAAAATCATTAAAATTTTGATATTTTAGATTTTTAGAATGAGAATCTATTTTTTCATGTTGAGCAGACTGGACCTCTCAACTTTACAATTGTGATGTAATTGACATGACGCGTCCCTGGCCTAGGGACGCAGTATCCAGCGTTGTCTCAACTTGATTACCATTGTGACGTACAGCACTGCACGATTCATGGACGCGTACAAAAACGCGTAGAAAATCTGGATGTAAGTGCTGCCTTTTATTGCCCGCTACATTCCACGATAGAGATGTATACTCTATGATTCCCACAGATTTTCTCAACTTTCCTGAGAGGGCAATAAATTGGACCCGTGGATAAACAATTGGATTTTTATTGACAGGCAATTTGATCCTGGTCTTTGTAAGCAGGCAACAATGTGCACTAATGAATTTTTTGTGTAGCATTTATAACAAAATATGGAGCGTATTTATATAATATTGACTGGCCTTGAGGGGAACATCAAATATATTGCCAGCAAAAGAATCATATTGGCCCGAGTCTTTAGACGAGGGCAATATACCTATCCCTTCCTGATATTCAGAAAATGTAGGGCAATACGGTTTTGTAAATGACCAGCTCAGATGTCTGATACGGGTAATAATGCAAATTATGCAATACTAAGAAAATTATTTCTCGCATTGAGCAAGGAATCGAGGCCAACCAATAAGGCACCCAAGGCCATGGCCTGGGGGCTTTGGATAAGACTTGAGTTTCTACAAAAGAGAAGCCTTGGATAAATATGACCTGGGTTTCTACAAGAGTACATTCTTGCGACATCACATTCACTATTGAATTCACAATGTTTGTTTAAGGGCCTGTTAAAGGAGAATGGTATACCAATTACTGATGTGGCCACCCTAATAAAGAAGAAATATAAAAATGAATGAATGAATGAACAAATGAATAAATAAAAAACTTCTTTTTTTATTCAGGTGTATTCAAGGTCATTTGAAGGTGAACCTTGCGGATGGTGGAGAGCCAAAATACAAATGGTGAAAGGGGAGGTAAGAAAGATATATAGTTACTTTCATATATCATGGCATATTTCTTCTTAGGAGTTTCTGCATTTTATTCATAAGTAAGTAATAAATTAGCATCTTCATATGGAAAGATATACATGAAAATGAATATCTTTTAAATGTGACAATCAAAAAGATAAATAATATACAAAGACTGATGCTTGTTGGATTTTTTTTCTATTTATTCAAATCAATTTTTTGTTGGGGTGGACTTGTCCTTTAAAGATTTTAATAACACATTGTAATTGTAATCTACATTTTCATGCAGCAATATTGTCCATTTTAATACACATGTTTTGAAATTTGTAGGAGTAATAAAGCACATGCAATAATTAATTTTTTATTTTGTTTCCTCTTGCAGTTCTTTGTCATAGAATATACAGGCTATGACGCCACGTACAATGAAATAGTACAAGGTGATAGGCTGAGGCGGATAAATCCAAAGTGAGTTTCACAGTGATGTTTTGGGGAATTTCAAGAATGGTGCTAGAAATCTGATGTTGGTATTAGGGAATGTTCGCAATTGCTACGCAGATGCTTGGTATAACACTAATGTTACGATACTGCAACAAATAACAAGTAAAATTTAGGTTTAGATTTTCCTCTTTTAATTACAGGAAATAATTAAGCGTAGTGCACAAACATATCATAAATGATAGTGGTCTTACGTCTCTTGAAATCAGTTCTGGCAATTACGGTATTCCAAATTATAGTATCCTGATAAAAGTCCAAGTTGGCTGGCAAAAATTCACAATGATGGCGATGATGAAACTGATGTTGAAGCACGATGAATAATAAGAGTCACTGTAACGAGTTGAAATGTCCTTGAAGACGATGTTGATGATGATTAACAGTCAATTTCAGCAATCCATGGGTTGAACATGTTGAAGAGTGTTCATTGAACAGGTTGATGAGGTTGATGATCTCGATGAGAACTGAGAATTCCTCTCTCAAAATAACTGCAAACAGTTCATTGATGGCGGGCAAATAATTCCACAGAAGATAAATATTCCAGGTGGAAATAAAGTCTGCTCTGACATAAAGTCTGGCGTGAAACTCTTAGCTCTGATCTGATCTGGTGAAGTGATCTGGTATGATATGATGATGTCCTTGAAGAATCTGCCAGCTTTATACTAATTACAACTATTCTAGATCCTTCTAGTATTCACTATTCTAGAGGCTTCTAGTATTCACTATTATGGAAGCTTCTGGTATTGTCTTTTAAAAGAACATTCTCCTTCTTTCAGGAGCAATCACACTCTTGAATGACCTCAGTGAAATCATAGCTAATCCTATTGTGTAGCAATCTATTGTTTGGCAGTCTCTATTCACAAATAACAATCCTTGGCCTTTAAATAGGCAGAGGCCTGCTTAGCAAAAGCTTTTACAAACTTGTTGTGGAATGTTCTTGATCATTCCAAAATATCCTTAAAGGGGAAATTACTAAATAAATGAATGTAATTGCTTTTACAATTCTTATATATAACCCTAAAAATGCATGCCAAGTTACTATGGAGAGCTGAGGTTTTGTTTGAAAGCTGGTGGATCTGGACAGCAGATCATCCAAAGATTCGGAGCAGACGAAAAGTTGGAAATACTGTACGTCGTTTGTCCAGAGTCCAGGAGGACACTTCCATTTTGATTCACCGATTTTCGACAAAGGGTGTTATGTCAATAATAAAGTAATATTGATAATAATAGCAGTATATTTACCTAGGGTAGCCACTTCAGTTCCGAAAACTATTCTCCCAGTTGGCCCTGCTATTATTACCCCGGCTTTAGCTTGGCTCCCTATGTGCTCAAGCATTCAAGGAATTATCCTGCTGGGTACCCATTCCCCTCACCTAGGTCGAGTGCAGCACAGTGTGGATAAATTTCTTGCTGAAGGAAAACACGCCATGACTAGGATTTAAACCCACGACCCTCTGTTTGAAAGGCAAGAGTCAGAACCACTAGACCACAACACACCCACTTTGTAGGGCTTTTGACAAAAGATTTTCTGCATTATAAAAAGTGCCTGCGAAGTGATAGCAAAAACTCCCTAGTATGGCAACACGGGCCACGACACCATGCTTGAAATTATTTTTTATTTGGCATCATCAGCAATTATATAAAGAACAAATTCAAGCAATAGGAGCATGTTGACCCAGTGGATCAGTCTCCAGACTCTGAAACAGAGGGTCCTGGGTTCAAATCTCAGCCATGGCTTAATTTCCTTCAGCAAGACATGGTTCTACATTGTGTAGCACTCAACCCAGGTGAGGTAAATGTGTACCTGGCCGTAATCGATTCCTTGGAATGCTTGTGCTCTGTAAAGACCACCTGGCCAAACCCATGGTAATAATGATATTCAAGACCTTTGGAAATGCTTGGAGACCATACATGTATATGTAAATGTGTTTTTACAAGAAACGTTTATACTAAATAGGTTCATTATTGCGGGTTGAAATAATCACTAGAGGGTTTTTATTTGTCTCGCAATCTACTATGGTCAACAAGGAAATTCGTGATCACTCCCGCAAAAAGTGTTCACTAGCTTTCTAGGAAATTTGTGATCACTCTCGCAAAAAGTATTCACTAGCTTACAAGTTCACGAGATTTCGAGTGCCGCTGCAACTCTTTATCAAGTAACGAAAATTATCTGATAACGTAGTCTTTTTATACAAATCCCCAGGACCGTACGCACGAACAATAAGTGGACACTGATCCGTTGTGTGATCGGTGAGGCGTTTCACCAATCGGTGCGTCGATGTGCGGTGCGGCCGGTAATCCGTATATGCAAATACGTGATGGGTCGGCAATATGCAAATGAGACAAAATTGGCGGGCTCGCTAGTGTCCCGTGGGCGGGGGTTGACTAGCTGAGCGGTCCCTCGCTCGGGGCCGGGAACGATCGGGTCGGCGTGCACTGCCAGGTAAGGGGGTATTGTGCTGTCGGATGGTTCGCATCCAGAAATCGGGAATGTCGATCCTGCTGCCTCTGTTGAAGTTGTTAACACGAAGACGTATACTAATACCCTAGCGATTAAGAAATGTTTATTATTATTAGGATAAGGAGAGTCACATGGATGCCGGGAAGGAAACAGTTTAAAAAAATAACTATACCCTGACTGTCTTCCTTTTCAATCCACATGATAATATGTAAAAATTCGCCTTTTTAAAATTCCTTTTTCATTATTAATTTATCAGTGCCATCTTATACCATCTTTTGGAGTCAACACAAAACTGGTACGATTTATAACCCTGTGGATCCAGCACACAACATAAAATAATAATTTTGACATTTTAACATAGCATTTTAACTTTTCTGTGTATTTTAGTGGGTGTTTGAGCAAAGAAAGTATTCATAGAGCAGTTGTCAATGTACCAACGGAACTCAGGCAATTGTAAGTAATGATTTCCTATAAGGTTTTTTTTAATAATAATAATACATAAGATTAATATATCATACACTTTCATCTTAATTACAAGTAGATTGATGTCCATTGCACTTCAAATTGAATAAAAGTGTTTATTATTACCGCATGAGCTCCATGAGAGAAAATGTTTATGAATCTGAGAATGAAGTTAAATGTTAGACCAACAGAGCTGCCAAGTAGTATGGATTTTCCGTATTTAGTACTGAAAAATGAGAAGAATACTGACGGTTTCATGCAAAATACTGATTTCTCAAGTTTCAGTTTTATGTGTTGTCCTATGGTATTTCTTTGAAAATACTGATTTCCTCGCCAATATACTGATTTTCAGCTTTCAAAATACTGAAATGTTCTTGTTCATGTTGGCAGCTCTGGACCAAGTCAATATTAGAAAAAAAAATGGGTATATCTTAACTGGAAAGTAGAAACATTGTAAATAAATGGGATAGATAGCATTTGGACTGAATTATTAGTAGACAAAGGAGACCAAACTGAATGAAGAAAAATTGTTTGGAGTACAAGTGGCAATGTACCCTTTGATCATCATCCCTCTATACTCTAATACTTATTTCACTTTTTTGTTGTTTGTAGTTGTAAAGATGCGTCAAATCACAGGGATTACGTGAAAGCCACCGGAGCTCTCCTGGTTACGTATAGCGAGACCGATAACGCATTGGTTGTCTTTGTAAGTATCCATTTATCATCATCAATCCAAAGTATTAAATATAGTTTTGTCCCTGTGCACAAGGGTGGCCTGATTCACCTCACACTCAAGCAGACCTGCCAACCAGTGCGTTTTTGGCGTATTTAGTACGTTTTGGCAACCCAAATACGGCAGTACATTTTTTTTTTTGCAAAATCGTAATTTATTGAGAAAAATCATCTCTATATGTCTCTATTTCTTAAAACTTACACAAATATGGTTATTAGATCAATGAAATATTAGGAAACTTGTTTTTTTTTCAATCATTTTGTTAAAACCAGGGTGAGATATACACATGATTAATTTTTTTTTTTAATCTGCAAGAGCAGTGGGCACTTTAGCTTGCATGCTGCTTGAGCTCCGCGATGAGCGAATGCGCCACACATTTTATTATGAAATACACTTTTTTGGGGGGAAAATGCACTTTTTTTATCACGGAATACACTTGTTCATTCCCAGAGGTTGGCAGGTCTGTGACAGCAATGGCCCTTACCCCCTCCCTCCAACTTGCCAAATTCAATGCATCCTCCATCGTAAACCCAACCCTCCTACTTCTCCCCCTCCACTTGCCTCTTCCATGTCTTCTTTGGCTGTCCCTTCCTCCTTGAACCACCCACCTCGAATTCAAAGGCTGTTCTTTACACATGCTCCTCATCCCTTCTCATTATTGGAAAGCACCAATTATCAAAACTAAAACTGATAATGATAGTTTTCACATTGAAAGTATAAGCCAATTGATACTCCAAAAAGTCCATCATACCATATGATTTGTATTGTTCGAAGTTTATGTCTGCTCCGTTTCATATACTTGGGGCAGAATTTTAATTCGTAAAAGGATTATAAATTATGAAGGACCTATGTGTTCTAGCTTGAGATTTCTTAGTGGTACTCGTAATTTAGCAACGATACAAATTTTTTTTAGGCCGAGTTAGTTGTCTTAAAGCCAAAGATGAGTGAACATCGTGAAATGACTACTGACATTGGCATATATTTGAAAATAAACAAATATTTATCAAAGATGAGAATGCCTATTGTTAATTATGCAGATAAAACAAAATTAAAGACTGATATCAACACAAGTACAGTTTTTCTTTCCCAGGAACTGTGTTTGAAACACTTTTCATTTGAAATGCCTGCTGGTTGGAAGCAGCCCTTTTAATGAGTGTTGGTCAGAAATCTGCTGGCTGGACCCAACCACCACTGAACAATGTATCCATTTCTAAACTTATTTTTTGCTTAAAGGTCAAGTCCACCTCAGAAAAATGTTGATTTGAATCAATAGAGAAAAATCAGACAAGCACAATGCTGAAAATTTCATCAAAATCGGATGTACAATAAGAAAGTTATGACATTTCAAAGTTTCGCTTATTTTTAACAAAATAGTCATATGAACGAGCCAGTTACATCCAAATGAGAGAGTTGATGATGTCACTCACTATTTCTTCTGTTTTTTATTGTTTGAATTATACAATATTTCAATTTTTACGAATTTGATGATTAGGACCTCCTTGCCTGAAGCACAAAATGTTAAAATATTGGAATTCCACGTGTTCAGGGAGGAATGAAACTTCATGTCACATGACAATGACGAGAAAATCAAAATATTTCATATTTCATATAATAAAATACAAAAGAAATAGTGAGTGATGTCATCAGTTTCCTCATTTGCATACCGACCGAGATGTGCATATAAATGTTTTGTGAAATGAAGCGAAACTTTAAAATGTCATAACTTATTTTACATCCGATTTTGATGACATTTTCAGTGTTATGCTTGTTGGATTTTTCTCTTTTTATTCAAATCAAGTTTTTGTCGGAGTGGACTTGTCTTTTAAACAAAACCAGAGTTTATCTAAAAGCGCCACCTCGACCAGTGCTATTCATCTCTGATGTATTTTGATTATGTTACTTCCCTCATTTTACCAGGCTACGTCGGCACAGGGTTTGAAGAAGGCACAGATGCTGAGTGACATGCACATACGGAACCTTCGAGAGAAGATTCTGATGTTGTCAAGGGCGGAAGAAGCAGCACAGCAACTGGAGGTATGGGGTGTTTCATGAAAGTTGTCAGCACTGACTGACATTGTCAGTGCCGGCGATGTCAATGAAATCCTTGGTTTTGATTGGCTGAGAGACACTGGCCTCTGACTGTTACTATCATAATGGTACTGTAACTGTCGGAAAATTTCAATTTGTCAGTGCTGACACCTTTCATGAACTGGTCCCAAGTCCTTCCAAGATAATGTAAGAGGCTTTTGCATGGTTGTGTGTTCCACAAAATTGATTAGGTCTATGAAAGGTTCTCATTTAATTTCTTCAGTGGAGGCAAATAATTTATTTTATTAATGTAAAGTTAGGTTTTTATTGTTTATTTTATACCCTATAAGAAGCAAGGTTTATACATCAATGAGCTCACACATGTGTATGAACATCAATGTCAAAATCAAGTTGTGCTGACTATTGGTCAATATTTATGTAGGACTGTGCTCTTTTATACTTACATGTATGTACAGTACAGAGTCTATTGGAATTAGATATTCATCCGTCAACTGATTGAGCATCATGAAGGATATTAATGGTTGTATTTCTTGATCTTGATTCAGGTGTCCAAGCATCAAACGGATGGGCACATGGAAGAGTTCTCGGTGAAAGAAGAACTGATGGGTCTGGCTATCGGTAGCCACGGTGCTAACATCATGAATGCCAGGAAGATCGAAGGCATCAAGAGGGTCGATCTGGAAGAGAACACATGCACGTTTAGAGTGTATGGAGAAGTAAGTGATGCTGCTGCTGATGGTGATAGGGGTGGTGATGATCATGATGGTGGTGATGGTGATGATCATGATGGTGATGATGGTGATGAAGATGGTGGTGATGATGATGATGAAGATGGTGGTGATTATGATGGTGATGAAGATGGTGGTGATGATGATGATGAAGATGGTGGTGATTATGATGGTGGTGATGGTGATGATCATGATGGTGGTGATGGTGATGATGAAGATGGTGGTGATTATGATGGTGATGAAGATGGTGGTGATGATGATGATGAAGATGGTGGTGATTATGATGGTGATGAAGATGGTGGTGATGATGATGATGAAGATGGTGGTGATTATGATGGTGATGAAGATGGTGGTGATGATGATGATGAAGATGGTGGTGATTATGATGGTGATGAAGATGGTGGTGATGATGATGATGAAGATGGTGGCAATGATGATGATGATGATGATGATGATGAAGAAGATGGTGGTGGTGATAATGATGATGATGATGAAAATGGTGGTGATGATGATGGTGGTGATGATGGGGATGTTGGTGGTGATGATGGGGATAATGGTGGTGATGATTGCGATGACAGAGACATAAGAGGAGGAGGAGAAAGGTTTTCATATTCAACCATTTCTTATTCTCTATCACAGACCCATGAAGCAGTAATAAAAGCAAGAAGTATGTTAGAATTCTCTGATGATTATGTCACCGTACCAAGGCAATTAATAGGTAAGAAATGAGTAACCTTTTTTTTTACTTCTATTTGGAAGTAGTTTCTACCATGACTGTCAATGCACTTATGCACTTCTTACAAAGCTAATGAACATCTCTTCTCTTCTGGCAAGTACTCAAATATACATTTGAATTATGATGTGACCTTTGGAAGTCCTGGCTACACAATAACATTTTACCAGAGGGTCAGTGGTCCAATTGACAGCCATGGCATTAATTTTTATTGAGCAAGAAAATAATCTACAACATTGGTTACCAAGCAGGAATATTACTTGAAGAGCCTATGTGTCTCGTTAGCTGTCTGGCAAAAGCCAGGGAAAATTTGCACCTGGAGCACTATACAAAGTAGACATGAGCGTTTGCAAATATATAGGCATTACATTTTATTGTGGTTATGTGCTTCCTTTAAATTCACAAATTGTGCTTTATGGAAAATCGGCCACTTCTACATTATGCCCTACATTTCACATCATAGAAAATCCAAAATTACATTGTATGGTATAGTTTCTATATTGTGACATTTCATACAATATGCTGAAGAAGTTCAAATTATCAAAACATCTGTGGAAAGGATCATAAAATATCAATTTTAAGGATAGTTCAGAAAAAGCTGTATCCTAGAGTTATGACAATGGGGGCAACCTCATATTGCCTGAAAGCTGGCATCTAAATCCTGTAGAGGGCTATTTCTCGGCAAGACAAGATTGTCACTTATGTCATAACTCTGAAATAAAGCTTGTCCGAGCTGTACTCAATTCGATTAAATTTTGAAACAAGGTTTTAACAGCGCACCAACAATTTGCTTTGGTGAACTTTAAGTTGTGACTGTAACTTGTATTGTGATTCTTGACATCTTCTACAAAGGTAAAGTAATAGGCAAGAACGGACGTGTCATCCAGGAGATTGTGGACAAGTCGGGGGTCGTTAGGGTAAAGGTCAAAGGTGACAACGAGAGAGGTCAGATGGAGGACGATGGGGTTGTTCCGTTTCTCTTTGTTGGGACCAAAGACTCAATTGAGAATGCCAAGATTCTTCTTGAATACCATCTAGCACATCTCAAGGTGGGTTGGTAGATTTTCATGAAAAATGAGGTCAATTACTTTTATATATTTCCTTTGTATTTTTTAAATTGTTGTCTCGAGGAAAGTACATTCTTATTAGTTTGAGTTCAATTCTTGTATGTCAGCTTACTTCGAATATGAAGAAAAATCTTTCTGTGTATAAAATGCCATTTTTATACTATGCTCCATTGAACCTGTAGTGTTTAGCCTGGAGAAAGTGAGTTCAAAGTTATCGTTAATGAGTCAATCTAAACTCTCACTTCTATCCAGTTACAAATTATAAGCATTAATGTTTTGAGAATTGATATTCATCTTCAAATTGATCTCCAAATTTGTCTCATCTCATTAGTGATTAATGGTACATTAATTATTATCAAAATCATTTTTGCTTTAAAGAAGAAATTAAAAATATTAGAATTTCATGATACGTGAGCGCAAGTTGAGCCCTTCTTGTGACATCATTGCTTTGTGTTACATGTAATTCTTAGATATTGATTGACAATTGTGAACTCAACATCATGAATGTTTCTCTTTCAAAGGAATTGTAAACCTCTTTTAAACAATACACGTTTCATGATATCGTATTTCTAATGATTAATCGTTATTGTTCACTGCTCTTCGGGGCTCATCGTTCAATTGAATATTTCTTCCATTTTTAAATTCTTACTTGCAGTGCATGATATCCTGCAGCCACAATTGATTGCATTGCACTACATACAAATTGATCGAATTGTTTTTTTTTGTAGGACATGAAAGACCTTCGATTCTAGAGGCTACAGATTGTTGACCAAGTTATTTCTTTAACTTTCAAATTCTCACTCGAATTACATGATATCCAGGAAAAAGTTCTTGACCCATGAGGGGCCCTCATTATAAATATTGTAGCATAAAAATTGATTGAATCGTTTCTCTCTGTAGGACATGGAAGACCTTCGAATCCAAAGGCTACAGATTGATGAGCAGCTACGGTCTATGGGCCACCCTTCCGGCGCCTACCCGCCCATGGGCAGAGAGAGGAGAGGAGACAGGGGCTATGGGTCAGACCAGTCGTTGGAGGATTACGGGGGCTACAGAGGCAGAGGAAGGGGCATGTCCGGTGGTAGAGGGATGCCTGGAAGGGGGCGTGGAGGAAGGGGGAGCGGCGGAAGAGGGAGGTCATTTACAGGTAAGAACAGATGTCTTATTTGAGAAGTATGCAAATCTTATAAGCAGAGGAAGGGGCGTTTCTGATCGGAGAAGGGTGCCTGGAAGGGGGGTGTCTACAGGTAAGAAAGTTTGTACCATTTGAGGATTATGGGGGTCTTTTAAGCAGAGGAAGGGGCATGTCTGGAAGGGGGTGCGGCGGAAAGAGAAAAGGGAGCGGGTGGCAGATGGCAGAAGGGGGTATCATTTTCAGGTAACAAAGTCGACTGTATTTGAGGAGAAATAGACAATATGGCCTTGGAAAAATGATGTCTGGTTGTTGGAGAGGGGCTCCTGGACGGGAGGGAGCACAGCAGAAGGAAGAGATATTTTACAGGTAATAGCTCCAGTCACTCCCAAACCTAACCCTTAACCCCATCTTAATCCTCAGAATTGAACTAAATGCCCTATCGCAGCCCTAATCCTGTTTTCAGATAAGTTGAGACCACCTGTGAAATTGTTGCAGGAAGGAATGTTGTGACCTCTCAAAATGTGTCTATAGATGTCAACTGAATGCGCCACATTTCGAAGAAGTAAATTTGGGTACGCATTCTAGTGAATTAGAAATGCCCTGGTGAAAAAAAATTCTGCATCTTTTTTTTTTTCTCAGATACAAGTCGTAGCGGATCGGAGAGGGAAGAGCCAAGATCAAATTCCTGGGCTGATAGAGCGGCGGTGTCGGACGATCAGGGTTACAGACGTCATGATGATGGGCCTCGCTACAGGAGGGGCACCGGTGGCAGAGGATCATTCAGGGGGCGGGGGAGAGCACCCTATCGTGGGCGTGGTGGTGGTGTTGGTGGTGGGGGAAGACCTCCTGTTATGAGAGGTAAAGCTATCTCTTTATTTTCTGCTCTTCTCTAACTTTTACCACAGACATGTCTTTATATCTTTCAATCTGAGCTTCTATTTTCCCTCTCTTTACTGTGCATTTCTGTCTTGTCTGTGTTTTTTTCTCTGATTCCCAGTCATTGTGTCTAAACTCTCTATCATTCTGTCTATATGCCTGACTTTCTATGATAATGATAATAATAGGTATTTATATACCGCCATGTATCTAGAAATATTCTATTCCGAGGCGCGTTGTTATTATTATTACCCCGGCTTTAGCTCAAGCTGCCTTTCAGCACTCATGCATTCAAGGAATTAATCCTACCGGGTACCCATTCACCTCACCTGGTTGGAGTGCAGCACAATGTGGATAAATTTCTATGTATTTATCTTGTTATTTCTTGTTTTATATATCCTGCAAGTAAATAAGAATATGGTCAAAACAAAACATGGAGATTAAATTGTTCCAATATTTCAAGGGGAAGTTCACCCTGACACAAAGTTTATTGTAAAAATAGCAGAAAAAATAAAAATTATTGCTGAAGGTTTGAGAAAAATTAATCAAATAATTAAAAAGTTATTAGAATTTCAATTATTTGATCTGTGACGTCATATGCGAGCAGCATTCCTACATAGCAAATGGTAAAAAATCAATGAAATGTCATTTTCGTTTATGACGTCACAAATCCAAAACTTTGAACTCTAATAACTTTTTTACTCTTCAACGCATTTTCCTCAAAACTTCACCAATATTTTTTACTATTTTTTCTGCTATTTTCACAACAAAGTTTTCTTCAGGGTGAACCTCCCCTTTCAGTCAAGTCACGATCCGCAGGCAGCCTGGAGATCTTGTGAGCCTCTGCAGCAAACAAGTGTGCCTAAAATATGTTGCATGATACAATCCTACGTCCATAATGTATTATATTGAATGAGGTTCACAACTCAAATGTTTGATATTCAATTTTTATTTCCACATATTGAGTAAAAAAAACATGTAATAACATTACAATTGAGTACATACATAGATAGTAACAAATACAAGTATGAAAAGTAACAATATATACATAAAAAAGACATAGAAAATCAAAATGTGGAGGGGATTGACAAAGGCCATATTGATCTATCAAGGTCAATCCCCAATGAAAGAAAAAAAATGGAATACATAAATTAAGAAAAAATAGATACTTAACCTCAAAACCCCAGACAAAGCAAAAGAAATTAAAAGACAAAGAAAGGGGAGGGAGAGGCAAATATAAAACTATCTTATGGAGTAAATAGGTAAAATTTATATTTCCGTTTGAAAGACAGGAGTGTGGGGGAATGTTTGAGTTCATTCGATAAAGAATTCCAAAGTTTGGGTCCGACATATTGAATAGTGTTTTGTGAAAATGTATAAATAAAGCATTTCAGTTCCTGGGAACGTAAAATTCATATATAGCCCCGGGCTATTTTGAAATTGTATAGCGTAGGGGGGGGAAGCGAAAACAGCCCCTCCCCCTCAGATCTTGGCTGTTGATCGTGCAATTGCGATGAAAATTTGCACGCACGTCACCTATGACAAAACCTCCACAATTCAATTATACCAAAATTATTCCAATATATTTTTGATTAATTAATTATGGTAATTATCCCATGAAATCATAGTTTGGCTGGAAATCTTTATATATAGGCCTAAAACTGATAGATTTTTGTCTGGACACTCTTGAGCGATTTTGGGTCTGACATGCACACACCAAATGTTACATAACTTTGGAACCCCGTACCCCCGCGTCACGAAGTTGGTCTTGAAAGTTGCGCGAGGCTTGAAAGTAAACAGTCAAGATATTCATTTTTCTGAATACAGGATTCTGATTGGTGAGTACCCGCTTTTCAGAATCGGGGGAAAAGGAATTACCGACGTGACTCTGCCCCAATATCTCTACCCGCGCCAAACAGATGATAAAGTTGTGCAGATGTTTTGTAGGAAATTTAATTACAGTAAACTTTTCATATATTCACCTTCTATAAGTCAATCACCCAAGTCATAGCTCTTTTTCAGACCAGGAGGGTGGGGGGTGTTTAAAAAAAATTAAGAGTAAACTTGAGGCCACTGCACACCTTATGACCCGAATGGTCTGCGACTGAGTGAGGGGAGATGAATCGCAAGGTAGTCATAAGCCTCGACAAAGCACACCTTGCGATCTGATCTGCGACTCATGCATGTGCTTTTTGCTTTTTGGCATAGCAACTGAGAAAGTGCGCTTACTACTGCGTATGCGCCATAGATTTATGCGCGTTGTTTATCATATACGCATCGTGCAACTCTGCTGTCTGATTGGCTGGAAGTTGGATTGAGCTTGCGATCAAGTCATAAGGATTTGACATGTCAAATCCTTACGATTTTCCTTGCGACTTGTCTCTGACCGGTCTGTGACGCTCAAGCTGACAAGAGCTGTGACGTCACATCTCCTGTCATCCAGTCGCAAGCCAGTAGCAGACCAGTCGGGTTTTAAGGTGTGTGGTGGCCTTTAGAGTCACACTTAATCCAGTTTCATGTGGTATGAGAGACATCACCATATTGGTTAAATCACGATCAATCAGATTGCGAGTTTCATGGTGTGCATGTTGGTATTTAATCACAACCCTATCACACTTAAAGGAGAAATATATTGATTATGAATGTGGTCTTATTATATATCAATGGAAAGGTAATGATGTGGGGATCATCAGTGGGTCATTCAAAAATACCGAAAATAATACAAAAAGGTGAAAATCGCCGATTAAAAAACGCTAAAATGCCCCTCCGAAATATGCCTCGCATCGGTCTCTGAATTGACTGGAATTTGATGACGTCACTGTCTGTACGAGAGGCGTGATTGGCTCTCCCACGTGAAGCTCCACTTGCATGCAAAACCTGTTGCGTGGGTACGTTTTCTCCACACTGTCACTGAATACTTCTTTCACGAAATGAAAGAAAACCCAGAATTTTATCTAGATTTGGATTTTCAAATTGATGATTTTAAAGATGAAGAGAATGATGATGAAGTGAACAACACAGTGAGGTAGTTGGAGGTAAATAATGGGGGAACAATGCCGATGATTATGATGAAAATTCAACTTGCCTGACGATCACAAGTAAAGTCATGTACATGCCGATTCGCTACCAACTCATGCAGCTGCTGCTACAAGTGGTAGCTATACGTACACCGCGCGGGCCAAATTAAATCCATGAAAATGAATAACCACATCAAGAGAGAGTCTATCATAAGAAGGAAAATAATGATATAACTGTACTTACAAACAAGTGAATAATCCGAATTAACCTGAAAGCAAATCAACTCAACGAATAGCAGCAGACGATATGCACCGACGATAAACTTCATATGGCTGGGATAGATTGTCACTCGTTCTGTTAGATGTAATTTGTAACTCATTAATTTGACAAAATTACGAAACTCGGGGAATTATTTATATATATAAAAATATAGTAACATCTCTTATTATTTTTTGTATTACGATAAAACCTCTTTTGAAGGAAAACGTTGAGATAAACTAAAATTACTTTTAAATCCCCCCCAACATGCGTAGCTTGTATGTCATTGCAAACAAACCATCGCAAACATGCACGTATTCCTTCCTTGCTGATTGAGAGCTGTGCAAAACGTGCATAGATCTATTCTCTCAGTCTCAGCCAAGGCGAGCAAACAATACGGCATGTGTTGTTGTGATGGTTTGTTTACGATCACATAATGCTACGCATGATGGGATGATCTTTTACATCTAATTTTAATTTACCTCAACGTTTTCCTTCAAAACAGGTTTTATCGTAATTCAAAAAATGATAAGAGATGTTACTATATTTTTATATAGAATAATAATTCCCCGAGTTTCGTAATTTTGTCAAATTAATGAGATAAAAGTTACATCTAACAGAACGAGTGACAATCTATCCAGCCGGATGAAGTTTATCGTCAGTGCATATGCCATATCGTCTGGTACTATTCGTTGAGTTGATTTGCCTTCAGGTTCGGATTATTCACTTGTTTGTAAGTACAGTTATATCATTTTCCTTCTTATGATAGACTGTCTGGATGTGGTTATTCATGTTCAGCATGAATTCAATTTGGCCCGCGCGGTGTAGCTAGCACTTCCAGCAGCATGAATTGGTAGCGAATCGGTATGTACATGACTTTACTTGTGATTGTGTTGCAAGTTGAATTTTCATCATCATCATCGGCGTAATTCCCCCAATTTACCTCCAACTACGTCACTGTGTTGTTTCACTTCATCATCATTCTCTTCATCTCAAAATCATCAATTTGAAAATCCAAATCTAGATAAAATTCTGGGTTTTCTTTCGATCATTTCGGGATCGAAGTATTCAGTGACAATGTGGAGAAAATGTACCCTTGCAACAGGTTTTGCATGCAAGTGGAGCTTCACGTGGGAGAGCCAATCACGCCTCTCGTACAGACAGTGACGTCATAAAAAAATCCCCAATTCCGCGGACGTAATTCTGCGTGTTTGAAGCATTCAGAGAGAGAACTTTAAACTATCAATTAACTGAGTTTCATCCGTCTCCATGATAAATGATGTACACCATCGTGTTCTCCTTATTTTCTCCTTTATTGTGATATATGATTCTCCAGTTTTACGATTTTCAATATATTTCTACTTTAACTCATTGTAAAAAAGAATTATCCAAAACACGTGTTATTTACATATTCTAAATCGTCAAAATTTCGTCCAAGTCAAAGAGATTATTGTGGTCCCTAGATATTTGACTTTATAGCCAGATTCACTTGCAATTTGACATTTTTCCTCTCCAGATTCCCAAAGACCTTCATCACCCCTCTCGGAAACTGACGATGATTTCAGACGCGACCCTCGGAGGCGGCAGGACGATGAGGATGATACTGTGTTGGAAGACACGACAACTGTCGATGAAGATGTCACTAATAATAATGGAGCTGGTATGTTTGAATATTTCATTCTCATCATTCATCCGTCATCATCACCATCATAATCATTTACCATCTTCATCCATCTATAATCATCAATCGTCTTCATCAATCATATATCATCATCATCCATCAATCATCTTCATCATTTATCATCATCACCATTTGTCATCATCATCATTTATCATCATCATCCATCATCATCGGTCATCACCATTATTCCCATGAGACTCAAATGCTTACGTTGATAAAATAAATAGTAGACAATTAACTGATCTTAAAGCTACAAATACAAACTACTACATGTAACTAAGGGATTGGTTTTAAGTGCCTTTCTGAATATCTTTACTGATGAAGAGTGACTAACTGCAAGCTGGAAATCATTCCTGACTCAGTTAACGTTCTGTCACCCACCAACATTCAAGTTACCAAATATTTGAGACAGAAAGTATCATTGGCTGACCTCCAGCAGGGGTGCAAGAGTTCAGATTTTTATCTTATTTCAGCTTAATTTCAGCTTATTTTGGGCTTTTCTCTTTTTTCAGATTAATTTCAGCTTATTTTGGGCTTTTCTCTGTACAAAAAGAATGGGAGCTCTTTTTATTTCAGACTTTTTCAGCACTCTTCAGCTTTTTTCAGATCTTTTTATCTGTGACCACTCACTCCTCTGCTCCAGTGTATACAATCTTAAACAAATACTATGAAGCCTTCTTATTTCGTTTTTATATCCAGCCAGGAGTAATTTCAAAGGAAGCCAGTTTAATGAGTTCAAGAGTGGTTTGATAGGATGCTCTTGAGAAACCTTTGATAAAACAGACTGTTCTATATATATATATATATTGTATATACACATTGTATATACTCCTGAAGAAGACGGAGGTCCGTCGAAAATTCGAGTAAATAAAAACTATATTGGCATTGAAAGCATTACCTTAATGTCCTTTTATCTTCAGCATATTTTGTTATATATATATATTTTTTTTTGGGGGGGGGAGGGGGTGGGGGGAATAGGAGAAGTGGTCTAGATGAGATAGATGATGATTGTACAAATGCCACACACCAGTAAGGGCATGAATATGAAATACATGCCACTTCGTCCACTCACCACATGGTCTACCCCCATTTAGTTTAATGCCATTCCGTCCAACAACATTTCGTCGAATAACCATTTGGTCCAATCATCACTTCATCCAATCACCATTTCGCCTATGACCATTTCGTCTAATAACCAGTTGGTCTAATGCCCATTTTCTTTTCATGAATTTTGCACATTTAACACTAGTTTAATTAGACCAAATAGTGTGTGGACTAAATGGCTATAGGACCAACTGGTTATTAGATGGAACGGCATTAGACTAAATGAAAGTAGAATCTTTGGTGAGTAGACAAACTGATAGTAGACTAAATGGTAGTAGACGAGTGGGCAATTGGACGAATTGGCCTTAGACGAATTTGAAATTAACCGTTCATGTCTGAAGCATCGCCAAGTGTAGAATAAACCCTGTGTTGACTTTTGACCCTTTTAGATGACCAGCAGAGTAAGAGGAGGCCTAAGAAGCCTAGGAAGAGGAAACCAAGGGGTGTTAGACCGGGCGGTGACAATCAGGAAGACACCGACACCAGTAAGACAGGATCGCCTCAGTTCAATAGAAGACCATCAGGTATGGCTAGCCTCCTCTTCATCTTCACAAAGGCCTTTTTTTTTTTTTAATCCCAGATTAATTAACTTTTGAATGAAATGGCCTATCAAGATCATCGTTGCGTGCGCATTTGCTCGGTAGACGGACTAGGAACCAATCAGAATTGTCCTTTCAAATCAACGATTAAAGGGGAAGTTCACCCAGAAGAAAACTTTGTTGTAAAAATAGCAGAAAAAATAGTAAAAAATATTGGCGAAGGTTTGAGGAAAATCCGCTAAGGGGTAAGAAAGTTATTAGAGTTCAAAGTTTAGGATTTGTGACGTCATAAACGTATGAATGTATAAAAATGTATGAATTACAAATTTTGTATGGTTCCTGATAACTTAATTTTGTTTTCTTTTCATGATCGGGTGTGAAATAATTTGTCTATTGACATAAAAAAGTTACAGTGAAAACCATTTTCAATTTTCTGAGAAAATGACATTTCATTGATTTTTTACCATTCGCTATGTAGGAATGCTGCTCGCATATGACGTCACAAATCAAATAATTGAAATTCTAATAACTTTTTGATTATTTGATGAATTTTTCTCAAACCTTCGGCAATATATTTTATTATTTTTTCTGCTATTTTTACAATAAACTTTTTGTCAGGGTGAACTTCCCCTTTAATCGCTAACCTTTGTATTAAAGGGCCGTGGTACGTGTTGTATTTATTGTTATTAATATGTATACAAAAACACAACCAGCTAGAAGAAAAAAAGCAATTGTAAGGACACTTCCAAGATATCTGTAACAGAAAATTTGTAATTTGATTGATTTCTTTGGAAGTCATGTTGTAATATATGTAGTTTATGGAATGAAAATAGGGTAGTGACAAAGTAGTTAATGATGATTTGGGGGTCCGATTTTTTTCCCGGGCTCAATTTTCAAAACATATCACAGACACAGGTGACAAGTGGGATTTTGCATCTGATATTTTCTTAAAGTCCACTGGCATATGTCTGTGATAAATAGGTGATCCGTTTGTTCAGGTATTTGGTTAAGCAGGTTGGACTATTTTTCTCATTGATACTCTTGATTAGGTCCAAGAAATCGACCCAACGGACATCCTGGTAACAGTGGGCGGGACGACAACTCTGCAGGGGAGCAACGAAGGTCCGCATCCCCGCGCCCCGACACGAACATGCCCAACGGTCGCGCATCAGGAAATGGCAAACCGCCCCCACAAGAGCAAAGAGGGGGAGGCAGAGGACGATCCAGTCGCAGACCGAAGGGCGGGCCCACGACGAACGGGAACGTGACGGGCAGCGACACAGAGCGCGTTCCTGCTAAGGGCAAGCAAGGGAACGGAGCCTGCAACTCCTCTCCACAAGAACGCAAAGAAGGCCTGACCAATGGTACTATCTGAAGTTCGTAATCGAAGCGAGTTCGAGAGTGAGTGAAGGAAGTGCGTTTACCGCCAGTTTCAAAATTATGCAAATTTGTGAGGATTATGACAAATCTGTTTCTACTGAATTTTACTACTTACAGTGACTATGATGAAGATTTTGACTGATGTTTTTTTTTTCTCTGCTTTGACTTTAAACTGAAGATTGACCTTTGTAATGTGATGTATTTTGTATTCATGATAGATATGTTTTCATGTAGTCCCAAAGGTTGAATTTTGTGCTGCCTCTGCCTACCGTTCTGGTCACGTAACACCACTGCATGGTGAGAAGCAAAAATGCAAGGAAGGATTGAAATTCAGGTATTGAAGATCCAGGCGATGGGAGAGCCATTAGATGCCGCTGAGTTACTTACATGATGCTTTATAAAAGCTGATAATAAAGCAAGACATCAAATTATAGATACAAAATAGCTTGAAAGAAATTTCTGGCAAAGCTTTTTACAAAGAAATGTGTTCCTGGCAAGGAATGAACTGCCCTATACTTTGCATAGGCATTGCCAAGATCTAGTAACATCACAATCACTGTGATACTTCTTGAATGCACAATGATGAAAGGGAGCGAGGATATGCTCTACTCAACATTGCTATTTCAAAGTAACCTCTGTGTGAAAAGGCCTTGTGCACATCAAATCCACTCAGGTGATGGCATGGTTGTAAGCTCCATAGAAAACCGTCCTGTACATGAAATGGTCTATCCTTTTTGAAGGAGATGGTTCAAACCAATCACTAACTTTGTCTTGTATAAGCAATCAACATGCAGCATACTACAATGCTTCTAAGCGTTGCATATTTTTACCCCGGCTTTACTAGGAATACCCTGATCGCCTGAACAGTTAGACCCCGTTCTCATTACACTTTCTAAAACTAGTTTACTAGAAACCGATTCAGGAAACCAGTGTGGAAGATTGCTTTGCTAGAGTTCCCATTTGATCACCTGAAAGTGGTTTTCAAAATCACTTAACTTAAAGCGATCTTGTTGCCATGGGAACGCTCTCAGTGGGGTGACATATTTCAAGAAAAATTCGAAATCACAGCGTAGGCGTGCTACACACAGTGTGTGGAATAGCGTGCTCTAAATGTGCAAAGATCGCTTCCCGACGAACAGTTGTGTCCTCACGCTAAAACCAGTCTAACGAAGCAAAGCGATCTTGAAAACTATGTCGCAAGGTGGTTTTTATGAACCGGTTGGGAAGATCACTTCCAAGATCGCTTCGACCATTCTCACTACACGTTAAACTAGTTTCCACTAAACTAGTTTTAGGAAGGGTGTCTTATTCTGCACTCTTTATGCAAGTGATTTCATATGGTTCTGGTCATAGTTTGCTGGAGTGTATACATTGTGCATGCGCATTAGTTTAATGGAGTATACCAAAGATATACTGAACTCGCTCCCACTACCGGTAAAGAGCCTGTCACAAACAAGGAAGAATGCAAAACAAGCAATGGAGAAATCCGCTTCTATACACCCCAGTCGCACCTACGAAACCGATCCCAAACCAACTGATGCTATGCCATTGGAAATAACATGATGTATTTGGTCGGTCTGGAGTCGGTTTCATTGGAGTGACTTGAGCATTAGGAAAGGGTCATGAAATGTATCAACGATTTGCTAGTGATAAATTAGTCATATCCAAGAGCTCTCCAGACCTGCCAACTGTCCTGATTTCAACTTTCAAAATGACCAAAAATCGGGTTGTGCTGATTTCTGAAATGTCATGTGAGAGAAAATACATTTTGGGAAAGTCGCTATAGACCCCTTCATGCTCCTAAGTTCTCAATACAACTGAAATAGCCTGGTCCTTGTAGGGTTTAAGTTGCCAAAATACAGGAATTGCAGGGGATCGCCTACTTGACATAAGCATGTGGCTCAGCTCCTGGAGACTGCCCAGGATTAAGTCGGCGTCTTGGAACCCTGGCCAGTGGTTGTCTAGATTTCTAAATGTTTGCAGGTATGACACTGTTCTCTACACCTTTTCATAGTCAATGATAATTTCTGTATTATTTCAATACCTAAGAATATATCTTTCATTCTCATGTGACTCGAGGTTGACGATCTCAGTAACTGAGGTCAGACGATGAATACTGCTTCCTGTTTGAAGGTCCTTGCTGGTTTGGGGACGTCTCTCTATTCTTCCCAACCGCTTTTCCCCGCTGAATAATGCCAAACGTTTGAGGACATCAACTATCCTGATTCTTGCTCTCAATCTTGTTCACCTTTGATCCTGTTCATTTTGTCCTCTGCCATCTCCTGAGCTCGAGTATCAATACAATGCATTTATGCACAAAGAGAAATGTGTAGCGTGCAATTCATTGGGATTTTATGTCATTTCTTGTTAAAAGAAATTGTCTCTTTCTTTTTACACATGTGGTGGATAAAGGTGAGAGTACACTTTTCAATACTTTTGTATTTATATATATCAAATCAGTGCAGTTTACAATCTCCAAAAATCACTTTTGTAATCATTGGCACCGTAACCAAAGCACATCATGAACGATCGTTTGTCAGTATTGTTTTTGTATATGAGAAATGATTTTAATTATGATTGCGTTCTGTATTGTCTACATGATGATGATGATTATTCAAAATTCTGCATTTCTAAGATGATTGTTCGATTTATGCACGTCATTATTGAAATTGACTTTGGCTTGATGTTGGGGTTTGCATACTTTCTGCATTTTTTTTTATAGATGTGATTAAATGCTTTAGACAGCCAGCAGTGATTCTCTTTTGTACTGGATCACGAGAAGTAGTCTTTCATTTTGTTTTCAGTCTACATGTTTTTAGTATCTTGGTAATCTTGTTTTATTATCAGGAAACAGACAAACAGAGCTTGGAGTCGGGTTAGAAATCCGAGAAATTAGATTTTTGATCGCTTGTAAACTCCAAACAGACCTGTTTATTAATGAGATGATTATTGTTTAAGACTTGAATTATCGATGAATGATTACTATTAGTTTCGCATGCATGCAGTCTTCCTTTTAGTGTAGGATTTTTTACAGGTATAATTTTGGAATGTATTCAGTTTTATTCAGTTATTTATATTATTTATATTATTATTAGTTGTTGTTTGTAGTATTCTTTGATATGACAATCTTTTCAACTACATGAAAATGCTGTGCAGTTAGGCACTTCTCGGTTATTTCACCACAGAAATGATGTAGCAAGCGGGAAAATTTGTTATATCAAGGGTAACAAAAAAAAACATCAGCAGTACAAGTGTTTCTGATTTTTATTACAGGCTGATTGGGGGTCAAAAATTTGTGAAATACAAATGTCAAATATACTTTCTATTGTGCTACATATTGACAGTACAGTCGACAAAGTAGCCTGTAATTTAATACCAATTTTTCATATCAATCGTGCAACGGATGTACATGTATATTACAATATAGCATGTGTGTGTTTCACCTAAGCTTACACAACAGTACTTATCATGCATGATTTCATTTTAAAAGGATAAAAAACTTCTTGCTATGTACATCATGTACAGTTTTTTTTTCAATAATGACTCTATGTGAAAGATTGGTGTTTGTTTATTGCTGCTATTTTCGCATGACCTAGCATGAGGAAGTCTTATTCGACAAGTACTACCTTTCTGACTTAAAAAAAACTGACACATGAATAGAATGAAGAAAAGTTTATATCAACTTGCTGAAATGTAAACCAGGGGCCTGTAACACAAAGTAATGAAATCAATTGTAAAATGGCAATATAGCCATCCAAGATCATTGTTGCATGCGTATGATATTCAACTTACGAACTATTAACTTAAGCCCCTTTCACAATTGGTGTTGCGACTGCTTACAACCGTTGCGATTCTGTGCAATATATATTGTGACCAAATGATCGCAAACGGTCGCACGAGCAATTGTGAAAGCCCCTTAATGCGAATGCTTTGTGTTAAAATTTGCGATTGATCGCAACTGTTTGTGTCATGAGGCCTAGAAGATTTTGATACACAAGGACATGACATCTGCTGATATCAACAAGAGGAATTTGAGAAAGGATGTGAGTTACATGTAAACAATGCCTGCATATACAAACGTACTATGAGCTTAAAATGCATGAGTTGTGATGCAACATTAGTGCAGTCAGGGACTTGTCAGCTTGCATGGAGAGTGAAAGTTTACACCGGACTCTGTAAAAAGGCACTGGCGATATCTGCAACAAAGCTACATTTACATCGTTTAAGCAAAGCAAAGTAACTTTTCCCACCATTCTTGTGCTTGCCTCAGGGCAAGTTCAGGGCATCGTCAGGCTTGAGGAACTGAAATGATGACTTTACACTGATGATGTGACACCTCTATCACATTGAGTGATTTCAAGTTTGGTGTTGGTGTTAGGTCAGTTTAATGTCAGCATAGCTACAAATTTAAAATGCGTCTGGTACTGCAACAAAGGTGTTGAGTTATTAATAATGTGATCTGGGGCCTGTTGCAGAAAGAGTTGTGTTTAAACGCTAGTCAATATATCAAGCGCAAGTCCTGAATACGGGTGCTTCATTGGCTGAAAATCAAGTTGCGCAAGATTTTTTAATTTGCGTTTGATCGCAACTTTCTGTAACGGGATAATTGTTGTAATTATTTTTTTTTTTTTTAATTTCACTGCAATTTCCCTGTTACCATCTCTAAATGATAGGATATGGTGTGTACAGATCAAGATGTGATGAACGTGATCTGTTCTTTTTTCCTCTCTTTCTCCTGGTTTCTCCTCCCTTTCTCTTCTCTATTCGATCCAGATATATCATTACATCTTCACGACTTACTTCCATTTACATTTGTCTAGTTTCCTTCTTTCTTTTCGCTCACCTACCACTGCATTCTCCTTTTTCTCCACCGAAACTTTTTTCTAAGATCACATAGTTTACATATTTAGATTTGTGTATCATTTAAGGAAATATTACGATACTTTGTATGAGAAGTTTATATGTAACTTGCATGTTTGCAAAATTGATCACAATTCGGCCTTTGGCTGCAGTGATCTGTAATAAATGATTTCATCTATCTACATGTACATGTATCTATCTAACTCAGAATAGGTTTTTAGCAAGGGGTAGCAATATTAATTGTGCTTCTAACAGACTAACAACACCAACACCACCACTGAACTTGAAATCGCCCATTATACTACATGTACCTTTTGGTCTCGACTTGATTCCATTCTGTTTGATAGACAACACCTGTTACTTAATAATAATTGGATTTATTGACTGCTTTTCCAGAGGATACTGTTCTTACCCTGGCTTGTGCACTTAAGGAATTTATCCTGTACTTGCTCACCCCTCCAGGTTGGTGTTTTATAAAGAAGATGATCGTAGGTGCCAAGTGAGCTACATTGGGATAGTGTGGCACAAAAAAGGTCACTAGTCGTGCGTAAAGTCTTGCGTAATTTTACGAACAGCTTTATGAAGCACCCACTTGGGTTGAGTGCAGCACAATGTGGATAAGTTTCTTGCTGAAGGGAAGTGCCCGAATGGTGTGGAATTCCCCCAAGGAAGCTGACAAGCCGCCGACTTTTAAAGAGCTTCATTAAACAAGATATCAAGCGCGACAAGGAGCGGTGGAGATGAACTTCAATCAAAGTACATGTATGTGCAAACCAGGGGAGTGTTTCATGAAATACATATTCAGAGATTTCCACTGAAAACTGTTAAAAGCTACTGAAATGCTTGCATCTGATTGGCTCATACCAACTAAGTTCATGAAAAACAGTGGCAAGTTGCCTCCTGGGACACTCCCCTGTATTATATCATCTGCCATCTTGATTTTTAGGATAGTACAGTTGTTAAAGCCTCGGTGCAACCAAACTGAACATGAAGTGTTTTCTACATCTGCCCCTGTTGCTGTTCCCATAACTTGTATCTCCCAAGCTGAATTGAGAAAGGGCTAAAATCAGTCAAATCTGCCGACTGATTGCTTTACTATCTTATATTGTAAGCTCATTACCGTATGAAATATTAAAAGAAACCTTGGCTGCATACTTGGGGTATATATATATATATGTGTGTTCTGTATGATATGTGTATGGTATGATAAGACAACTTGGATTGTTCTTTTCTATAAATTAAACATTTTATTTGTTCATGTTTTTTCACAGTGCCTATTACGATGATTAAAGCTGTTTTAGTATTAAGGATGGTTTTTGGTATTATTTATAATCTTGGAGCGCGGGAGTGACGTGGAGCCAAGAATGGACCTGTATATTATTGCCAAATACTTTCTTAGTCATGCACAGTGACTGATTTATATGTGGAACTCTTGTTAGGATTGATGACACTGAAAATGTACAGCATTGTGATGGAAATCGTGAAATTCATGTAGAATAAGTACTATCCTGTTGTGTAAAGTTAAATTTCACCTCGCAATTGTATTTAAGATAAAATCGACATAAAAAGTGCTAAAAATCAATAAAAAAAAGAAGGAAAGAGGGTTGGAATGGGAGAGGTGGCACGAGCAAGTATTACATTGTATAAAAACGCTGTACACATGTTCAAGGGTACGTATTGCTTGTTCTTTTTCAGTTCCGGCGCGAGAGACGCAAATTCGTATTTGGACAAAATAAATGAAAAGGAATAAAAACAATACTGACGGAGGTGTACGTGTGAATTATTTCTTGTTTTAGTATCTTGGCAAGTCTCACCATGGACCTATTACGTAATAGGTTCATGGTCTCACCCAGGGAGGCATATTTGAAGACGGTACCCTGTCAGAATGAAATTGATTTTCCTTGATTTCTCAGAAGTACAGTTTGAACATGGACCTATCTCGTAATAGGTCCATGGTTTGTAAATTTGTGAACAAATTTTTGGCATTTCTCCTATGTGTTTAGAATCGCATGAAAATCATAAGTCAGAAAAAATTGGAACCAGAGGGATTCGAACCTGCCATCTGCTGCTTGCCAGGCAGCGACTTAACCACCAGGCTATTCTGGTTCACGGGTAAGTCACAATGAACTGGAATACAAATACCCTCTATCCTCTACTTTCTGACTCATTAATATGCAAATGCCGTCCGCTGTGGATAGTAACTGAAGAGGCTTTAATAGGGGTAATAGTGATTTGTGAATTATTTTCGGCATTACTCCTTTGTGTTTAATATCGCATGCTCGATCTGTAATGAAAATCATAAGTCAGAAAAAAATTGGAAGCAGTGGGATTCAAACCTGTCATCTACTGCTTGCCAGGCAGCGCCTTAACCACCAGGCTATTCTGGTTCACGGCTAAATCATGATGAACTAGAATACAAATACCCTCTATCTACTTTTTGACTCATTAATATGCAAATGCCGTCCGCTGTGGACAATAGATAGTATTTAAATAAAGTGGTTTTAATAGGAGGTAGTAATGATTTGTGAACAAATTTTTGGCATTACTCCTTTGTGTTTAAGATCAGATGCCCGATCTGTAATGAAAATCATAAGTCAGAAAAAAATTGGAACCAGTGGGATTCGAACCTGTCATCTACTGCTTGCCGGGCAGCAACTCGACCACCAGGCTATTCTGGTTCATGGCTATATTGTCACAATAATTTGTTTATATTTTATAGTTCAGTTTGCATATAAAGTTGACCTGCTCTATCAAAGTCAAATAATCCTCCAAGTCAAAGCAAATTTCAGATCAGGGTCCCATAACAACACAAAGGTTAACGATTAAAGGGGAATCCTACCCAAATAAAACTTGTTTTTATGAGGAAAAGATAAATCAGACAAGTTGATAGGTGAAAGTTTGAACAATATTGTACAAACAACAAGAAAGTTATGAATTTTTAAAAGTTGTAAATATTGGTAATCACTATACCCATGGAGACTTCAAATTGGCCGCATATGGGATGTCATAGTGATGTAAGGCAAGGACTACTCTTCCATGTACTCCAATACATATTATGGCTAAACTGTCATTTTTCCCAAAAGTTTTATTTCAAATTATATTTTTTTCTTTCATGAGGACATACTACAATGTACTACCTGGGCTATATATTTAGATTACTGCCCCAGGGGAATGGGTACTTAGGAGAAAACCACAAATCCCTGATAATAAAGTACATGGCCTATGGGAAAGTTGTCCTTGCCCCTTGTCATAATTTACTTACACAGTTGCCAATTTGAAATCTACATAGTATTAGTGATCTCAGTTTTAAAGCAGCTATAACTTTCTCATTGCTTGTCCGATTTCTTTCAAACTTTCACCATTCTGTTTAATTTATTTTTCTCCTTCCCAACATATTTTATGGCCAAGGCTGGATTCCCCTTTAAATTATAGGCTTGATTTACACACTTGTACATTGTATTCATTGCAGTCAATCATTAAAAAACAGTTTTAAAATGATTGTTAAGCCTTGTGAAACAGGCCCAGATTCCACAAAGCATTATCACATTTACTTCTCTTAACCCTATCTAGGCCGGGGGGGCCTCGGAGACCCCCCCTCAACAAATCGCGCGATATTTTCGCCATGCGAAATTTTTTGACCGCGCCGCTCACGGACTTTTCACTTTCAAGTCTTGCGCAACTTTTGAGACCAATTTTGCGTCACCCGGGTACGTGGTTACGAAATTACGCAACACTATGTAAGTGCATGTCAGACCAAAAATAGCTCAAAAACGTGATTTCGTGTACTAAGTCAATGCAAATTGTGTCATCAACCAAAATTCATAAATGCATGATTCTTTTTAGTTTTGCTGGTCTGAATGTATTTATTTTATGATTTTTATGATCACAGAAGAGTCCCCAACAAATTTCATTGAAAAAAACAATGAAAAACAAAAGGTCGAAAAACCAAAGAAATACATAAGAAATTCCAAAAAAACAATATAATACATAAGAAAATGATTTGATATCGCAATTTTTGTCTCACCTGCTAAGCAGAGTGAGACTATAGGCGCCGCTTTTCCGACGGCGACGGCGGCATCAACATCAAATCTTAACCTGAGGTTAAGTTTTTGAAATGACATCATAACTTAGAAAGTATATGGACCTAGTTCATGAAACTTGGCCATAAGGTTAATCAAGTATTACTGAACATCCTATTAGAGTTTCATGTCACATGACCAAGTTCAAAGGTCATTTAGGGTCAATGAACTTAGACCATGTTGGAGGAATCAACATCGAAATCTTAACCTGAGGTTAAGTTTTTGAAATGTCTTCATAACTTAGAAAATATATGGACCTAGTTCATGAAACTTGGACATAAGGTTAATAAATTATCACTGAACATCCTGCGTGAGGTTTATGTCACATGACCAAGGTCAAAGGTCATTTAGGGTCAATGAACTTTGGCCGAATTGGGGGTATCTGTTGAATTCCCATCATAACTTTGAAAGTTTATGGATCTGATTCATGAAACATGGACATAATAGTAATCAAGCATCACTGAACATTTTGTGCAAGTTTCAGGTCTCATGATTAAGGTCAAAGGTCATTTAGGGTCAATGAACTTTGGCCGATTTGGGGGTATCTGTTGAATTACCATCATAACTTTGAAAATTTATTGGTCTAGTTCGTTAAAGGAGGTTTTGTATATGCGCTCTGTGTACGGTCAAAATGCGTTCAGTATACGCGCAGCGCGTTAGCAATATGTTATGTATTCGATGCAAGTTCGCTAGACTTTCACAAATTCTGACAAGAGTTGAGCGCACAACAACGCACTGGCTCTATTTTCCAATTTTCAATGCGCGGGTCGTGCGTCGGGCTATATGTGACCGGGCCTTAACTTGGACATTAGAGTAATCAAGTATCACTGAACATCCTGTGCGCATTTCACGTCACATGACCAAGGTCAAAGGTCAATGAATTTTGGCCGAATGGGGTGTAACTGTTGAATTACCATCGTAACTTTGAAAGTTTATGGATCTGATTCATGAATCTTGGACATAAAGAGTAATCAAGTATCATTGAACATCCTGTGTGAGTTTCAAGTCACATGATCAAGGTCAATGGTCATGTAAGGCCAATGAGCTTTAGCCATGTTCGGTTTTTTGTTGAATAACCATCATATCTCTGTAAGTTTATTGGTCTAGTTCATAAAAAGTGGACGTAAGAGTAACCATGTATCACTGAACATCTTGTGTGAGTTAGAGTAGTATTCAAAGTCAGCACTGCTGCTATATTGAACTGCATGATGCAGGTGAGATGGCCAGAGGCATTCCACTTGTTTTCATGTACACTTGCTAAGAACACCACAAAGAGTTTCTATCCCAAAAATTAGTACATTTGGAGCTTCATTTAAGGAGTTCCAGGAAAAATTATGATTGGCATACTAATTATGCATAAATTAGCATAATCACTTAATAGCAATTCGTATGAAATAAATCACTATGCAATCTTGTAGATTATGTCTCAGGCAACCTGCATGCCAATTTTCAGCGCGATCACACGGTTGACAGCCGAGATCTTAGGGGGGCCTGGGAGGCCCCCCCCCCCGGCCATATGAACTCCCAAAATTTTCATAAAGAGTTATAACTATTGGAACTTTGACATGCAATGGCAGCTACCATGGTAACCAGGCTCAGCAGCCAATTACAATCAAGGTTTCCATGGCAGCTACAATAATGGCAAAGTAACAACAGTTTATCCGCCAGCCCAGAAGATTCATTTAACCAAAAGCCGGATGATGATGATGACGGTGGTGGTGCAGGGGTTGATGGTGGTGGTGGTGATGATGGTGTTGGTGGTGATGGTGTTGGTGGTGGTGCTGGTGATGATGGTAATGGTGTTGATGATGGTGGTGGTGGTGGTCGTGGCGCTGGTGATGGTGTTGATGGTGCTGGTGATGGTGGTAATGGTGATGATGGTGTTGGTGGTTGTGATGGTGCTGGTGATGATGTTGTTGGTGGTGTTGATGGTGCTGGTGATGATGGTAATGGTGTTGATGATGGTGGTAATGGTGCTGGTGATGGTGGTGATGATGAACATGACACTAAAGGATTCAAAATAATTTGCCTCTATTCCTGACAAGAAAACAAACACTGAACAAAAGAGCAATACAGTCACGAATGACTTCATGTGAATTGGAACATTTACTTTGCATTTATAGCACAACATATGATTTTGTTTTTTTGATAGCACGTGACAAACATATTGAAAAAATTGATAAATTCTCTGATATTAAGATATACATTGTACAATATTAACAAATATACATATTATATATTCTTGGCATATGTTACACGTAATATACATCACAATATTTTCTAGATTCTAAAGTTTAAAGTCATACCTTAAAAAAAAATAATTAATTACAAAGCCACTTTGGCATGTGAAAATTTGTTCAATTTCGACACTCACTAGGTCACAAAACTATGAATTCAAATGCTCCAAAAATATTTCATGGGAAAATCAAATAATACATCCGACACTGAAAAGGACATCATATTCTTTTATAACAAAAGCTCTCCATCTTTTCCAATTATCTATATCTTATCATCAAGGTTGCCATTTTCATATCACCAGCACTGCAGGATTTATTTAATTATTTGTTTTTTTATTTTTTTTTTTTTAGTGCGAGGGGGGGGAGCAAGAATTTCACCTTTTCTGCAATTTACTTTGTGGTCAATGCAATTTTAGGACAAATGGTATTGGTAACAAAACATGGGGGCAGAATATAAATATTTATATAAAAAAAGGATGAACTAGCATCACCATGCTCCTCAAATAATGAAATATTTGAATTTGTACAATCAAACATTTCATGTACATGTATTTTAAGACGAATAACTAAAACTATGCTACTGGACAACTGAAAAGCAGTAATAAATGTCAGTTAGATACAACACTCTGACAAAGATAATTTGAATCATATCATTTAGGGGAAAAAAATTAGTTGTGATTGATTGGGCTGTAACTCTAATACTGCACTCACTTTGTTGAATAATGTTTTCTTTACCCAGGGTAGCCACTTCAGTTTGGAAACTGCTCTGCCAGCGGGCCCTACATACATGTACATGTAACATTAGATGTTATCATTACCCTTCTCCAATCTAAATGCTGAGCACCAAGCAAGTAGGTGGAAGGTCCCATTAAGTTTGAAAGTCTTTGGTGTGACCTGGCTGGGGATTGAACCCAAGACCTCCCATTCATGAGGTGGGCACTCTACCACTGAGCCACAATGCCTGATTGATATTTACAAGGGAAAGTTTTCATCTGCAAAACCGACACAAAACTAACACTGCAGCAGTGATCATTACAAACCGACCAGTGCTTTCAAGTTAGGTGTAAGTTCTGGTGTTGAGTGTTGGTGTTGGAAACACTATTAAAATTTTCTTCCATATCTCCCAGTACTTAGGTCCTGCTATATTACATGTAAGACTTGTCATAAGAAATGCAAAATTTCTTTTACAAACTTACTTTCACTGAATCAAACTGAATGTTTTCAGTAGCATTGAAAATATCTAAAATTGCATATATTTTTTGTTATAATAACAAGTTTCATGAATCAACCCCCTAATCCGAGTTTAAAAAATGATTCAAATCATATTACTGATTGCTTGACACCTTGTGAAGTTCATCCCTGGATCAGTTGCACTTTGAGTTTGGCGTTGTGCTGATATACATATCACAGTTCAAAACCAACATCAAAATGTGAACACCAAAAGGTCAACACCAAACTTAAATTCACCCAATGTCACTCTAGCTCTCTATAGTATTAGTACTGAATCAGGACCTTCTTAAATTAATCTAAAACAAAGTTTGAATGATGCAATTATAGCAATGATCAGTGGTTATATACACATGATATAGGATTATTAGTCATAACATTAAGACATCAATTTAAAATTAATTAGATGTATTATTATTATAAAAAAATAATCACTAAGTAAATATTTGTAGGGCAAAGTATAATGTGGCATTGTAAATAACAAAAAATCATGAAGTCTTTATCAAATCACACATGGTAAATCTACATGTATGTGTAAAGATATACTTTTGAATAACAAGTCGTAGATTGAGAAATGAAATCAATATTAAAATGAAATGTGGGATTTATTAGATTTACAACATAATAAGTGCATAATTAATATTCAAATAAAATGTAGGATTTTATGTGAATTCTGTATTAAATAATGAATTACAATATTCAGAATAGGAGAAACGGCCATGGCTACAAAACAAATGACTTTGAAAATTTGTTCACTGTACTCACAAGGATGAAGTATGGAAATTACTCTCATGATTTTTGAAAATGATCGAATACTCTTCATTTAGTTTATAATCATTTGTACCATCCCATTATGAACAATTGAATATACATATAGTTTGAACTCCGAAAACAAGAAGTAAATACTGATCAGGAATTTTAATGATAAATCTCACTACAGCAATTACCAAATTCAGCCATAGAGGACTGGGAAGGCAACGATCATTTCAGCAAATTGATGGTTGAGTTTTATCAACAGCTGTACAGAAATAAAGGTCTCTAATAATCACTATGCGGTCCTCAAATAGGTAAAAAATATATCATCATTCCCATTCTCCTTGTACTTGGCTTTGAAAGAATTAGAAAATGTAAAATTGAATGGAGAAATTGAAAATAAGCACAGTATGTTCAAATCCCAGCCATGGCGTAGTTTCCTTCAGCAAGAAATTTATCCACATTGCGCTGCACTCAACCCAGGTGAGGTGAATGGGTACCTGGCAGGAATTTATTCCTTGAAATGCCCCAGCGCTGTAAAAGGCTGCAGGGCTAAAGCCACGGTAATAATATCCAAGTCCTTTGGAAGCGCATAGAGACGTTATTTATAATGTGTTATGCGCTATACAAGAACTGTCTATTATTATTATTATTATGTGTTATTTTTGCTGCACACATGCTGTATAGGTTTACAAGTACATGTGCATACGGTTGAGGCCAGAAGTTTACATACAACCAGGAATTTCAAAGAAAAGTTGACATTTGCCAAACATAATAAAATTTACTGTATCATGACATCATATCATGACATTTCAGATTACACTTTTTGGTTCATTGTTGACATATCATGATAGTACATGTAATATATAAATCATAGATTTGACATTTATATATTTCTTTGGAACGAAAAATATGATAACAATAGAATACATTTAGCATGAATATTACTTTTCTTCAAAGAAAATTCCACCTTAAATATACTTTAACCCCAACGGCATCCCAATCATGTGAAAGAGATTAACACGCCTTTCATTTGATACCAAATTTGTCACGGTAGAATTTATATTTCTGAAGATATAGTAAATTTTACAATGTATGGCAAGCACACAAATTTCACTGAATTCCATGGGTGTATGCAAACTTTTGGCCTCAACTCTATATGTAACTCACAAATCAACTAATGCAAGCGCAAACATCTAGCTGAAAGTTTGTGAAGTGATATTCAGGACCTGAAAGTGGGTCTTGATTTAGAATTTTTTATTGTAAACATGAAAAGGATGCTCCAAAAATTCGCCCTCTATGGTTGAACCTGGTGCTTGCTGCAGGAAGAATCTCATAATACACATTTCGTCGCACGCACCACGAACCGTCCTCTCTGCGCACTTCGATGCGAAAGTTAAGCGCACTGTATCTATTCCACGAACCGTCCTCTCTGTTACGTTGCCCACTGTGGCGTAAATAACTAACTTCAAGAAAATATAAAGATACGGGATGAAACTTTGGAACCTGAACTTTTAAACGAAGACACTGGTAAATAATTTGCTCTAATTGTAGGTGCACTTATTGCTGGTTATAAAAAAACTTTTCTTTAAATGCGTTTTCTGCAAAAGTAACTTTCGCATCGATATGCGCAGAGAGGACGGTTCGTGGTGTGTGCAACGATTTCTGAACAATCCAATGTTCTTTGATACAATTTCAAGGCAAGAAAATACATTTTGTGATGATGACTGCATAAGACATGAGAAAATAACACTTTAAAAATGGTGCTCATAATAACACACAGTACATGTAGTTGTCATCCTGGGGGCGGTTTCACAAAGCTATTCGTAAGGCTAAGCATAACTTTACGGGTGACATATTCTTGAGATAAATGATACATCCTTATGTAGCTGACTTAGCATGGAATAACACACATTCCTGTCGTGTGTAAACTTTCGAACCGCTCTATGAAACAACTGAGCAGGTTTTGAGATCCCTGGTGATATTGGTGAAATACAAGTGCACTTGTATTAAATGCAAGTGTACTTGTTATATACTTGTGTAATTATACAAGGTTAAACTTAAAAATAAAAACATACTCAAACTTAAAGGGCAGGTCACAACAGAATATTCCTATTGAAAACTAACAATCCGATATTCTCCTCATATGCTTACATAATAAACATGACCTGTGATTGAGCGGAGAATTTGTAAGTAACACAAAACCAAAAATGCACGCTTCTACATCACAAACACAATCATAATACTCGAAGTGAATACAACTTTGTAGCATAATTTAATAGCATTGCAAACAACCATTTGAATCAATTCATGTGGTAATTTGTAGGTGATGATCTGAATAAACTCTGCACAACTAGTCTCACACATATGCAATACTGATTGGTTGCAAAGAGGTAATGAAATTTTCATCAAGCACATTTCATCTTCCTTCCTTGATAATGTTTTATTACAGAGCACATTAATTTTCAATAGTAAAGGGATGACACAGATGTTCATCCCCCCCATAAACAATAGATTCACTGCTTGAATTTACACCATTGGTTCTAAGCATGAATATCAGAAGTTTCGATAGTACAGCTTAATTACCATGGCCCGTATTCTGAAGTCGGATTTAACTTAAACTCAGGTTTGAAGTTGTGGTCTAAGTATGGGAAGCCAAAAGTATCAAAATTTTCATTAAGTTGTATGTTTCTTATGTTTACTCTTTCCTGATTCATCGATGGTGAAGACAATCATCTATTTATACTTCCTACACAATTATGAATGATTTGAGAGCCAAATGAGCTGAAGTATGATATCTTTATTGTTAGTGATTATGTAACAATTGGCTGTCCATACTTAAACCACAACTTTAACCCTGAGTTTAAGTTAAACCTGACTTCAGAATACGGGCCCATGGCTTTACCATACCTGCAGATTTTACACCTTGTGTTTCAAGAAATAAATTCCTACAAAGTCCAGGGCCCCCTCTTACAAAGAGTTGCGATTGAACCGATCAATCGCAACTATGGAAAGCCAGCAAAGTCATCATATAAAATGCATGGTGCAGACTTCCTTTTGTAATTTATTTTAGGGTGAAAAAATGCTCAAAAAAAGCCCTGGAAAATCCTCATCCATTGCCATATCCATTGTAGCAGATTTAAGCAGTAGGTTGTGATAAGAAACCCCCACTAATAATTTTTTTTCCTGGGGTGATAAAAGGGGGATACAGATAACGAAAAAGAGGCAAATACTGGCACACGTTAAAGAAATCACAGAATACTTTATACTCCTTTTCTTGGCATTCTTGAGTTTTGATACATTAAGAGGTAGTCCGCTTTGATTCGATACATGATTGTCATCTAAAATAAATTACAAAAGGAAGTCTGCACCAGACAGGTTTTGGTTTCATTTATAGATAGTGACACACATGTATATCTGTTAGTTAGAGTGATCAAAATAATCAGAACGAATGCCCCATGCTTCATTGTATACAAAAAATTACTGCAGTATGATTGTATTCAAACGATACTTTATTTAAAGTATTCTGAACTGAAGTCCGTATCAAATAGGCCATGTTAAAGTTCTGTGCTACTATAACGGGAAGCCAAGAATGTCATAAAGTTGTTATATTGTATGTTTCGTATGTTTTCTGTGCCTGCCCCATCCCCGTGCTTTATTGGTGAAGATTTTTTTTTTTAATAGCATTCCCAGAGTTATGAATGTATTGTCTAACAAATTGAACCTAAGTTGGTTCAACTCAACTGCCACTTTAAATCAAACCCGAATTTGTTATATGAATATTAGTTGGGTTGATATCATTGTACTTCAGGGGTAAATATCTTTTATATATATTTTATGATATCAGTAGTGTGATATGACAACATTAAGCAGGAAGGAATATTTGCCTTTGAACAAATAGCTTAAAAAACTTATAAATCATTGCCCTAAAAAGGAAAAGATATTTTTCCTTCTCACCAAAGTAATTCTCTTTGAGTACATATACATGTAGGTAATGATATGTAGACAAAAGAGAGTAAATTGTAGGCATAATATTAGAGATATCAAGAAATGATTTTCACAAAATGGGATACAAAGTGACCTTACAGTGTGACCAATTGTTCTGTGTTTGATCATGAAATTCCTGATGAATATAATGCAACATCACTGAATTATTGAGATGTGTCCAATACTGCTGCTACCTGAGCTAGTGGTTTTCTCAAAAGTGCATTAATCTAAACTGATTCAGAAATGAGTATAATGATAATAATTTACCTGCAAACATGATGCAACATAAAGTAGATGTGAATATAATACTTTGTTTTTTACTATACATTTGTTGAATAGTGATTTTAAAATAATATTTATTGAGACAAGTATCAAGGTTAGAGTATGACCTTAAACAAAACAAATGTGTCTTAAAAATCTACAGTGACAAAAATATTCATCATATTTTAGGCATTAAAGAGGTTAAAATGTGACCATTAACTATTCAAAATATTGTAAATTCAAAACTCTCAACCAATTCTGAATTCTCAGACAAGCTAAGCTCCATGCCTTAAAATTGTAACATCGACCTCATTTACACATACAAGTGAAAGCAGCGTGAGGCCGGTCTCATGCCAACTTGCACATACATGTATGTGGTAACACACAGTCAAGTAGACTGATGCCACCTTGATTTCGGTCCACCTCTGGAGGTACCTTGAGGGAGCCTTTGAGGCGGCGTGACGGCGCTTTCTTGTATGTGTAAACACAAAGCGGACTGAGGTTGGTTTTCGGGAGTCACGTGATCATTGGCTTGCGCAATAGTTGGGATACGTCATCATCTAGCTCAATTGTATTACCTCGGTATCACACGCTTTTAAGTGGCCCTGCCGCTGGCTGCCAAACCATATGGCCCGAATTCACAAAGGTGGTTTTGAAATCCCATGGTTGAGTCCATGGTTTATGTAGATTTCCTGTATAAATTACGCTTATTTTACCACACATATCAAGAAATGTCCAATGCTGATGAGCGCTTTTGTCACAGTGCGCCAAATTGATGCCTCTTACCATGGTTATCCATGTTATTTTATTCATGAGTTCACAGTTTCAAGAGGACTAATTACTCAAAACAGTGGATTCATGAATGAAATAGCGTATATAACCATGGCAACAGGCGTCAGTTTGGTGCACTGTGACAAAAGCGCGCATCAGCATCGGGTATTTTTTATACACGCGCCCGATACGCGCTAAATTAAGCGTAATTTAAACAAGAAATCTCCATAAACCATGGACTTAACCGTGGGTTTTCGAAACCACCTTTGTGAATTCGGGCCTAAGTGTAAATGGGTGTTTGTCAAGGCGCCTTCAAGGCGGCATCAAGCTGACCTTTCTGCTATGTGCAAACACACTTCGCAATTTTTTAGGAGGCGGCTTGACGCTGGCGTGAGGCCGATTCGGTTAATCCAGCCCATGTGTAAGTAGGGTCTAAGATGTAGTTCAGTTTGGCATGTGCTGAACTGGGCCCCGTCTCACAAACAGATTTCATTTGATCCAATCAACCACGGCTATGAAAAGCCAGCAACACCATCATCGAAAATGCATGTCTTATAAAAAAATCTTCAAGGAATGTTGTATATTTATTCATACATCCATCGTTGTCTTGACAATGCCTTGTGCTTTTCTTTGATTACAAAAGAACACTGTGCAAATTTCCTGGAGGAAAATTATGATGACATTGTTGGATTTCCATGTAGTTGAGGTTGATCAGACCAATTACAAGTCTTTGTAAGAAGGGACCCAAGACTGATATTTTTTTTGTACTTGATTCAGAGGTCACACACAAAAGACGAGCTTTGACTTTGTATGTGAAATCACAAGGAACGATTCCTTTCTACAATGTCACATACAAGACTGAAATACAGCATATTTGACCTTTATATCAGCAGGGCCCCATCTTACAAAGAGTTGCGATTGATCCGATCAATCACAACTATGGACGGCCAGCAACGTCAGCAACTATTATGCACGTTTGTTCAAAATATTTTGCAACTATGATGCATACTCATGCATTCATTTTTTGTCTTGAAAATTCACTGTGCTTCTCTTTGTTTATAAAGGACATTGTTCAAATTTCCTGTAGAAAAATTATGACACTGATGGATTTCCATAGAGTTAGGACTGATTGGATCAATCGCAACTCTTTGTAAGACGGGTCACATTAGCATATTATTGATCTTCATTAGAAATGTGCTGACATGATGCAAGGTAGTAATGACTTTAGAAGTGGTCTGAAATTTCATTTATGCCAATTCGTACTTTTCCACAAACAGCATATCCATTTGACCTTCTGACCTACCCATTTGACCTTTTCATCAGAAGAAAGGCTGTAACTTCCATGGACAATTTTGAGAGGTCTTAAACTCTCCTGAAGGAAGTAGGTGAAATAATGACATATCCTATTCGTCCCACCGGTCGTGTAACAAGACATTCATTATTTCAATTTGACCTCTGACCCAAAGATGAGCTTCAACTTCCTCACCATCTCATTGACATGGCAGACTTTGAGCTCCTGTAGGTCACCCAATCACCTGCAGGTCACCTGATATCCTGAAGGCCACCTGATCACTTGGGCCATCATCTTCCTTTCAATTTGATCTTGGACACAAGATGACCTTTAACTTCCTCACCACCACATTGACATGGCACAGTCTTTGAGCTCCTATAGGTCACCTGATCACTTGGATCATAATCATCCCTTTTCCATTTGACCTTTGACACAAGATGACCTTTAACCTCCTCACCATCCTACTGACACAGCACAGACTTACAGCTCGTGTACGCCACCTCGTCACTTGGGTCATCATCTTCCTTTCAATTTGACCTTTGACACAAGCTAAGTTCCTCATCATCCCATTGACATGGCACAGATTTTGAGCAACTGTAGGTCACTTGATCACATGTAGGTCACCTGATCACATGTAGGTCACCTGATCAGTTGGGTCATCATCGCCATCTTGGCAAGCACAATCACTGATAAGCATCAATCACGAAAAACAAACATCTCCTTCTCCCTTACAATCACTTTGACCTTTGGTAGTTGTATACTGGCAGGATGTCCTTGATATAATTTTGACCTTTGACCTATGGCCCTTGTTCAACTCTTTGTCTGCAGAGGTAGCGGAGCTTCTCTATAGTCCCTCTCTTCAGTGGCTGTGAGCTCTGGAATACTTCCTGTATTTTAAATAAAATTGAACAGAAAGGTTAGGGAGCTCATTAGTACATGCAGAACAGACACCTCCAGGGGAGCATTTCATGAAAACTTTTGTTAGTGATTTTCAATGGCTAATTTGCTTTTAGTCAACCAGAAGAGAGGATTTGCAGTAGTTTTTAGCAACATTCAGTGGAAATCACTCATAACTTATTTCATAAAATGCTCCGCTGGGTGCAAACTACAAAATGGTAGGTCTTAAAGTCGAAGAACCGCCAAAATTAGATCGACTCCTACAAGACTTTCAAGACTCAACTTCTTTACACACTATTGGGCTTTTGCATCCTACTAGGTACCCTTTTTACACCTGGGTGGAGGGTGGCATAGTGTGGATTGATGCCTCAACAAAGGATACAAAGCTGTGGAAGGATTTGAACACATGAGCCTTGGATTGCAAGGTGAGAGTTAAGAACCACTACAGCACAACGCTTCCGATTCGAGCTGTGATGAGGGAAAAATTGCTGGTTGCCATCATTTATTTCATACGCTTGTTTCAACAAAAAAATACAAGAATTTCTACCGAGGTGTTTCTGAATAGTACTTACCTCTAAGAATGTATGGCAGTCGATATTTGCGGATGCTGCTGTGACCTTCTTGAAGACATCGACGAGCGCTGAAATGTTGGTGGCTCTGATGATCTCCTCTTCGTTTCTTTTGATAAGTGAAAGGCAGACTCTGAAAAGGATCTTGGAACCTTCGTAGAATAGACAGTCCCATATTCTTAGTACCGTCTGGTGATGGAAAAAAGTTGGAAACAATGTGAACAGCACTGTCTAGTATATCCAAATTCTCATTATCGTAATGAGAGATTTCAAGTATATCTTAATACCCATCTTGGCTAATGTCCACTTGGTCTAGTACAACTTTAGTGCACATGATTAAGTTGACTGTTTATAAACCAAATGTTCATTTGACAACATGATAAAAAAGGAGGAATGTAAAAGACCATTCTCATTACTCTTTCTAAAACTAGTTTACTGGACACCGATTCAGGAAACCAGTTTGGAAGATCGCTTTGCTATTGTTCAAACTTGATCACAAGAAAGTGGTTTTCAAAATTACTTCACATAAAGCGAACTTGTTGCTATGGAAATGCTCTCCGTGGGTTGACACGTTTTGCGCAAAATTTGAAACGGCAGCGTAGGCATTCTACACCTGTCGTGTGGAGTAGCCCGCTCAAAATGTGTGAAGATCGCTTCCCGAAAATCGGTTGTGTCCTCACTTATGCTAAAACCAGTTTAAAAAGGAAAACCGATCTAGAAAACTATACTCCGAGTTGGTTTTCTGAACCGGTTTGCAAGATCGCTTCCAAGATCACTTCGACCGTTCTCACTACACAGGTAGTGAGAATGGTGTCTAGGACCAAGTGATAGTTGGATGAAATGAAAATTATACCAAACTAATTGTAGACCAAGTGACTTTAGCCATGATGGTATTTGACGATCTAAAAATTAGACTACTACTAGTACTAGTAGGCCAAGTGCATAGAAACCATGTTGAAGGACTGGGGAACGAAAGCAATGCATTTCCCTTTTTACCTATTTCTCTCCATTCTCTCTCTTCTTGTTTCCATCTCTTTTACCTCTTCTCTTCTAGTAGTAAGATGGGATGTTTCTGTGCTTAAAGTGTAACAGACATTACTCTGTTTCGCCTAATACTGAGCATTGTGTTTCCATGTCCCACATGAAATATGGGATTTATTGTTAAAATGCTTTGTGTTATCATACTTTCTTACATTGTTTGATGTAAAAGTGGAACAATTCAAAATTCAAATTCAGAAGGAGGCACGATGGCTCAGTCAGTAGAGCGGGGGATTCGTATTCCGGTGACCCGGGTTCGATTCCCACTTGGTGCGCTAGTGCCCTTTGGTAAGGCATTAATCCTCATTACCAGGTCCTTCAGAGAGGACCTTCAGCCATAGGTCCTCTGGTTGCTTGCTTACAAGCATTCATGCTTTCTTTATAGCAATCAGGTAAAAAAATCTCAATCAATCAATTCAAACTCACCTCCACAGGAAGTACATCTAAGAAGAGACAGATGAACCATTAATAAATGCTTTGTTTTATCATAATTTCTTACATTGTTTGATGTCAAAGTGGAACAATTCTGATTCCAAATTCAAACTCACCTCCACAGGAAGTACATCTAAGAAGAGACAGATGAACCATTAATAAATGCTTTGTTTTATCATAATTTCTTACATTGTTTGATGTCAAAGTGGAACAATTCTGATGCAAAATTCAAACTCACCTCCACAGGAAGTACATCTAAGAAGAGACAGATGAACCATTTGGTGGTTGGTATTGACCAAGGGACCTGTTCTTTCTCCATATGCCTGGCTACGTCAGGACATTTCTCCTTGATCAGCTCACCAAGTACTTCCTGGTCTGTCTTTAAGCCACTCATGTGAGGTACATAGTAATCTGAAGAAAGAAATAGTAAATATTATTATCCATAAAGAGCCTTTTATAGGACATCAAAATGATGTGCCTATAGCAGAGCGTACTGCACGATGCGCCAAAATCTGACAAAACACAAAGAGCATATTGCATGATGCGCCAGAATCTGTCAAATTCTCATATACAAAACTTTCTGTGCAATATCTTTCTGTGATACACGGTTGAATAAATAGTGACCAGAAAAGATGAAATTATGTTGGATACCAGGAATATTCTGCTTGTTAGGGTCAATAATGCACTCATCTACAATTCATGCAACTATCCCCTAATTCGCAGAGAATGTCTTGGCTCCTATTCTAACCAGTAAATATAAAGATTATATTGCATACCGGGAACATTCCACTAGTTAGGGACAAATATGCAGTCATCTACAATTCATGCAATTATCCTGTATTAACTGGTAGAACATGTCTAACCTCCTGTTCTGAGCCATCTACGCTGACACCTACTGACATTTCATGTATGGGCAATTCCTACATATTTAGATTCTGTGGCCCATATTCTGATGTCAGGCTGAACTTGGTCTTTGCTCAAATTATGGGAAGCCAAAAAATAACAAAATTTTGGGCACATGTACACAGTATGTTTCTTATGTTTAATTTGCTATTTCCTCATTCTTGGAAAGCTGCTCACATCCGACATCACAAATCCAAAACTGAAGTTCTAATAACTTTTTTCATCTTTGATGGACTTTCCTCAAACCTTCACCAATACTTTGTTTATTATTTTTTCTGCTAATTTTACAATAAACTTTTTAATCTGGGTGAACTTCCTCTTTAAGTGTTTTATATAAAAATCTAAAGAAATACCTGGCAATATGTTGGTCGTTAACTGAAGCAGTAAAAAGAAACAATTCTCTTCGTCTTGTAAGACAAGCAGCATGAGGGCGACAATGAAGTTGAGACCCTGGCAGTAACCGACCTCGGGCCGATGATGGGCGAACGCTACAAGGACGTTAGACAAGGCTGTTCGTTTGCTGTACTGGGCATCGTTGCTGAAGTGAATGTTATCTGGGAATGTTCGATGAAGATCTGAAAAAGAAAACAGATAGATTGAAAAGATTAAGGAAAAAATATCAAATATGCACAGTTACAAGGACTGGAACCTTGCAGTAACCGACCTCGGGTTGACGAAGGGCGAATTCTACAAGAACGTTAGACAAGGCTGTTTGATTGCTGTACTGGGCATCGTTGCTGAAGTGAATGTTATCTGGGAATGTTCGATGAAAATCTAAAAAACAAAATGGATAGATTGAAAAGATTGAGGAAAATATGCAAAATATCTACAGGATTAGGAAGGCAGTAACCTCACAGTAACCGATTTCCAGTCAATGATGGACAAACTCATCAAAGCTGTTGGTTTGCCATACTGGGCATCGTTCCTGAAATGAATGTTGTCTGGGCAGGAATGTTCGATGAAGGTCTTAAGAAAAAGAGGATATCTTTTAAAAAATAATTAATGATGTTTTTAAAAGGTATAAAAAGAATTTGCAAATACAGAGCAGCACAGATATTCATTGGTTGGAGCACCATGCTCTCACACAAACTTGGACTAGCATTAACACTTCTCTTGAAGTAGTAAGATTGTGACTATAAAAACATCAGGAAATCTTAAATACCCCATTTTAATAGCATAAAGTAGTAACACATTCTTACAGGGTGGTTTGAGCTAATGCCACCATGTACACTTTGAAATAATATTACTTTAAAATGTAGATTTCTGCTGTAACACATGTTCATGTACTTTGACAAGTTCAGTGTACTAAAATGTCAATTGATATCACAATGTACTGTTATCATCTAAACATTGAATAAAAAAAGAGATGTGTCAGGATTTCCTAGATGTAATAGAACTGATATTTTTTATGATAAAAATCTCAAGAGAGTTGTGAATTGAGCAACTGGCTTTATATATTGAGGCCAATAGTTCAATTTGGCTCTCAACTTTTTAAGACCCTTTCTACTTAACAAGTTAGTCAGAATTGACAGGATTTTTTTTCATTATGGGGAACAAAACATTTTCAGTAGGTGGTTTAAGACCACCTCGAAGTACGTCAGTTCCAAGTATTCTCTGATCGGGAAATTTACCCCGATCAGAAAATACCCGCTAAATAGTAGGTACTTGGCGAAATTACGAGAACTTTCGCGGGGATTTTTCCAAGGTCGCAGGTATTTTGGCGATGTGAAAGCAAATTACGGTAACTTTTAGCCCAGCGTGTAGTTGGGCACGGCGCCGTGGGTGGCTACTGGGCTAGTGATTTTGAATCTCGCGCCTTGCCTGCTTATCAGACCATACTATGCGCATGCTCGTAACTTCAGGAACTTATCCCGAAGAGTATGTTACGGGGCAGTGTGAATGCAGGAATAATTAATGGGTATTTTTTAGCCGAAAAAAGTTCCCGTAATTTAACAGGGATTCTTGTGATCGAGGCGGTTTGAAACCACCTTTTTCCATACACTTCTTTTTGTTCTTAAACTGTGAGGGGGGGGGGAGTTGGGCAGTGCCAGGTTATTTTAATGGGGGAGGGGGGAGATAAGAGGACCTTGTTTTCATAAGACTGCAAGCACAGACCTTTGTGTGTTTTTTGCAATTCGAACAGTGCATAATGCAGAGTCTGAAGTAATGAGAATTCACAATGTACTGTAGCTACCTCTATCAAAACAGTTATTTGAAAGAGATTGGCATCTAGTCTTCACTCTAAACATGTGTCAAATACGAGTCTGTACTTGCAAACTATGTCAATTGGATAACAGAGGTATTAAAGAGTTATTTCACTTTTTTCTTGATTCTTTCTCTCCTTCTTTCTTCCGTTTTTTGCACTACTTGAAATGTCGGGGGGGGGGGGAGCTTGAAAAATGTCCATGAGATTTTCCTACAAACTAAACTGACTCAAAGAGTCAACATGTTTGTCACATCGGTTCTTTATACGTCAACACCGCATGCTTTGGGTGCTTTCGGGATTTCTCAGCACTTTCTGCTGGATGAGGAAAACAAAATGACCTTTCAAGGAACTCCCTCCTCTCGTCCACAACCCGTTTACATTTCCCAGTGTACTCCACTTATAATGGCTACTAAATTTAATCACAAACAGCTTACTAAACACCTACGGCCATTAAAGTTAAGGGCCGATGTTTGCTCAAGGAAAATGAATATCCCTGGTCGATAATGACTTGGACTACAACCCTCCTGTCCTGCTGGAAGCAGGCGATTGATTTTGCTTATTCAAGTGCGTTAGTACGGGTATATTGCTTCCTGAGACAAAATATCATTATAATCAAGGCAGGGAGGGCAGTGACATGAATAAAAGAGAGCTGTAAGATGCTAGAGAATGATGAAAACACCTGAAATTGAAAGGGCTCACATAAGGTGGTTTCAAACCGCCTCGATTCCAAGAATACCATTAAATTACGATAACTTTTTTGGGCTAAAAAATATCCATTAATTATTCCTACATTCACACCGCCCCGAAACATACATGTACCCTTCGGGATAAGTTCCTGAAGTTACGAGAATGCGCAGTATGGTCTGATAAGCAGGCAAGGCGCGAGATTCAAAATCACTAGCCCAGCAGCCACCCACAGCTCCGCGCCCAACGACACGCTGGGCTAAAAGTTCACGTAAATTACTTTCACATTGCCAATATACCTGTGACCTTGGAAAAATCCCCGCGAAAGTTCTCGTAATTTCGCCAAGTACCTACTATTTAGCAGGTATTTTCTTTTGGGGAAATTACGCGTAGTTTGCTTTCACATTACCAAAATACCCCATATTTTTTGATCGGGGTAAATTTCCCGATCAGAAAATACCTGGAACTAACGAACTTCGAGACAATCTGAAACCACCTATACTTTTCTAAGCCTACAGAGGAAAGGAAAAGAGAGCTGAAATTAAGCTGAACATCAAAAGCAAAATTAGCTATATTCAGCATATAGCTGTATGATAGTGAAGAATGCTCCATTTGTCCTATTAAAGCCTTTGGACATAAAGGCCCGAATTCACAAAGGTGGTTTTGAAAACCCACGGTTGAGCCAATGGTTTAGGCAGATTTCATGTATAAATTACACTCATTTTACCGCATATCGGGCGCTTGTATAAAAAATGTCCAATGCTGATGCGCGCTTTTGTCACAGTGCGCCAAATTGACGCCTGTTGCCATGGTTATCCAAGCTATTTTATTCATAAGACCATCGTTTTTATTCATGAGTCCACTCTTCGAAAAGTGGACCCATGAATAAAATAGCGTACCTAACAACAGCAACAGGCGTCAATTTGGCGCACTGTGACAAAAGCGCGCATCAGGAATGGAATGTTTTATACACGCGCCCGATACGCGCTTAATTAAGCGTAATTTATACAGGAAATCTGCATAAACCATGGAGTCAACCGTGGGTTTTCAAAACCACCTTTGTGAATTCGGGCCGAAGAGAGCAAATCAATATGTTCATTTACTTGGTTCACCATAGATTTGCAATTCTGAAATTTACATACCTCTTTTTTTCCTTTTATTTTTCTTTGGTTATAAAGCCCTAAAGTTTTTGTGGACTGGTCGATAAACACATTCATTCTCATATTTTTAACACGTCTAGTTTATCTTTGAACAACCTCTTTCTCCCTATCCCCTATAGAGGGCAGTGCCACGGGAAGGGGGGCAGGGGTTGACTGCCCCCATATGACTTTTTTAATGAATAGTAGTGAAAAGGGGGATACAAAAGTTAAATGGTAATTTGACAGGAATGGAAACGGAGAACATATAAATATATCTATTTGGAGTGATGAAGATTTTAATTGAGATTCAATCAGAATTTCCATATTTACTAGTACATACTTGACTTCCTTTATCGACAGATAACCAAACTATAATAATATTCTTGTTTGGACAGGTCAGTGCTTCCTGAAAGAAGATCTTAAACAATCAACAGTTGTATGGAACATTCTGACTTTGCCAACATGTACTGATTTTCCTCCTGTGTATAGGGTTTCTATTTGAATTGGATGCTGACCAAATAAAGAGGGAAAAAAAACATTTTTATTAAAACTCAAGAGTCAGTCTTTAAAAGTACAGTAAAGTTCTGGGGAGTCTTACATGAAGTGCCTTGTCATTGATTATTCACTGGCTAATTTGCCCTGGGCCAATCAGGTGCAAAGATTTCAGTAGCTTATAACAGCTGTCAGTAGAATTCACTACGGCTATTTCTATCATAAAACACTCCCTAGGTCATAATTGAATTGTGGAATTAACTGTCTTGGGAAGATCGTGAAATGTTCAATTATCCAGGCATTCCAGGGGGAAGGAGTGGCGGAAGATGCAGGCGCATCACGCAAAATTCCAAAATCTAATGGCAAACCAAGTAAAAATACTGTAATTGAACAACCCGTAAATTGAGTACCGGTAATGACCCTTTTTATTTTTCCTGTCAAATTTTTCAGACAAATTTGCACCCCATAAAAAGTCTGACTGTCTGGATCTTGCCTGAAAGTATTCAGTAGGCCTATATGCAATTCTACAATTCAAAGTAAAAAAATATGTCAGGAAAAACACATAAAAATGGTAATTTTCACTCACACCTACATCATAATCATTCATAAATCTGTTTTTTCCCCCTCAACCTTCTGCAAGCACTCAAAAATCAATTTGAAAATTTCAACATGTGATATGTTGCTGCCAACAAGCACTCATGTCCATCAGCGGCCATTCCATGTACCCTACATGTATGTACACGTAAATGGTATTTAGACTTGTTGATATCATATTATTATAAATCATGTGAAGTACAATATTGATAGTACAAACATGTACCTGCAAAATTCATATAGTGCTTTTATTTTTTTAGGGCTGCATAAATGTACTATTACCCCAGATTTTAGCATCCTGGCTACCCTGATTTGGAGCACAAACCTTCAGGGAATACCTTCCTACCAGGACCCAATTACTACACCTGGGTGGAGGGTGCCAAATAAAGATACAACAATAATTGCCTTGCCAAAAGTGCTGTGCAGAGTGGACTTGAGCCTCAGACCTCACCTTTTAAAGACCAGAGCCTTCAGTTTAGCACTGATACCCCTTTCATAAACCCAATTAAAATGAATTAGGCGGCTAATAGCAGCATAATTTGGTCGTAAAATTGGAGGAGGACAAGAGTTATCCGCATTACTCTGATGCTGCTATTATCCGCATAATAGCGGCATCGGGATAAGATTTTGAGTTTATGAACGCATTTCCAAATAATGCGGATAATTGCCATGGTGCGGTCACAAGGTCACCCTTTTCCAACACAACCGCATCGGACGGGGCGTGTCCAGTTGTCATGGCGATAATCCGCCTTTTTCAGGACGGGCGCTCGTAAAAATAATGCGGCTTATTTTCGGAGTTTACGAACGCAATTTTTATTGAATTATCCGCATTACTCTTAGGCGGCTAATTGGAGGATAGGTTTATGAAAAGGGTATGAGTCACCTGGATCTGTCATTATTTAGAAGACAGTTAACAGTAAAATTCAAATTGAACAACATACATGTAATTCTATAGGCCTACAACCCGCTATAGTATATTAGGGATGTTATTTTATTCAAAGATAAATTTTAATTTCTGAAATGTAAACAATAGTCACTATTTAAGGCAAGCAATAAATATTACAAATTGAACATTGATGTTTACATTTAAAAATCAATTGTTTTAAATTCAAACAATAACTTCATCAGTTCATAGAGCAAACTAAGTTGTATCAAGAGTGCTTGTACTTTGTTTTATTGGCTGGATAAAGATTGAATGTTTATTTGCATGCTAAAAGGTTAATAAAACACATTTCTACTGTATAATAGGCCGTATCAACTTCTGTACACACGCTGCATAACCTAATACTGTTTGGGTACAGGTGCCATAAAATGTTATAAAAACATGATAAAGTACGACTAAACTGGGATTAGAGTAAACATGATATTAACAGAGTTGCATAACAACTGTTGTCAAGATAATTGATATCCAGTCCATTACGGTAATAATGAATTGTTCACTAATACGTGGAATTTTAAGACGCTGATTCAAAGAGTTTTTATTTGATTTCATCTGCACTGTAACATCTCATAAAGAAACTATACAACAGTGGCAGTGTCATGTCCATCCTGAATACTTTTTCACCTGGCGAGTGTTTTACAAAGCATCTTTGCAGTGATTTTTATGGACAAATTCGTTAAGAGCCAATCAAACACAAGGATTTCAGTAGCTTATAACATGAATTCTGGTGAAAATCTGCAATGAAATGCTCCCCAGCATCTTGTCAGCAATTTACACTGACACAAATTTGTTCCAGAATTAAGAGCCAATCAGAGGCAAGGATTTTAGTAGTTTATAACAAAAAATCTGTAAGAAACACTTTTTGTTTAATGAAATGCTCCTAAGCATCTTGTGATTTTCACTGATATATTTTTTCTGAGCTAATCAGATGCAGGGATTTCAGTAGCTTATAACAAAAAGTATGTGAAAATCACTGTATGTGTTTCATGAAAGGCTCCCCAGGTTCTGTTGACTGCACAGTGGTAATACAATTCAATTTGAAAGGCGATATGGACTTCAACGGTTCTATCCATCAATCATTGTGCTTTCAAATCTTATCCCGAGAAACATTACCCCCTACAGTCACAATCAATCATAAAATTTTATCAGATACAGAGAAGTGCATTTGTTTGGTCATGGTGTGATTACCGTACCCACAGTAGCACGCATGTAAATGTATACCCTCACTATTCTGCATAATGCACATACATGTACTGTCATGTAATTTACTCTGTAAATGTTATGAGTGGTAATCACTAATAATTCACTCTACGTGCACATGTACACCTGTACATGTAGCTCTTTAAAAAGACAATGAATTCAGCTTTTTAGACAAAAATTTGGCTGTTTCACTACCAAAGAGCTACCGGTATTTTTATTTTGCCCTTTTCAAGTAATAAGTGTACGAGCGAGTTTACACTCTTCTCAGAGCTAACGCTCCGTCTACGCGAGCTGACGTTCAGTGACACATAAAGGTCTACTTTCATCTCCATGTAAATAATAAGTAGCAAACTAGATAAGGAGAGTTTTTCAATTCATGAAAACCAAACAGTGTCGCTAGAAATATACTATTCTATTCTAGCAAAAGATATATTTAGCTCATCAAATCTGTCAACACCTGCAAAAGATTATGTTTGTAAATATGTGCCTTATGAGCTTGAATACTGGGCAATTCCATAAAAATAATCAACCTTTTTATATATCCAACCCCCATTTTTTCAAGTTTTAGTTCCCCTCATTAACTGGAGATGTCATATATTTTCTCTCAATTTAAAGAAAAGGTTAATAAATACACAACTTTTTTATACTTTCCTTCCTTCTCTCTTTTTCTTCCTCTTTTTCTTCCCTTTGTCCTCTGTTTTTACTTTTAATAATACAGGTACTTGAAAATCATAGAGGGTGGTAAGTCACCCCTAGTCTGCAGGCACAGACCCTCATTGGAACTTTGATCAACAAGTGTGCCTCCACGCAAAGACTAGCACATACAGCCTTCAGTACACAAGGCATAAAGTAGGCTGCACATTCAGACCCCTATTTCGAGTGAAGGGTTTGCCCAGCAGACTAAGCCACCCCTACCCTCCCCCCACCCCTCCCCTATGTGGCACTGCCCTTTCTTCCTGATACTGGAGGCTGAGATGAGCTAAAATCATGTCACTTCTACATGGAGGAGGATCCAGAAGTGGTGATTTAGTTTCAACATGTTTGCATAATAATTCACATGCCCCAAAGCTGATCCGGGCTCTGTTTACACAAAGCTTGGCGATTGATCATGAGCTGATTTCTATGATCGATTGCATTGATTGTTGCGTATGATCTATTGTAAGAATCTGCCTTACGATCAACTGCTTAGCTTTGTATTACGGGGCCCTCATGAAATTCGAAGTGGGCTTGAAATTATCAAATGCCTCTTTATTATCATCGTAATGGCGGCACAACAGCATGCATATATTCATCTCTTTAATAGCGAAATGGAATATCAAAATTTCTATTCAATATGTGAATAATAAGGAATGATTCAACTGACATACATTTGAATGGGCAGAACTATATCACAACACATGCTACTTTAAGAGTCAAGTCCACCCCAAAAAATCTTGATTCAAATAAATAGAGGAAAATATACTATAATGTTCACTGAAAATTTCATCAAAATCGGATGTAAAATAAGTTATGGCATATTAAAGTTTTGCTTATTTCTCACAAAACAGTGATATGCACAAGTCAGTGACATGCAAATGAGTTAGTCAGTGATGTCCATCACTCACTTTTTTTTTGTTTTTTATTGTTTGAATTATAAAATATTTCACTTTTTTAGGATTTGACAGTAAGGACTAACTTCCCCTACAGAAATTTAAGCGTGCCGCATGCTAGACATTGCTAGTAACTAGCATGCGACTAGCAGGGCGCTTGCTTAATAAGCAAGGGCATGCTAGCAAACAGTACCTGCTCGCTAAAAGATCGCTTAACTATTACTCTGCACGCATATTACACGCTTATTAAGCTAGCCGCATGCTAGTTACTAGCATGCCACAAGCTTGCGCAAGCTAGTCGCACGCTTGCTGCAAGCTTGAAAATTTCTGTGGGGGTTTACGGAGTCATTAAACAATGTTAATTCCACATGTTCAGGGAGGAATTAATCGTTATTTCACTTGACAATGAGGAAAATTTGAATATTTCATATTTCGTATAATAAAATACAAAGAAATAGTGGGGATGATGTCATCAGTCTCCTCATTTGCATACCGACCAGGATGTGCATATAGTTAACTGTATTGTGAAATTAAGCGAAACTTTAAAACGTCATAACTTTCTTATTTTACATCGAATTTTGATGAAATTTACAGTGTTATGTTTGTTGGATTTTTCTCCTTTTATTCAAATCAAGTTTTAGTTGGGGTAGACTTGTCCTTTAATGATGACAGGACAGCATACGACTGTTCATCTCAATAAAGAAATGGAAAATCAACATTTCTAATAAATGCATTTTGTTTTGAGATGAGAAATAATCTGAAACTAAAACTGACGAAACTTCTCCATTATTTTGACTTTCAAATAATATTTACAATAGCTGAATATATAAAGCGCTTTTGCCTGAGGATACAAGGCGCTGCTATCATTACCCCGGCTTTAGCTCGAAGCTACCATCACCGGCGCTCAGTGCATTCAAGGAAATAATCCTGCCGGGTACCCATTCACCTCTCATGGGTCAGTGCAGCACAGTGTGGATAAATTTCTTGCTGAAGGAAAACATGCCACAGCTAGGATTCGAACCCACGACCCTCTGTTTGACCCTCTGGATTGAATTATTACAAGAAGAGCTATATCAATTTTACATGACATCACAATGCAAAATGCAATACTGACTTTATTACGCAGACCATGTAGTAAGTAGCAGCCATACTACTTTTAACAGTCTGAAAAATTGACAGTTTTGGAGTGCATGACTATCACCCAAATGCTGCTTTAATGCTGAAACTTAAGCTTTGGCCTCTAAAGGGGGGGGGGCGGCAATCTAATCAAATACATGTAGTTGCAAGCTTCTAATTAGGTGAAAGACTTGCAGTGCCCTTGGTTCTGCTGAAATCAAACGCATTCACACCTCTTCTCTGTGATCAGGCTATGAAAATCAACACAATAGTGCATGAGATGAGGCGATCAATAACCCTCACTCAGCAAGCATGACATTTCACACTCGTACTTGGACCGAGGGGGGAAGGGTTATATGCGCCCCCTTTTGAAATGATTCCTGACCAACAATAGCAGGATTTTAATAGTAAATATGCAGATTGGGAATCATATAGTGAGCTGTGAATCATACAAAGTTATTACACTGTAAATTTTTCATTCCCTCTTTCCATTATTAACCATGTCTATATTAACTTGTGAATCAGTTTTTGAAATGCATAGATTCTTTCCCTCGATCATCTTAGATTCAGGAATGGGGGCACTTGATGTACAAAAAATTCTAAAATTTAAACAATACAAAGAAAGATTCCCACCCCCCCCAAAAAAAAGGAAATAATTAAAAAATAAAATAAAAAATAGAATATAAAATATAAATGAATAAAAAATAAAATGAATAACATTATTAAAACAAATAAATAAATGATATATATGATAATAAAAATATAAAATAAAAAATGGATAAAGGCAAGCCCCCCCCCCACCCCCCTTCAGATATGAGATTTGGTTATATATCTTGACTGACTGCAACAGTTGGGAGAAGGTTGAGATACAAAACAGGGGCCCGTCTTACAAAGAGTTGCGTTTGATCTGATCAATCGTAACTATGGAAAGCCAGCAAAGTCAACATGTAAGAATGCATGTTTGTGCAAAAAAATGCTAAATATGAATGTATATCCATAAATTCATTGATTTCTTGACAATTTGATGTGTTCTCCTTTGTTTACATAGGACATTTTGCAAATTTCCTGTAGAAAAAAATTATGACACCAGTTGATGGATTTCCATAGAGTCGATCAATCGTAACTCTTTGTAAGATGGGGCCCAGAACTAGTGGCAGTTATGATCAATAAAATTCAAAACAAAAGTGAGACTTCAAAAGACTGGTGATAGTATTCAGTCGTTGAAATGGCCTTCTATCCTTTGGTCTGGATCTGGAAGACACTGGATACGCCACTAAATATCGACTGTTCAGTGCTTTCCAAAGCGGATATTGAAGCGAGCCAGTTATTGAGGGTAACGGGCAGAAAATTGACAGCCCTGATGAATATCAACCCCAATTTACCTTGATACTACAATTTAGATGTTTTCATTTCACGCCAACGAACTTCAACATGCTCCAGAAAAATGCATTCAGTCTCCTCCGCAAATTGGAAGATCTATGCAACGATTAAAGAAAGACCTATTTTGGCAATAAAAGTGAAATTGAGTGAGGGATGTTGATTCAGGTCTGTGATAAATGTCTCTCTAAATAATTGGCCCACTTTATATATGCTGCTTCTTGCAGAATGCAAAATCTAATTTACAGCCTGATTTTCCGATTTCTACGAAAGGAGCGAGAAGGTTGCAGGTTTCATCTGTTCAATTAATCTTTTTTTTTTTTGCTGAGTTTTCTTGTCTTTCTGCTTGACTTATCTTGATCTTGATGCAATAATGATTGGCATGGCAAGCATGACGTGACTTGAGCTTCAATGATGATTATCTCGTCCCCCTCTTGTCTCGCTTTGTCTGCCTCAAGCTCTGACTTTGTCTGGCTCGTCATTCCTTTATGATTCTATTTTTAAGGAGTCCTCCAGAATATTCTTTTTGTTGTGCCCCATGATGAATTTTTTTCAGTATAATAACTTCCACTTTCTCCCACCTCTCTACTTCTCTTGCAGCCTCTATGCATACTAACTTCCACTTCCATTCTTTTTCTATCTCTCTCCCTTTCTTTCTTACTTCACAGCAAAAACTGTGGTGTTAACCAGTGTACATAGAGGACCACACCAGTTCTTTTACACCTGTGTTAAATTGGTGGTGTTGGTTTTACACCTGTAGGTGTTATTACAACACCTTTGGTTGTTACATTTACACTCTTTGGTGTTATGTCCAATCTCTAGGGTGTTATTTTAACACCTCAGGGTGTGGTCCTCTATTAACACCAATTGGTGTCAGTTTTAACACCACAGTTTTTGATTCTCCATTTTGCTCATAAGCTCTTTGCAAAACAGTTTTTTTTTCTCACTCTATCCAACCCTCATCACCACATGTTAATCTGTTACTTTAGTAATATGTTTCATTTTATCATACTGCAAGAAATATGAAATAATTCAACTTTTAGCTTTGTTGGCATAAAAAACCATACATACACTGTAGCTTGACTCCACAGGTTGTGGAAACATCATTAAAGTAAAAATTTATATTTAAATCAACGATCAAAAGCTTTTTATCATCAAATATGCAAAAATAAAATATTTCATTTTGAATACTTAACTATAGAAACAGACCAGGGGTCCGTTGCAGAAAGAGTTGCCTTATAAACATAACTCAAATAATCAATCGCAAGTCCCAAATGCGCGCTGTTGATTGGTTGAAAATCAAGTTGCGCATGATTAGAGTTGCGATTGATTGCAACTCTTTCTGTAACGGTCCCCTTCTCTACACATTGGTTATTATGAATAATACTGTTAAAACAAAATTTCTATTCAAAATATTGTAAGTCACAGGACAATCTACTATCTTATGCGGATATGAAATAATTACCAGAGAAGAAACATAAAAATGCTGTACCTAAAACATATTCATCCATCACGTAATACAAAATGAGACTCACCTATATTGATAACTTCTACAATATCTGGGTCTTTAGGAGCATCTAGAAGATGTTGATATAAACCCGGGTTTTTCTTCTTGAGTTTAAGCGCACCACTCACCATCATCCACACCGTCCCTCTGTGTTCCGATGGGATACCCTTACGGATGTACCGCTTCACTGCAAAGAAAAACAAGACATTACTTTTGTATTGTATTAAAGTAAATGTAAAATGTAAAAGGTTAAGAATCAGACAACAAGCTTCAACAAATACATACATGGAGGTATCATAATGCAGTAATGGAAAGATCAAAAGTATGCAAGCATAGGGATCATTGGAGCATCCACACCGCTCCACTGTGATCCGATGGGACACTCTTGCGGATGTACCGCTTCGCTGCAAAAAAAAACAAGACATTGTTTTTGTACTGTAAGTAAATGTAAAAGGTTAAGAAGCAGACAGCAAGCTTCAACAAATACACTGGAATGCAGTAATGGAAAGATCAAAAGTATGCAAGCACTTCTACAGTTGTATATAGGGATCCTTGGAGCATCCACGCCGCCCCTCTGAGCTCATATGGGATCCCATTACGGATGTACTGCCTCACTGCAAAGCAAAACAAGATGATATCACGTATCATGCTGGAGAGTGAACAAACAAAAAAAGATTCTCATTTCGTGTCCATTGTCTACATGTACGAATAAATGTCAGATATTTAGCCAGAACTTGGCACATTGCACAGCCTTCACGCAGCAATCAGGTCTTTTGAGCTACTTTGCTAATTGGAGGTTTATAAAGGGAACTGGAGGAGTGTTACATGGTTTGTGGAAAGCGTATCCCCACTTTTTCATGTTGGATTTACATCTGCCCATTTCTGTACAAATGACATCGGTTGGGAGACTTTCATATCTAGGACCGAGGAATAACCTTCATTGTAGCGCAATCACCCCTTGGCCCTTTTAAGAGTTGGTGTATCCTATTCCATCCTTTCATTTTTTTTAATTGAATAATTCTTTCATATCTATGGAAAGCAACAATATGAGAGGATAAACCATAAAGATCTATGTGACTCACGTTATGCTTTAAAGTGATTGGTTAACATTTTTTGACTTTAAAAAAAATCTGAGCTAGAAGGTCACACTTGTCACCTGTGTCTGTGATATGTTACAAAAATGAAGCCCAGAAAAGATTGCGTTCAAAAATAATTATTTAGTGCTTCAAAACTTGAAATATAAAGTGACCGGAAACACACTCTTACTTTTATCCCATACACTTATGTGTACTATTTAGGCGTCTATAAGACGCCTATTTACAAAATCGGGGTTTGCCTTGTAGTTTTAGCTTTTCATTCTCAATAATGTTTGTTTTCAGGGTTTATTAGTTCTAATACATGCACTTGTATCACTTGTTTCATCTTGGTTTAAGAATTTTTCAAATCGGCTGCTCACAAAGTTAAACGATACCTTTAAGCAATAGCAAGATTTTGCAATTGCAAAGGGGACGTATTCTAGAACATAGTAAATGCATTAAAAATACCCGTCAAATCACAATGAACAGCTGACAGGTCTTTGTAAAAAAATGGTGAACTGGGTCAGCAGATCATTATAAGATTCTTACCTGACGAAAAATGCAAATATTTTGTTTGTCCAGAGTCAGACGAAACTGCTATTTTGATTCACCAATTTTTTACAAAGGTTGCTTTTTCATGAAGGGTCTTTGACAATAGATTTTCCAAGTTCCAGAAAGTTTCTGCAAAGTGGTTTCAAAAACTCCCTAATATAATATATTATAAAACGGGTTCAAGGTTGTAGCCAATGGTGAGTGCGTATTCAAGTCACGTGTTCATGCTTTAATTGTGCGCAACCTCCCAGTCGTGCATTTTTCGTGCAGCACTGTGCATTTTTTGTGCAGCACTGTGCAATTTTTGTGCAGCAGCATTAGTTCCAATAGCACGTAAAAAGTGATACGCGTTCAGTAAGAGGCTGGCTATGATTTTGATGTGCTTACTTAGGCGCGCATAGTAGATACAACTGTGATGTCATAAATGACAGTCTTGTGATCTCTTCGTCTGTGCGATCGTACACAAGTTGGAGGGATTTAAACAAGATTTCCATTAAAAATTCATTTTGCCGACCCGTTTTATAAAACAATTAATGCACATTTTAAGATTTGTGATGTTAGTGACGATGCAAGCAACTCTCGGGCATTCACAATATTATGCAAAAGCACTCGGTGCAAGCGCTTTTTGCTTTCGCATAATATTGTAAATACCCTCGAGTGTGCTGCATCGTCATAACACACTCATAAATGTGCATTAATTGTATAATATCATATAATACAATATAATATGTACATGTATGATTAACATCCCCTGAGAAAGATCTAGCCAATGCAGTGACACATGATGCACCACACACAACTCAATATTCATATGCAATTTCAAGTAACACTTCAAAAGATCCACAGGACCCTGTTTTTATGAAATTTATCTTTTTTAATAGAAAATCAATTATTACATTTAACAGTAAAAACTATTCAAATCACTGAAATTGATTGGCTGATAGTAAAATTGTTACAAAAAACTGTAAATTTGTTATTATAAGAAGTTTATATGAAACAGGTCCCAGATCTGCTATCTAATGCAGATATGAAATGATTACTGTATCACTTACTGTAAGCAACATAAAAATACACTGTGGTAAAACTAATTCTTTAATTCGAGAGTTACAGATAAATACCAGTTCCGGCAACAATCTTGAATTGAGCTTGAATAGAATCTAATGAAATTACCACCAAAGTGTTTGTATACATGTATTTATAAAAAGTATGTGCCAAATAGCTCTGGTAGAAAAAGAGTAATTGCTGAAAAATGAGCAAAATAACCACAGAATTCCATTAAATGTCGGGTATTTTTCTTGCAATATTTATACACTGTCCCACACTTGCTTTTCTGTGTTAGTGATCATCAGAATTGTCGATTTTGAGCTAACATTTCATGAGATATAGCTTACATTAATTCACCAGGGGGCCGTTTCATAAAGCTGTTCGTAAGATAAGAGCGACTTTAAGAACGACTGGTGAACCTTTCTTACGCGCTTAACCATCGCCAATGTATATACCATTTACCACAAGAAAGGATCACCATAAAGTCGCTCTTAACTTACGAACAGCTTTATGAAACACCCACCCGATGTATGATAATATTTTGACAATGTATATAAGCTTGATTTAGGACTTTCTCATGAAATAATTGTTTGCTGCAACTACTGTCTTTTTACCTTTAATTTCTATTGCTACTGATTTATAATAATGTACATGTATACTGTACTGTAATAAAATGAACATTAAGATGCTAAATAAAATGCTCAAATAGTATATTTCACTGCATAACAACAGAATCAGGAAATCACCAAGGTGAACATAAAAAACATGTCATTCGTAAAATTCAGTTCTGATTCTTATTGTTTCAGTGACAAAATTTAAGTCAAAGTAAATAAAACTTTTAAGGGGTGTGAAAAAGCTGCAACACTAAATCCATTTGGGAAAGTCTTCCCTTAAATATGGCATTGAACTTGAAGCTTCATTTCAGAGAGCTGTTATTAGAGACAATGATTTTTTGTTTAAAAAAAATGGTGTTTTCCATTTCTGAAAATCTGTAATTCCATTTCAACTTGATCTAAAAATGGAAATTCTGTTTTGTCACTGGAAGTGTACACAGCAAAAACGTGAATTCCGTTTTTTCAAAGGTGAATTCCATGAATTTTTACATGAAAAGTATAAGAACCGAACAGAATCTCCATTTTATTTACTGGTAAAACGGAAAATCACTGTCCCTAGGTTATTTCATCACCTATACATCTTCTTGTCATCTATTGCATGCAATCTGTTTTTTGTCACTCCACTGATTACATTAAAGGGGAAGTTCACCCTGAAGAAAAGTTTGTTGTAAAAAATAGTAGAAAAAATATTGGTGAAGGTTTGAGGAAAATCTGTTAAAGATTAAGAAAGTTATTAGAGTTCAAAATTTTGGAAATGTGACGTCATAAACGAGCAGCTGCCCCATGTGTTATGTCATATAAAATGCATGAATTTCAAATTTTGTATGGTTCCTGACTTTGTTTTCTATTCATGATCGGGTATGACATGATTTGTCAATTGATATACAAGAGGTAAAGTGAAACCATTTTCAATATTCTGAGAAAATGACATTTCATTGACTTTTTACCATTCACTACGTAGGAATGCTGCTCACATATGACGTCGTAAATCAAATAATTGAAATTCTATTAACTTTTTAATTATTTGATGATTTTCTCTCAAATCTTTGGCGATATCTTTACTGTTGCTATTTTTGCAATAAAGTTTTGTCAGGGTGAACTTTCCCTTTAATGCATAAAAATTACTGCAAATCAATACCCATCAGGTGTGCTTAGACTAAACCACTCAGGAAAGGCACACATCTAATTATTTCATGCCCTCTAAACGCCCTAATTTTCGAGGGGGGCAGAACCGGCTCTTAACTTGCCCCACCCCCACTCTGCACAGGCAGGAACTACGCAATCGAGCAAAGTAGGAAATTACCCCGTAATATATGCCTCCTAACCCAAGGCTATCACCTTCCTTTCTCAAGACATATCCTTCTTGTATTCCATTGAAAACCTCCTTCCATTTCCCGTCACTCCAATAATGGCCCGCCCCGGGCTTCCGAACGCTCAATTCCTGATGCGGTGGCGCCATTAACACAAGCCCCGCTAACCCTCTTCTGCGTCTTGTTTTTTCTTCTCTCTGGAGGACCTCGGCATGGTCACTCCGGCAATTTAATCTACGCGATTGACACAGCGCTCCATTCAAGTACTGATATTGAATATCTTCTGCTTGAACACAGAGCCATATACATTGCATTAATGGTTAGATCAGTGGTATTTAAAGTTGCTCCAACCAGATAAAATTTGGGACAGGGTGTGTAAAAAAAAATGTCAGGTTGTATTTTCCCCTACCCATAAATAACAGTTATAAAAACTACTCACACAGTATTCCATTCAGAGCCAATAACGAACACATTCTGCTTGATATTCAAACATGCTTCTAAAGGAATGAATTTGGTACTAGGTGTGTGGGCATATTTTCCCTGAATAATTATGAAAGATGTTCATTACATGCATACATGCTATAAAAAAACTATTGACACAGTATTCCATTCTGGGCCAACTACGAACACATTCTGCTTGAACACAGAGAGCCACATTGCATAAATGGTTTAGACCTGTGAAAACATGCTCCTACAGGATTTAATTGTTGTACTACAGGGTGTGTAAAAATTTTCTGGTTTTGTTTTTTCCCCCTGAATATTGAATCAGTTATTGACACGACGTTCCATTAAAAAAAATTACTTGATGGTTAGTTGAAAGTTCCATGATTTTTAAACACATGTCAACATGTACTCCAGATTAAACTGTGACCAGTACAGGGTGTGTAAATATGTTCTCGTTGTTGGCATTCTTTCTCTGTACCTGTATATTGAACTAAGAGTCTTATGCAAAAAAAGTGATCATTCACTTTGTTCTGATTTAAAAAATTCTCATTTTGGTTCTTGAAAATGGGCTAAACATTAGGCTTATAGTGTAAAAATACCATCCCAAAAGTTTCAAAGTATTATATATACAGGATCAATTTTAAAACCTTGGAGATGTAAACCAAAGTTTGAAAATAATTGGGAGTTGGTTTCAATGACTATGTGTATAGAGCGAATCTGTGCAACACAAAACTCTAGATGAACACAGCATGACCTACATACAGTGTGTACAAGGTACATGTATACACTGAATGTACAGTGCAGCTAATAGCGTGTGTATAGGAGATTCAGACAGTCAACATAGCCAACAGACTTTTTGAATTGGAGAAAACTGGTCATAAGCTGAGCCTGTCTACTAGACGGTTCTCAAAATCAAGCTAATAAATTGCTACTTGTATCTAAATTAGAGTTTTTCATCCTATATTGAAGTCTGTTTCAGGGTTTTTGAGGACAAATACAGGCACTCATACACATGTTTCGTCTCAGTTTGAGAATTTTTTAAATCAGCTCCTCACAAAGTTAAACGATCCCTTTAATGGTTTAGATCAGAGGTATTCAAACACATCCCTACACGTTAAATTTTTGTACAGGGTATGTAAAAATTATCTGATTTTGGCATTTTTTGTCTACATATTGACACTGCATCCCAATCAAAGGCCAATCGAGAACATATTCTCACGGAACATAGAATTTGAAATACTGTGTCAATTTTGATGAAGCTGTTGCTATAGTTTTGCTCTGCTAATGCTATGCAGGTGAGATAAAATGGAGAGAAAGAAAAGAGAATGAGAAGAGAGACAGATATTAAATAGAAGATACAGAAAAGGACAGAGAGAGAGGGGGAGAGAAACAGAGCAAAAGAAAGACAAACAAGAAAAAAGAGAAGAAACAGGAAAAAAAGAGAAGACGAAGAGGGACCAACAGAGGATAAGAGAGCAAAGAGAAACAGTAAAGCACAAACACATACTCAGTTTGTAAAAAGATAAACTAAATCAAATCAACTTCAGAAAAATCAATCTACAATCACCCATCATCACCACTCTCCCCATTAAAATTTGGAAAAAGTTAAACCCAAATGTTTTACTCAGTTTGTAAAGAAGAAGATAGGAAACTTCTTTCCACTTTCCATCCATGATCCTGTATAATAAACCAAATCAAATCAACTTCAGAGTAATCAATCTACAATCACCCATCATCACCACTCTCCCCATGTAAATTTGGAAAAAATAAACCCAAATGTTTTCTCTGAAACACTTGCGCTGATAAACAAATGTATCAGCCGTGCACCATGGTTAGGTGTTCAAATACCCACAATCCTTGGATATAGGGGGAAAGAGAGACATGCACACAGAAAGACAGAAAGAAAAGGAAGAGAAGACAAAAGACAGTGAGAATAAAGGAAATAGAGAAAGAAAAAGCCATGTAGACTGACATAGAGCAAGAAAGAGAGAAAACAAGATACAAAGAGACATACAGAGAAAAAGCAAACCAAACCAAACAGAAAAATCAATCTACGGTCGCCCATCTTCATCAATCTAACTTTGGACAAAAAAACAACCCCAAACATTCTCTCAGAAATGCTTGTCCAGATAATAAATTTCTCTGCCTCACACCATTGAGAAGGTGTTCCAAAACCCTCAATCCTTGGAAAAGGTGAAAAGAGAGAAATGGACACAAAGAGACAAACAGAAAGAAAAAAAAGAGAAAAGACAAATGGGGGGGAAATAGAGAAAGAGAAGGAGACACATACAGTGGTGTTGAAGAGTCAGTGAACCCCACCAAAAAATGAACACTTTTTATAAAGTGTTCAGGTTCTGTCATGTTTTACATAATTAATTGTGAAGTCAGGAGATCAAATATTATATACAATAAAGCTCGTTTCTCTGCATGGGCTCGCCGAGCATTGTAGCATTGTTTTTTACAATCAACATTCAGCATGAAGAAGGAGTGCATTTTGAGGTGGGGATCACTAAGTTTTGAGCACAACTGAAATTTTATATACATACATGTACATACAGCTAGAATGAGAGAAAAGGAATTTTATTAGACAAACCGAATCCAGAAAATATAATGTATTCTATCATCATCACTCTCTCGATTACAGACTTTAAAAAATCCCAAACATTTTCTCTGAAATGCTTTATTTCTCTGCCCCATGCAATCTGGTATACAGTAGGTGTTCAAATATCCACAATCCTTTGAAAAGGGGGGGGGGGTAAATAGATAAAGGAGACATATAGACAAAAAGAGAAAGGGGAGGAGGGGGACAGAAAGAGAGGAAGTGTGGAATAGAGAAAAAAACAAATTGAGACAAATAGCTAGACAGACAGCAAGAAAAGGACAAGAGATAAAAAATAGACACGTACACATGTACAGGAGACAGATAGAGAAAAACCCCGAGAAAAACTAAACCAAACATGGATAATCAATCCAATCCTCCATTATCACTCCCTCCATCTATACCATTGACTCTACAAACCTAAACATTTTCTCTTATTAAAACACTTGTCCTGACAACAAACTTCTCTGCCCCGTGACATCGGGAAGATGTTCTAATAAACACAATCATTGTAAAGAGTTAAAAAGAGCACAGACAAAAGGGAGAGACAAGACAGTGAGAATGAGAGAAATAGAGAAAGAAAATGAGAGTCACATGGATAGACATACTGCAAGAAAGAAAAAAAAAGAAGATGAAAATAGTCAGACAGAGAAAAACAAACCAAACCAAACAGAGATATCAATCTACAATCGTCCATCATCATCACTCTTCCCATTAACTACAGACTATACAACAAAAGAACAAACCCCAATGTTTTCTCCGAAACTCTTTCCCTGATAACAAAGTGCTCTTTCCCACGCCATTGGGTAAAAAGGTGGAAAAGGGGAACCATGAGAAAAGAGAGACAGGCAGACAGGCAGACAGAAATACAGAAAGAGAGAAGATAGAAAAGGTAAATTGCCAATCCGTCCACTGCCAACTCGTCCACTCACCACATGGTCCACCTTCATTAATGCCAATCCGTCTAACATTTGGTCCAATCATCACTTCGTCTAATAAACCAGTTGGTCAATATCCATTTCCTTTTCCTTCATTTTGCACAATTAACACTTTATTTTAATTAGAACAAATGGTATATGGACTAAAGGCTATTGGACCAACTGGTTATTAGGCAGAATGGCATTAAACTAAATGAAAGTATACCACATGGTGAGTGGACAAACTGATGGTCGACCAAATGATAGTAGACAAGTTGGCAAGTGGACGAATTGGCATTAGACGAATGGAAATAAACCTAAACATGATAGTGAGAAAGACAAAAACGAGAATGATAAAAAAGACACAGACATACAAGACAGCAAGAGAGAAAATGAGTTACAGACAGTAAAAAAAAAAAAAAAAACTCAGAGAGAAATTTTATCCACCTACAATCTTCCAATCATCTTCTCTCTCCTTTTACCTACGGACGAAAAAACAAAGCGGAACGTTTTCTCTGAAACACTTGTCCTGATAACAAACATCTCTGCCCCATGCAAGCAAGAAGGTGTTCTAATACCCACAATCTTCGAAGCATGGTGCGACGAGTATTGCCCACGCATCAAAACGGTGACAATCTTCGTGTTGATTAAAGAAACGTGCTCCCTAACTCAATCGCGAGACGCAAATTTGATTTTGAGTTGTCGAAGAGCAGGTTATTGGCAGGACACAGAAGCAGGGTGCAATTGCTGCACACACACCCTGCATGAACAGTCACTGTTTATCACATTTTCTCTTTGAAAGAGATTGAGAAAAATATCAAAAAAGACACTCATTTTTAATAGTCTTCTACAAACAGCAGAGATCAAATAAACTCTATGCCCTGAATTTTTTTTACAAGGGGTGACATTTTTACGACACTCTTGTTACAAACTAATTCCCTGATTTCAGAAAGTGGTGGTAGTGGAAAAAAACATGTACATTATTAAATTGATTTTTTTTTCAATTTCTACATTTTTTGCCTTTTCTAAAATCATTCGCTTACAACCTCTCACACACTTACAGACAATAATCATGCCTAATTATGACAAAACTTCACCAAGAAAAAAGAAGCTAAACAACATTTCCATTTTTATGAATTGACAGAGACAGTTAACAATGTTTTAAGATATATGTGACGTTGTGAAAATCTCCAATGGATGAAGATTTAAATGGCTTTGTACACAAGATGACATAATACACATAACATGCATAAAGTACTGAGACTCTTGCATGTAGTACAGTCTGTAATCAATCACAACGTAGGAGATCGTATTTCATTATTGGTTCCATGCTTTTTGCATGTTATGGTGCCTACAATCCTTTTACCTTGAATTACCTATTTTCAAAATGTAACAGGTTGCATTTATTAAAAAAATATATCGAGAATCACCTACCTCTTAAAGAGAAATACCAGTAGTTGCAGTAAACACTGATTTCATGAGAAAATCTGTAAAACCAGGCTTAATTGTCAGTATATCATCGAGGATCTAGATCTGGTACAGTTACATAAACTGAACTTTGTGAAATCTTGAAATCTACGCCGAAAATATTCACACTAAAGATCACCAACACAGATAGGCACACGTGGGACAGTGTATTATTATTGCTGGAATAAAGACCCGACGGAAGTGACCAAATCCGCGCTTATTTTGCTTATTTCTCAGCAATTACACAATTTCTTCCAGAATCCTTTGGCACATATTTTTTATTCATACAAACAGACACTTGGGTGGTCATTATATTAGATTCTGTAAAAAGTCATTTTGAGATCATTACCAAAACTGGAATTTATCTTTAATACAAAGCTCATTCAACATTATCAACTTTTTGGACAGAGAGGATGATAAATGAACTCAGAATCTTTGAAAGCCATTTTGTACATGTAAAATCAACTTTCTTTAGATTGCATGCACACTGGTCTATTCGTGAAATCAGTGACAAATTGAGCTCTCTCTCTTTCTCGACACTTTTGTTTTGACGATAAACATGATTGATTTCCATACGCTGGGGCAAAATAGGTTGACAAACACCAACTAAATTCCCTTTTTCATATATACATGTATTTCCTTCTCCCCTCTACTCAATTTCCATCACTCGCTTTGTATTTTTGCCATAAGGGATAACTGAACATGACAATAATGACAAGGGTGGGGGGGGGTACATGAGACATGTAGTGACCTAATTTTGTGTGAGGTGGTTAGCTCCTTGGTTCAAGCAACCTTTCTCATGGTGTTCCGGGATCCGTAGCATTTAGCTTTGTGATTGATTACATGGCTACGATTGATTGCACTGACTTGTATGTATGATCCGTTTTAAAAACCAGCCACAAGATCCATAGATATTAAAGCTTTATGTTAAAGGCAGCAGTTCTTGTTTTCCCAATCTTTTTTATCATGTGAAATGTCTTTCTATTCTCAAGAGGAAAAAAATAAATATATATACATTATATTACATAGGTTACATGTATGTAGATTCAAATCAGTGATAGGTCAATAAGCCATCACGTGACCATAGCTGCAAGGATCGCATTTGTTATATTCTAGGTTTTGACGTCACCTCAGGGAATATACTGTGTTGTAATTTCAATTGTGGCATTATATTCACTAAGATGACGTCACTCGCAACATACAAGTTGCATAACAAGGTAGTTTATTTGATGTACGCGCTAATGTTAACGCGTCGATTGCATGAAGAACGCGCTTGATGTATTTTTTTTAAAATCTATTATGACGTAGATGGATCAGAGCTGTAGCAAGAATTTCGGATTTGAGCCAGATGATAAATGCAATTTCTGATGGCGAATCCACATATACTATGTAATATAACAGATATTGCCTGGTCTATCGTTTATAACATTTCAACATTTTCAAGCTATATTTTTCCCTCGGGATAATATTTTCCCACAGCGCTGCGCGCTTCGGGCAAAATATAATCCCTTGGGAAAAATATAACTCCGTCGAGGAGAGGAAATGTTCAAACTCTAGGTAGGCAATATCTGTATAATATATCCCTTTAAAATGAAGATATCAGTATCAACTTCCAGCTCTGGATCGATGTTTGTCATCTAAAGTTACATGTAATGTGGGAGTTTTCAAGATCATTTTCACACTTAAAGAAACATGGCATCAACAAATACCACAATGACATCTTTATTTTTTTATCTAAATGAAATTCTTCTCGATAATATATATTGAGGACAGAGATGTAAAGGTTTCTGACAAGTATTAGCAAAGGGTTCATTTGTTTCCTTTTAATTATGGGAAAGGTTTTATGCTCATTATTTTATCAACGATGCAGTCAGCACCCAACTAATCATTTTTTCTAGATCATTTCAACTTCCTTGGAAAAGTTTTCAATAAAATCCAAAATCCATCAATGATCATAATATCTTCATTTTATGTGCTCTGGTCATCATCTTCTAATTTTTCAGATATACATGTACATAGTTGCGCATCACGCAAACATCTTTTTGTCAAACTTTTTTGCCAAAAGAAATAAAGGTTATAAAAGGCATTTTTTCCAAAACAAAAACAAGGAATATTACAGAAAGGTAGACAATTATGAAAAAAGAATTACATAATACAGGCTTCCGAGGTTCAATTATCAGAATAACACCCATTGGCCCGTATTCTGAAGTCAGGTTTAACTTTATAGACGATGGTCTAACTCTGTGCTAAAATTATGGGAAGCCAAGTGTCAAATTGTTTATTATCAGCTGTATGTTTGTTGTGTTCACTGTGCTTTTTCCTGATTCATTGACGGTGATGACAATCATTTATTTATATACCCCCTACACAATTATGAATGATTTGAGAGCCAAATGAGCTGAAATATGATGTCTTTTCTTATATTCACCATGCTTTTTCCTGATTCATCGACGGTGAAGACAATCATTCAAATACTTCCTAGACAAATGTATGAATGATTTGAGAGCCAAATGAGCTGAAATGTGATATCTATTACTGTTGGCTATCCAAAAACCACAACTTTAAACCTGACTTCAGAATAAGGGCCATTGGGTTTACTTTATAAAATCAATACCACCTTTTATAGATGACACCACAGCGCAATTATTACCATCACTATGTTCCATAAACAAACATGGATGAATGATTTTCACTGCTGTCGAAATAGCACAGCCAAATGAGATTTCCGATGTATGAAATTACCACTCTCAAATATTTACAATTTAAACATTCTCAGATGAAGGATTCTCAAATATCATTTTGAAATCTGATCGGCAATGCAATTATTGTACTGTTGGCGACTTGGTCTGTACATGTGCATTGTAGATGACACTTTCTGTCTACATATGTCTAGCCTGCGTTTTACCTCTAGCCTCTTTCAACTCTTTGACATTTTACTTTGCAGCATTCAAGTACTTGCCATTTTAAGCGCATTTCGTTGAATGAAATACAACTTTATGCATAACACATATGTTTGACTTGATTGTTCCTAATTTGATTTCTTTAAAAATGTATTTCATCTTCATGTGTTGTAGGTGGTGACACAAAATTTGCTACGGCGGCAGTTACTCCGGGCTTTATTTTGTCTCAGATATAGGCCCGAATTCACAAAGGTGATTTTTAAAACCCACGGATGAGTCCATGGTTTATGCAGATTTCCTGTATTAAATTACGCTTTATTTTACAGTGCTTTTATTGAAAAATTCCAATGCTGATGCGCGCTTTTGTCACAGTACGCCAAATTGACGCCTGTTGGCGTGGTTATCCACGCCATTTTATTCATGAGTCCACTGTTTTTATTCATGAGTCCACTCTTCAAACAGTGGACTCATGAATAAAATAGCGTATCTAACCATGGTAACAGGCGGCAATCTGGCATACTGTGACAAAAGCGCGCATCAGCATAGGACATTTTTTATACACATGCCCGATACGCGCTAAAAATTAAGCGTAATTTATACAGGAAATCTGCATAAATGATGGATTCAACCGTGGGTTTTCAAAACCACCTTTGTGAATTCAGGCCATAGGGTCAGGGTGAGGATTGTGTTGCAATATTGGGGTTTCATGGAAGGTTTAGGTTTAGGGTTGGAAGTTGGACATCCTATCTAATAGTACATTTATATGTGGAATTTGATCGCAGCGATTGTCGCCAGAGCAAATGTCATGGAACCGTTGTACTATACAGTGACACACAAAACAGAATGATTGATCATAGAACTGAATTTAATTATCACTGATCGCAGTACTGTACATGTTCATGTATTGAACTTGTGGCACCTGACACACAAAACTATTTGATCATAAATTTCATTTTAATGATGATATATATATATATATACACACTAATAACAATTTGCAATCAATTATGATTAATGACTGAATCTCTGTGTACATGTTCAAACAGAGAAGAGAACTAGTTATTTCATATCTTCTTTAGATGAAGAGATGTGACTGAAACATATTCTTATTTTGCTGTTTTATTTAATTTGTTCACTTTCATCGTGCTGACCAGTAAGGGTGTTGTGGCTCGGTCAATGAGTTTCAGGACTTTGAACCACAAGCTCCAGGGTTCAAAGCCCATTGCAGCACACACATCCTTTGGCAAGGCATTTACCTACATTCCACCTACATGTAGTTGTACTATGACTGTACAGAGGATTTCTTTGAATGCTTAAGCACCTTTTGTAGCCATGCTAGAGCCAGGGACACAGTACGTAGCAAAAAGGGAGATACTGTATTTGGCATTTGGAACATTAAACTTTGAGTATTGCATCAGCGACATGATCAATGAATACTATTCAATAAATATAGCATAAAAATATTAATACAACCCTGTGTAAAAGTGAGCATGCACTGTAAATGTTTTTCCTTATGGATTTGAGGAGATTCAAAGAGATTTGCCAAGGCAATATCCTGTTCGATCAAACCACCCACGGCTGTGACACGGTTCTCTCTTCAGCGTGAGTTATTAGGCTAATTGATCATATTTGAACAAGCGCTGTGTGCATGTACGCTCAGGCTTTATTAAAATATTCATTAAACTGTCTGAACACTTCCTACACAAACCAGTACAGTGGGAGGGGGTTTATTTAAAGGTACATGTACAATCCAAATATGAATTCGCTTCAACGTTGGATTAAAGAATAACAAAGCTATATAGATTTTGAACTGTATGCAGTCATCAAGATTTATTTGTTTGCGATTGTCAGATGATGAAAATATTGCACATCTAAATTTTCAAGAATTCAAGTAATGACAAATGTGCCCTCAATTATGTAAACCAAGTGAGAGTAGATCATTAAACCTGTTTTTTTTTCAGTTATTGTGAGAACGAGACATCTTAAAGTCATAATGACATTTGTGACCTTTGACTTTGATTATCCGAAAGTGATTAGATCATCATCACTCTTTATGTATAATTGTACCATTTTTGAAGATGATCTGTAAAATAGGGATTTTGGGGTTACCGCAAGAATGAAACCAGGATGGCCAGACAACACAAAAGTAAAACGCATCTGCAAGCCACCACTGGCAACCACCTATAGCAGGCGAGGCAAAAAAACAAACCAAAATATGTACCTCATTATCCTCATATTAAAAAAAAATAATACTTACTTTTTCTTGATTTCTTAACTTTCTGACTTCCTTTAATCACAATTTCCCATTTCTTTGCTCTCCGGGCTAAAACGGATAAATACTGCTTCATAAATTCCTCATACGTCTCATAATCAAAGTCATCTGGTCTTTTGAATCCATAACCATCGATCTCACTGTAGACAATAAAGAGAAGAAAACATGAAAGAAAAACTTTGAAAACCTGATTACTTTCTGCAATCTTTAAAAAGCCATCAGAACTTTAATCTACATGTGTGGTATTCATGCAGCTGGTTTCAAACAACATCATTGTGTACATGAGTGCACTCTCAGTAATGTTTTAATCAACCTACCAGGTTGGTTAACATACATGTACATGTTTGAATCTACCAAGTGTTGGATAAGGAAAATCTCCATAAGCTTGTTTTAAGGCAAGTTTCGTTATTATAACAGTTGGTAGATTAATTTTAACAAACTTTATATTCTTTTCTGAGAGTGTACATATGATCGGTGTGGCAAGAAATATAGATATGTAGATTTTAAGGCTACCGTATGTATGTTTCACTGACATGAATACAACCCCTGATGCATAATATGCAAGGAGTCAGACAATTTCCACCCCCACAAAAGAGAGTCTCTTGAGTCTTGTATAGATATGATTATGAGCCTATTCAGACAAGGAATTCCAGCCTTCTTCTCAGAACAGAATTTATAAATATCTTTATAGCAGCTTGCACTTATGCATGGTCACAGGAGTTTGTAAAGGTTGTTGGAAAAGAGTGAAACTGAAATATATCTATGAAAATCCTGAAGGTTTCCATGGTGAAGAAGAAAGAGTGGAGAGGTTTCATGGTAGTTGGTAGACCATGGCCCATATTCTGAAGTCAGGTTTCACGTAAACCATGGTCTAACTCTGTGCTAAAATTATGGGAAGCCAAAAGTGTCAAAATGTTTTATATTAAGTTGTATGTTTCTCATATTTACTGTGCTCTTTCCTGATTCTTCAATGGTGAAGGCAATCATCTATTTTATTTCCTAGATAATTATGAATGATTTGAGAGTCAAATGAGCTGAAATATGATATCTCTCTACTGTTAGTGATTTATGTAACAATTGGCAATCCATACTTAAATCACAACTTTAAACCTGAGTTTATGTTAAACCCGACTTCAGAATACGGGCCCATGTATTCTTTTCTGGGCATGTTTTGGTCCTGAAAAGGACCACCACCCACAGTCAATGTTTCGACAAGTGTGTTCTTGTTGCCTTCGGGAGAATAGAATGTCTGTTTCAAATGGACACAAACAATGAGGTGATCTTTGAAAGTGTAGTATGATGGTGGGCCCCAAGTCTGCGCACCTAACAATTTGAATTAAGATTTAACATGAATTTCTTCTTATTTCACAAAATCTTTCAGTTAATAATGTTCCTTATATTATTTTGAGTAAGTGTACCAAATTTCTCATTGAAAAATGAAAGAAAATATAGGATTTTCTTGAAAAAACCTCGGGCAGTCATTTTCAGATTGAAAAAAAAATTGGTACCCCATGTCTGCGCACTCATTCACTTTGCACACGATTCGGGGATATTGATGAGAAAGGCTGCATTTTGAGGCCGTCACATGAAATGCCCTAAATTCATTATTTTTCCACCAATTTGAGTAGGATTTTTTTATATGAATACCTGTCTATGTATTGCAAGAGTAAATTTCATGCTCGTTGCGTATCTCCTTTTACCAGAATCGGGCAGATACGTGTGCGCACAGACAAGGGGACTGCGCAGACTTGGAGGAACTTGCCATACAGATCATATTAGAGATCAGAGATGGGGTTAGTGCTTTGCTCATCTTTATCTCACTCCACAGTCTCCATCATCCAAAAGTTTTTTTTTAAATATATATACCTCCTGTTCCATCAGAAGAGATTTTTTTTTGTTACTTTCAATAAAGTTGATTAATCCCTTAAAAAAAAACAACTTGGATTTTTTTTCCATTTCATAGAGCAAGTGAAAGCAGAATAATTGATTCAGAAACTTTATTTTGATATGATATTGCCCTAGATTTTCTTCTATTTCACGAGAAAGAATTGGGAATCTACCCGGATGCATTCGGATAATAATTGCTCAGTGTGAAAGGGGTATAGTACATTTATCTAATGTGAGAATGTATGCAGAGAATGTCTTTGTTCAGTGTGACTCCTGGGAACCCAAGGCAAGCTTTGACCTGACTAAATATATGCTCTGGCAACAGCTGGCTAAAATATAACTAGGCCGCAATGGTTGGATCTATGTGAGAACGAATCCAGACAAAATCATGTGGAAATGTGAGACTACATGGTAGACATAAGATTGACGCCACGCTCTCTAAAGGAATCAATACATAATCTTAGCATGCATTGGAGTGCTGAAGAGGCCCAGGATGGCGTGCATAATAAACATTTGTACACATCAACAAATGCGTTGATTAATTCTTGTACCTAATGGATGTGTTTTCACGGTATTCTGGATCTGATTTTGAAGTACTTGAACAATCCTTGCATTATAAAGAGAAAGGACTGAAAAGATTTTTTTAATTAAAGGAGGGGTTTTAATAACATGTATACTATGGATAGAAGATAAGAAAATGGAACAATAAGAGGAAGAGGAAGAAGAAGAGAAAGAGGAGGAAGAGGGAGAGGAAGGAGGAGGATGAGGAGGGAGAAGAAGAAGCAGAAGAGGAGGAAGAAGATGAAAAGGTATAGAAGATGAAGAGAAAGAGAAAGGAGAGGGTAGGGGAAGAGGAAGGAGAAGGAAATGAAAAAGGAAAGAGAATATGAAGGAAGAAAGGAAGGAAGGAACGAAGGAAGGAACGAAGGAAGGAACGAAGGAAGGAAGAAAGGAAGAAAGGAAAGGAAGGAAGGAAGAAAGGAAGAAAGGAAGAAAGGAAGGAAGGAAGGAGAAAGAAAGAAAGAAAGAAAGAAAGAAAGAAAGGAAGGAGAGAGAAAAAAGAAAAAAGACAAATAGAAAGAAGAAACAAGCTGTACAATCCAATGAATAGAAATTAACAACAAAAATAATGTACTACTAAATGTACCTTTCTTAATAATATATTCACATCTTCAGCAGATAGCAAAAGTGCATGATCAATTTCAGGGATCAATGGCACTGTCAGAGCACAGACAGACAGACAAAGAAATATGCAAACAGAGACAGACAAACCAATATAAAAAGGCACAGACATGCTGAATGGAAGAAAATTGGGATATATCGCAAACTACAGAGGTATATACCTCGGCAATCAATATTTTGGGGTGATGATTTATTTTCTGGGGGTATCATTTTGTCGTAAATACACAGAGTGAAAAAAAAACTTAACTAGATTCGGATTATTAAAGTGAAATGTATGTGAAACATATTTTTATGTTCACTCTATATTGTATATAAATTTCACTCCAAATTAGTCATCCTTGACGTCAATAAAGGGCAGTGAAAGATGAGTGAAAACTCACTCTCTTTGAAGTGCCATACAATAAATAGCTATGCCATACACTGTGAAAAAAAAGAGTAAATTTACGTAGGTCATTTTTTTGTTGGGTAATATATACGTTGGTTATTGTTTTGTTGGGCATTATGTGCCCAATACTTAGGCAAATTTTTACTCTGCCGCTGCCAAAATACAGATGTCCAATTGTTGGGCTAGTAATTGCCCTGCTGAGTGGTAAATGTTGCGAAACTTTACGATCACGAGTTGCGCTTGCAGCATGCTACACACGGTCGATAAGATATGGAGGAGCTTCTAGATGACTGGGGGCTGGGGAGCCTCGCTGAATCTTTCATAGATGAGTTGCTTAAACGTTTTTTTTAATTTTTTTATTTTGGACTTTACGTTAAGCATAATTTGTAAGGAATTTGTCAGAATAGGCCTACATACATGACATATATCTGACGCTGTTTTGTTTTTGCTTCACTCACTTGAGATATGCACTTGCACTTGTATGCAGCGTTATTGTGCATGCAAAGCACTTTCGGATAAGGTCTCCGGATCGACACGGACCAGGTACACGAAGTGAGTGTAGGCCTTGCCCAGATGTTGGGTTAATAACTTTATTAAAAAGTTGGGCAAATTAATGTCCCCCAAAATGTAGCTCAAAATATTACCCAACAGTTGGGCACATTAATGCCCCAACAACGTTGGGTAAAATATTGCCCAGTAGTTGGTAGGGTTGACTATCGGCCCAACGTTGGGCAAAATATTGGGTAAAATATTGCCCAATTTTTTCACAGTGTACATTATCAACAAAATGAAGCATTAAGTCAAACAAGGTTATGCTGTCTGTAAAAGTACTTCATTTATCAAAAGTTTATGGAATTCATGGGTTCCAATTTTTTCTGACTTATGATTTTCATTACAGATCAAGCATACCGATCTTAAACAAATCCGAGTACGAGTAATGTCGAAAATTTGTAAACAAATCATGGGAATCTGTTATTCATTATTCTTTGACAGAGGTATCATGAATATGTATAAAAACTAGATATCATATATATGGAACTTTTTAGACATGTGTTTTTTTTTATATTTCATAACTCTTCCAAAAAAAAAATAATACTCACTCATGTCTGGAGTGTTATCATGTGACTTAACCAGAAAACGGAAGAGGCTCTATATTAAAGCTTTTGGTCAATTATTTGCCAGTATTCTGACGTCACATTCAACTTTGACTGCAGTCTAAATCTGTGCTAGATTATAGGAGCCAAAAATTCAAAAAATCTGTTTATATTTCTTATGTTCACTACTTGTTTCCCTTTTGCTTTTATATGAAGAAAAATACTCAAGTTACCATTCCCAGACAATCATGAACAATTTTGGTGTCAAATGAGTAAATAAACTGAATGTGTACTGGTAAGGGATTTGAGCTCCAATTGGCTTCCATAGTTAAACCACAACTTCAAACCAGGGTTTGATTCAAACCCAAGTTCAGAATACGGGCCACTGTGATTAAAGTTATGATAAAGAATCAATTGAATTCTCTGTTTCATTTTTTGGGGGTACACTGTATTTTATTATATGGATAAAAGAAATAGAAAGAGGGGTACTAAGATACCGAGATGAAAGGCAATAGGAATAAGATGAGAGGAAAGCTGGGAATGGTGGGGAAAATTGAAATACACAGGGCACAATATACAGAAGCATGTTTGGCCTTGCAAAAATATGTGTGACCTACATGTACAAATCCATTCACCAAGTATTCTATTTCATGCTCCGTTCTCACAATAAATACATGTAGGCAGGTGACAGCTCCACTTCCCAAATGCGATCTTGTTCGCTTCAAATCAACTTGCATTACACATGCGCTGCTATTCATCTTATAAAGAAAGACATGTACCCATCAGGAAAATTTTGCCTAGCATTTCAAAATTTTAAAAATTTGACAGCCGCTTTCAGAAAAGAGTGGTAACAGTTCAGAAACATGGAAATGGTGGTGGGATTAAAGCACATATTGCCCGTCTCCTAATTCTCGTAGAGAACTCTTTCAAGGCAGTTATTCAAGGATGGTGATTATCAAAACTCTCAAATCACGCTTTTTCTGAGCAGTCCATTTTCTTTAATTTGGAGAACTTTTGGATAATATGTGAAAAGGTTTCAACACACTAGTGTTAAAATGAAAGGCTTTCGCCAAGAAATCATGTTAGTGAACCAGTGCAGTAATAAAACTTTCTTATGTACAACATTGGAAGTTCATACTGGATTTCTGCACCAATTGGCAAAAAATTCCTCCTTTTCATTGTTGGGTTGGGAGGGAGGGGGTCCATTAAACATTTACATCTTGCAAATATTAAAATAACTGGTATTTCACAAAAATAAATACTGAACGTACGATCCCATGAAGCGGTAGAGAGGATCGTAACCCTGGAAGCGGAGCTCCGGACTCAGAATATCCTCCAAATCCTGCGCTCCAGGAAGATACATGGTGTAGGGCACTCTCCGTAATGAATACATCGTAGTTGACAAGTAAATCTCAAAGACGACGGGAATGCACGGGTTATCCCCTAGAATAGGCAGATCGTGTGAATGAGGTCGAACCTCGAGGGCGCCTGTCACGCTGTGCGTGTATAAAGCCTGATTCCAGCATCAAGGTAACTTGATTCTTGCCGTGACAAAGAAGTTTATCCCAATCCTCTCGGTGTGAACCAGGGGAGGATTTCACAAATCGATTTATCAGTGATTTCCGCTGGTAGCTGTTATACTCTCCTGAAATCCTTGAATCCAATTGGCTGAGAGCAGATTTGTCAGTCAAAATCAGTGAATAAAACATTTCATGATATGCTCCTCCATTCTATCTGCACTCTGAGTTTTTTTATAACCCAAAACTTGTTTGAAATATTGACCTACCAACTGTTGTTTAAAGCAATCCCAATTCACTTTGCATACAATTTTAAAATTTTGCACACAACTAATTTTAAACAGTTGGTAGCTTCATATTTGAATGTTTCATAATATTCTGACAGTGCTGGTGTTGCCGTCTTTCATGTAAATTGCAGTTGTTTGTAGTAATGACTGTAAAATAAATTCAAACAGAGTCCAAAACAATCATCACTGCAAAATGTTTGCAAGAAAAATAATGAATGTGTTTAATTACAGTAGAAATTAGTACATTTGCTGAGTATTTTCAAAAGCATACTTTTCCAAGAAATATGCCTTTTCCTCCCTTGATATGCCTCTCTGCATATGGCAGCAACAATGCCATGCTACCATTATGTAAACGAGGTGTTCATGGTAGGAAGGCAAAATATATCAAATTTCAAATTGTAAATTACAATGCATCACCTTTTATATAAAGAATATTCTTTTCACAGAAATCAATCTCACAAATTTTGACAGTAAGAATTCATCCTTCAACACCAAGACATTCGACTCTCCTAAAATATCTTTATGAGACAAATGGAATACATTTCCGACGGCTTAACACAACAGCAAATTCAATTCCCAAGATGGAACATCGCCAGACGGGAATATGTGCATACATGTAGTGCAAATACTGGCCGGATTAATTTCATATCATATACAGCGACGGTGTGAAGAACACTTATGCGTCTGCAGTTTGGTTTTTGAGGGTTTGCACTGACAATAAAAAAAAAATCTTGACTCGGACAAGGGCGGAATTAAGGCCAAATAGTTCCACAGTGGAGAGAGAGAGAGAGAGAGGGGAGCAGACAGAAAAGAAGACAGACAAATAAAATGACGACAGAAAGCTACAGAGAGGGAGAGACGGAGAGGGACAGGCTGACAGAGACAGAGAGGTAAAACATACAGAAAGAGAGAGACAGGACAGACAGAACAGACAGACAGAAAGACAAGCCTAAATTTTATAGAGACATACATGTACATGTAAAGCCTAAATTTTATAGAGACATACATGTACATGTACAGACTGACAGAAAGAAACACAGAGACATAGACAGAGAGTGAGAGAGCCAGAGAGGAACAGGCTGACAGAGACTTAAAGAAAGATAAACAGACAGAAACAGAGAGATAGAAACACAGAAACAGACAGACAAGCCTAAATAGAGACATACAGACTGGTAGAAAGAAACAGAAAGACATAGACAGAGAGAGTGAGAGAAGCAGATTAGGAGAAAGACAGAGAGAGGGAGACTAAAGAACATACAGAAACAAATGGAACAAGAGACAAGCATACAGACATGTAGACAGGATGATTGATAGAAAGAGATTCTTAAGTGTCCAAACAAGGAGTTGTGCATGAAGGAGACAAGTGGAACTTGATTTTTAAGTGAAGTTCTCAGCTATTTCGAAATTTCAACACTATAAAGAAACATCGTGAAATCAAAATCATTTCCTGATTTTCAGTGAGTTGGATTTTAAGAAAATACTGTCAAAAATCAAAATCGAATAACAATATCAAGGAATTGCAGAAGCGTTGTTTACAATGGGATTATGATTCCTACGCATCAGATAAATGTCATGAAATACATGTACATTTAGCTTCATAAACTCTATAAGTCCTGTTAACAAAGGATTCTGCCAAGAAGGTCCAAAAGTTAAAACTCCAAAGAGTTCAAATCCCAAGTTATTCTCATCGGCTTCAAAATTGCAGAGTTCATTCCACAAAGAAGTTTGTGCACATTGTACAGAAACACAGTGTTAAGCATGTATTAAAGGGATCATATCACCAAGCTCCAAAAAAAATCATGAAATAAATCCTCTTTATATCCACAATCCTCCAGAAGGTTCAGAACATTGCATGTCGTACAACTTCATTGTAGAAAGCAATTCTCGTTTGTTTTAAATACAAGCAGTACTTGCTTGTGATCATGTCCTTTGCTGGGTTTGCACAACACTGAAATAAAAAAAACACATTGCCCGTAGATGGATCACCAGCACACAGAACAAGTGCTCTTGTATCACTATTTTTTTTATACGAAATATATATTTTGAAAAATTGCTATTGTTATTGAATAAAACGTGTAATGAACATCTGTGATCAACTTTGGCATTGAATGTGTGGGAATCCAAACAGATTGGTGTGAAAATGATGATTTGATAAAGTATTGGTCTGACATTTCTAATCAGTGCTATCTGACCCGGGTTGGGTTTAAAAATTGTTTTTGACAGCTTGATTACTATTTTCCCCGCCAAAAATTAATCTACAATTTATTTATTCTTTTCATAATATTGTATTTTTTATGCTTTAATCTTTCTTTCATACCATTTTGCAATTTATTCTTAGCACTGCTTGTTCAAATTCCATATTTTATTTATCTTATCTTTATTAAGTTTTCTACCATATTTTCTTCTTTTTTGGTTTATTCTCATAATAACTTTTTTACATAATTTTTTAATCATGCTTTTTGCTCTACAAATGCAATTCACTAAAGCTCCTAGAATGATATTTTGGGGTGGAAGTGTAATAATAGCATTCCCAATAATGGAAAATACAGGTACCACAATTTTTTCTCACATATTTTAACTTTTTCTTACGCATTTTTCTTTGACAAACTTATTTGGCAACATTATTTCACATACTGGACATCATCAGATAACTTTCAATTTCTTACATACAGTAAAAGTAATCACTCATGTATGATTTTTAGCAAAACAAATTTGTACTGACGTACATACATGTATGTTTTGGAGCAATTTCAGGGTCTGACATGCATTTTAAAAATACATAATGTTTCATATAAGTTTAAATATACTTACATGGGTATCACAAATTAAGGGGTAAAAGTTGCGCGGGACTTGAAAGTCAGCTAGCGGCACGGGGAAAAAAATTAGTGCTGATGGCATTTATTGCAAAGAATTTTTCAGGGGGTGGGGGGTTAAGCAATGAACCCTCCATGCACTTGCATAGTAGTCCAACAGGTTTATACAGATTCCATTTTGAAAACATGTCTGGCTGATAAGGAGAAAAAAAAGGATGTTCGTTTCATGGCTGTCAAATCAAGTCAATCAATCAACTGTTATCGACCAGCGATAGCATTTTCATGACGTCACTCACCAGTGGTAGATTGATAGTTCAATCACCTACATGTAGATAGGAATGGCGTACTGAAGGACATTCACACAAGAGAAAATATGAGTATAAAGATTTTCAGACAAAATCACATGTGGCAAATACTGAAAGGAAAAGTCCACACCAACAAAAAGTTTATTTCACTACATGTAAAATGAGAAAATCAAACAAGCATAACGATGAAAATTCCATTAAAATGGGTATACAAAAATATGAAAGTTATGACATTTTAAAGTTTTGCTTAATTTCCCAAAACAGTTATCTGCACATCCTGGTCGATATGCAATTGAGGGGACTGATGACATCATCCACTCACTACTTCTTTTGTATTTTATATGATATATGAAATATTTCAATTTTTTCCCCTTTGTCATGAGAAACAAAGTTTTATTCCTCCCAGAACATATATGGAATTACCATTGTTCTAAAATTAAAGTATTGTACATGTATAATTCTAACAATAAAATCAAAAGAAATAGTGACATCATCAACTCTCTCATTTGCCTATCACTGAGTTGTGCATATTGTTTTCTAAAAAATAAGCGAAACTTTCAAATGTCATAACTTTCTTCTTTTACATCTCAGTTTGATGAAATTTTCAGCGTCATTCTTGTTTTATCTTTCTCATTTGATTCACCTCAACTTTTTTTCTGGCGTGTATTTTGTGTATTGGATAGTGCAGAGTCTGAGATTGAAAGAGAACAGTTTAAAAAATCAATTTGAAATAGTTGTAAACACAGGCAAACTGAAAAAAAAGAGAGTATGATCTTTGCATTTTTATAAGGATTATTCACCATAGGACATTTGAATGTCACTATGTAGACAGAAAGATATTATCGATGATGGTAGTGACTGTGATGATGATGATTATGATAGTGATGATGATGATGATGATGAAAGTGATGATGATGAAAGTGATGATGATGATTGATGATGGTGATGATGACGACGAACATGATGGAGATGATTGATAATGATGATGGTGATGATAACTGATGATGATGATGATGATGATGATGATGATGGACTGATAGACGTATTGTGTTCTAATGGATTTGTCTCGGTTCTGTTTTGTAGTTCTGCGGATAAAGTTCACATTTTCTTGCTATAAAACAGCAATAAAAAAAGGAGATGACTAAAAATGGGCAAATTCCTCACTGAGAATTGCAGCATGAATAGAGTTGGTGTGACTGTCCGGGGGGGGGGTCTGTTGCAGCGCAAGGAATGGTTACAGACCTGGAGAAAAAATATCACCAAGCCCGAAAACTGTCTAGCAATATAACCTGTCAATTTAGATAGCACTCAATCTTTGAGATCTCATCATTGGATGAAGTGCACTCTCTGAGATCAGCGAACTGTTTCTACTGAAAGAATTTCACGTGAAACCTACAATACATGAACACAATCTACATACATGTTGAAGTGGAAGTACAAAAATAGAAGATTCTGAGAACAGATTGAGGAACTATTCCAACTCAAAGAGAGTCCGAATTTCACTGACAACAACAATTAAATTTCGAAAGTGAAAGTATTTGAATTTTGATGCAATTTCTACTTTCTAATATGATTTCAATGTCAGCAAAACATTCTTGAAACAGAAATCTCCTTAAACAGAATACTGCACAGTATGTTATCCGCAGACAACCATTCTTTTTTGTTTGTACTGTTTTAATGTAATAAGATTTGGGTGGAAATTTGTTGCCAAGTTAATATTTCCTCACAAATAAACATGAACATGGATATTGTTGACATCAATTCAGGACAAGGTAGAACCCTCCCCCCCCCCCCCCTCCTCACCCAAGACAAAAATACACAGGGAATGTGGGGGATTTGCCCCTACACTCTAAATTCCAAGGATTGAAAATAAATATCCAGATCGGCTGTGAATAGTGACCAGAAGAATTTTGAATCTATTATAAATCTTCAGGATTAACTTTTAAATCTCAACAGATTTAAATTCAAATTTCTTAGGTTTACATTCAAATCAACAAGATTTCAATCTAAATCTAATATTTGGCTGGTCACTATTCACAGCCAATCTGGATTTACTTTACTTGGAATTTAGAGTGTACCCTGTTAGGTCATAAAAGAGCCGTGTAAAAATTGTTGAGTTCAATACAAAATATATTTGGGTATTAAAACAACAAAGCATTTCTTTGAATCTCATCCATTCACAAAACTACACATCCAGAGCCCAAAGTCCCCTCAGTCGAGATTCAATATGGGCCAAGATGTTCAATCTTATTATACATGTACCTGCAATTCAAGAAATGTGAACAAAGTAGAATATTTAATACATATGCCATGGTATTATTATTTATATGATGATAAATTGCAATGAAATTGCCAGCATGTGAACACATCCCTCACATATATACATGTAACTGTCATGATGAAGAAATGAACGACCCAATCAATAACACTCCGATTCAAATTAGAGAAGGGGTGCTCGTGGTCATAACGTCCGGCAATTCTGACGTCACCATTTCGGGAGCAGGGAAAACTAGGTACAACGTAGCTGGAGGAAAATGTCAATTATAAAAAAAAATGATGCACTTGAAAAAGATAAGAGTCTGTCGGTCCCTCGAGGCTGGTTGATTACATGCAATTATTCCTAATCAGCAATGTCTTTCCTCCTACTCTGATTATTCACCAGACAATAGGCAAATATCATCATGATACATACACCTGTGCTTTATACGATAAGATGTACATACATGTAGGACAAAGTACACAGTATGTTCATGTTGACCTACATTTATAGTTTATAGCTCAATTTCACTTTTGGTAGAACTTTTAATCTTGGTAGTCATCGCAAGTTTTATTTGTATTTTATTCCTTCTTAAACATCATTTTAAAAAAACTTTTTAATTTACTGTTATCTTACCTTACCTTTACTGCAAATACTGAAAGAATGGTGAAATTCATATTAAAAAAGTGTTGATAGTTTTCTATGCTGCAATAGGTGAAACAAATAACTGAATTAAATTAAATTTAAACATTTTCATATTTTTCACCTACATGTACATGTATGTAGTCACAATCTCAGAAGAGTGGTTTAAAAATTTATAGTTCGAAAGCTGTGAGCATAAAAACAGTATACATGTAGATGGATTGATGAATGGACAGACAATCCAAAACAAGTAATGCCTATGATGGCAATAAGCTTGGCAGAGGGGGGGGGAGGCTTGAATAAAAACATAATTAGACGTCAGGATTCAACACATCAAGGACCCTATCCAAGACACCATCCTGCAATTTGGATATGATGGTCTTTTTTCATGGCCATCACACTCAAACGAATCCAATACGGACCAAATAGTTTTTAAAAAACATCCATGAGAAAATACTGTAACCCCAATTTGTCGATGTCTCCTGAGGTTTTCTTTAAGAAATGGAGAGTATTGTTAAGTTCTATTTGAAGCGTTCAGAAAGTGAATACGAAAGTTTCTGGACAGCATGTATTCAGGGATGCCAGTGGCAAATGGCTCCAGGGACTGATTTTTTTTTTAGAAGGAAGAATATTGTCCTAAAAAGTAATATTTCTCTCCTTCCTACATTGTACCCTACTACCCTCGCTCTCTCAATCTCCCATCTCCAGCTACCTCCCCCCTTTACTTTCACCCATACTGTCTATTTCAACCTTCCCTTCTTTCTCTCTATTTCCTCTTCATTCTTCCCTCCATTCTCTTTCCCACTTTCTTTCTCCATCCCTCCCCTTACATCATCATTTTCTCTCTCCCCACATTCCATCCTCTATCTCTTTAAGTCTGATTCAACCTCTACCTTTTCCTTTCTCTACTCTCTTTTCCTCTTCTTGCTCTAGATCCATCCCCAACCTTTGTCCCCTGTCTTGCTCCCTGTCTCTCTTCATCTCACCCTCTCCCCCCCCCCCCCCCCCCCCTACCCTCGTCTCCCTCATGTACATGTAATCTTACCTCTTCTTTCATTTTCTGATTTCAGGTCTTTTCCATCCCCCCATCCCTTTGTTTCCACCATCGCACCCCTCACTCCATCACTCCCTCTCCTCCTCTCTGCGCCCTCTCCCCCTCTCACTCAGTTTCTCATTCCTTCCTCCCTCATTTTTTTTTCTCTCATCCTGTTTTTATTTTTCTGTCCCTATCCTGCCCCCCTTTTTCTCCCAGACTCTCATTCCCTCCCTCTCTATCCACCCTCTCCTATTATTGCCTGTGGCATCGCTGATCAATGATTCATGCGTGGTGGTTGGAGAGTTCAGTTTCAATATCTGATGGATACATGTATGCAAAATAATCACACAGACACTTCAAAATAAGGAAACAAGACAAGAGACCGAATTATAATTATGTCTCGCTTTTGATGCTTTGATTATTTGTTGCTGCTCTTTATGCATTCCACAATTCTTGCTCCAGGGAATAATTTTGCTCAGCAAAGATGAATAGCATTTTTTATTATAACAGAAAAGCTTTCAACTAAATTCTGTACAGTCCTATTGTATGTTCACAAAAGACCTTTGTGATCTCAGTGTTTAAATGTGGAGCAAATTGTGATGCGATACCAAGAAAATTATTCTGTGTTCTAATCATTATAATTGTCATTATATCACAGTTTCACTACTTCCAAAGCCCTTCTACAAACAATCTTTGGTGCATCATAATCATCATCGGCTCAAAGAATGAAAGTAAGATTTTCCTCCTATGCCTGAGACACCTGGCACTTAAGTCCTTGCCCCATACTCCTGGTTCATTGATTCCAGTATTGATTTGCTCCATGCTTTATGGAATCCTGTACTTCCTTATATAATATTCACTCCATAACCCCCATTTCAAAGGAAGACCATAGACATTATTGTACTACACACTGTGTGTGATTCGAGGGATTGAGGAACTGGTCAGAGGTGGAAAAACAAACACACCAACTGAGACACCAATGATGATGGGACAGCTAAATATGATCAATGATGATGTTGATGATGATGAGGAGGAGGAGGAGGAGGAGGATGATGATGATCATCATCATCATCATGATCATGATGATGAAGATGATGTTGGTGATGGTGATGATGAGGAGGAGGATGGTGATGGTTATGTTTATCATGAATGATGATGATGATGATGATGATGATGATGATGATGATGATGATGATGATGATGATGATGATGATGATAATGACAATGATGGTGATGATGATGATGATGATGACAATGATGATAATGACAATGATGGTGATGATGATGATGATGATGATGATGATGATGATGATAATGATGATGATGATGATGATAATGATGATAATGACAATGATGGTGATGATGATGATGATGACAATGATGATGATGATAATGACAATGATGGTGATGATGATAATGATGATGATGATGATGATGATGATGATGATAATGACAAAGATGATGAAGACAAAAGTGATGATGATGGTAGTGTTGGTGGTGGTGATGATGGTCATTCTCCAAAAGCAAAGGTATAGCACTATTAATTACGAAACTATACTTTTGGATCTAGTGTGTTTGGGTTATTTTCCCCTTTAACCCTATCTAGGCCGGGGTATTTTGGGAGTTCATATGGCTGGGGGGGCCTGGGAGGCCTCCCCCCTTGAGATCTCAGCCGTCGACAGCGCCATCACGCCGAAAATTGGCACGCGGGTTGCCTGGGACATAATCTACAAAATTGTATAGTTCATGTGAATCGCTATTAAGTGATTATGCTAATTTATGCATAATTAGTATGCGAAATAATACTTTTTCCTCTAACTCCCTAAATAAAGCTCCAAATGTACTAATTTTTGGTATAGAAACTCTTTGTGGTGTTCTTAGCAAACGTACATGAAAAAAATTGCAATATCAAATCATTTTCTTATGTATTATATTGTTTTTTGCAATTTGTTTTTTTTTACCTTTTGTTTTTCATTGTTTTTTCAATAAAATTTGTTGGGGACTCTTTTGAGATCATAAAAAGCATAAAATGAATACATTTAGACCAGCAAAACTAAAAATAATGATACATTTATGAATTTTGGTTGAAAACGCAATTTGCATTGACTTTGTTCACAAAACCACGTTTTTGAGAAATTTTTGGTCTGACATGCACTTAATCACATAATGTTGCATAATTTAAGAACCACGTACCCGGGTGTCGCAAAATTGGTCTCAAAAGTTGCGCAAGACTTGAAAGTAAAAAGTCAGTGAGCGGCGCGGTCAGATAGGGTTAAATCATTTATCTTTATTGACTTCCAATACTGATATTAAATTTTAACATAATGCTGTCTCCAACTGAAACAATCCTACAGAGGGTCAATTATTTGCAATGTCTATGATAGCTATCATTTGCATTATATACATTTGAAACTGTAAACTTTAAATCTCTACAAACCACCAAGAACTGTAGGTTGGCCTATTGTATAATCTGCTGGAACTTGTATAAATTCTTCGTTGTGTCGTGTACAAAGATGAACCACGGAAAAGTAGGTGCTTCATAAAGTTGTTCCACGGATGAATTATTGTTCCCCTTTCACAAAACAAAAGTCACACATAATTTTGCACTTGCTGCCCTCAAACTTTGGAATACCAGTAGCCTCCCACTAGACATACATGTACCAGAAGTTATCCATCACTTTAAGATTGTTCAGGCTTTAAGATTAAAGCACAGAACACAAAAATACACTAAATTTCCAAGGTCAATCAAAAGGACAAATACATGAAATTCAATGGCCTTGGATGGCCCATAAAAATTTTGTTTTTGTTGTTGATTGGTTTTTTAATGGCGCTCACATTCAAAAAAGAATATACGCGCCAATCAAAACTATTTCATTATATCTATTCTTAATAATGATGTCTTGATTTCATTATTTTCAGTAGATAAGGCCTTATATTGGATTTGAGATTTGAGAAATAAGGCTGTAAATTGGATAGACGAGATTTCCTAAGCGCACGCAAGCTTTGTTACACAAAGGAACTCCTTGGTTACACTTACAACACACTGTATTAAAGCCTCTTTGCTTTTAAATTGCCAGTGCCAATCTCCATCGGTTTGGCAACTCAGAGGCCACGTGGAAGCGCTCAATAAATGCAGGTGCGCACACAAGTACAAAATATACAGTGGGTACAACGTGAAAACATCTGATTTAATTTCTAAAAAAAAACAGAAACAAAACAAATGTCAACTCCATATTGCATTGGTAAACACCAGATGAAGGCAATAATGGTGATGTATAAATTATCAAAAGTACATGTGATTCAAAGTACATTGCATCATTCGCCGGTCATTCCTAACTTCATCCTGATGGGGCGGCCTGGTGCCCTCCTGCTCGCTGCCCCGTTTAGCAGCGCGGATCCGGTGCCTGGCAGGTATACTACTAGGCACACAATCTGCCGGCGGATCGTGCTCTAACTCCGGGGATTCAGTACCAATTTCTCTTTGGCAGATATCGTTCTTGTTATCGTTCATGCACGTACAATATATACGTATACATCACGTGGTATGTGGCCGCACACGATATCCCAAACTTAATCAACCGACACCCCCCCCCCCCCCCCCGATATTGCCAGAGCTGAGCCACGTATGCGTTGCCAAGAGTGACGTGCGTCATAATGAATACACGTAGTCAATCTGAACCAAATCTGCAAACAACAAACCAGGCGGATATGGTTCAAAGTATGAACGATATCTGCCGGCGGATACGGTACAGTGAAACCAAATCCGCAGCTACACCCCATTCACCAACAATCATTAAAAGTGATATGCCCGGTCAGCACACAACTCACAAGAGCTCTGGCAAATTTAGGACAATTTTTTATGATTGATTGCATTGATTACATGAACATTGTACAGGCTGTAATGTTCACTTAAAATCATGAATAATGATCACAAAGCCTTGTATTACCGCCTTTTTTACCAGGTCTTGATCCTGCCCATTCTCCTAATTTTCAAGAGTCGTTATCAACAAGTAATTAATTTCCTGCAACTCATTTCCAGGTTCACACCATTTTCCATCCAAGCCTACAAGTCATTGCTTGTGCATGAGATTGGTGCATTGGTAAATTGCCAATTCGTCCACTGCTAACTCGTCAACTCACCACACGGTCTACTTTCAATAGGTCTAATGCCATTCCGTCCAACATTTTGTCTTAACAACCATTTGGTCCACTAACCAGTTGGTCCAATCATCACTTCATCTAATCACCATTTTGTCTTTTACCATTTCGTCTGATAAACCAGTTGGTTCATTTTGCACATTTAACACTTTATTTTAATTAGACCAAATGGTATATGGACTAAATGGCAATAGGACCAACTGGTTATAAGACGGAACAGCATTAGACCAAATGAAAGTAGACCATGTGGTTAGTAGACAAACTGATGATGGACCAAATGGTAGTAGACGAGTTGGCAACTGGACAAATCAGCAGTAAACGAATGGGAAATAAACTGTTGCATTATTATCAGCAGTAGTAATCTTAGTTGGAAGCCCAACTTTACAAATCCATAAAACACTTGTACTGTACCATAGATTATTATGACTCTGCACATAGGCCTACACTCAATACACGTACAGTATATAACTTTCAATAAATTTTGATTTTTTTTTCTTTCCTTTTTTCTAGTTGAAGCCACAGTCATCAGATTCCTGATCCCCTTACTGGTTGTTATGATTATAAACACTGTGGACAAAAGTAATTGGTGTCAATGCTTGCAATTTTCTTCTTTTTTTTAATCAGGCTGGTGATGAATGTATGATGTTGTGCTCTCATAGTCCCAACATTTTTTCACAACTTTTCTTTCATTCATTAGCGTGTAATGCTCCATTATCGTAATTTAAGTCATGTTAAAGATAAATAATAGTTTTGGTATACATGTAAACAATCTCAAAATGAGTTCAAGCAGAATCCAATATTACCATCCAAGTGTTATGTATGAATAAAAAATATGTGCCAAGTGGCGATGGAAGAAAATACCTAAATAATTGCTGAGAAATGACTAAAATAAGCACGGAATTCCATCAAATGTCGAGTATTTTTCCGAGCAATATCAATACTCTGTCCCATATGCTTTCCTGTGTTTACAGTGATTATCAGAATTATCGGTTTTCAGTCAAAATTTCAAGATTTCACAAAGATAAGTTTACTTCAAAGAAGCAGATCTAGATCTATGATAATATTGTGGCAATTACATGTAACCTTGATTTTATTAGATTTTTCACATGAAATAATTGTTTGCTGCAACTTCTGTCTTCTACATTTAAGTATGTTTTTGTTCATATATCTCTTCTGTCATTCTTTCTCATTCTCATTATTCATTTCAGGATTTATTCAAAATCAAATCTATTCATATTCTTTTCATGTCATTATTTATATCTATTGAATCATTTAAAAAATTATTTAGAATTAGAACTGAGTCTAAAGCTCTCTAAGTTAAAATTTTGGGAAGCCAAAATATCAAACACTTTGTTTAAATAATAGTGTATATTTCCTTTTGTCACTCCCCCCCCCCCTCCCCTGCTTCCCTGGCGAAAAAGAATCAGTTAACACTCCAAGACAGAATGATGCAAGTGTCATGTCAAATGAGCTACATGTATGAGCTGACTATCCAAAGTTAAAAGTTTAACCACAACTTCGTTGAATCAAACTCTGATTTACAATCTTTAAATCAGAGTTTAATTCAACCTGGGATTAGATTAGATATGTTCATTCGATATTCTGTTTCAATGTTTGCTAACTAACTTCAACAAGCAATATAATAAAATAACACTTTCCTTGCAACTGTGATTACTGATTGCGACATATGTCTTGTCTGATTAATGTTTCTAAAATTTACAAAAATAAAAGTTTAGTTTTCATTTGATCTAGATTACATCTTGTGATTCTAAAAGTAAAACCAGTGACAGTAAATGATATCTCTCATTATCAGTTAAGTCCTTGTTATGCTTAAGAAACACTTTCAGAAATTGTACCTTCTATAGAGAAGAAGATCTTCACGTTCCTCTCGTGTGCTATTTCCAGTCGCTGCAGCAGCCGCCGCTGGGCCTGGGCCCTCTGCCATTTTCTCAGCCGGTACACGCCTCTTTTTCACGCTTACGTAGCCCGTTCGACGGTGGGAGGTGTCCGCTATCCTCAAGTTCTTCAGCAACTCCTCGACTTGTTTCTTGAAAGATAGAACAAGTATCAAACTGTTCAAAGAAAAATGAGTAAATCTCTGCAGTTTGGAGAGCAATCAAAGTGACGTTTTGATGAAGGAAATACACCAAAATCCAAGAGAATGCTGCGATGTTAAAGAAAACAAGGACCAAGTCTGTGCTTTCATCGCCGAAGTCAGAGCCGAATCTCAAATGACTTTTGCCTGGCCACAGGTGAACGTTGAGGTTGCTCTTGCTAAATAAAGAAAAACGAAAGTTTGTTGGAAATTCCAATTATTATCAAATTCATTTGATTTGTATTTTGTATCCCGGGATTGTATTTTCACATAATTTTTAGTAAAATATTCAACGTAAATATAAAAAAAGCCCTTTAAATTTTATTTTGTCACGTTCAACCCCATAGGCGGTTCCAGGGTGGGGGTACTGGGGAGGGGCGCGGGGCCCGCTACGACGAAAAACATGAAAGAAAAAAGGGGGAGAAGGGCCTACAGTATTTTTAAGGACCCTATAAATCCACAAATATTACGTAAGAAATCATTTCACCCGGCATCACGGTCAAAAAGTGATCAAAATCTGACCATGAAAAGGAATTTATTGAGATTTAAAGTTTAGCAATGTTTTAAAACAGTTATTCGCCGTTTAATTGGAATTAAGGTTAAATAATGTGACGTCACCAACTTTCCCTTTTCCCCTCGATCTCTTATGTTTATCACATGAAATCATAATTATTTCAAATTTTCATACATGCATGAGAATAATATTTCTTTTGTAAGTTGCAGCAACATTTTCTTGATTTAATTGGAGAACAAACAAAGCTTGAACGAACTTGTATAAAATACAAAATAATAAAGAGGGACTATTTGCTTTGTCAGTTCACATTCATGAAGACATGCATAAATCTGAGTCATCGAAAAATTGCGAAACTTCCAGTTTTTTTTCCTCTGATAATGATTTATCTTCACAAATCACATTGTCTTCTGCGTGGAATGAGCCTACCCCTTTAGAGTTAACTTGGAAAAAGAACCATTTTGGTTTTCTCATACATTTTTTTTTAAAGAAAATTTATCAAGTCTTAAAGCTTATGGTTGGTGGATTTGTGCTTTGCAAGGAAATGGTTTTGTGTGATTTGTTGGAAATGGTTCGCCAAATGACTTTTGGCTGAGGCTCAGACATTAGCGTACCCAATTTAGGGGGGGCAGGGGGCAGACTCAGCTGCCCCCCCCCACGAGCCACAACACATGCAAGGGACGTATCCCTGCCCCTCTCCCTCCTTGACCGTGAGGCAAAACTCATCCCTGACGAGCTAAGTGGGCAGTGGGCCCCTCCTCTGAACTTGAAGCCCCCGGCCCCCCCCCTTTTTGCTTGTCAATTTTTTTCTGGTGCGAAATGTCCATTGCTTGCGGTTGCATGAAGACCCCTTTTTTTGCTTGAATCTTCCCCCTTATAGAGCGGCCCCAAAAGGCCAACATGATGTTAGTATTTGTCATATAACCTGTTGTTCTGACAGTTTAAAGTGGGGTAAAACAAAATGTTTAAACAAAAATCATAACAAGTATTAGAAATTGAATACTGATATAGAACTTAATTACGAAGTATATGGGCCAATTAACCTGATACGATTCAGATATTTATATAATCCGCATACAGTGGGTTTTTTTTACATACCTTCTTATTTGAACTGGAGGGCGCTGTGTTTGATAGAGTGTATTTGTTTATTCGAATGTATGTAATCTTCTGTACAGAATTGTATACTGAAATATGAAATTTGAAAAAATCTTACAAAAGGCCACTCCCAAATAAAAATTATGTATACATGTTCATTTTTCCAATCCATTTGTACTGCTCGAGCACAGCACCCAAGGCCCAAAGGCAATTAAAGGAACGTCACTAATTAAGCTACAGCCAGGGGCCCAATGTCACACTCACCGCCACCCCCCCCCCCCCCCCCCAGTGATCACGTGATTTTTTATCACATGATCGCGCACCTGTTTCGAGCTAGCAGAAGAGAAGAAAATGGCAAGGATCCTCCAAAAGTCTGTCTTCATTCTGGCAGTTTTGCTGCCTTTAATATCTGCTTTTGGTCGATTTAAACACGGAAGGCCAAAACATGGAATGCTTGGAGCACCACCGATAAAAGAGAAGTACAATCTTCCTCCTGATATGTGGTTTGAACAGAAGTTAGATCATTTCAACGACGCCGATCTGCGAACATGGAATCAGGTATGATTGAAGTCAAGCGGGAGGCCAGTCTCACGAAGCCCAGAGCTTCGGGGGTTGGAGTATATCCGCTCCCGGGCCGATTGCACGAAAGGGTCTTTCCCAGGATAGGCACGGCCGTAGTCACTAGATGGCGCTGTCGCGGAAGTGCTCAAAATTTGTACGTAAGTTACGTCCGCTTGTCAATGAGTGAAATCGCATAGCGATGCGATATCGTCAAAATTAAGCCCCTGTCAGTGCGGATGAATATGATATTTTCTCTTTGTGATTGTCCTCCCGTGCGATGAAAAATATGTCATCGTAATGCATAGGACTTTCGCGAGCTACCGAAGTCATTTTCGTGCCCCAAATTCCATGAAATCTTCCAAAAATAACCATGAAAGTGTCGGTAAGTCAAAAGTGTCGTGAGTTGCTCTCAATTCTTACCTTATTTAGTTGTATTTCTTGCAAAATGGGTCTCGAAGTGTTCTGGATTTTCCGTTGATTGTGAAACTTGAATTGATTTCCTTTCTGTGTCTTGCAGTTAAATTGCAGCGCGGGGAATCGCAAGGGCTGTGGAAGCCCTTCTCAGTGAGGTTTACAAGCTGAGCTGCCCTTGAATTTGGTCGAATTTCGAGCCATTTTAATCGCGCGCACGGGATGATTAATTAACATAACAATTAGCAGATTAGAGATCAAGATTACGTCACGTACGTGCGTACATGTGATACACAGAAATGAAATAGAACTTGAATCACACGGAATCACAGTCAAGAAATGCTTTGTTTTCTTTGTTTGCTAAATGATTTCCTGAATTTAAAATCATGAATAAACACCAGAGTAATGACATGAAGGAGATAATCATGGTCATATGAGGAATAACTAAATATTTTCTGAAAACGAGTGAATATGATGGGGCAATAATGTGCATGCACTGGAAAATGAACATTCACCTCACTGTCAGTGCCGTGGTGTCAGTCACTCAGACACAGTGCTTTACTGCCTTTTACTGGCATTTTCTTTGCACTGCCGCCGCCACTGGTTTTTCTTTTGCCAACTAGATTAAAACTCATTTATATATTAATATGTTTATTGCAATTTTTGAATAAATGGTAATACAAAGTGGAAAAAAAATGAAGATAAAAATAATTTGGACTAAAATATGCCATCACCCCCCCCCCCCTCTAAAAAATACACACTATCTTGAATGACTCGTTTATTTAATTTGCATTGAAAAAATAAATAATTGTATTTATGCACTTTTTTATTTCTCATTCTTTCTGCCAGAATATCAGATGCCATCATGAATAACCTCACCTCCAGATTGAACTCCTAAACATCTTGACAATGACTATCTACTGAGATATCTTGCCTTCTTGAGATTGGAAGTTTTAAGTTCAAGTCAGAGTGACCTAAGGCCCTACTAACAAGAAGAATCCAGATTTACATAAAAACAAATCCCACGAAAGATACAAACTGATTTTACTCTTCATGTGTAGTGTGTATGTGAGACTCTGTGTTTGTGTTTATTTTGAGGAGGACCTCCTGTCTCTGTTTTTATTATTTTATTGACTGAATGAATGATCAATACCTAAAAGTGAGAACTGATTTTTGAGGAGAGTACATTAGTGTATGGTTTTGAGTGAATTTGATTTGAGTAACTGTTTTTCTTTATTATTTTTCTCATAATTATTATTTTTGCCTTTTATTTTCTATTTTCAGTTATATATTGTCAGTTACATTAAGTTGAACTTCCAAATTTGATCAAAGTGTTCAATTCTTGGGATAGAATTTTATCAGGTAATAAAACTGAGTTTGATAAATCTAAAAAAGGACACTGAAAAAATATGAACACTTAGAGATGCTCACTAAGAAGAGGAAAAAACATGAAAGGAAATGGAACTTAAGTGGATGTTATAGCATGCCTTTCGCAGATCTCCAAGCACCAGGAATCATAGGCGGCGGAATGGGGGGGGGGGGAGTATCCCCCTAAATTTGAGGTGGGGAGGGGAGTCAGGGGACGATTCCATCCCCCTCAATTTTTTGTTGATAATCTTATTTTTTAATTTTTTTTGGCTTGTCAATTTTCAATTTTGTTTCCTGTGTCCCCCCCCAAGATATTATTTGGTCACTATCTTTTTTTTTCGGGGGGGGGGGGGGTCAAAAGATTTTGGTGGTTCCCCCCTAAAATTTTTGGCTTCCCCCACCAATGCCAGGAATGTTGATGTTCAACTGAGAGTTGCTGAAGTGGAATCTCCGTTTGTCTGTGAACTTGTTATAGAGAATGATTATTCCAGGACAAGTTAGATGATATTACCCAGCCCATAGCATACATCCCAACAATGGAATGGAGGCAATATACCCCTGTAATACATGAAGTATATCTTTAGGTTGGTTTGGAAAGTAAGTCCTCTAGTCAATATTAATGTCTGCCCAACAAAATGGTACTATCTGGCAATTTGGTGGTTCAATCACAAGCAGAAAAAGTTTAGTAAATTGACACTAGTAAGACAAACAAATATAATACAGCCAAACTGTCTGACCCCTTACTTGACTACTGACTTAACTAATTATTGAAAAATGACAAGGGATGCTTAGGCCCTTTGTAACCATTTCATTGGGCAGACTGAAGCAGATGACTAGAATTCATACATTCATGAAGATGAAGGAACATCAAAATGATTATTACAATTTAGCAAATATGAATTTATAACACTGTCATGGTTATAAAAAATAATGAATTTCTATCAAGTAAAATGACAATACAATGTAAGACATAACTGCAATAAAGTAATTTCATTTCCAAAAGATATCTTCCGTAATTTAATAACCAAATTTCTCAAGATAATATTTCTTCTGCACAAAGTGTATGAAATGCTCAGTGTAAATCATGCTGTTTATAAATCTCTAGGAATTTTTTTTTTTCAAAATGAAAATACATGTAAACTTAATCAAAACCAGGGGTGGTGGATCCAGGATTTATCCTGGGAGGGGGGCATTCTTTGATGAAAATTGCATATTTTCATTACATCTTGACTGTAGCTCTCAAAGGGGGGGGGGGGGTTGAGCTAGATGTGCCCTCCCCCAGATCCACCAGTGATAAAAATCAACATTTATGAAAGATTGCATACCTTATATTCTGAATTGGTAAATTCAATGCATATGTCTACAAAATGAAACTGACATGTTTGGATAAATTGCTTATTTTTGTTTCAAGAAAGAATTCATCAATAACAGCTTAGAGTTATTGAGAAAACATGAAGAAAAAATAATATTCTGATATGCAATAACTATATCTATTTTATATATGCTTTTTTCCCAAAAATTTAATCCTTGACATGGGGGGGGGGCTGGTTTAGTAGTCAAATTCACCCCCCCCCCCCCCCCCGTTAAGTAAAATGCTTTATCAAAATAAGATTATGCTATCATTTATAAATTACTGCATTTTGGAGCCCATTAAAATTCAAAATGAATCATAAGGGGCAGTGCCACACCTTATTCACTGAAATTAAGGAGGGGCATGCACAGCTGAAAAACTATCAGCAGGGGCAATAATTTTCACTGCAATTTTAGATATCCTAAAAAATAATCCTGAAAACACATAATTAAAATGAAATTAAACTCCCACGAAGTGCCCCTGTATACTATTACAGCCCTTGACCTGTATATTCTCAAGGGGTTCAATAATTCCTTCTCTTCCCTTGTAGAGTCGGTTCGGGTGCGAATGTGTCTGAAAAAAAATAAGTAAAAAAAGGATTATTAGTAAGAATTGTAGATAGAACAGAACATATAATTTTTAAAAAAATTAGCAAGCAAAAAGAAAGATTGATCTGGCATTGGAAAATAAAAGGAAATTAACACCGCCCCCCCCCCCCCCCCCCCCCTTCAACATTTTTTTGTTGTTTGCTTCTGCTTGCAACTTTATAAATTTACCTGATACACCTTTCAAAACTTTTGGCTCCATTATCATGATTATGCCACTGTTCAAGTATTATTTATTTGGAAACCAATGCTAAAACTATAAGGTGAAATGAAATTATATAAAGAAAAAAATATATATTTCACAAAGTATAAAATCATAATGATGTAGGTCATGTTGAAATTAGACCCTGGACTGGACTCAAAATTAGATCAAGTGTAGTGTAGACCAAATGTAAATTAGACAAAGTGTAGACCAAATGGCAATTAGAATTTTTTTTAAACCAAATGGGTCAAGCCCATTTGGTATATGTATAAAGACTAAAATATATGTATATAAGTTAAAAAATAGAATTAAGTAGCCTAGGTTGTGCTGAAATTAGACCAACTGGACATTTCACAAAATGAGAATTAGACCAAGTGTAGACCAAATGGGTTTAGCCCATTCGGCATTAGACTAAATGAGAAGTGGGCAAATTGCATGTGAACCAAATGAATATACATATTTACAATGTGGAACTGCATGATATAAAGCCAATTTTATGTACCAGTATTTGACAAAGTAAAAAAATATATAATTATGTAGGTAATATGCTGAAATTAGACCAACTGGACATTTCACTAAATGAGAATTAGACCAAGTGTAGACCAAATGGCAATTTAGTTGACCAAATGGGTTTAGCCCATTTGGCATTAGACCAAATGACAAGTGGGCAAACTGCATGTAGACCAAATGAAAATACACCAGAAAACACATTTCACAAGTTGGGACTGATATAGAGAGCCGTAGCAGACGACGGAGATGGGTACATGATCTGCGTCCGCAAAAAACGCGCACGCATCTATGTACTAACATGAAAAACAGCATATGGGACGATCTGACTAAAAATCGCACATGCGGGGCTATTTGAGAGTCACAGCAGAGGACGGCTAGCAGACGCCGACGGGCGCGCGCATTTAGCGAGCACATCGTGATCGTTTAAACTATCGATAGTAAGGACAGTGCATAAACAGGGACCCGCGATGTCTACGACTTTTTCGACCCATGTTGGTGCTATGAAATTGCTCTTTTTTGCAGTTTAAATGAATTTTACGTAAGTTTTAAGTGGTTTCACATGACAAATTAGATATTAAGAAATTTTTTGATATCATTCTTGGGGACAACAAACACATTTTGAAATTCTTGTTGTCCTGCCTACCAAGGACCGTCTTTCGTGTCGCCCATCTTTTATGATACGCTATAAGCGGAGTGTTTCTGAAATTTATGATAAAGAATAAGATTCGTTAGCTTGCTTTTAAATCAAATTTTTATACAATTTCATGATATATCACATCATTTTGCAAACAAATATTTTGTTTATTTTAACGGACGAAAGAAATATGTTTGCAGATGGTGTATTTAAAATGCGTTTCATATGGCGCATCATAAAAGATGGGCGACACGAAAGACGGTCCTTGCAAAGACCCTTTCGTGCAATCGGCCCCCGGTCGATTCTTGTGAACGAACTATTCAGTGGGCGTGGTCTTATTTGTGTGCCTTTTTTTATTTTTCCCCTGATTTTTTGGCGTGAAAGAGGGAGGCATGCTCAAGACATTGTGGCATGATTGGAGTCTGGAGAGCTCAAAACAAAAAGTAGATGATACTTTATTACCGGTAAAGGCGGTAATCGATCATTCATTGTAATTTTTTGTCAATGAGAAAAACTGAGAGCAAGTCTAATTTACAATACATCATCATCTTATTTTTCTGTGTATTGACTGGTACAAAATCCACAGATATTTTACCAAGATTTTTACACTGTACCTTATATTGATATTAGATATGATGTTTTATGAATATACTGCAATAAACAATAACCAATTTCCCTAAAAAAAGTTCATTACTAAAAGAAAAACAAAATCACTTGACAATTCATTCCGTCGCCATCATTGTGTGCATTTTGTGTGTTACTGCAGGTGCCAACTTTCTACAAATTGCACCACAATACTGTAAAATTTTGACCTCATTTGTACTAGGAGTGATGAGATCCTGCAGTCCTCCAGGACTTGAGGAAATCAACAGAAGAAGAAGAATATCTGGTGTAAAATATTGCTTCTACTTTGGCGAATATCCGACTTCTGAAAGGTCAATGAACAGATTATCTCCGGAGAGCAATGCAATGATTAACATGATTTATGTCAAGCCAAGCCATTGTAATTCATAATCAATTTTCCTGATTAAGTATTCCAATTTTTTTCTTCTTGAACAGCGATTCTTCATTAACAGTACATTCTACACTCCCGGGGGACCAGTTTTCTTGATGATCGGTGGAGAGGGCGAGGCCAACCCTGTTTGGATGGTAGATGGGGCGTGGGTTGAGTATGCCAAGGAGATGAACGCTTTCCTCATCATGTTGGAGCATCGTTTCTACGGAAAGAGCCATCCTACAGAGTAAGTTCCCTCATCCAACTGACACACTCATGTCAGGAAGATGAGTGGCATATTATAATCCACAAACTTTTATGGAGCAAGATATGGTAGATAGAGCAAAATTTGTATTAACAATGCAAGTGAACAAAGCAAATGAGCAACATTTCTGATCAATACGTATTAAAAGTATAAAAAAATTGGATAGATTTTGACTTAAAGGTCAAGTCCACCCCAGGGAAATGCTGACTTGAATAAATAAAAAAAATCAAACTAGCATAGTGCTGAAAATTTCATCAAAATCGAATGTAAAATAAGAAAGTTATGACATTTTAAATTTTTGCTTATTTTTCACAAAACATTGATATGCCCAACTAGGTGACTCATTCGATGATGTCCATCACTCACTATTTTGTTTTTTTATTGTTTGGATTATACAATATTTTGTCTTTTTTAGATTTGACAATAAGGACCAACTTGTCTGTACCATATAATTAATCAATGCTAATTGCACATGTTCAGGGAGGAATTAATCATTGTATCACTTGACAATGAGGAGAAAATTAGAATATTTCATATGATAAAATATAAAAGAAATAGTGAGTGGATGATGTCATAGTCTCCTCATTTGCATACCAGCCAAGGATGTGAATATAACTGTTTTGTGAAATTAAGCAAAAAAATTTAAATTGTCCTAACTTTCTTATTTTACATCCGATTTGATGAAATTTTCAGTGTTATGCTTGTTGGATTTTTCTCATTTTATGCGAATCAACTATTTGTTGGGGTGGACTTAATATTAAATATTCAGAAAATAATATCATATTTCACTCTTTTTCTAATTTTTTTACTTGGTCATGAAAATTTTAGGGACCATGGCATCCCCAAGCCTCCCCCCTCATTTGAATGCTAGTGAGGAGATGGTAATTATATATGTCAAAATTAAAGGGAATGAAACCTTTGGAGTTAGTAGGCTTGTGTCGAAAGATAAAAATCAAAGAACAAGAACAAAGAAAATTTGAGAAAATTCAGACAAATAATGAGAAAGTTGTGAGCATTTGAATTTTGCAATCACTAATGCTATGTAGATCCTCCCATTGGCAATGCGACAAGGATGTGTGATGTCAAATGTAAACAACTTTCCCTTTGATGGACTATAAAATACCCTCAAAATGTCTCTTTTTGCTTTTTCTCATGGTGGCACAAACTCTTTATCCATGATGCATTCTTTAAAAATTTGTATTACATGCCCTCCAATAGAAAGAACACATGATCTTCTGAAAGATGTGATAAAAAAGGCAATTTAAGTGAAATATGTACTAAAGTAATAGGGAGAGTTGTTCACAAGTGACATCACACATCTTTGTTGCATTGCCAATTTGAGGATCTCCATAGCATTAGTGATGGCAATATTCAAATGCTCATAACTTTCTCATTATTTGTCATTATCTTGTTCCAAAGGTTTCATTCTCCTTTAAGAAAACCTACTTAACCATGCGAGTGGTACCACAAACACACCGATTTCTTATTTTTCTTTATGATATATCAATAAAAACATTTGTAATTTCCTCAAAATCAGTAAAATATATGACACATTGTTAGACACTTCAATTCAATCATCAGACTGTAAATTTGTCATTAGGTAGAAGGAGAAAAAGGCAATCAGGAAAGGGGGGGGGGGGGTCATATAGGCCGTACTCAAGAGCAGGGGCCTGTTGCAGAAAGAGCTGCAATCGATCGCAACTCTAAAAATCTTGCGCAACTTGATTTTTAACCAATCAACAACATGCATTTGTGACTTGCGATTGATTTTTTTGACTTGCGTTTAAACGCATTTCTTTCTGCAACAGACCCCAGAGCTCTGTGTAATGGCTTGTTTCTATCGTGTTTCATGATTTTCCTTTTGATTTTCTTTCTTCTGGTTCCAGGGATATGAGTGTTGATAACTTGCAGTACCTCAGCAGTGAGCAAGCCCTCGCCGACTTGGCTCATTTTAGGACAGTTATTGGACAACAGATGAAACTGGACAAGAACAAGTGGATCTCATTTGGAGGATCATATCCAGGTATAACTTATTATTTTAACTTGATTTACTTAAAGAGAAATTCCAGTAGTTGCAGTAAACTCTGGTTTCATGAGAAAGTCTGTAAAACTAGGCTTAATTGTCAGTATATCATCGAGGATCTAGATCTGGTACAGTTACATTAACTGAACTTTGTGAAATCTTGAAATCTACGCTGAAAAATGTTCACACCGAAGATCCCCAACACAGATAAGCGCACGTGGGACAATGTATAATTATTGCTTAGGGCCTCGGGCCCGACGCCCTACCCGATTCCTGTGCTTATTTGCTGATTTCTCAGCAATTACACAATTTCTTCCAGAATTCTTTGGCACATGCGTTTTATTTATACAAACAGACACTTTGGTGGTCATTTCATTGGATTCTGTACGAACTCATTTTGATATCGTTACCAAAACTAGCATTTACCTTTAATCCTTTGACCACTACATTCCAAAATCTCAATAGGCTTTGTACAGTGGTCATTCGGTTCCAGTAAGTTGACTCAACATGATATATTCCTAGGATGAAGTCGTGGCTGGCCAGGGGTCCATTTCATGAGATTTTATTTGTTACAATAACAAATTTACAGTAACAGTCGCTGTGGCTGATCATTAACTTGTTATAGAAATCTTGTATTTGTTACTATAACAAGTCTTTATGAAACGGTACCATGAAGGCCACATATATCTTCATCTCTTCACTTCTAGAACTCTTTGTTTTGATCACTCTCACTCGCTCCCTCTCTATCTTCCTTTCACTCTTGAGCTTTTTTTCTCTCTCTCTACAGGTGTATCTCTCTCCTTTTTTCTCTCTTTCTCACCATATTTGCCACTATTAACCCAGGTATTTAATAGTTATCCAGTAGGATGTACTGTAAATCTTACTATAATTTGATTGTCATGCTTGTTTTTGTAGACTAATGCCTAGGTGGAATGCTCCCAAGAGAGTGGAAAAAGTCAAATGCACGGTAGTCAGTCAGACTCTGTTATATTTTGCTGCATATCGAAACAACATCCATTGAATGACTGGTTATGATGGTAATAATTATTGTCACATTATTGTTTTTATACTGAAATTCCATGTAATTCAAGGCAACAACTTAGAAAACATGCGAAACTGGGAATGGGTTTGAATATTTATCAGGGAGTTTTTAAACTTCATCAGGGAAAAATCAGGAAATCTTGTTTTCTTGAAAAGCTGGGAACCCGGTAGCACATAGAAAAGCAGTATTTCAGACTCTCTGCTATCAATGTTATTTATTGTTTATCCATTGTAGGTTCTTTGTCAGCATGGTTCAGGCTGAAGTACCCTCATCTAGTGGTTGGGGCTATCGCCACCAGTGCCCCCGTTCAAGCTCAACTGGATTTCCCAGGTAAATTTCCAGGGATGGAGTCGAGGCTGGCCTCAAGGGTCAAAGCCACATTATTTATTGGTTTCTGCCGAGTCAAATGAGATAAAAGTTTTATCTAGTGGCCTTGTGACTCGGAATCTGTGGCATAAACGCTGTCTCTCACAAATCTATATCTGAATGTCCATGATGTAAAATTTAAGGAGAATAGAAAACATCAATATGGTTTTATCAAGGCTCCATACAAACTGTTTTGCTTGCTGGCCCAAATAGTTCATCAAATTTCAAAATCATCAATTTCATATTTTTGGTAGCCCTAAAACAATAGAAAACATTACAATTTATCAAAATTTTGGTAGCCAGACCGGGCCACCAAGTGTGAGCTTTTACAGATGTTTGGTGGCTCGACTCTCAATTTAGGTTGCTGCGGGCCACTGGTAATGTCGAGCCCTGGTTATATGCCAAATCAAATTCTTTATGGAAAGTAAGTTGCATAATTGAGGTCACATGAAAAAAATAAATAGGTGGGACTACATAAAACATATTCTGCATTATTATTTCAATGCACTATCAATCATGAGTTGTTAAACATTGAATCTCATAGAATTATTTTTTGGAGTTGAATAGTAATGACAACAATGATATAAGATGAATTTCTAAAAATATTTTTATTTTGATTAGGAGTTGATGAAGCTGGTCTAGGTTGAAGATAAATGCTAGTTGTGGAAAGAATTTCAAAATCTGTATTGATGATCATCATTGTAATCGATTTTCAGCTTTATAGTAGATTTCATGATTTCACAAAGTTCAGTTAACGTTAATGTACATGTACCAGATCTACGGTGATAACATACTTTCTAATAAAATCAGTGTTTATTACAACTATTTTTATAAATCCTTAACCTAAAGCTAAATCAATCATTGTTATATTCTCCTTGTTTTTGTCTCACCTGCGAAGCAGAGTGAGACTATAGGCGCCGCTTTTCCGACGGCGGCGGCGGCGTCAACATCAAATCTTAACCTGAGGTTAAGTTTTTGAAATGACGTCATAACTTAGAAAGTATATGGACCTAGTTAATAAAACTTGGCCATAAGGTTATTCAAGTATTACTGAACATCCTATTAGAGTTTCATGTCACATGACCAAGGTCAAAGGTCATTTAGGGTCAATGAACTTAGACCATGTTGGAGGGATCAACATCGAAATCTTAACCTGAGGTTAAGTTTTTGAAATGTCATCATAACTTAGAAAATATATGGACCTAGTTCATGAAACTTGGACATAAGGTTAATCAAGTATAGCTGAACATCCTGCATGAGTTTCACGTCACATGTCCAAGGTCAAAGGTCATTTAGGGTCAATGAACTTTGGCCGAATTGCGGATATCTGTTGAATTCCCATCATAACTTTGAAAGTTTATAGATCTGATTCATGAAACTTGGACATAATAGTAATCAAGCATCACTGAACATTTTGTGCAAGTTTCAGGTCTCATGATTAAGGTCAAAGGTCATTTAGGGTCGATGAACTTTGGCCGAATTGGGGTATCTGTTGAATTACCATCATAACTTTGAAAGTTTATTGGTCTAGTTCATTAAACTTGGATATTATAGTAATCAAGTATCTCTGAACATCCTGTGCGCATTTCAGGTCACATGACCAAGGTCAAAGGTCAATGAACTTTGGCCGAACTGGGTGTATCTGTTGAATTACCATCATAACTTTGAAAGTTTATGGATCTGATTCATGAAACTTGTACATAAGAGTAATCAAGTATCACTGAACATCCTGTGCGAGTTTCAGGTCACATGATCAAGGTCACAGGTCATGTAAGGTCAATGAACTTTGGCCATGTTGGGGTTTTTTGTTGAATAACCATCATATCTCTGTAAGTTTATTGGTCTAGTTCATAAAAAGTGGACATAAGAGTAACCATGTATCACTGAACATCTTGTGCGAGTTAGAGTAGTATTCAAAGTCAGCACTGCTGCTATATTGAACCGCGTGGTGCAGGTGAGACGGCCAGAGGCATTCCACTTGTTTTTCTTTTACAGAGTATTTGACGGTGGTACGTGACTCCCTAGCGACCAGTCGTGTGGGGTCAAAGTGCAACGATGCGATCCAGAAGGCAACCAACGATATCGACATTCTAATGATGCATATGACAGGGTGGCAGACTCTCACCAAAATTTTCAAGTACAAACAAAAACTAAATGAACTATGTGTCATCCCCCCCACTTGAATAGTATGATATCATGTATTTACGCCCATGAATTTTTTATCATTTCTAGATAGTCTATTCCCATTTAAAGGACAAGTCCACCCCAACAAAAAGTTGATTTGAAAAAAAAGAGAAAATCCAACAAGCATAACACTGAAAATTTCATCAAAATCGGATGTAAAATAAGAAAGCTATGACATTTTAAAGTTTCGCTTAATTTCACAAAACAGTTATATGCACATCCTGGCTGGTATGCAAATGATGAGACTATGACGTCATCCACTCACTATTATTTCTTTTGTATTTTATTCTATGAAATATGAAATATTCTAATATTCTTCTCATTGTCAAGTGATACAACGATTAATTCCTCCCTGAACATGTGGAAATAGCATTGTTCAATACTATATGTTTCAGTCAAGTTGGTCCTTGTCAAATCTATAAAAAAAATGAAATACATGTACTGTGTAATTCTAACAATAAAAAACAAAAGAAATAGTGAGTGATGGACATCATCGACTGACTCACCAAGTTGTGCATATCACTGTTTTATGAAAAATAAGCGAAACTTTAAAATGTCATAACTTTCTTATTTTACATCCGATTTTGTTAAAATTTTCAGCACTATGCTATATAGATTTTTCTCTATTTATTCAAGTTAGCCTTTTTCTGGGGTGGACTTGACCTTTAATCTAATCCACATGGTCATCATCACTTTGATACCACTTAAGTATAGACATGTTTGTTAGATAAACTGTTTGTGAACCAAACTTTCATTTGACACATTAAAGGAGAATGAAACCTTTCGACCAAGATAGCTTATGTGAAAACAGAAAAATCATAGAAACAGATCAACGAAAGTTTGAGAAAAATCGGACAAGTAATGAGAAAGTTATGAGCTTTTGAATATTGCAATCACTAATGCTATGGAGATCCTCACATTGGCAATGCGACAAAGATGTGTGATGTCACTCTTGAACAACTCTCCCCATTACTTAAGTATATATTTCACTTAAATTGCCTCTTTTATCACATCTATCAGTAGATCATGTGCTGTTTCTAGAGGAGGGCATGTAATACATATTTTTTAAAGAATACATCATGGATAAAGAGTTTGTATCACCATACAAAAAAGCAAAAAGACACATTATCAGGGTATTTTATAGTCCATCAAAGGGAAAGTTGTTCATCAGTGACATCACACATCCTTGTCGTGTTGCCAATGGGAGGATCTCCATAGCATCAGAGATTGCAATATTCAAATGCTCATAACTTTCTCATTATTTGTCCGATTTTTCTGAAACTTTCTTTGTTCTTATTCTTTTATTTTTCTGTTTCGACACAAGCCTACTTGTTCCAAAGGTTTCATTCCCCTTTAAGAAATAATGAGTAGCAGGAAATAATTTTGCTTTACCAATTTGAGTAGCAGGCATTTTTGGACATAAGAGAAAAGCCTTCAACTAAGTAACGTTCAGTCCTATGTAAAAATATGCTATACGAAAGACTTTTTGCATAGTGCTAGTCTTTCAAAAAAGTGGAGCATATTTATTTATTTTCAGTTTTATTTAATCAGGGTGGCCTCATCAGTTAACAAACTGCTGTCCTTGAGGGCCCTGAGATAAAAATCAATATGTACAATATTTACAAAGAATGAATACATAAATCAAAACGGCATAAAAACAACAAATGAAAACATTACAAATACAATCTTGTATATTGCGATGCGATACCAGGAAAATCATTCCTTGAGTAGTGGAAATTAGACCATCTTGGCATCTGACTAAATGACAACTGAGCTAATTGATGAAAATCATGGGGATCAAACTGAGTGGAAATGACAAAAGTTGATTTGAAAATTGCAATTTGCTCTTTTAAAATATTCTTGGTATTTTGGGGTATTGCTTATTAAATTTTCCTCAAAAGCCAATCCAGCCAATTCATTAGTACCTTTATTCAGTGAGCTGTATGTTTGACATTTTCAGGTATTTATTTAGAATTGTTTGCAGGTAACATCAAACCTTTATCTTTCTTTTACAACCATCACAAGTGAAAGTCTATTTTTTTTTGTCTGTAATAGTCTTTGTAGTCCACTAAACGGCTCAAGTATAAATGATGTGGCAAACTTCTATGAGACTATCGCTGGAAACTTCATGGAGATTGTGCAGTACAACAAGGATAACAAGGGTTTCGAGGTAGATACAGTTCCTTTGTAATTTCAACATTTGCTCAATGGAATAGATTTGGAAGATAAAAAACAAGTAATTAATTAATTCAGAAGTCATTATCAAGATACATTATGAATCCAGTCTTCAAGACTTCTCTTTGATGTGGATTTAAAATTGATAACGATTGAATTGAGATTTGCCCTCATGGGTTACACCAAAAGGAAATTCTTAAAACATGGTTGTTATTGTCTTTTCACTGCTTTGTAAGAATTTGAATTTCATTATTCATTACTCAAGATAAATAAATAAAAGTATTGAATAATAATGATTATAATTATACTTGCTTATATAGCACCTAATACTTACTTTGTCAGAAGTCTCTAAAGCGTTCTACAGTATATGCAGCATAATTACCCTGGCTTTAGCAATTGAGCTGTTACGCGCGCTGCGTTTCAAGGAATAAATTCCTGCCAGGTACCCATTTACCTCACCTGGGTTAATAATTTATTCATTCATTCAGTTAATCTTGCAATCAGTAAGCCATTCAATCAATCAATCAATTGATCACTCAACAATTTGATCAATCAATCAAGCCATTCATCCATCCATCAATTAATCAATCAATAAAAAAGTGAATCAGCCAATCAATCAAGCAGTCAATCAATCAATCTATCAATCAATCAATCAGTCAATCCATCCACCCATCCATCAATCAATCAGTCAATCCATCCACCCATCCATCAATCAATCAGTCAGTCTATCAATCAGTTAATCAGTCAATCAATCAATCAATCAATTAGTCAGTCAATCAAATTAGTTAATCAGTTGCTCAATTGGTCATTCAATCAATCCAGTCAGTCCATCAGTCAGTGATTTCTGAGGATATATAGATCTATATTGTGTAGACTTGATATACATGCAGGTTCATCCTCCATGCATAATATTGAAAAAAAAAAAATATGTTTTTTTCATTTGATTTTATTCATTTTTGCAGGGTGGTAGCAACAACGTCACCATCGATACCCTTTGTGACATCATGGCTAACGAATCACTAGGAACGGAACTTTCACGTTACGCAGCCGTGAGTGCGCTGTTGAGCGACGGAGAATGCGTTGATGCATCGTACGAGAAGATGATCGCCGATATGAGGGAGACCTCTTGGGACAGTGAGGCGGGGGTTGGAGGTGAGAACTAGATTTCAGTCTTGATATGTTGGATAATGGAGAGCCATAGTTTTACAGTGTTACTAGTTTTGGTAGTTGAACTAGTAAAAAAAACAGTGGTGATGGGAACATATAAAACATATGCAATACATGTAGATGAAGGTAGGGGAATGATTCAAAATAGGGTTCGGATTTTATAAGTTTATTTCATGATATCTGTGTTATGTGACCCTAACTTGGTGGTTTAACGCTTATCTAGGAGAGTTTCTTGTCTAAAACATTTCAAAATCTTGATTTTCATGAGGTGATACAGACCTGCCAAGTGTTAATGAAAAATAGTAGTTGTTGTGGAAATATCAATGATTTGTGTGTGATATATCAATGAGCCTCAATTATCTATTCTTTTAAAGTTTTCATTGTTATGATATACCATAACCGATTATCATGCAGGGTTAGTAATTAGATTGTTATTATGTACAGGGAGACAGTGGACTTACCAGACATGTACAGAGTTTGGCTTCTACCAGACCACTGACACTGATCAACAACCGTTTGGACAACACTTTCCTCTCAGGTTAGTAGGAGAATCAGTGGTACCAGAATGTTGAGGGGCCTGTTACGCAAAGCTTAGCAATGCTCGTTGAACTGCCGATTTGTCTATTGCCACCTTGTCCATTTGTCGCATGGTCTGCCTTCATTTAGTCTAAGAGCCATTTGGTCTAATCACCAGTTTGTCTATGACAATTTCGTCTCGTTGCCAGTCGGTCTAATACCCATTTTGTTTTCATTCATTTCGCCCAATTAACACTTAGTCCATGACTAAATGGCTATTGGGCCAATTGGTTATTAGACGGAATGGCATTAGTTTAAATGAGAGTAGGCCATGTGGTGAGTGGACGAACTGATGATATACCAATTTATAGTGGATGAGTCGGTAATTGGACAAACTGATATAAGACCAATTGTAAATAAACCGATTGAATTGACCTTAAAGGGATGGTCCAGGCTGGAGATTTTTATGTCTTAATGAATAGATTAAAATTCACCAAGCAAAATGCCAAAAATTTGATAAAAATCGGATAACAAATAACAAACCGTTCTAGGCATGTCTTTAAGGTATTCATTAGGTGGGCTGATGATGTTATATCTCCACTTGTTCTTCTGTATTTCATTATGTGAAATAAGGTTTATTCAAAAAATTTTCTACCAAGAACTAAAGCAATCGGATTGACAACTGATTAAGTGCATTAGTTATTTATTGCTGCAACTTATTTCATCATAATGGAGACACATCATTCATACATGTATGAAATAATGAAACATGTATGATTTCATGTAATACCGAAAGAGAAAGGAAAGTGGGGATGTGACATCATCAGTCCACCTAGTGAATATTCATGACGATGTGCATATAACTGTTTTCGCAAAATGTTGAGAAACTTTAAAATTCAATAACTTTGTTGTTTTCCGATGAAATATTCAGCATTTTGCTCTTTGAAATTTTCTCTATTCATTTAGATATAAATATTTTCAGCCCGGACCATTCCTTTAATATACATGTACAACCGACTGTAAGAAAAATAGCATGCATTAATTATTCTTTTCACTGGCATCAAGTATATTGATTGTAATTTGAAAAATAAAGCATCGCATGCGCCACTTAAATGGAACTTGTCCTCTTCAAAGCAATGATGATACATTTGCCAACATATACTAACCTGTGTTAGTAATCATCAGTGTTCAAACTATTTTGAGGGAAATATGCTCCTTTTTCTTCATGTGAAATTATAAAGCAAATAATCACCTCTTGGATTATGACACATTATCACTTCTTCTCCATCAAGAGTTTCCATGCTATCTTTGCTCAGTTTTGCTTTTGAAAGATAGCTACATTCAAATCACTTTTAAAGGGGGAGTAAACTGTGTGGTTTCTCATTGACTGTGTGCTATGAATACCTAATCTTCAAAAACACATTTATATACTACAGAGAATGAATGAACCTAAAATTGTATTTGTATAGAGAAACTAAAATGTTTTGAGAGGAAGAGTAATTGTTATGGTACTTGGTAATATAATTATTGCGATATAAATGTATTGAGTAGTTAAAGGGGAATGAAACCTTTGGAATGAGTAGGCTTGTGTTGAAACAGAAAAATCAAAGAATAACAATAAAGAAAGTTTGGGAAAAATTGGACAAACAATGAGAAAGTTATGAGCATTTGCACTAATGCTATGGAGATCCTCTCATTGGCAATGCGACAAGGATGTGTGATGTCACATGTGAACAACTTTCCCTTTGATGGGCTATAAAATACCCCCAAAATGTCTCTTTTTGATTTTTCTTGTGGTGATACAAACTTTTATCCGGGATATATTCTTTAAAAATCTGTATTACATGCCCTCCTATAGAAAGAATACATGATCTACTGATAGATGTGATAAAAGAGGCAGTTTAATTGAAATATATACTAGTGTAATGGGGAGAGTTGTTCATCAGTGACATCACACATCTTTGCCGCATTGCCAATGTGAGGATCTCCATGGCATTAGTGATCGCAATATTCAAATGCTCTTAACCTTCTCATTATTTGTCCGATTTTTCTCAAACTTTCGTTGATCTGTTTCTTTGATTTTTCTGCTTTCACACAAGCTATCTTGTTCTAACGGTTTCAATCTTCTTTAATTAGCATGTTAACATTCAAGTGGGTCAATATTACTATACCACGCAAGCACTATGGGTCAGGAAACTGGCCAGGGGCACGTTGCAGAAAGAGTTGCAATTAATTGCAACTCTCAAAATCATGCGCAACTTGATTTTCAACCAATCAATAGTGCGCATGTGGCACTTGCGATTGATATTTTGACTTGCGTTTATATGCAACTCCTTCTGCAACGGGCCCCTGGTATGAGTAATTTAAGACTCCAGATGGCGCTATGGGTTTGTATCTGATTTAAAAAGTTTTATCCCACCACCAATACCGAGATATATATGTTTGATTTCTTCAGCTTCTCCATTCAAATGTGTGAGGATATCTATGGCAAGCAGTTCAACAAAACTACCAACCAAGCTGGCGTAAACTTCACGAATACAAACTACGGAGGAAGAGAAATTGCAGCTTACAATATTGTATTCCCCAACGGATCTATCGACCCATGGCATGCGTTAGGCATCACCAAGTCAACAGATATGTACTCTGCAATCTTCATAAATGGTGTGTATAAACTGTTTGAATCCCTGTCATGGGTGGAAAGTCCTACTTGAATATTAGTAATGAACATTTCTCTTAGGCTCAGGATGGCTAGAAAATTATTCTTAATTTAGAAACCATTGTGTGTGATGATGGTGGTGGTGGTGGAGGTGGCAATGATGATGATTTTGGTGGTGATGATTATGATTGATGATGATGGTGATGATTGCAGTGATGATGATGATGAATTGATGTTTATATTGATGTTGATGATGACCATGATGATTGTCGTGGTAATGATGATGGTGGTAATGACTATGGTGATGGTGGTGTTGGTGATAAATATAAAATAAAGATCATGATAGGGATGTAGAGTACAGTAATGTTCATGATAATCCCAACCAATCCCAACCATGGTGTAATTTCCATCAGCAAGAAATTGATCCACAATGTGCTGCACTCAACCCAGGTGAGGTAAATGGGTACCTGGCAGGAATTTATTCCTTGAAACGCAGCGCGCGTAACAGCTGCACTGCTAAAGCCAGGGTAATTATGCTGCATATACTGTAGAGCGCTAAGAGACTTCTGACAACGTAAGTATAAGTGCTATATGTGCAAGTATAATTAGGGAAGATTTGATGTCCTTCAATTATTAATTTTATTCATTCTGGTACTAATATGTCCTTCCTCCAGGTACTGCTCACTGTGCCAATATGTACCCTCCATCGCCGGACGATCCACCCCAGCTAACTCAGGCCAGGACTCAAATCAAAGACACCATACAGAAATGGCTCTCCCAATAATGCATGGGTAATTTCACAAGATTGAGGCCATAATTGTGACGTAACGTTTCTTAGAAACCATGTCTTATTTCACCAATCAAATATCAGCCAGCAACCACTCGTACATATACATGTACTAGCAATGGTCCCAGTTTGTGGAATTCAATCCCATCGGACATTAAGTTGTGCCAGTCAAGAGAGCTATTCCCACGGGGGGCCACTTTTACATTGACGAGTGGATACCATGCGCGACCAAAAAAACACGTAAAAAGGATGTCTTTTTCACGATAGGGCACGTTACGTACGTAACGTGATAAGGGTGTCAAAAACACAAAAATAATGAAAAAAGGGTATCTATTTCACTAGGAAAATTATGTGTTTAGGGTCGAATTTGAGGGGATGATAAAACAAAATTAAAATGTTTTATAAAGGATGTCCTTTTTGCCCAACACTTCGTGTTTAGAGTCCGATTTGCGCGAGGTGTAGAAGGTGGGGTCGTACTAAACCAAATAAGGTAAAGCCGACGACCGAAGGACCCGTAATAATAAAACATTCCTGTACTTGTTTAGGGGTTCATTTCAGGGAATATTTGCCAAGAGTATCGCTTTGTTTCCAATACTTGTTAAGGGTAGGGTTTCACACGCCAATGCTTGTTAAGGGGTGCATTTTCAGAATATGGAAATTACGTGTTAAGGGTGCTTTTCGAGACCCCATGGTCGTGCATGGTATCCACTCGTGAATGGAAGTGGCCCCCCCGGGGCTATTCCACAAAAAATTAAAGACTTTCCTCATGAGGGAAGCATTTCCTTAACTGTTGTGTAATAAGGCCGAATTGTTATTTTGACTTCCAACTTTAACTGATTGTGTATTTTTCTCGTCAGTTTGTTCAATTTTTGTGTATTCATTAATTTTATTTCTGTTTTATATAAGTAGTTAATTGTGCCCCTTGAGTGTCATCGACAGATATGTGCGCTATACAAATCTTTAATTATTATTATTATTATTATTAATGATGATACTGATATTATATTTTCTTATGTGTCACCCAACACTGACATTTTTTTTTTGTGATATGCTTCCCAGAAGATGAAAACATGTCTTCCTCAACAAATAGTGATATAAATTAGAATTGTGTCTGCGATAGTATTAAATCGCAAATTGAAATTGACATTACCTTTTAAACGAGACTACTGGGCAATTCTTTCTCGAATGACCTCCCAGATTGTTGGAGATTGAGGCTTCAGTCACCCCAAGGAAACTGGCCCCTGAACGACCGATGGTAAGTCATTGGAAATAGTGGAATAGTTTAGTCGGTCTGGATTCGGTTTTTGCTTTTGTGACTGCAGCATATTGATATTTGTATGCAGGGGTGGATCCAGGATTTTTCGATAAAGGTGGCACATTTTCCGAAGAAAAATTTTACAAACCAAAGAAAAAAAGATATAACAAAAAATTAAGGGGATTTTGTCCACGAAATAATTAAAAAAAGGTCTTCACTGACAAAGTGGGGGGGGGGACACTTCTGTTTTAACGATATTTTTACATTACAAATTTTAATTATGCCTCTCAAAAGGGATGGGGGCACGGGCAGGCAGTGCCCCCCCCCCCTGGATCCGCCAGTGTTTGTATGTTCGTGTATATTGCAAATTTATTCTAAATAAGATAAAATATTGTGCATTATTGGACTTTAAAGAGGCTAGGTAAGAGATTGAAGTATGTTGTAAAGCTGCATGTAGCAGCTTCCAGTTTCAGGTTGTGGTGTTTCATAAAGCTATTTGTAAATTACAAGCGATTTTACAAATGACTGTTGATCCTTTCTGAGGAACTACATCAACACCGATGAAAATCTGGTGTGCATTGCATCGTTTCCCACAAGAAAGGATCACCAGTCGTTCGTTAAGTCGCCTGTAACTGACAAACAGCGTTACGAAAAGGCCACCAGGTGTATCAACACCTACACTCGAATTCACAAAGGTGGTTTTGAAAACCCACGGTTGAGTTCTTGGTTTATGCAGATTTCCTGTATAGATTACGCTTAATTTACTGCATATCGGGCACGTGTATAAAAAAATGTCCAATGCTGATGCGCACTTTTGTCACAGTGCGCCAAATTGATGCCTGTTACCATGGTTAGATATTTTATTCATGAGTCCACTGTTGGAAGAGTGGACTCATTAATTCATAACAGTGGACTCATTAATAGCGTTGAGAACCACAGCAACAGGCGTCAATTTGGCGCACTGTGACAAAAGCGCGCATCACCATTGGACATTGTTTACTATACGCTGTAAAATAAGCGTAATTATACAGGAATTCTACATAAACCATGGACTCAACAGTGGGTTTTCAAAACCACCTTTGTGAATTCGGGCCATTATGTCGATGGGCTGTAAAAATGTTTTATTTCAAAAGTTTGTGAAGAATTTAGGACAGCTCAGAAAAAGAATATTTTTGAGTTCTTATGATGTAATTAACCATACTTATTTTGCCTGGAAGAATGTCAAACATGAATTAGGTTGGTGTTTTCAGGCAATATGAGGCTGCCACCATTTGCCACATTTTTAAAAATACAGCTTCTAAATAGCTTTCCTTAATTCGTGTACATTCAATGTCTCACAAAGATTCAAGACTGACTTGGTATCACACTTTCCAGTCATGTGCAGTATTAAAAGGCGTCACTGCATGGGTCAAATCATGCTAAGAGGACGCGCACTGCTGCGTATGAATCAATAATTATGCATGACTCGAATTTGTTTTAGAACTTGTGATTGATTTAGGGACCGAAAGTAGACTTGCAATTGATCACAAGTTTCTTGCAACGCCCCATAAGTCATACTTGACTCTTTGTGAGACAACCCCCCCCCCCCCCTCTGGAGTTAAACAAGGGTGTGACTGTAACAATCAGAACACAGTCCTATGGAGTACTTAAAGCCTGTGTATAGCTTTGGTAAAGGGTCAATAATGTGATTGATAATCGAATATCATCTAATATGACAGTCTTACTGAAGCGTAGAGACCGTTAGATATTTTTCCAACGGCACTTCTCTGAGAAAATTTCAAATATTCAAATCTTGGATATATAGCGCCCTCTCTCGGCGATGCTTGTTTTAAATTAAAAAAATGGGCATTCAAGCACTTATCTTATAAATGTAGTGATTAGATATCCAAAAGTTACAGACATAGAACATATCTTGAAAGTTTCAGCCCATTCCATGATTTGGAATAGGATTTAATTGAAAGACAAAAACACACAGATATTTTAATTTGATCGGGTGACCCGATCAAGTTAAATTTCCATGTAAAATCGCAAAATTTATCCTGTAAAACACATTTTCATTTCATATCCTCCACATCATAACTGTTATAGGGCATATCCATTCATATTAGCTAGCAATGAATTGGAATAGTGATAGGTGCATTTTGGTGGATTTACCAAAACTATACACAAGCTTTAATTTCATTGTCATATTTTGCCATATATTCTATGCTTACCACCAGCAATGGTGGAATGTTCAGATTGTTATAGTACTCTTTGTTAGCACGATGTTACTTTGATGTATCTGTATCTCAGGGAACACAACAACCTGAGCTCCGTAACACAAAGATTAGCAATCAATCGCTAAATGAACTGACCAATGAATATCAATGTTACACGCGCATTTGGTTTAAAATACTGACCAGGAACCAATCAGTGCGGTTCTTTCATATTTGCAATCCATCGCAAACCTTTGTGTTACGGAGCCCAGATCGACTTGGGAGAAATTTGATGATGATCCACAGCATTTACATTGCACCATATTTATGTTCAAACATTCATAGGTGCAGGCTCATCCAATTGAGCTGATTACTACACAAGTGCTGAAGCAAGTGAGATTTGAGAGATGATTTGAACAAGAAATTTTTAAAAAGCATGCTGTGCCGCGTGATATGGTTTTTCGACGAGTTGATTTGAGTTTGGTGATTATTCAACTTGTGGGATTACAAACCTCATTTAAACCATATATTTCCTGGGATCTCACTTGTACTCTGCAAGAAATTTACACACATTGTGCTGCACTCTACCCAGGTGAGGTAAATGGGTACCGGCAGATAGTAATTTCTCATAAAACTGTGAGCACTGGAATCGGTAGACTACATGTACATGTGGTTCATCATTCAGTTAAAAAAAATTCTCTACTTTTTGATTTTCTCTCGTGGTGTGGTCCGTTGCCTTTAATAACAATAAGTGATTGACCCTCAAGCTTTTTATGATAATGAAATTTGGATTGTGCACGTATCGTGAAACACAGATTATGAAAATTAATATTTATTATTGCAATATTTTGTATACCACTACTTAAATACATGTATGCAATACAATCTTTGTGATTATGACAAATGTTGAGTCTGTACATGTATCTTTCCTAATGTCAGACCATTATCATGTCTGCAACATGGTTGCAACTTTTTTCTGAATGGAAGCTGATGAACAATTAGTTTTGTTCATGTTTAAATCATTAGTGAAATTCAATTTACATGTGAAAATGAAAAAAAATATATATATTTTTTGAGATTTTCTTTTACTTGTTTACTTTTCTTTCTCTATTGTTGTTATTGTGACTCTTCATATAAGTTTGACTGTATACGCAAAGTTGGCTACCAGTACATTTTGTCTTCAGTTTTGTATGATATATTGTGTGTCCTCAACATTTATATAAAAGGTCATTTCCATGTATGTCACGTTTAAATCTTGCTATATGTATGAAATATTGAAATGTGAGATGCAATCAAAGAAATATATTTGATACAAATAAATGAATTCGAGTTCATAATTCTTTGTATATTTTCTATTTATTTACATTTATTTACCAATGTGCAATATATATATTAATAATAATGACAAAAAAGGCTATTTTCATAAATATTATTCTAAGGGTATATCATGGTTATTCCCTTCTAACAACAGATGTGAAGACATTTCAAAAACATTTTCACCACACTTCACAATGACATCATCAATGTGGCAAATTTGAAAATCCCATATCAATCAAAATAAAAAAAAGAAATTGAAATTGGGAACATTTGATGTTTAATATTAAATATCTTTTCAAAGCTTCTCCATTTCTAATCTTGTAGACAGTTCAAATGGATATCAGGGATCTGTTTCATAAAAATGTCTAGTGATTATCACCCACCCCAAAAAATATATACATGTATGCATATTTATCACCCGTATCAGACGTCTGAGCTGGTCATTTACAAAACCGTATTGCCCTAAATTCATAAATATCGGGAAGGGATAGGTATATTACCGGTATTTGTATTTTCCTCGGTCTCATTGCGCATATTTACTTTGCATGCAGAGACGACGCAAAATATACCTTTGTATTTTCCCTGGTCTCACATCCGGGCATTTGTGGATGCGTGTAAAGAGATACGCTTCATAGGATCTGCGCGCCAACAATATACGTCATAATAAAGACACCACTGGATCCAAGCGCTTGCAAGTACGTCATAATGGTAAAGTGCAGAGCCTAGACCCTTATATTAACAAGACAACTATTTTAAAAAGAAATATCACCATTATCACGATTTTTGCTCTAGATATCTGATTTGGATGATAATAAAAATATTGACTGGCTCTTCTTTCGGGGAACATCAAATATATTGCCCTTAAAAGCCCCATATTGCCCTCGTCTAAAGACTCGGGCCAATATGATTCTTTTGCTGGCAATATATTTGATGTTCCCCTCAAGGCCAGTCAATATATAAATATTTCACACAATGTGATGAAAAACTATTGGTCTACAACCACTTTGTCTACAGCCTACACAAATTGGAAATCAGCCTTACTGGGCATGAATAATCGCCAGGTCCCACTGGCTGACGGACACAAAATGCATTTATAACGTATACAGCGGACAAGCAAAATTTCGCGGTGGATTCCGTTTTCATCCGCTCCAGACAACAGACAAAATGGGCGGAAATGAAATCACAGTGGACCGATGCTAAATGGATAGAGCGTATGAAACACGTATGCATAGACTGCACAACGGATACATAACGTTTTCCAACGGATGGCAAGATTCTTTTCCATTTTTCATCCTCTCTGCATACCACTAGCGTACCTACAGGAGAAGTTGAAGACCTTTTTATTTATTTTTTTTTGCTTGTCAATTTTTTTCTGGTGTGAAATGTCCTTTATATCCTGTTGAGGACCCTTTTTTTTTTGTACATGTCAATTTTTTTTCAGATTTTGCCACACGTGTGGAAAATCCTAGGTACGCCACTGCTGCATACGGTATGTAAGTGCAGTGGGACCTACCCTTAAGGGAGAGAAGCAGTGCTGTAGATGGGAAGATTCCACATCATGTGCTAGGTTTGTGAAATCTAAAGCTACCCCATGATAAAAGGAAAAAATCAAGGTATAAGTACCCTTTTCGTAATTTTATTAAAGGGGATGGCAAAAGCAGAAAGAGGCAGATCAAAAACAAATCAATCATGTGCCCATGATATTCTCAGCAAATCTCATAAAGCATATGTTGAACTTCTCTATTCCCATTAATAGCCAAGAACTGAAACAATCAGGTTCTACAAGTCCCACAGTCAATAGGGATTTCATTTCTTGTTTATGTTCCTTGACAAACAGGTGCAAAGTACTTCCACTGTTCTTTCATAAGCACCTCTGATTGGGGAGTGGAAAATGATTCCACCATTCTTTATAGATACTAGGACTTGGAGACGGAACTTAATGCCTCTATTCGTTATCAAGAACTCTCTCTGGGAAAACCGTTATCTGAATCTTACAAAATCACCTTTACATCTTCTCCTGCAGTATACTGTAGGGTGCAGATAATGCCAGTTCTTTCGGGTCCTAAAAAGACTTGTTGATATTTCATCTTGTAAGGTCCGTTTTATCTGGACTTTCCATTGTAATTACCTGGCACTTCTGCTTATCAGCCAAATCACTAGAACTGCTGCTTTCTGAATCTGATGACATTTCATCAATGGCCCCTTGAGTCCAAGATGCAACATAATTCCACAGTTCTTTGATATCCTAGACTCAAGGTTGAACTGTTTCTCAGGCTCCTGAACCAAGGGGTGCAACCGAGTTCCACCGTTTATTATCAGAAGCTATCGCTGGAACTACTGCTCTCTGAATCCGAAGACATCATCTCGACATCGTCCTCGTTCTCTTTGCCGTGACCAGGGACGTTGAGATCTATCCCAGCATCCCCCGTGATGCGATTGACCCCCGTTGACATGCTGCGACTTGCCGTAAGTTCGCTCGAAGGTTTCCACGTCAGGCCCCCAGTAGCACCAGCTGAAAAATTGAACAAATATGAATCGTTAAAAAACTGTGCTCGAAAACTAGAATTATGGCTTGTTCTTTGCAGATAAGGTTTATAGGTAATATTTTGAAAAAAACATTCTTCTTTGTTCCAGTGGCATAGTGGTGCACATATGGTGCAAGAGGCAATAATGTTGACATATCTAACACAAAAATCTAATCTTTTTTTTATAGATTAGTTATAATAGTCAGAAAATCATATCATCCTTTTCCCTTCCTTTTCTTTTGTTTTTGTTATATCCTTTTTTGTATTGTTTGTGAAACTTTGGGGGCTCATGGCCCCCAGGCCCCTCCCCCACCCCCATATGAGCTACCTTTGGACCATTTCATGAAAGCTTTAGGCACTGACAAGTAGGCTATCATCTACCAGTTATCATATTATTAGTCACAGTTGGACATCTACGCTTCTGTTTATGAAATGCTCCCAAAACCCTACCAGCTAGAGAAGCATGTTATACAGTGAACAGTTACTGGGTAAACCCTGAAAATAGGGGCAGATTCAAGAAATGATTCGAGAAATTGCTTAAGACCTGGGCCCCTTCTTACAAAGAGTTGCGATTGATCAACCTCAACTACATGAATATGGAAATCCATATTTGCCAAAACTTTTCCTTCAGGAAATTTGCACAATGTCCTTGGTAAACAAAGAGGAGCGCACTGAATTTTTAAGAAACAATGAATGTATGAATACACATCATACCTAGAAAATATAAACAAATATGCATTATAGGTGTTGGCATTGCTGGCATTCCGCAGTTGTGGTTGATCAGATTAATAACAACTCTATGTAAGACCAGGGGGCCAGGGGGCCGTTGCATAAAGCTGTTCGTAAGTTAAGAGCGACTTTACGAACGACTGGTCAACCTTTCTTACACGCTAAACCATCGCCAATGGTGTATACCATTTACCATAAGAAAGGATCACCAGTCATTCTTATAGTCGTTATTGACTTACGAACAGCTTTATGAAACACCCACCAGGCCTTGAAATCTCACCTGTACTCTGTGCACCATCTCCACCAGCTCCGTTCTGGCTCACTTGAGGCAGATTACTCAGCCTCCCCAGGATACCCATCCTCATCTCAAGGTCCGTTGGGTAGGGTCTACGAGGATCACCTTGATGTGAACGGAGCCAAAAAATGTAATGCAGAAATCAATGGAAAATTACAATATTTCAGTGATTCAGTCAAGACAAATACAGAAGGGCTTGATGGCAAAGGCTCCATTACATCATTCCGTGCAAGCTTTGCGTGCAATGTGCGGGTGACTATGCAAGTTGTCCGCAGGTCGCCCGCATTGACAGTATCTTGCAAGCATCTCACATGCAATTGCCCGCAAGAGCACACACAAATATGATATCAGGGGTGTGAATGGTCACAAAAAAAAAAATCTGACAAAAAGCTGAAGTGTTGAAAAAGTCTGAAAAAGAAAGACCTCTCTTACTTTTTACACAGAGGAAAGCCAAAAATAAGCTAAAAATAACCTGAAAATCAAAACAAAAAATCTGAATTCTCACATCCCTGTGATATGCACGCAGAAAAGTTTTGAGCATGCATAAAACTTTGTTGCAGGTAAGGTACGGGCAATTACCTGAAAAGCTTGCATGAACGGTATGACAGGGCCTTAACTTGTATTGGTTTTGTATAACTGACTCAAGAAATATGCATCCCTACCCTCAGATCTGTTGGGAAGGTTCTACCAGGATCATCCAATGTGAACAAGGCATAGAATCATAATAACACATATCATTAATAATAATAATAATAGGCAATTATATAGCGCCATCTATCTAAAAATATTCTATTCCAAGGCGCAATGTTATTATTATCATTACTCCAGCTTTAGCTCGAGCTGCCTTTCAGCACCCATGCCTGCAAGGAATTAATCTTGCCGGGTACCCATTCACCTCACCTGGGTTGAGTGCAGCACAATGTGGATAAATTTGTTGTTGAAGGAAATTACGCCATGGCTGGGATTCGAACCCACGACCCTCTGTTTAAAAGTGAGAAGACTAACCCACTGGGCCACAACGCTCCACATTGCACTTAATACCTACGCTTCTATTAAACTGCCTATGGTTCGTCATCAACATTAACCGCTATCTCTTCCCTAAATTGGCAACACATACCTGGTTCCCACGTCAGCGGTGCAGCGACAGCATTGGTAGCACTGATCCGGTGTGCATACTTGATGAGTTCCTCCGATGATATCGCTCCTTTCTTGGCTTGCTTGATGGCTTTCAGCTTTTCTTTGGCCTGGTAGATGGCTGTGGCCTAAAAATATGACAAAGCAAAATCCATACATGAATTAGGTCTATGCATATTCGAATACTTCACAAAGATAGTAGAAATATTACCGAGGTCGTTTTATAGGTGACACGACATTCACTCTTGCGACAATTGCTCCGGGCTTAATTTCATCTAAGACAGGGTTAGGGTTGCAAAAAGGTTTTATGTTAGAGTTAGGTTTAGGGAAAGGTATAGTGTTAAAACCAGGCTTGAAGTTGGTCACTTGATTAGTGTGTGGAATTTAGAGCATAGCAATTCTCACCACAGCAAAAGTCATGGAAGTATTTTATAAAGCTGTTCATAAGTTATGAATGACTTTATGCACGCCTGGTGATCCTTTCTTGTGCTTAATCAGAAATCACATAAATATACTGGTTGATCACTATGTTTTAAAATCTTATTTCTTGATAGAATTCTTAAGTGAACTGTATTTTCTTTTGTTCAATGCTTCTCACATCACTTGGCGAGTAGTTTCCCACAGTAGGTCCAGAAAAGGAAATTTACTTTTTTCCAAAACATGTCAACACCCAGTCCCTCACATGTTGATTTTCTTTGTTTTGTGTAATAAAGGAACGCTCAGTGAATGGGAAATAAATCAACATATATAAATATATAAATCATCTTTATTTCATAGTCAAATAGAGAAGTTACAATAAACCCAGGTCCTCTGCCAGTGATTATGGGACAAATTCCCCTTCACTGGCAATAGGCAGGGTGATAATACATAATATGAATTGAACAATTCATAAGGTACAATACATATAGTAAGATTTAACACATAATTTACATTGCATAAGAAAGATGAAAGTTACAAGCATGTTAAATGAAAACGAAAGGTGACTGTCTCAATGAAATGAAAGAGAGATGAAGAGAGGGACCAGACAGTAATAAGAAAATACAAAATTACGATGTAATTTTTACCAGAATGTACTCGGCTTCTTTGAGTTGTTTCTGCAATGTTTTGATATCTTCATCTCTCTTGTCTACTTCTTCCTGAAGCCCCTCAATCTCCTGCTTCATCTTCCTCTGTTCTTCCGTCTCTTTCAGCGTTGCTTCCAGCTCTTCATTCTTCTTCATCAATATCTCCATAATCTGTAGTTTGAAGATAAAGACAAACACATGACAAATCAATTTCCAATTTACAAAAAAATTGCTACCCAAAACAACTTACTGAACAATTTTTCAATACATTTTTTAAGATTCAATTAATTAAAGTAACCATCATCAGTAACAATACAATTGTAGAGATACACACAAAAATTAATCATCATCAGACATATTGCATATCGATACAAATACCAAAATATCCATCCAAAAAATGATGGTTTGGTGACCCCAGAAAAGGCATAGCTTATAAAAAGGGGCCAAGTTAAAATACACACTGAAAATATTAATTCACACTAAGCATGACACACAAAAAAAAAAAAACACACCCAATAATTTGACAAAAATTTTCTGTTGACATGTTTAAAAAAAAAGGATAATTAGATTTGAAATTTCTGTTGATGCATTATTTTTGTTTTATCAGATTTTGCTTCGTCTTTAATTCTTAGCTTAATGTCCCAAATTAAGAAGAACGTACTTGAGGTTCATCAGGATGAGGAACTCTCTGCCTAACTGCTGATGTTGCCTCGCCGAGATCTCTGTGTAAACGAAAAAAACGACACAAATTAATATTTTTCTACAGCTTCTTTACACAGAAGTTTGCAATTCTGACAGTATTAGAAAGAAAAAAAATACAGTATGTTCTGTTATGTTGTGGCCTATGACTTATGAACATGCAAGAAAGTGAGATGCAAGCCAACAAAATATCCCTCTCTTTCCCACGTTTTTCCCTTTCTTCTTTCCGTTGTCTCTTTTTCTTTCTGTCTTTCCTCTTATTTCCCCATTTCATTTTTCTTTTGACTTTTTCTATTGCCCCGTTTATTCTTCTCGAGTTCTTCCACCCCTTTCCTCTTTTTCTGTTATTGTTCATTTCTATTTAAAGGGGAAGTTCACCCTGACAAAAAGTTTATTGTAAAAATAGCAGAAAAAATAATGAAAAATATTGCAGAAGGTTTGAGAAAAATTCATCAAATAATTAAAAAGTTATTAGAATTTCAATTATTTGATTTGTGACGTCATATGCGAGCAGCATTCCTACATAGCGAATGGTAAAAAATCAATGAAATGTCATTTTCTCAGAAAATTGAAAATGGTTTTTACTGTACCTTTTGTATATCAATAGACAAATCATTTCACACCCGATCATGAATAGAAAACAAAATCAAGTCATCAGGAACCATATAAAATTTGAAATTCATGCGTTTTATATTACATAACACATGGGGCAGCTGCTCGTTTATGACGTCACAAATCCAAAACTTTGAACTCTAATAACTTTCTTACTCTTTAACGGATTTTCCTCAAACCTTCACCAATATTTTTTACTATTTTTTCTGCTATTTTTACAACAAAGTCTTCTTCAGGGTGAACTTCCCCTTTAATTTCATGCACTTTTTCCTTTACTCGTAGACTCTAATGCTCTGTTTTTTTCATCTTCACAGTATATCAATCCCTAGTAAAAGTAGTCCCAGGGCCTGCAGAGGTATACTGCCCTCCCATATACAAGTTAGTGTTTAGCTACTGGTGACTGGGTTAAATTTGCAAGTCTTGACTCTTGACCGCATCCATCTATGCACGCCGTCTAAGCTTGTAGAATATTAACAAGGACCATGCGTGTATGAGGCGTGAACGCACATGGCGGCAAGCATAAATTGCAGAAGGATAGAGGTTGAAGTGTGAGTGAATTAGTTTCATGACATTTTCATCCAACAAGTTGTTTTTATTCTGATTGGGGTGCGAGGCACTGCTACTATGGAACAAGGCAAACACCAAGCATTGTCTCGCCTGCATATTGCAGTTATGAAGAGAATGCATGTCAAAACTATGCTATATGACTTCTGAGGCTGTCATCAGTTTAGGGGGTTAAGTGTGGTTCTGACAGTTTACATATGCATTAATATAGGCTTACTTTATCCCTAGAAAATCACATAACACTAAGAATGCTGTTAATACTATGAAGCTATAATTATTTCCATGCAAGTAAGGAAATGAATGTTAGTGAAAAAGAATGGAATTGATAATAATGTGAGTAAAATTGTAAAATTAAATTAATTATTAAGGTGTTTTGGCAAACTTATTGTTTGAAAAAATGGAGGAAAGGTTGTGCATGAAAGATAAATATAAAAACTTATTGTGTGTGATTTTTAGCCATCTTGCCTTCACTTTAGCAGCAGGGTTTTCTAAATTGATCTGTGTGCATATGATAAGTAAATGATGCAAGAGTGAAGTACTACAAGCTATAGAAAGATATTGTGTGTACAACAAAGCACAGTGCCAGTCATGGAAAGTTCATTGACCTTTGACCTTATTAAAATTCGACTCATATTCCAACTTGACCTGTGCCTTCAAGAGATGGACCTCTGGTATGAATTTGGTGATCCCACCTCGAAGCTATTGAAAGTTATTGGGTGTACAACACAGCACAGTGCCAGTCATGGAAAGTTCATTGACCTTTGACCTTAATCAAATTAAACTCACATTCGAAGTTGACCTGCACCTTCAAGAGATGGACCTCTTGTATGAATTTAGCAATCCTACCTCGAAGATATAAAAAGTTATTATGTGTACAACACAGCACAGTGCCAGTCATGGAAAGTTGATTGACCTTTGACCTTAATCAAATTCAACTCACATTCGAACTTAACCTGCACCTTCAAAAGATGGACCTCTTGTATGAATTTGGCAATCCTAGCTAGAAGGTATAGAAAGTTATTGTGTGTACAGCACAGCACAGTACCAGTCATGGAAAGTTCATTGACCTTTAACCTTATTTAAATTTGGCTCACATTTGAACTTGACCTGCACCTTCAAGAGATGGACCTCTGTTATGAATTTGGCGATCTCACCTCAAAGCTATAGAAAGTTATTGTGTGTACAACACAGCACAGCGCCAGTCATGGAAAGTTCATTGACCTTTGACCTTATTCACAGCTCATAAATAAATATTTATGAGCTAGTGAAAGTATTTTACAATTCACGATATTCATTTGCCGATTGATTTTTTTTCTTTTTAAAATTGGCACTGCTCATGATATCGTCGCCCTCTCATATACGCGTCTTGTAACTAGGCTACGAACAAAGAAGGAAAATGGCGACAAGATCATCGGTGTAGTATCTGCTCATCTTCTTACATTCTTTTTCTCAATATAGGGATTAATTCTAGTGTAAAAAAAAATGAATATATGTAATGGGGGGATTTAGTGTTATTCATCCATTTACATAATTATGACGCTATCAAGATAAACAAACCAAGTATTTTTGGGCAACATTGTTTCTCCATGTTCATGATGTTCTCTAAACGCTCTCCTTCGTGTGGGCCTATGGCTTGCCGCGCCATTGGGGAGTAAGCCTACTAAATACTATAGTAGATGATTTTTACTCCCCAGACGCCTCCAGGCTATGCATGATATCGAGCCATCTGTGTACGTGTACGAGGAGAAATAAAACAAAAAATGTTTGAAAACTCGAATAAACAGATAAGACGGCTGCCAGCTGTCTACGCCGTACGCGAATTCAAGAACCCACAAATTCTGAAGCTGCCAAGCGCGAAACTAACAGTAGCGATCGCAACGGGTTCGCGTTTAACACATTTCCTATTCTGCCAACACACAAAATGGGCAAAATTCATTGAGCCAGTGTATCAACATTTCAAATCCTTTTTTCATAAAATGTTACGATCTGTTTCTATTATATCTAAACTTCTTATTTATAGTCAATTTACTCACATTTGCATCGCCAAAATGTTGTTTTTAAGGCCGTTTTCGAGAGCACCACCTGTCCGTCGTCACACGATGGAAGTCGCCATTTTGGAAAATATGACTCCAGAACCGGGTTAATCTTGCAAGTTACTTTTACTTGTTGATGCCCTCTAGGGGCATCAAATAACCATGTGTTATGTATCATTAAAATCGGCAGACTTTCTTCTACAAGTTAGTGACGATTTCAGTTCAATGTCGGCAATGTTTTTCGTTACAAAAAGGAGTTTTTTGGACACTTAAGGTAAATCATGTTTCTATTTTCTTACTTCAAAGCCGTATAAACAGAAAATTTCCCAGGGAACAGTCAAATATCAGATATAAATTAATTCTTTGAAGTGTATTTGTATCAGAAAATCTAATTTTGATATATAAGAATGTGTCGCATAGCTGCGCAAGAGGCGAATGCAAGCCCATGTTGTGCCGCCTAGATCGTGATTTTGGTGCCATGGCTGACCGAAAGGAGTGAGTGGGCGTGGTGGCCGTGGGTGTGGTACTTGATGCATGTATGTTATTGTTAAACCCATTGAAATTAGTTGTAGGTGATAAGTTGTGCATTTGATTTCTGCATGAATTATGTGTATTGATGATAAATTAATGATAATTTCAACTTAATATTTCAAGAAAAAAAACAGGCGGGAATTAAAGCAAGTTTAATTCCAGTCTCGTTTTTTTTTCATGGTGTACAGGCGCAGACCATGCATTGACTGCTGCCTGGTACTGGTATTAAAATGAATAGGTACATGACTATATATTCTGTTGTTTTGTGTCATCATATCAATAAGCTGTCTCATCAATTCACATGATGTACACAATAATGGGTCCCTGTTTTATTATGTTTACTAGGAGGGAGATTATTTTGTAAATGTGATTTTTTTTTAAATGTAGTAGAAATTCAGATGTCAGAGACTTGCTTTTTAACTTTATATATTCCAATATTTTTAATGTTAATATATTCTATAATTCTAAGCAGTGGAGTACATTTCTAGCTACTGTTGCAGCTCCAGCTGTCTGATCTCGCATTCTCAGATCTGCAAACAAAAAGAGACATCATGGTAATTATACAGAATACAGAGTGAACATGGACAAACAGAAAGAAAAAAAAAATTACTTGCAAAACTTAATTTTCTACTTTTGAATGATATAAATCTTACAGATACCAGGAAGTATAGTGGGACATTCATTTTTATTTTCTGATTAAAGTCTGTTGAGGAATGAGACCCCCAAGAGTTGATTAATTTTTTTTAACAACGCAAAGCGTCCCATGCACTTCTCTTGTCTTATTCTAATTTGTTATCTTTCTTCTTGTATACTATATTTTCACAAATAGAAGCTGTTTGAATAAGAAAAATATGAAGGTAACACAGCCATGCTCTACAAGATCACCTCTTGTGTTGCATTTTAGTCAAATTAACTTAGTAACCTACATGAAAAAAAAGTATGGAAGTTTCTTGGATCTACAAGTACCTGTAGATCTGCCACCCAATGGGTACTTGTCTTGGGTGGCAGAAAAGTTCCGCGTATAGCGTCCCTTTAAGAGGCCATATCTTCAGTTATGGTGCTCCAATTGTAATTTGGTCTTCACCATTGAATTTGTCTTGATAAAACCTTTCAAGTGATGTATAATTTGTCTGTATTTAAAAAAAAAAAAAAATCATGTAATATAGCTACTAACAGTGACACGCCAGCATTTACAGTACATTAGAAAATGATTCTTACTCTCTAGGACTAGGAGCCTCTTGTTTCTTTCTTCCATCACTTTTTTGTAATCTTATTATTTTTCTTCCTTATTTTTTCTTCAATTCTTTCGTTTTTATATATGCTTTTCCTTTTTTTAATCATTCATTTTATTTTTCCCCCTTTTGCTTCCTTCCCTTTAATAATTCTTAATTTTTCTTTCTAAATTTATTCTGCTTTCTGAAATTTTTGTGTCTTTTTTACTTTCTTTTTTTTTCTTTATTTCGTCGCTCATTCTTTTTTCGTTCATTCTTTATTTACCCTTTTTCTTTACTTTGTTTCTTCTCTCTGTCTTTCTTCTCTTAACTCTTTATTTTCCCTTTTCGTTTTTTTTTCTCTTTCTTTCTTTGAATTTACCTTTCTTTCCTTTATCTTTTTGTAGTCTTCATGTTTGCGTTAATTTTCCTTTCATTTTTTCTCTCTCAATTTTATTTCTTTGTTTCATTTCCCTTTTTTTTCTCTTCCTTCACTTTTTACATTTTATTCCCTTTTTATCCTTCTTTTTTTTTCTTTCTAACTTTCTTTTATTCGCTTTTAGACTATTTTCTTTTTCGGTTCATGTTACTTTTTTAAATATTTTTAGTTCGACCTTTTTCTTTTTTGTGTGTGTGTTCCTTTTAGTTTCTTTCTTTTCTTTTTTCTTTTTGTTCCTTCACTTTATCATTGATAATTGTTTTATTTCTTTCATCCTTTTCCTTCTTTTATTTATTCTATTTTTCTTTCTTTTTTATTTTTAAGTCCTTTTTGCTTGCTTTCTTTCGTTTACTCTTTATTTTTCATTATTTTCTGCTTTGTTCCTTTCATCTTTTTTTCTGCTTCATTCTGACCCTTTTCTGTCTTCTTACTTTAATACCTACTTACTTTCTTTCTTCATATTTTATTCTTTATTCGTACCTGCTTTATTTACTTTTTTCTTTCTTTATTTTGTGCACGTGGACGTCTCGAAATAATAAAATCAGTCATTGCGTATAAAATGCCTATTTCGCGCAATGCGCCAGAAACAGTGTACGCGCAGCGCCCATGATATTCTCTTAAGCTTCACATAAGGTACGCTTCTATTGGTTAAACTGCCAATATAACGCGCATTTTGATTGGTAAAATCTTAAAAAATGGGCGTGTTGGAGATAAGAAGGGGGCAGTCCTTACAGAGATAAGAACGCGTTAAGAAGATTTTCAGAATACCGATTTGCAATGATTTTAGCGTCTTCTTATCTCAGTGAGATAAGATAAAAGAAAAGAACAAAGATAAGAACGTTTTCAGAATACCACCCCTGGTGCCCCGAGATCTGCCGCATGCCGCTGTCTGGTTCGCCTCCGATCCCGGCTTGGGATGCTTGTCTTGGGCGGCGGTGACGCGAGTCGTTCCCGCGCCCGCCCGCGCGTCGGCGTTGAGTCAAGTTCAACCTGTTAAAAATTGTCATTACAAGAGCTGGGTAGGGGAGAACCAGAAAACCGTTCATCAAATGTATTCATAACATCACCAAAAACACACGGTATAATCGAAATTATCTCACTTTGTTAACACTTCTGCTTCTTCCACAAGAGAAAGAAGTCTTGATTTTGCCGTCATGGAAGCTGCCATCTTGCTTTTGTCTTGTAGAGTTGTGACAGAATTAGACGTACCGTAGGTGTTGCTCGACTACTTGATAGATTTGACAAAACTTGTGAATGAAAATGTACTGTATGTTATATTTTATTTTATTTGCCCCCACGGTGCCAAAAGGCGTTCTTTCAACAAAGTTCAAATTTCAAAGGAAAAAATACTAGATAAGGCTTCAGCCTCCATTTTTTTCACCATCGGTTTTTGGTATTTTTTAAAATTTTATTTATTTTTGCCCCCTTGATCGTCATGCCCATGAATTAAACTATATATTACAGTTTTTTTTAAAGATGATATTCAAGGTGCGGAATCAATGTTATTTACCATCAAAACTAAATAATAATTACACTTTACGCTCTTTTGTGATATACATTGAACCCAAAATTTTGAGAGGGCCAGATGGCATATCAATTGGGCAATAGGCCTATTTGGAAAAAGTTGCTAGCGAGTGAAGCGAGCGAGCGAGCAAAATTTTAACACCTGTATACAAAAGCCCAATTTTGTGAAAGATTTTGACATAGTATTCAGAAAATGATATTCACCCTTCTCTCTTCATTTTTCTCTCCTTTTTTCTTGGTCTGACTAGTATTATAACTTTGTAAGTTCCCTTTTTTAACTACTTTCTCTTATTGTCGCTTTTTCGTTTTATAGTGGATTAGGGCCTACTCGAGTTTTTTTACTCGGCTTCTGGCCCGTCTCGATTTTTGGATATATATAGTTGTATAGATAGTTTATTCTATCAGGTTTATAATCAGTATTGAAACTAATCTTAGGGGCTTGCCTTCTCTACAAGCTTTGCTTTTCTTGGCAAGTCCGTCCGTTCATTTCTACATTAGATAGGCCTACACTGTACGTAGCTTTGTTTAATTTAGATTTAATATTTGTTACGAAATGTAATTGATCTGTCTGTAATATTCTTGCATTTGTACAAGCCACGTTTCGTGGTCTCTTTTACAAGTACTTTTAAGACTGTTTTATCTATCTTTGCATTGTTTATTGTATATTGGATTGCAGTGTAATTGCCAATTAGCAAGTACTCAGCTCATTTTTTTCTGATTAATTTTTATTTATTTATGTAATTGATATGTATTTACGTAGGCCTATTTCTGATTTGTGTGTTGGATATAGAAATGAAATAAACAAAATATAAAGAATTAAATTCTATTTACAATTCTTATGTTTTTTGTTGTTGCTGCATATTATGGTTTATACGATACTAGGCCCTACACATTTTCGGTAATATTGCATTGGGGCATTCAGTTGCTGAGAACAGATTTTAGGCGAATTCTTCTTCCTGATTTCTTTTTATTTGACTGTGAATCATATGACCAGTAGCGGACCGTGACCCGGAGGAGACAAAGCATTGGGGGGGGGGCACTGCATTGTTTGTGAACCTGAATGCCGTGCCCCCCCCCAATGCTTTGTCTCCTCGGGGTCACGGTCCGCCACTGCATATGACACATAAATATAATGAAACATGTTGTTTTTTTCCTTCTTGTCATCAAAACTTTTTTTTAGTGATGTAAATCGCCACGAGGGATCGGGGGCCATTGCTAACTTATCTTTCAAGCTGATAACATCACACACAATTAAAAAAAATACTTAAAAATAGATATATGCAAAATTTTCATCTTGAGAAATCACGTGGGATTGGGATTGATTTTTACAAAAAAAATATTTCATCATAAAAAGGGAATTGCATCGAATATGATCTCGAAGTCTGATCTGGGCCAGTTCATTTTATAGGAAAGCTCTCTCTGACTTGTTTTCGTTATTATTATTAGTATTATTATTATTATCATTAGGCCTAGTAGATCGAGATCTAGTAATAGTTAATTGCCTCTCAGGTGGCGTGAACAAACTTCCACATCGATTTGGGGTATACATGTATTTAAACTTCTTCCTGTTATTCCTGCCGGAGGCATATTATCGTACTGGTTGTGCTTGTCAAGTGCCCATGCAAATGAATAGTGTGAGTAAAATCTTTACAAAACTATGTGCTGCTAAAAACAGAAGAGGCAAGTTAACGAAGCCTCCGTTAATTGCTGCACCTCCTACGTACTTGAAAGACGCGACGGGGAGGTGCTGTGGACTATCTTTGCTGGGAGTGAGTTCCATGATTCTGATCCGGGTGGGGGGGGGGGGCAGTCAAATATATTGCTGTACACACGCGTGACCAAGGAATTTCCAAACACCCCCTAAATGAGTTATTCTCTGTGTGTGAAATAACCCCCTAAACATGTTTTTCGTGGGATTTATTATTACACACTTTTGGCCCCTAAACAAGTTGTCGCCAAAACATAACCTCGGGGAAGAAGCTTAATTGCATGGGGAAAAAAAATACCCTAAACACGCGTTTGGGTAGTCTTAAAAAAAACTTTGGGGAAAAAACATATACCCTAAATACGTTTGATCACCACACTCTAAAAACAAGAAATATAAATGTTAACTTAACATTTGAAAGGTTGGAGGAGTGACAACATTTTCTAAATATGTTGCATTTACCACTTTAAATGGTTCTACCCAACACTTAAAATGTTGAATTTAGCTTTATACAAGGTTGGATATAACATTTGGAAAAAGTTGTCACTCCTCCAACCTTTAAAATGTTGATTTAACATTCGAATTTTTAGAGTGCATTGACCCGAATTGCCACTCTTTTTATGATCGGTGTTTTTCATACCCTTAACGAGTACACGTGTCGACCGTGTCCAAAACTGAAAAAACACCCCTTTCAACGCATGTTTTTTTGTTACGCCTGTGTATAGCAATATATTTGACTGCCCCCCCCCCCCCGGGATTCTGATGGCATCAAGAAAGAATAAAAGTTTGATATATTTATACATATTGGATATGAATTTACCCAAATTAGACGAACCACCCTCTCTGAATTAGTGAACACTCCCGGAAAAAAATGAATAAAAAATAAACAATTATAGCCCCCACCGGCCCGGCTGGCCCTGGGACCTCTGTTGCCCCCCCCCCCCCTGCACTATATACTGCCGGCCGGCCGGCCAAACGATAGCATTAGTAAATATATCGATATAACGATATCGTGAACGTGCGTGGATCATTCCGGAATTAGGAATTCATAAGATTACTAGATTTCATCCGTGAATTATCTGCATTTAGACCTCAACAAGGGGAACTAGAGATGAATAACCAATTTGACATGTAAGAATACTTATTATTGAGTGCAGTTTGTATGATTTTGTATGTAACGTCTGTTATATTCTGCAGCTGCTTCCAAATGCCAGTCCCACCAATTCATTTTTATGTTTTATTTAGCCTATTTATTGGGCGCGAGTGCAGTTTCGCACCGGCAGACTTCGAGAGGATTTCCTCAGCAGTAATTGTTCACAAAATGTCATAGCAAGTCATAGTAAGCCCACCGCTTTTCAGAATATCGAGATAGATAGGGAATCCCTGTATTTCAGTTGGATTAAGGTCATTGACATGCATTGTCATTGATCAGTACTAGAGGTGCACGGCCAATAATATTGGAGACTGTCTCCCATGGCATGAGAGAGATTATCTCCAATATCAGAGACTTTCATAAAGAATTTTGGTAGGCCCCCTATCCAATTTCAGAGACAGTCTCCAGTTTTGGAGACCAATTTTCTTTGTTTACATTTGCTTAAAAAGGATTACCTTGGCGGCAAATAAAAATGATAAGCAGATTCCTCTTTTCACCGTCGTCTACTTTAAAAATTCACCGTCTAGTTTTGTTTTTATAACTAGGATTTTTGTTGTCATCCACACACAAAACAAATGGGCTTCTGACCTCGGTGGGACAAAAGTTTGGGTGGAAAAAAATCATACTTTTGTTGGTGTTGTTTCTTTTGTTTTGCAAAGCAAGTTTCCAATATGGGAGATTGTCTCCCTTATTCATTGGAGAGAGTCTCCCATATTGGCATGCGCCTCTACTGTTGATTGTTGTTTTGATGTTGAATTCTCATCTCAATTGACAATTCTCATGCTCAGAGTCAGACTCAGCTCAGACTCTGTGTCAGACATCGCTTCGCTTGGAATCGCCGTATTTGGCGTATAAATTTTGATATGCCTATGGCTATGCGATGATTATGGCTATGGACTGAAGTTAGCAACCAAAAGCAAGTGATGTCTGACTGAAAATTGGACAATCACCTTGACATCCAACCAAAATACAGCCGTTCCTGATCGAGATATTCGGAAAAGCGGTGGGCATATGATCTGTGCCTGTGGAAAAATAAATGCAGTTTCGCACTGGTCAATTACCAGCATACCTCACCACCAGTAACTGTTCACAAATGTCCTACATGTAGCAAGTCTCTCAGTCATATTTCGAGGTCAATACCCACCGCTTTTCTAAATATCGTGATCAGAAACGGCTAGATTTTGGCTTCGCTATTGACATCGCCATGCGAATCCTCAGACTCAGTCATGCATCGCTTCGCTTGGATTCGCCGTGCACCATAATGTTGATATGGACTGAAGTTAACAACCAAATCATGCGAACATGCGAATAAACTGCCGGCATGGCGCAGGGGAGTCTTTTTGAAGTTTTGGTCGCTAACTTCAGTCCATATGGTGCACGGCAAATCCAAGCGAAGCGATGTCAAGATTGAAACCAAAATCTAGCTGTTCCTGATCGCGATATTTAGAAAAGCGGTGGGTATATTGACCTTGAAATGTGACTGAAAGATTTGCTAGGACATTGTAAACAGTTACTGGTACATGGTGTGGTATGCTGATAATCGACCGATGCGAAACTGCATTTGTGCCGAAAAATGTGATTGAGAGACTTCCTAATGACATTTGCGAACAATTGCTGGTTGGGAAATTCGCTTGTAGTCAGCCAATACGAAATTGCATTAATGCCAATTATGTGCACCAATTCAAATTGTTTTAGTTTTTAAAAACTTGTTTGTGCAAGTCAAGACTATTATTGACATCAGACTTTTGTAGATGTTGCGGCTTGCCAGGTCAAATTATGCCCAGCATTCATTTTCAGTAACCTGCCAGACAAGGCCAGATTTGTCCCCCCCCCCCCCCCCAAGAAAAAAAAACCTGTTGCTGTGCTGTGCTCTTCACATGTCCTAGAACTTTGCATTGAAGTGAAGTCCTGGCATGAAATTCAGCTCAGCATCACTCATCAGGCCTCAGTTTTCTTATTGGGAACTCAGCTTGTCCCAGATACATGTATCCAAGAACAAGAGAAAGTAAACCAAACATTGCCAACTCTATTTTTACCACACATGTGAGTCCTAACAGAGGACAAGGTTATTATTGATTAGTCATATTTGACTATTGTGGCCGTTGACTTCAAAAATCTCATTTTTCACAAAATTATTACTAATTTATCTTGTGCATCCTTTGAATGTAAAAAATTTAATGATTTCACAAAGAAGTTAATAAATAATTATCAAAAGATCAATTCTTTTGTCTACAATGGCATGTAAAGAATCTTCACCAAAAACAAGCAACTATCTTCAGCCCAGTTTCAACTAGTTGCGCTTGCCCTGCCCTTTCAATATGCAATAATACCAGTCAGTACGGTACATCGTGCTGATTTTCTGGTCATGTCTAACAGGCTAGGTCACCCATGCATGGCCTTTGCTTTGAGTTTGATCATGCAATATGGTAGCTCTAAAGGCACCAAGAAAAAAATATTTGTCATTGTCTTGTGTGATTTCTATTTCAAAGTAAATACATTGTTAATAACAAACAACTATGTAGGTGAATTAAACAAAAAGTGCAGCACTGTTTGGCCTACATGATTTTAGCTCAATGCTCACTGACCAGAACTTGAGATACTCTGATCAATCATGAGCATCGAGCGCAGCATCTTGCCTAACCACTCACTCAACTCTTTAGCTCTGTTCAATAGCTACATGTACATGCTAGAGCTCCATCATGATCATTCGTCAATTTGCATTTTCAAGGAAACCTGTCTTTTACTTATTTTCCTCAAGGTTGAAAGATGACGACAGTGGTGAAGACCGTGAAGAGGTGAATGTGGAGCAGACAGTAAGCAAAGATGCCATCGATGATCCACACCAAATAGTATGGGTAGGTGTAGACCAAAAGCTTCGGTCTCTGTTATGTTGGTTGTTCAGCTGAACTCCGTTGGCTTCACTCACCAAATACATACATACTCGACGAGGAGAAATTGAAAAATTAAAAAAATGTTTAAAAACTCCTCGAAACAGACGGCTGCCAGCTGTCTAGGGTAGGTGATACATGTATGATATTTGATGGATTTATAAAAAAAAATAATTTGTTTGACGTCAAGGATTTTAACCCCGAACTTGATACTATTGTACCGCCTTTTGTTTTGGGTCTAATTCACACCAGAGTAAACACTTTGGAAGCGGGAACCAAATTCACAAAGGTGGATATGACTGTACCATTATTAAAAACGTTTACTATGCAGACTTCTTGTGTTTCTGCTCTTTATTCAACCATTAATTTAGCTTACTCTGCCAAAAGCACATATTTATAATTGGACTTTTCTAAGGGTATGTGATGAAACAAGCGTAATTATGTATGAGATTGTGAGGGGAGAATCGGAACTGTTATACCACAAAGCTTCTTCTAATACAAGTAATATGTTCCGTTTTTCATTTTCTATCCTATTTTTCTAGCCCAAAGTGAAATGCAAACAGGGTGAACATCAGCTACAGTATTCCTATTGCCTCTGGTTTTCAAGACGCACGCCAGGAAACAAGGCTTCATCTTCAAACTACGAACAGAACATCAAAATAATGGGTGCATTCGCTTCAGTAAGTAACTTTAAATGATTGTTTAGTTTGGAATCTGTGAAGGATACGTTCTCACCCCCTCCCATGTACATTATAACTTCCTTTTTTTGAGATTTTCACTTCTCTGCTGAAGCTTAGACCCATAGGCCCAAATTTTGAAGTGCGGAATATCTTGGGCCATGGTCTAATTCTGCTAAAATTGTGGGAAGCCAAAAATATCAAAATTGTGTATACATTTTATTTTTCTCATTTTGACTGTGATCTTTCATTATGCTGCAGTGTCGGAGAAAACTAATTCAGTTTCCAGAAACTTTTTTAATAATTTGAAAAGCAGAATAGCTGATAAATTGAACCTGTACTGTTAGAAAATTGTGTTAAAACTGGCTTAAATCAAAACTTTTGACGAGAGTTTGAATTGAGTTCAGATAATGGGTCATGTTGTTTGCTGAACAGATTTTTCTTTTGAAGCAACAATTGTATCAATAGTGGAATGGAAAGGAGAAGCCTTTTTTGTTATTGTTTCTGAGAGAAATTCTTTTGTTATTGTTTCTGAGAGAAATTCTTGCAAAATGAACCCATTTTCTGTCCCCCCCTCTATTCATGAAATCCTGGGCCTGTCTCTGCATGAATATGATATTATTTGACATCCAAACTTCATGTTTTATTCCCTTTTTTTCAGGTTGAACAATTTTGGACATTATACAGCCATATAGCGAGGCCATGTGACCTGACAAGTAGTAGTGACTATCATCTATTCAAACATGGCATCAAACCAATGTGGGAGGTAAGAAATGGGAGTCAAAAGTCAAAGGTGACTTGTCACTTTGGTGATAAATATATATTTACTTGTCCTGAGAGTCCTATAGTCATAAGATACATTGGTATTGTTTTGTTTCTTCAAAAAGTTTATCAGGAACAGTTATGGAGGCATTCCAAGTGTGCACTTTTGTGAACTGTTTATAAACAAAATTGTCATTTTACAAGGTACAAAATATTAGAAAAAGTTGAAATTAAACCCTCTTTGCACTAGACTAAATAACAGCTACATGTAGACGAAGTGAGTACAATTGGCCAAGATATGGTTGGACCAAATGATTATTAGGCCACATTGACAACAGACCAGTTGGGTTTAGTCCTGATGATCTGGGAATTAGACCATCTCCTACATGTAGTAGACCAAGAGATTGTTACAAACAATATCAATCACTTGTATGCTGAATTCTCAAATGCTGACGTCACTATTTTTTTTCCAGGATGAAGCAAATAAGAAAGGCGGGAAGTGGATTGTCCGGCTACGGAAAGGTCTTGCTTCACGTCTGTGGGAAAACCTCGTACTTGCCATGCTGGGGGAACAATTCATGGTTGGAGAGGAGATATGCGGTGCAGTTGTTTCTGTTAGATTTGCTGTAAGTGTACACTATATGGTCTTGCTGATCTTATTATGGAAGAACTTTGGGTAATTTCTTTTCTACTAGTTAGAAAGTTGTGTGTAGCTATACAAACAACTTCATGGAAAACTCCAGTCTTATCAATTTACATATTAAACTCTTGGACAAGCATGATGTTGTTAAAAAAAAAAAATCATAGTTGAGCAATGTTCCGAGTGACCTTTGATATTTACAGATATTTAAAATCTATGTTTTTTTTTGCACTTAGACCAGGTCCTCACAAAGTAATAAATGCGCTCTATGAATATTTTTACTTCTATTTTGAAATGTGAATACCTCTTTCTACATTGTAAATATATGCACCATGAGTGAAAAATAGACTGCTCCTGCAGAGCATTCAAATTTCAGAGATGCCAATTAGTAAGATTTTTTGTGGGGAAAGTGACACTTAATAGGATTTTCTCCTAAGAAACAAGATTTTTCAAACTTGTAAGAATGATGATTTTTGGTATGTTTCTCAAAATTTCAAAGAAAACTATGTTTTTACACCTGAAAAATGATAAAAATTATTTAAAGAAGGGGATTTTTTTTTCACAATTAAAGTTGGTAGGTCTAAAATTTGTGCATTCACATTTCATCTGAAAGCACCCCATCTTAGATTGGCCAGTGATCACCTTTGCCTCACATATTCATTAAGTCGTACATTAGCTGGTGACAGAACTTTTACGGTGTCGGCTTCAAAATCCTGGAACGACCTGCCACTAATATTTAGACAGTCTCCATCATTAGCAATTTTCAAAATTCATTAAAAACTCATCTCTTTCGTACTTTGTAGTTTTTAAAATATTACTTTTAATTAATTTATTGTAAGCGCTTAGGGCCTAATGGGAAAAGCTCAGTACAAATAATAAGTAATAATAATAATAATATTATGAATACTATTCACCCGATTTATTTATCAATGATGCTCAATGGTTAGGATACCAGTTTGCTTAATTTGAGCTTGCCATGTCAGGCAAACAATCTCTATTTGTACATGTTCAGATTGGATCCAGGGCTGCCAAGACTCCCTGATTGTCAGGGAGACGCCCCCCAAAATGACTGATATTCGTGTTTGTAAACTTACTGACGATTTCATATTTGTTGATCTTTTTGTTCGCAGGAGGACATTATCTCTATATGGAATCGCACAGCCAGCGATAACGCTATCAATATTAGAGTACGCGACACATTACAAAGAGTATTAAATCTTCCACCAAACACCATAATGGAATACAAGACACACACAGATAGTTTAAAGTAAGTATTTTAATATATGCTTGTAGTACAGTAAACTTTCCTTAGCCTCTTGGAGATTGAGTGATTATACTACAACATGCATTCACCTGGGCATGGACCCAAGCCAGGATATATATGCAAGTTCAGTACACCCATGCAAAATTTGCATAAATTTGAGTTTTAAGACCCTCCTTTTCATTTCCTTCCACACACAGTTTAACCATATTATGCTGAATGAAAACATGCCATGGTTGGGATTCATTCAAACATATGACCCTCTTTTTGAAAGATGAGAGGTTGTACCCACATTATTTCATGCATGTTTTTTTCTCTGAAAATTTTTTTCTCAGCAACACTGAACCATAAAACTAAGTAAATCTATTCATATTTCTTCTGTCTTTTTAAAATTTTATTTCTCAATCCAGGGATAGATCTAGTTTTAGGAATACCGATGTCTTCATGAGGTAGGGGCTACTCGTACCTCCCCTCGTCCTATTATGTCTTCTTCAACATGGACTGATTTAGAACATTCATGTACAGTAGCTGATATTTTCTTTTCATGGAGCCACAAGGATGCCAATAACAGTCGAACAGCTAGGAATTTTTGATGAAGGTGGGATATTTATAGGCTGTTACTAGTGCATACGATTTATGCTACAGTGACTGATATTTCTGCAAAGGGAGATCAGTACTGGTAGTGATGATTACCAGCGACTGATTAGGCAGCATTTGCTTTTAACGACAAGTGATTACATAACAACATTGGTGATGAAGATTACTGAGACGATGATTGGATAACTCTGCGACAAATGAGCTTGCAATAGTTGCTGTGGTGATGAGTACGGAGGCAACGATGATTGTTCCACCAGGAATTGCTCCAACGACGTTATTTCTTACTACGATTGTTTCGCTGATAATTGTGGAAATTATTGTTCGGCATTGATTGGCCCGAGAAGATTGCTTCAGCGACAACTGTTCTGGTGATGATCGTTGAGGTGGTTCAGATTGTTAAAGCAATGCTGCTCTTCAAAACTTGAATCAGTGAGACACATTCTAAACACGAAATGCTCCGACAGTACTGTCACCTGTACAACCCCTGAAAGTTTTACAGATTTAGTAGTCAAACTCTGTTCACGATGATTGATTTTCATCTTGAGAATTTTTTACAAAGAATTATGGCTTTACCCATTGCCTACTGCTAAAGCTCAAGCCGGGGTAATAATAATGATAAACAATACGCCTCAGAATAGATTCTTTCTAGATAGATGGCGCTTTATACATGTAAATGCCTGTTATCATTACTGGAACAGGGTGACTCCTGTACAAAGTCTATTGGGAAATAAAGAATTAGACGGGTCAAAAATGACACTTTGGTCAGATCATCATGTTAAGAGGATGGCCTCTATCATATTATCTTTAATGAGATTACACATTGAATAACTTAGGCGTGTATTCATCCGGCATCAAAATCATAAAACAGCACCGCTCCATGTGGTCATTATATTTGTACATTGCACAATTTGTGATACTTTTTTGATTGGCATTTGTATAAGAATTGGAACAGGTGGGGACAATATAATGCAATATGTTTCTTAATTCTCTCTTCTGGACCCCCCAAAAAGTTAAGAATAGAATCGTGACTTGATCCAGATTAAAAACCTTTTTTTTTTCAACAGAACCTTATCCTTTACTTGTAAAACTCTTTAAACATACATGTACATGTAGCATTCCAGGGCAAGTTTGAGTATCGATATCTCGTAAGTTATAGTTGCTACAATGATCATGCTTGATGTTGGCCTTGTTTGCCCTTGCATGCCCTTGCATAAATCCTGTGATTTTTCTCTAAGTGATGAAAATCTGTTTGCATTATATTACAATCTTGATTTGGCCTGCAGGAATCCAAGAGTTAGCTCTATTGACCAAATGCATTTTTTGAGATTAGCCTGTCCCTGTGGCCTGCATTTTTAACCAGACTAACTTAAACCATTTCTAAGTTTAGGCTTAATTTATGGAAAATTTATGGCCCGTTTAGAGTTGTGGATAGCCCATTGGGGCACAAATCTTTATTGGTACATGTTCAGTTTATTAATTCATATGACACTCAAATAATTCATAACTGCTGGGAATGATAACTGAAGTGTTTTTCTTCATTATGAAAGCAAATGGAAACAAAACAGTAAACATATGAAATATACCATGTAAACATAATTTTTGAGTTTTTGGCTCCCATAATTTTAGCACAGACTTCTAAATTAAATCTGACTGCAGAATACAGGCCAATGTGTCAAACCATTTCAACCTCTTGAATTGCCAGTCGTGTTTGGTATTATTAACACATTGATCAAAGCATGCACAGGTGATGTGCACTACTTGTATCCATCAATGAGATTACACGTAATATTATGTGTGTGTTGGCACCTCCCATGACATTGAGTCATACTTAGTAAAATACCACCTTGGTTTTTGAAGGCTATATCCATATTATATCACCATTTCTACTTCCAAACTAAAAACTTCAACTCAATATCACTCCATGACATGTATTTATGTTCTTTTGAAACATTTTATTTCCAAGTTTATATGCATTTCTATGTTTTATGCATTAACAATTGCTAATATCTTTGTAGAACTTGCAAGTGTATAAACTGTATATAAACATGAGAGAATGTAACAATATTGTAAATTGTTTAACCTTAACAGTATGTTTGTTTAAGAAATACAGACTGCATAATCCCAAGATGAAAATGTCACTTTTGTGTTTATTGTGGGATTTTTTCTACATGTATTTGATTACTGCTTAAAATTATCACAAATATATTTACATTTAGTGTACAAAATGAAAGCAAATGGAAGTATGTACAAGATAATGTATGATGGAAGCCATTAGAATATTTTAAAAATACTTCAATCGCAAATATAAAACCAACTCTATTTGAAGTTAAACCAAGTGACTAAATAAAGAAGAAGATAAACACACATGGCAATTTTGCCTCTCGAGATGGGTTTCTCCAAAAGCCTAGATATGAAGCATGCATGCCCAACATTTCAAAGTTGAATTTGATTTGTTCCTTTATTTCTTTTATAGTGGAGAAATTGCTTTTCTGTTTTTTTTTGTCGCTGTAGTCATTTCACCTTCTTCATGTCATCTCAAAGAACATGTAATCCTGTTAAGAATAAAAAGAGAGAGAGAGAACTTTTAAATGAAGCTGGGGGCCGTTTCATGAAGCTGTTCGTAAGTTACAAGTGACTTTAAGAATGACTGGCGATCCTTGTGGTAAATGATATTCACCATTAAATGTTCATTGGTGATTATATAGCATGCCAGAAAGGTTCACCAGTTCTTAAAGTCGCTCTTAACTCATGAACGGCTTTATGAAACACCCGCCAGGTTATATGATATATCCAGAGAAGTTAAACAGGGGGGGGGGGGTGAACTATGGAAGAGAGGGGCTTAGACTACACCCTATGAAAGGTAGAGGGCCGAAATAAAAGCCCATGAAAAGCTCTGAAATATAATTTCCCAAGTTCATCCGTGAACAGCCATTACAGGGTTCATTCCTAGAGACAAGGTCCGTTTTTTTTTATAGTTAAACGCCCCCACCCCGCCAGAAAAAAAATTAAATGAATTAGAGCCCACTTACGACGAGGAATGCCGACCCCAGAAGTATTCCTTTGGTTTGAAGATCGGAGCCTGCAGGGACTGGGAAATAATTCAGAATGTAATGAGAAATTTCATTAATTTGAGAGGGAGAGAGAAAGGAGGGAAGGGAGAGGGAGATAAAGGGGGAGAAGAAGATGAAAGAGAGAAAGAGGAGGCGGGAGCGGAGAATGGAATGCACAATATGAATAAAGAGTATATGGAGATGGTTGATACAATTTTTTCCCTCTCTCTTCTTTAATCATTAACCGATATAATCATGAAAATTTAGGCAAAAGTTTTGTCTGTGGGCCATATCTTAGCGAAAAATATTTATCACAGTAAAAAAACATAATAACATCTGGATTGCGTCCGTGCGTCCCATCATCTAGCACCTGTCCGCCTGCTCCCGGTTGCCCTGGTAACATGTTCTCCAATTTATTTGTTCGCGAGCTATTCAGGTCCCAATTCAAAATTACTCGTCTCATCCTGGTTCTCACCAACTTATATTTTGTCATCTGTGAATTTGAAAAGTATATAACTGTTGTTGATGAGAAGGGAAATATATGAAAGACATTAAACAAACGATTGAAGTATTCTTATACTTACATTTTAGAACGAAGAATTCATGGTCCATGTTTGTGTTGTGTTTTCGCCCTCCCCAACGTTTTGAGACTGAGCCCTCCTCACCACCACTAGACAGGATCTGTCAGATAAAAAGGAAGAAAAATGTATTGAAGATGATTAAAAAGAAACAGCTTTGGTGAATGATTTACATCATTTAAATTAGGACAGAAAATAGATAGAAATACGACAGTAAACAAAACTGTTGGTGTTATTGTTTCGATCGAAAGCATTTGGATAAAAAAGAATGATGATCATTTAGTGTAAGTAATTGTCAAAACGTTTGAAACTGAAATAATATTTGCAGGTATGACGCTATAGGGGGGGGGGGTGATTATGCTAGTGATGAGAAAAAGGGAACAAAAAAAGTAAGAGATGAAATGAGGAAATAAAGATGAGAGGATGGTTCGATTATTGACAGGGGCGGATCCAGGATTTTCTAAAGTAAATGGGGGATTTCGTTCAGAAAAAAATCTAATCTACCCCAAGTCTTCACTTATTAGCAATTTTTTTTCCTCACTTGCGTATGAACGACATTTTCCACTAAGAAAACAATTATTTTTCTCATGGGTCTCAAATGGGGGGGGGGGTTGCCCTTACCTGAATCCGCCGCATTGATTTAAGGCGCGACAAGGATAGGGGGCAACTGCCTCCCTATACAGTGCTTTAAGATTTTATAGGCCCTAATGAAAAAAAAGAGAGAAAAGAAGAGAGAGAAAGATATGGAGGGTGAGCAGGGGGGGGGGATCAAGACAAAAGATTAGGTCGACAAAAATAGGAATTTGTGGGGTTACTCTCAAAATACACCGATAATTAAATTAATAGAAAAGATATGACGTCACAGCTATCTTGTCTTTCCCCGCTATCATATATCTTTGCCTGCAATACTCTTCTTTTTCCATCTTAACTTTAGATGGACGTAACTTTAATTAATGTGACATCCGACGAAATTCTAGTGGTTATACCCCATATCAAAATCTCCTGGCACCATCCTGATATTAATACTTGACTGAATAATTACCGGTATGTCGATATTAGTAAAACATCTACACGGACAACACGGTGATTCCATATCAGCAATACGATTGTCGTTACGATTGATTATAGAGAAGTCTGCCCCACATAGCGACCACCTATAGTATATGAATAATAACATTTAATAATGTTATTACCAGCAATGTGAGCAATCCTACTTTTTAGAAGAGCAAATTATTGTGAAATAGGCCTCGCTTTCTATTAGCAGGTAACTAATAGCGCGTAAATAAAATGTTGTTTATGAAGAAACTTTACAGAATGTTGAAATAATAGGTATTTCTATTTCTGGAAAGATCTTTTAAACTTAGCTTACTCATAAATCTATAGGCGTACTAACTTTTGAAACATTTACTTCTGAAGGGTTGATACTAAATTCAATTTGAGAGGGAGTCCTAATTTCCGCCTATTATCTGATTACTTTAAGGACAGACATATGTCAAAACTATTCAAGTGAGCTTTAGACTTTAAATTGAATGTTCATATTAGAACCTATACGTGAACACAACTTTAATCGTTTTAAATGATAATAGTAAAATATTCGGAAAATATACTCCGGAATTTTACATTCCACCTTTTCTACAAGAATGGGACCAATGTCAAAACTTTATTTCTAAACTGCAAGAAATAACATAAAAGTAACGGAATGATATAATTTTCATATCATTATCATAATTTTTAATATAAGAAATGATGTATTTAAAAAATGTTTTACGTTTGTTTGGTGTAACCGAGAACATAGCCACGCGGCGTTTGAACCATGGACTTCATGAGACAGCAGGGACAGCAACATGCATCACACCGATGAGGGCGCACTACCTGTAATATTTCCTCACTCTCCGCGTTGTGTATCGTCATTCGAAAAGAGCGGGCTGGGCCACACCAACATCGGCTACAACAAGTTGTCTCTGGAAGTTTATTGCAATGGGGGTGGGGGGGGGGGGGGGGGGGTCGAGTGAGATTGAATTGAGAATTAAAATAAAAGCGTAAGTTCAACCAGAAAGCCAGATACGATGAGGTGTAACCCATCCCACACGCAAAGAATTGAAGGGGATCGAGGGGGGGGGGGGATTTTCAAGGTTATCTATTAATGGTGACAACATCAGCAACGCTCTAGTTCCTTCCACTTATTACGAGTTCCAATTTGTTTTGTGATTAACTTAAAAGGGAGATCATAATTATTCCATTCATTAATATCAATGAAAATAAATATATATGAATTTCTGTCAATTTCTGCAGGCTCATGTATTCTATGTTTTTTTTTCCAAAGCCATTAAACCTACCGGTAATATTTCTGTCATTCCCTTCCCTTTTATCTCAAAGTTTTGGTGTGTGTAGTTTTTGAAAGTCTTCAGCAGAAATACATATCCATGAGTTTTTTCGCAGAACCGTGGTCGGCAGAAATACCAAGTTTTACCTTTTACCTCGATCCTACCGTAAATACTAGAAGTTTTGTAGTAATGATGTCAGGAAAACTTTTTAGGTAGACTGTGACAGCTTTCTTCAATGTGCCGAAAACGCTTTAAAATGAAAGATTAACTCTAACATTTCAAATGTTGGAGGAGAACCAACCCTTTCTAAATGTTATCCAACTTTGCACATAGCTGAATCCAACATTTTAAGTGTTAAGTCGAAGAATTTTAAAGTAGTACATGTAGCATTTAGAAAAGGTTGTCACTATCCTCCAACCTTTTAAAAGTGATGTTAATTAAACATTTCATTTTTAGAGTGAAATGGTTCGACTGGGTTATGATATAGATTTTCTCTGTCCTTATTCATGTCAGGAAGAACACTTTTTATTTCATAAAGTCCATTTATTTAGACGAAATTGCTTTAAAATTCTAGAATTCATTAAAGAGTAATAACATTGGAATTCTAACCTTCAAAAGCATTGAGCAATACGTCACCCTGTTTGGTCACTATGTGGTAGGAATTACTTCCGGTGCAACTTGAACCTGCAAATGCAAGATTTATAGAGAAAGAAAATGTGCAAAATGATGGCCATTATGCCAGGGCTATTGGGATTTAAAAAAAAATCATGTAATTTCAATTTTAACCAATATGATATGACGGCGCATATGCTTCCTGTGAATCTTTAGAATGCGGCTGTGTTATAGTGGTTAAGAACATTATAAGCGTTCTTTTTTGTTTGAATGTTTCAATATTTTCTTCTTACAAGCATGATGTGATGAATTTTTCGTATCCGCCTCAAATAAACAAATGTCTTGATGAATAAGCGTCGGGAAAGATTCTGGGACTAGCATACCTAGGGGGGGGGGGCAGACTGCCCCCCCCCCCTCCACGAGTCACAAGTCATGCAGGGGACGTACCCCATGCAGCCCCCCTTACGAGTCACAACTGATCTAGGGGAAGTGCCCCCTTAATAATTTAACAAATTAATAAATATTTATGGTTGAAGACTTTTTTTGCCCCCCTTTTGGAAAATCCTAGAATGAATTATTAAATCATAATGTAGCGGTTTCCAAAACACTTTTATTTCTTTGAAGAAAAATATGTCAGCAAAACAAGACTAGACTTTCTTGGATTTTTTGCCCCCCTTTTGGAAAATCCTAGAATGAATTATTAGATCATAAGATTTGATGTTCAGAATTTCCTTGTTTAGAATCCCTTCGATGTGAATTTTTCAAAATATTATGGCTTTTTTGCAAAATATGACAATCTGGAACAGTTCGAATAATATTCGCCCACGATTTTCTGGCAGACATTTTCATGATTATGCTAAATTCTATTTTCAAAGATTCAAAGCCTTAGTCTATAGCCTTATGTCGCAGTCACACAAAAGAAAAAGGAGGCGGGCTAAAGCCCAGATTGTGTTTCAGTTAATTTGTATATGGCAACGTTTTCATCGTATGTTAAAACGCGCTTTTTGTGGTTGCTTACTATACAGTGTCGTATAATGAGCCAAAATTTTGAGGAGAGGGAGGGGGGGTATAGATATCCCATATCGCGTAAAATTTATCTAGAGTTGGGAGCAAGGGAAGCGAGCGAGCGAGCAAAAATTTACATTTTTATTACTTTAATTTTGTGATAGATTTTGACATAATATTCAGAAAATAATTACCTTTGTCTCTCTTTCCTTTATTACCTTTTTCTGTTTTTTTTCTTAGTCGCGAAAATTTTTGGGGGGGGGGGGGCAAGAGACCTTCAAGCCCCACCCTCCCCCCATCTGTACGCCAGTGGCTTACAAATTACAACAGAGCAATAATAGCAAAGTAAATTTACGATTTCTATTTATTTTTCTAGGAGGAAAATGATGGTATGCTAACAAATCTAATATATTTCATTTCTTAGGCATTGGTCGCGTTATTTGATAACAATGGGTGTTAATTCTATTGAATCACCTCTTAATCAAATAAAGTGCCCGTTACCAAGTAACACGACGCTTTTGCTTAACCAATGTGCATGTTCAAAATAACACAGAAGGAGAATTCTAGCTGGCAAGACATTCAGTGATTAAAAAATGGTGAAGGCAAGGTTATAAATTATTATTTTAAATGATTTGATCGTGAAAACGCAGGCGCAGAGCCTCTATGGGGGGGGGGGGGACAGGGTGGTCAATTGCTCCCAAAAGTTCCTTGATTAAGAACAAAAAGAGAAAAGTAAGGGAGAGAAAAGGTAAAGAAAGCGAAAAGAGAAGAACGCTGGTGTAAAGCCTCGACGGGGGGGGGGTCAATTTCTCTCAAATTTCCTCGATCAAGAACAAAAAGAGAAAAAAAAACGGGAGAGAAAAGGTAAAGAAAGCGAAAAAAAGAAGACTAAATGATACCATTTTCTAAATACCATGGCTAATAGATAAAAAGGTTTTCATTTTAAAAGTTTATTTAATTTTCAGATCTCTCCTTTTTATACTCTTCTCTTTTCCTTCCCTAGCTTTCTTTTTCTCTTCATCTTATCTACTACTTGAAATAGTAGGAGGGGCACCAATGCCCCCTTGGGAAGTACGTTAAAAATACACCTGGACTTGGTACCATATCTGTTGGTGCGGGGGTGAAGAAAAAAGAACAATACAATCTGTCATTAAAAAAAAATCTTAATCTTTCTTTCATTGAAGGGAAAGTACGAAAATACAATTCATATTGATTGAAGTAAATTATAAACCTTTTTCAAAGTGGGGGGCTGAGCCAAAAGTAGGGGGGGGGGGTGACCATGCAAAAAAATCACAATCATATGGTCATTTTTACCATTTTATACACGGCTTTGGAAAAAAGTGGGGGGGGGGCTGAAGCCACCCTAGTCCCCCGCTTCCGCGGCCCCTGTCTTATATGTATATAAACATATTCATAAAGTCTTTGCTTTTTAAATTACTGGTACCTTGTAAAAGTATAAAATTATTTTCTTCACTTCCAAAGTTGTGTAATTATTATCAATGATGATGATGATTATGATGATGATGATGATGATAGGTTTATTATGATGTCACTTGAAGAAGGGAATAAAATATGTTTAAATGGTCTTAACGCCCTTACCGATTGTTTCCAGCGTCTGTCTGATGTGAACCTCGTTCACACCTTGAAGATCTTGCAGGGCTCTCTGTATCATCCTGTTCTGATCTGATGCAGAAACTCTATTGGAAGGGGAGGGCGTTGCCCAGTTACGTAACTCAATCGAATCATCATCTCTCTCCGGCTGTTTCGTGACGATGGCTGAGCGACCTCCATTTGTCGTTGCATCCATTTTGAAATATTCTCCTACTCATAAGCAATATGCATGAATTAATGATTTATGACAGCTGGGGCGCCTTCCGGACAATTTTATTTGAAAGTGGGAGGGGGGGAGGCAAAAGAAGACGCCATTCATGACAATGTTTATCTTTTAGAGTAAAAAGAAACAAACTCCCTTCTTATGGTCTCTTTTTTCTTTCCCTATTTTACTTCCTGCCCCCTTCCCCTTTTTCACTTCTCAAAAATTCAAAAGAATCAGTTTCCCTTCCTCGTTGCCCCATCCCTAGATGACAACTCTTATATCAATGACAGCTATATAGTATATACCTTCCACAATGATAATAATAATAATAATATTCCGCATTTATAGCGCTAAACACATCGGAACGACGTCCTAAGCGCTTTACAGATATATTATTGCCCCGGTCATCGGATCCTTTTTTTTTTTTTTTTTTGAATAATGTTTTTATTCTGATTTCATGAACATAACATTTCAATTTAACATTTCAAATAATATATAATACTTTACACTTCATATTTTCACTTTTTTCCATTAACTTAACAAAATCATGAGTCATATATATCTTTAAAAAAAAATCAACAATGAAATCAGTTATAAACATATGCATCCTTGCATGCCCGCATACAGTGTATGCACCTTCTCCACTCCCTGGGGAGCATTCCAACAAGAGTTCCAAGACTGAATTGCTAGGCATACTACATATAGGCTTTCGCATCCTACCCGGTACCCATTTCGCACCTGGGAGTGGCAAAGTGTGGATTAACGCCTTGCCAAAGGACGCTAGGCCATGGTGGGATTCGAACACACGACCCTCTAATTACAAGGCGAGAGTCAGAACCGCTACACCACGGCACTTCCACGGCCCTTCCACAATAGCCAAACACTAATATTTTTCCAAGGTCATATATTGAAAGAAGAGTTTTTATCAATAATTTATGAAACTGCAGGTAGTCTTTTGTAGAAAGAGTTGCGTACATATTTTTCATTTGAAATCTTAAGTTTTTCTTGCAATCACCGTTAATGTTATTATAAATATGTTCATCCTTCAATTTGAATCTGATTTATATTAATTTGCATTATAGTCGATGGGAAGTGATATGAATAAAAGTCTTGAATTCTCGAATAGTCAGATGAATAGACAGCTAGACCGATAAATAAATGTAGAGACAGATATAAAAATATGTATCATACGTAGGCCTATATCGATAGACAGAAAAAAAAGATTGATATAGATATATATATAGATAGATATATAAACATATATGATAGATATATACTTAGATAGATGGGTTACAAGACACCCATGATTAGTAAATGATTAAAGAGTGAAAATCAAATCTGGCGGGGGCAAAAATGATTCAATGTTATGAACCTGAAAATGAATGTAATCACGTTGAATCCTAAAATTCCTTATTTCCGTTGCGTCGTGGTTTATAAATACAGCAATTTCTAAAAAAAAAAAGTTCTCTCCGCTGTAACTTCACACAAATCCACCAGGTTACAAAGTTATTTTCCCACATGCACTGAATAACTCAGGTATTTTGAAAATACACAAAGTCCTCCAAAATAACTTATCCAAAGTCGATTTCCGTTATAAGTTTTCATCCATTTTCAGCTCCGATTATGCACGTTTCCCCGCTCAAAATGCATTAAGTAGGATTAAGACTGCCTCCAGAATACTGCATCTAGATGATGAGATTTAGTGCTGGAAAATACAGAGTCAAAAGTAATTTATGTCGGGTTATGTACGTGTTTCGAAACGGACCCTGATAAAACATTTCGAACTGTGCAAATTTAAAACTATTGTCAACCGTGTTTGTTTTTTATCATTCGTATTGAATTCTTCGTGAAAGCGTTATGCGGTTTCCCAGGTGATCGGTTCAACACTTCCAAGAATGTCAATAAATTAAAATATTGAACTAAACGAGACCCAATTCGATATGACATTCATTATGATTAGTTGACATTTCGACGAATTAAATAAAAGGATAGAACTTCTATGCGCCCAAGTTTGAATTCATTTAAAAAATAAAAACCACCCTATATAAAGAAAACGTAGAATGATGGAGGATAGGGGGGGGGGGGGATCGTACATGAACCTCGCGAACAAAATTGATTATTTCTATGAACGGTTAAATTACGTTATGACCGAAAAGATGGAACCAGCACACAGAAAACCTCCAATATTCTCCAACATCTATATATATTAAACTGGTATTGGGTATCTCCGAAACATTTGTGTTATTGACTTGATGTCGCTATAATTCTTACATAAATAAAACATTTTATTATCACAACACGTATTGACAGAGGTGTTTGCTCGTCTTTTCAACTTTATGTTCATATCGCTCTTAAAAGTTGGAGGGAGTGAGGGCTGTTCCCCAAAAAGAAAGGGGAAAACCCAATAAAAATGGTATTGTCTTGTTTAATCACAACCTTGGCTCACTTGCAAATTTTCAGAAAATGTTGCTTCATGTTTCAGGTTACCGTTATTTGTTATTGACCCATTACACCACTCTCTGCAGACAGAGTATCAATCATTAATTTAGCTTAGGATATTAATCTCAATAATAAAGTCTTTCCGTCAAGTCGCAACGTTTTGTTTATTTCAAGACCTTACTTAGGCATTGGCCTAACTCTATTTTTTTGGTCATTATGTAGGCCTATGTATTAACTTTGGACAAATTTAGTTCCATTAAGTCAGAAACGAAGAGCCAGAAAGACGTGCGAGTATCCTACATAAAATTTGCATTCTAAAACTAAGCCACAAAAAAAAACAATAAACGTTTTATGAAAGGACTTATCGGACGACTTATCCGACAGTTACCATGATATCTCAGGCAATTAAAATCAAGGATATAGTTATCAGATTTGACAACTTGTCGGATGAAAAAAATACGAAACGCTCGCCAGACTGCAAGAGTGAATTCCCTCGTTGAGCTGTAAGACATTTAACAACGTTAGGGAATTTCCCCTGTTACTGCGCGTTCTAAAAATAACTCATACGCGCGAATGATTTGGTAGAAGTAATGACGTAATAATAGAAAACACCTGTTACTTGGTGACGATTAAGTGCGCGTCATAAAGGTAAACAAAGTATGACACACACACGCACGTACGTGCACAAGGCAAAAAGTGAGCTGACACCAGTGATGAAAAATATTTTGAAACAAGGACCAATGTAGATCTAGGCCAACCTATAGATGATTGAATGGAACTGAACTCTGTCATGTATGAGGTTTAGGAACCGTCTTGTCGAGGCTTTCTTGTGAAGAGGATCGTCATGGGAGTTGGATCTTCAAGCAAAATTCGACCAAAGGTTTCGGATAGTGAAATCAGCTTTAAGGTAAATTGATATTGGGTTATACCCAGTTGTTGTGTGTCCGGACAGGTTGTGTGTACGGACGATCAATTTTAGAAAGTCATTTGGGAAAAGTGAAGTTTCATCAATTTTTAGTACAAAATGTTAGGAAATATTGTAGAGAATAAAATATAAGATGATTACAGCTATTGAATTCATATTTTTAGTGTAATCCAAAGACAAAAAAGAAGGCTTCAAAATTATAAAGTGTCCGGACACCCGACCCCCCATCCTACTTATATAGGAAGAAGAAGAAAAACTGATAAAACTTCCCTTGTAAATTTTCCAAATGACTTTCAAAAAATGATTGACCGGACACACAACCTGTCCGGACACACAACAACTGCATGGGTACAGCAGTTGTGATGGTTGTGGTAATAATGTGGCAATCATGATGATGTTGGTGGTGATTGTAGTTAGATGATAATGATGATATGGTGGAAGAAGTTGGCTAATGATGACATTGACAATGGTGGTCGCGGTTGTTGGTTCTTTAAAAAGCCTCATCTTTTAGTCTCAACCACATTTTGAATGAAAAGTATAAATATACAATTCCTACTAGGCCTAGACCTAGATCTATTCAAAGAGCGTGTGAAAATGAATGAAAATAATGAATAAGGATGACTGCGAAGATGCTGATATTCCTCATCAATATTCTCGATAGTCCAGTGCTGTAATGAGCCCAACATTACGTAATGAGCGGGCTGAATAATGGCTTATGGGCCCCAGGCCCTATTTGGGGCAAACCTAATATATCGCCCATTTTCTTTTCCTTTACTTTATTCAATCATCTCTCCCCTTTGAAGTGGGACTTGTTGGGGAATGAGGGGGAGGGGCGATTGTTTTCCAAGCCCCTTCCCCCATAGTCCATCCCTGGAATAAAAGCGAGCCCCAAAACTACAAATGAGTATTGTTTCATGATCCTAAAAACGTGTACATACGGTGTATTGTATAAATTGACGTTTCTAGTGATGAATTGCATGCTTATTTATTTTTTAAAAAAGTAATTGACAATCACGATTATAATATTATAATATGGACATTGGTCATTGCGAAATCCCTGTTATAAAACCATCATATTCCCAGCCTCGTTTTTAAGTTTTTTGAGGATTTCGGCAAATAGGTTTCTCTACATTATTATGATGCCAGAGACCAAATCAGTTTGATTCAACTCAGGTCTAAAGCTTTGGTTTTATCAATTTTTTACACACACCCTCTCACACACGCACATACACCCTCAAAACACACACACAATGAATATCTAAAGGCCACCGCACACCTTACGACTGTTCGCGATCCGATTTTGGAACAAATCGCATTTTCCTCACGGAAGATGTGAATGGAACATCATTTTATTTGAGGTTAAAATTAATTTAAAAAATAATAATATAACCATTTTGAAAAATTGCAAGCCTTTATTTTGGAGTAAAGGCCAAATTCGTTTCAAATCGTAGCCAGTCGTACGACTGATATGACGTCATTACGACTAGATATTAATTTCACTTTTATTCTAAGAAGGATGATAGCATAGTCACAGATTTGAACATAGGTATTCGTACGATGATTTAGAACATTATACGGTAAGGTATTCCAAGTCTCAATATTAGCACCAAATTCTACTACATTTTATTCTAAAATCGAGTCGCAGACCAATCGTAAGGTGTGCGGTCGCCTTAAAAGCACAGGTTCAGGGTTGTGTAACATAGGACAAAACGGAAGTGCCGAAGACAACGGAGGATTCAGATTAGACAAATCTGCTATCTGCACATCAGGTTTAAAAACCGAACATGCTAAAACCTTAAACATCCATCTCTATATATTCCATATTGTTATATAACGTTCCCAATTACAATCCCCAACCCGCAACACTGTACCGAATGAAGCTTTGTAACTAATATTCCATGACTCGAATTAGGTAGGGGGTATAATACTTCTTTCGGGGAACACATAATGAACGTTCGCATTTAACCGTATTGCCCTCGTCTAACGTCTCGGGAATATTTGTGATTTTGTTGTGGGTAACATGTTTTGACAACTCTTTCAAAGCCAGACAATCTGATAATATACATTTAAGTTACAATTTGGGACATACACATACTGTAAAATAAGGATCTAAATCTGGTTATCCAACACCCACCTCCTCTGCCGACTTATAACGTGGCATCTATCAACCATCTTCTTGTCTAATGATTTTCCATATCCCTAAACAGAGCTTGGAAGATAAACCAAGCCACAGGAAGAAGCCAGGTCTGGTACGATTCATCATTGATGCGCTCCTGGGTGACGAATCATCATCCTCGGACTCCGATCTAGGATTTGCAAGATTCTCTGAGTCACCGGATAGTGGTGCTGACTTCGAAATCGAGGAAGCATTCGTAGATGCCCCGCTTCCATCTTCTCGTTCCGGGAAAGACACCAAGTCGGAGAAGAAACTCACACCGGGGAGGGCAAGGACAAAGAGAAAGGGTATCGCCTCCCAGTACTCCACAAGCCAAAGTGTCCACTTTGTTGATGAAGTCTCTTCTACACCATGTCCACAAGGAGAGGGGCATATGTTATGCGCTGTAATGGATGAACCAGACGTAACCAGAGTAAATACTTCTGAAGTTCCGATGTTCGACAAAGCAGTAAAATGTGTACCTTCGTCACACGGAAGAGGTGACAATGCCGCACTGGAAGACAACAACCCAAAGGTTGAGAAGGATTATCCTATTGAAGATCTCGTAGTTCCCAGGACATCTAGCAATGCAAGCAATTTTCAGAAGAACTGTAAAGAATCTGGAGGTGGCTTTCCTGCAACAGATGCACAGGAAGTTCAGCCACTTGACAAACAAGTAGAAGTTTATCAAGTTTCTAAGAAAAGGTCAGACAAACTTAACAGTAAAAACGGAGGAGGGGAAGCAACATTCAGCACCGAAAATGATAGCGACCAATTCAGTATAAGAGAGAAGAAAACATTAATAGCATGTAATGACGTCAATCCTTCCAACACCATATCGGAAGGTAATTTTATCACTGAAATGGCGATAGTCATACCACCAACAGAAAGGCAGAAGCCCATTCTAACCTCAAGACCAGCCCATGAAATTACAAAATGCCATCAAAGCAACAGAATCATGTCAGAGTTAGACAGGAAACGTGTTGATATGTTCACAGTAGGACAAAGAGCTTCAGAAGACATAGAGGCTCCTGATTCAACATGTAGTCACCATGGACAAAGTTACAATAAAATGAAATTTGCCTCGTCAGGAGTATCCAGACCAACCATGACAACGGCCCTTTCTACAATTAAAAAAATGATGGAAGATGTTGCTTCCAGTTCAAGCAAGGTCCTCCTAACAGATTCTGGAACATGCAATCATCAAGATAAAGACACTGAGGGATCTGCCGCATCTGACATGATATCTTTCTGTAAGTCAGATTCCACCACCCCGCACACAGTAACCGTCTCAGGATCGGCTGATAAGAAGACGTCTTATGTAAAGTTTAGAAGAGCCCAAGCAATCCGCAGAAGGAGATATCTTGAAAAGAAAAGTGAGGACAGATCAAAGAAACTAAAGAAGTCATATGATTCTACAAGTATCGGAGAAGCATCTTACATGAAAACTGCTTGGAGCAAACGTTTAAACTGGAGTGAAAAGGAAAAGGATCCGAGAAAGCAAGGACATCAATCTTTTGCCCCCTCTCCACCAGCATACAAACCTACCTTTCATCTAGACCTTGTCTACCCGAATAAAGTCATGCAGAAATCAGCAACTGGCGAAACAAAGGTTGGACCTTTAGATGCGCAAGAGACAACCGAACAGCGAGTCACCAGTAGCAAGTCCACAAAACCTAAGTCTTCTTGCCAAACAGATGGCGAGTTGGTCAGTGACGAAACGAAAGAGACCCAAGAAAATAAACAAGAGACAGTAATTCCAAAGCTTTTTGAGATGCAACTTCCAAGCGTGGCGGAACTGGAAATAAAAGTAGAAGAAGCGAAGAAAGAACTCAACAGCATAAGGAAGTATCTCAGATCCAAGCAGGACAAGCACGTCAAAACAGCAAATGCGGCAAGTAACCTGTTAAAGCTTCCGGTGAACGGTAAAACATTGACTCATTCATTGCTGAACTCCTCAACAGGTGACGCACAAGTACCTGTCTGTGATAAAGACGATGTGAAGACCCAACTTCTCCATCCTGTTTCTGATAAAGAAATCTCAAGATCTGTGGTTTTCAATGGTAAAAAGGTAGATAAATCTACAGACGAAACTCCAACTCGGAGTAACAAATCAAAAGAGGCTCGGAATAAAGCTTCCCCAAATGGTGGAGAAAAGAAGAATCCGACGGCGCTTGGCAAAAGGCGAGGGCAAGGTTTGGAGAAGTCTAGAAAAGCCCTTGGCAGGAGGTTAGCCGCAAGGCTTGGCAAAACAACACCGTCTGGAGAAGGTGGTGTTAAAGATCTATTACCTTCAAAATCTTCTAAACAACCCATACCTTCATTTGGCGCCGATGCTCCTGGTAAATCAAGTGCTTCAAACAGTGAGGTCGACCAGTTAAATGAACGTTTAATTGCAAAAACCTGTGCAGTTGCCCTTCGCTTAAATTCAGATGTAGTTAATCCAAAATTTAGTCAGGATGCAGCAAGACAGCTCGGCCCATATCGACTGCACCTATTTAATCAGGTCAGGGGAGTGCCTGGCAGAGGATTTGATGATAAACCGAAAAGAGCAATCTCAAAGAATGGTCCTTTCTCTAAACAGGGCAGGTCACTCATCAACATCAAACGGCAGAGGCTGAGTCAACCCAAAAAGCATCCCAAACATCCTCTCGTTCCAAATCTACACTCTGAGGCAGTCACAGATTTTGTAATGGACGGATTGGCAATCATGTGGATGGAGCCCATGACGTGGGATTTCCTCAACGGCTTCATGATCGTTTTGGCTGACCTTCTACTTCAGATGAAGAGGTCTTCTATGGAATATTTCCAAGTGGCAAATGCATCAAACACCCGAGGACTGAATGTAACCCGGCTGCTGGATAGAGATCTGATGACAATATTTCAGCGTATTCGTTGGGAGCGACAACGTCCTGCCATGCTTTTCAATGCTCAATTCTGCCCTCGGAGACCATTTCAGCCTTATTTTGATGGTATTCGATATATCGAATTCGATTTTCCAGAAAATGATAGTGAACCAGGAGAACGAGTTGAGGCAAACGTTGAAACCGTTGCTGTAACTGCCCATACAGAATCTCGTAAAGCATTCTGCGAACGTACTAAACATGCTTCAGAAAACGTGAAGAATAAAGAATTGAAAGCCGCTGAATTCTTGGCTAAAGGCCCTATTCCTGCCTATGCAGAAGCCAAACAGGAATCAGAACAGATTAAAGTGTACGAACACAATGATGGGGTACCTACAAAGACTCTAGCAGAAAGTGATTCTAAGAGCTTGAAAGGCAGGAAACGGTATCTCGATCCAGATCTCGATCCAGATGAGAGTAAAGCTTCTCACGGAGAAATAAAAACTACCAGTACAGAAACAAAGCTGGAATTTTCAATACTGGGGAATACGGGATGCGGCATGAAAACTCAAGGTGAAAGTAATTCTAAAGGTTCGAAGGTTCTTGATCTACCAGGGAATCATGCTTCTGATGTGGACACCAAGGCCACAAAACCCGATAAAACAAATGGTCAACCCGGAACAGTAACCAAGTCAGTTGGCAAGACAATCAACGATGATAATGCACAAATAGACGATGAGCCACCAAGTAAGAAAGACGTCGGAGCAACAAACCAGAAAACTGTGTCCACTGATGAGGGTTCAAGGACAAACCCGGCAGGAGGGAACACCAAGAAAGTATTGGGCCGAGGTCCGCGAATAGTAGGAAATGTTCGTCGTATCGTTCACTGCAGGCGGAACAGACGGACAGACAAGGTGAGTTGGATTAGTTTTTTTAATACATTTATTACAAGATTTCCTCAATTTGTTACCAAAAAGTAGAAGAAAGAAAACTACCCGAGTGTCAAAAAATCTTAAATATTAAGAAGAACGAATTCCAATGGTGATATCTTTCACGGCGTGGCAAGTTGGTCAATGGGTCAATGATTAATGACGAACGGGTTAACGTTATACGAAATGCATCCCTAAAATGCCATTCACCAATTATTCTAGTTGGCCATCCACAATCCCACGTATTCTGTTGACTGGTTGTCTTCACGTTTTTCCTTCAGCCTACGACGCAGCTTAAGATCAAATTCTGCCTTGGTTGTGGAGACACGAAACAACCGAACGGTGAGCCCCTGATCATGTGCGCCACCTGCGATGAAGCTTTCTTCTGCTGCACCAAGTGTCAGCGAGCGACCAGGAACGCACACCGTGAGACTTGCAAAGGCGTGAAGAGACACTACTGCAAACATGTTTGAAAACTGTGATCGTCCATAGAATCATGGAAAAGGCGATGACCCAAGAAACTAATTTGAAAAGGGTTGCACAAAGGGTGTGGTGACACAAAGGTCACTCGGTGATTGCTCGAACAAATCATACGATGGATTACACATGACTTGTGATCAATATAATCATTTGTAAATCCTAATCACATGATCAATTGCTAATCTTTCGTTAGGGGTCTACGATTTTATTTCACCTATTATCATTTACTTTTAATTTGGGAGGTCAGAATGGTGACATCTTGTCCGGGGTTCTAGAGTGAGAGGGTGCTTCTGCGTGACTTGCGTCGTAACACTCAATCATGTCTTGAAATAGTTGCGCTAGAAAACGGATATTTTTAAGCATGTCTTGAAAATGGAAAGAAGAATAATAAATCTAGACAACTAATGTTTTGTTTATAGAATACGTTTAAAACCGCTAAAGAATAGGTTTAGCCTGTATCTTTTATGTGTTCATGGGTAAGTGTCAAAGAGGGAAGTGTGAGTTGGTCAAAACATTAGGAGGCAATGTCCAAGTAAGAAAAGGTCCGTGACAGTTCAAGCCAAGAAAGACGTGTTTCCACGGTAGACCCAAGTTGTACTAGAAAACAATACAATGCACCAATACAAGTACGTAAAGCTAAAAAAAAAACTTCAAACATTTAATTTAGAGATAATGCGCTGTAACTGCTAATCTAATAGGCAGTTTCGCAACCACTACACAGACGCTTTCTGGAACATAGAAAATCTATTGTCCAAAGCAGTTCATGACAACGAAGTCTTTTTTGAAAACTGTGAATCGAAACAGCAGTATCCTTCGTGACTCTGAACAAACGACATTTGCGACTTTTCATCAGCTCAAAAGTTTTGCGACGATCAGCTGCCGCGGTTCACCAGTTTTCGACAAAGCCCTCTTAGCTGTATATTGTGATTTACGCGCACTTCCAGGAGATTTTTCATTGTTGTAACTATGTTTTAGAATGCGTCCCAGTTGCATTTCTGAAATTGCAGCTAAGCGCATCAGTGTATGTCCGAGCATTATTATCTAATTTGGCATTAGGTTTAATTTATTAATTAAAAGGAAATAAAGCAAGGCAAGGGGCCTCAGAGATGTAACTAGTAATCAAAGCAAATGAGATGCGAGAGCTAGTGGTTAATGCTACAGTTACAGTAACGAAAACCGCCTCCAGGGAGGCGTTTCATAAAGCTGTTCGTAAGTTACGAACTGGGGATCCTTTCTTGTGGTAAGTGAATGATACACATCAGATTTCCAGAGGCGTTGATTATATTCCTAGAAAGGGCCACCAGTCGTACGTAAAGTCGCTTGTAACATATGAACGGCTTTATGAAGCACCCACCCCACAAAATATAAGCAATTTCGTTATTCCAGTGGCATATCATCAGTTGATTTGGAGTCTGTTTTGTCGGTGTGAGTGTATAGCATAACTCCGAAGAGGACCCTGTATCAGATCTGACGATCATACTCAGAAGATTTACCTCAGCTTGTGCTCTGAAAATGAGAAAATGTAGAATTTTTGCAACCATTACACTGACGACGTCTGGAACGTTGAGAATCTATATTGAAAATGCCTGTCAACTCACATTAAACAGTGTACAGGTCATAGTCGAAAAATTGTGAAGAGGAACAGCTGCAGATAGTCCTAAGAGTCGCAATTATAGACGAAAACTTGCATGTACTATATGTCGTTTGTCCAGAAAGACACTGCTGTTATGAGGCTTATTGTCAGAAACGGATCTGACAATAGATTCTCAACCGTTCCAAAGAGCGTCTGCGTAGTAGTTGCGGCAATTTCCTATTAATCAGGGCCCAGTAGCTAGAGTGAGGTCCATTGCAGGAAGATTTGCAATCAAACGCAGCTCCAGAAATCACTTGTACCTTGATTTTAAACCAATCGAAAGCGCATAATTCGGACATGTGACTGTTTTTTATGGTTAAAGTTTTAATGAAACTCTTTCGGCAACGGCTCCAATGGGTAATTTCAAGTCCGGAGTTGATGTATGTGTTGGTGCAGAAAGCACAATTTGGATTGTGTATCCTAGCTTCAAAACCTATTCTGAGCTTATACAAATAGTCCAAATCAAAATATTGGCTGCTCAACACTTTTTTTCAGGACCATCTTCTATTCATGTTTGCTCTTATGCTCGTGTTACACTTGACCTGACAACACCAATAGGTCAACACTAAACTTGAAATCACCTAATGACCACTCCTTGTCAACTTTCTTTTTAGAATTCCATAAAATGTAAAATTATATAAATCAATCAATACCACTCTGGATTTCTGAATATTGAGCTGTAATAGAACGGATTCAGAAAGCAAGAATGTTACCATGTCATCACTGAAGATGACATATGTAACTGAGAAGACTAATATAATGGCAATTCACAGAGGTACTCGTCCGCAATAATGACTACGAAATATAAGTTTTCGTTTGCAGTTTATTATGCATTAAACACTTTATGCAAGGTGGAATAAGCAACATTTCGAAAACAGAAACTAGATAATTCTTTTAAAACTATAATACAATCTTCATTATAGCACATTTTAAATAGGAGTTGTGTTCACAATAGATGTCTTATCCTGCTAATCTTAGGGTTTTCCGTGTCCGTCACACGGAAAATAATACTTAATTCAACTGTACAAAATAGGACACATTTGCTAAGAAATAAATGAAACACCATATTGCCTCGATCGCCTAGAATAAATGCCAGATGAAGAGTTCGTCGAAATATTGACACTGCCACTCAAAAATGAGAGTTTACATGAAACAGTTTCCACTCCACACCAAATACAAACAAATAAAAAGAAAAGAAGAAAAAAATACGTTAATATTTTCACCACCAAATCTGTGCCATTAGATTCCTCTGACAAAAATTTTCGTGATGGTAAGGTTATACTTAAAGGTCAAGTCCATCTCAGAAAAATGTTGATTTGAATCAATAGAGAAAAATCAGACAAGCACAATGCTGAAAATTTCATCAAAATCGGATGTAAAATAAGAAAGTTATGACATTTCAAAGTTTCACTTATTTTCAACAAAATAGTTATACGAACGAGTTAGTTACATCCAATGAGAGAGTCGATGGTGTCACTCACTCACTATTTCTTTTGTTTTTTATTGTTTGAATTATACAATATTTCAATTTTTATGAATTTGACGATTAGGACCTCCTTGCGTGAAGCACAAAATGTTGAAATAATGGAATTCCACGTGTTCAGGGAGGAATGAAACTTCATTTCACATGACAATGACGAGAAAATAAAAATATTTAATATTTCATATAATATAATACAAAAGAATAAAAATATTTAATATAATATAATACAAAAGAAATAGTGAGTGAGTGATGTCATCAACTCTCTCATTTGGATGTAACTGGCTCGTTCATATAACTATTTTGTTGAAAATAAGCGAAACTTTAAAATGCTATAACTTTCTTATTTTACATCCGATTTTGATGAAATTTTCAGTGTTATGCTTGTTCAATTTTTCTCTTTTTATTCAAATCAAGATTTTGTTTGGGTGGACTTGTCCTTTATTTCGTGTAAAGAAGCGTCATGTAGGTGTCAGCTGAGTTTGAATTCATCATTGATAACAAACACATAATTATACAATGTTCGTTGTTCTGACAGATCTCTTCTCAATGCCTGAATTTTTCAGAGAATCTCATTAAAAGTCGCTTCATGATCAAAGCAAAATGTCGAGCATCGCAAAACTAACAGATAGGGAGTTTTCGCAACACTATGTAGACGCTATCTGGAACGTAGAGAATCTATTGTCAAAAGCCATTCATGACAATGAAGTCTTTGTCAAAAATCGTAATCATAACAGCAGTTTCGTACCAGAGTATGGACAAATTACACATTTCCCCGGCATATTTTCAATTCCTCATCTCAGAATCTCACGGCGATCAGCTGTTCCCGCTTTACCCATTTTCGACAAAGACCTCTCAGCTGTTCATTGTGATTTGACGGGCATTTACAACAGATTTTCTATGTTGTATAGTCCGTCCCCGACGCGATTGCGAAAACTAAATAATGTTTCTGCTTAGACGATGAATAACCAAACATGCAATTAATAAAAGATGATGGATGCAACGTTCACATTATCAGGCTATGCTCATCCTCGTCCCATGAAGGTACCTTCATATGTTTCAAAGCTAACTGAAGAGAAAACTACCAGTGTATGGTGTTTAACCAAAACATTAAGTAATCTTCAAGCCATGTTTTGCATGTCAATATTTTGCATTGCCATTCGGTGAATGTACACTGTTGAAATCGATCAGGTACTAGGTTCTAATTTTACAAAGCATCTCGGCGAAGCCCTTTCTCATCCTTTAGGTGCTTGACGAATTATGTACACCACTAGTCTGCTCTGCAGACTCTGAATGGCTCGTGAGGTGGGATCTGCTACTGTTGCGAAGCAAACCAGCCTGAAAGGGCGAGCGAAGCGAGCCACTTCTGCAGCCTCAGTAGACCTAGTCTGCTATGCAGATTCGTTGAATCAGCTGAGGTACACACACTGCAGATGTGGGTCTACATTTGTAGACTAGTACACCACTGACACAATCTATCACATTACCAAGCCATGATATGTAAAAATGTAAACGATCTATGATTTTTTTGTATTATTTTGTTACACTGTATAAATCGAAGAGTAAATCACGTGGTCTTTATTCAATTACCAGGCACGTAGCTACCTCATTCTTTCTACATGTTCTCGGTGCCTGCAATATCACACAACACCCAAAAAATGCTATGAGCAATCTTCAAATCGAAGATTTGCAAATTAGAGTCGTCAACCTTTCACATCGTCTATTGTTGAAATAGAATGTTTATCACAGTGGGCCTGATTTTACCAAGCACCCACTTCGGGAAGACCCTTCTTCTCATCCTTTCGACGCGTCTGGTGATGTCCTGCGGCGCCCAAGGGATCCCGAGGGCTACTTCCTCTGGACGGATCGAAGGTTTGAGCTGTTGATTGGTAAGCAGGAGGAGCTGCTATGGTACTCACAGTGTTCCGACTGATCTTCCTGCTCTGTTGCATCCCCTGTGGCAGAAACACGGCCTGCGGCTGCATGGGCAGCGTCCTCGAGTCTTCGAACGCTGAGGATATCGTCCTGGCAAGACGGGATGCGATCCAGGGGTTGGCGCAAGCGATACCATGGCAACGCATCTCAAGATGAGGCTCGGATGTGGATGTACCTCCATCCCGTCGACGCTCGACGTCGTCTCCTTGCGACGCGATGACGCCGATGCAGTGTACGAAGACCACGACATGCGGAAATGGGTCATGACCGGTGGAGCACCTGGCGATGTTGACAGTATCGAACTCCTGATCAAGGATGTCCTCTCGGCTGCCGTCGTCGATTTGAGTTGTTACGCGTAGTCGGATATTCTGCGGAATGACCCGGGTGTAGACTTCTCGCCCGCTTTGGCGCCCTCGTAGAAGATGCTGACGGTAAAGGTCTGCTGCTAGTCGGGCAAGGTCTTCGGGTGATCGGCAGTCGGTGTCCTTGAGGGTTTGGTGGCCAAGGTAGGCCTCACAACTCACCCACTCACAGTAGGCGTATTTGTCCGGAGCGTGAGAAGGTGCCAAAGCTCGATCCATCTTGGAAACTAAGCCAAGATTATATCATCATCTTCTCGAATTCCCAGTTTAGTAGTCCTGTTGATAAGGGTAATGAAAAGTGTACAAAATTGTAGATCTTATGATTTGTCTTGCTGAAAAAAGTGGAGAGAAGAGAGAGCTTTAGCATGTTTAGGGGGCAGCTAAAAAGTAAAATGATAACAGCAATTGATGAGTGGGATTAGGAGAGAGTAAATGAGAGAAGAGAGAGAGAGTGAGTGAGAGAAAGAAAGTGGAGAGAGGGAGAAAGTAGAGTATACTCTATAGGCAGACAGTGAGGTAAATTGCCAATTCGTCCACTGACAATTCGTCCACTCACCACATGGTCTACCTCCATTAAATCTTAGGCCATTCTGTCCATCAATTTAAAATTTCGTCTAACAACCATTTGGTCCAATCATCACTTCATCTAATCACCAGTTCGTCTATTACCATTTCTTCTAATAACCAGTTGGTCTAATACCCATTTTCTTTTCATTAATTTTGCACGATCAACACTATAGTTTAATTAGACCACATGGTATATGGACTAAATGGCTATTGGACCAACTGGTTATTAGATGGAAAGGCATAAGACTAAATGAAAGTAGACCATGTGTGAGTGGACGAACTGATTGTAGACCAAAGTAGACCATAGTAGACGAGTTGGCTATTGAACGAATTGGCAATAGACGAATTGGAAATAAACCGACATAGAGGCGAGGGGATAGTTTGATGATTAGAATTATATATCATCATTTTCTAAAAACCCGTATATCATTATGCCTATGTGTGTGTATTTGAGTTTTGACAGATATGATTATTTACGTCTGGACCGACCTTTAACGTCACCATCCGAAAGACGTAAATACATTGTATTCATCCTAAATACATTGTATTCACTATAGAGGGCCTATTACTAAGCTGGTTAGCTCTAATTTTGAATAAGTGATGTGTTATTATGATAAATTTATAAGTGTCAAAGAACGTTGGTGGTAAATTCAACTCAACGTGTACACAGATTTTTAGATTACACTTCGAAATTCCGAAGGTTCGCAATTCCGAAGGTTCTTTATTCCGAAGGTCCGTAATTCCGAAACACGTTAATTGCCTATACCTCGATGTTCGTCAATCCGAAAACGTAAAAGGGTTCGTTAATCCAACATTTGTGGCGTTATTCCGAAGGTTCGATAATCCGAAAACGAAATAAGGTTCGATGTTCCGAAGGTTTGTTAGTCCGAAAACGAAATAAGGTTCGTTATTCATTTAGTTTTCAGACTAACCAACCTTCGGAATTACGAACCTCATTTCGTTTTCGGATTAACGAACCTTCGGAATTACGAACCTCACTTCGTTTTCGGACTAACGAACGTAATTCGGACTTACGAACCTCATTTCGATTTCGGACTAACGAACATTCGGAATTACGAACCTTCGGAAATACGAACCTTCGGAATAACGAGCCTTCGGAATATCCGAACCTTCGGAATAATGAAGCTTCGGAATTACGAATGTATGCGGATTTTTGTACTACATAAGTAATCAAACTAAACATATGCTTTTCAATTTTCTTTTTTTTAGATAAAATTTTCAATATCTCAGCATCAAATGCCAATGTGATGAATACCAACGTCTACCTTCAATTCTATACTACGCGTATACACAAACCCCCAAATAGACCGGGTCATATCGTTACTGCATGCCTTTTGTCAGCTGGTAGCTATAGGTTTGCAACAATAGCTTCTGATCAATATTAATACATGAAAGCAAATACACGCATACAGCATGACTGTGTGGTGTGTATTTACTTCTCAATATTAAGAATAGTGCCATGAACAGACTGATGAATCGTAACACCGCTTTGAGTTTAGGGTAATAATAATAATTCATATGAAAAAAAGACCAAACAAAGTGATAAATGCAACTTACATTAATACATTCTTTAAATATATTGCAGAACAATTCAGTGGTGAAAATATAGTATTCGCGTTGAAATCTGTTTTGTGCAGAATGAATGCAATGGCGACAGAGTTTGACAATGTTTTAGATGAGCGTAAAACTATCATATATACGCTGTAATGATGATTACGTGTATACCGTCAAAACAAAATGACAAAGGGTGTGACAACAGTCTTAGAGTTAAAGTCCCCGAGTTTGAACATCACAAGTATCTCCTCATGTTGGGAAAAAATGATCTCAGAATATATATCGAGAAGTACAGTGTGCCCACTGTGAGAAATGTATGGAATAATGTTCCTAATAAAATTATTAGACTCTGATAGTAGACGATCCCCGAGCTTGATTCGACGTAAACAACAAACAGTTATTGATCCATCATCCATCAAAACAAAACATTTGATTTGAACAATAGATTGTAGTGGATTGATGATCGAAATCACAGATACTTTGATGGCCGTCGATACTCGATGTTGGCTCCGTGCAAACACTGAACAGATATTGGTCTATTAAAACAAATCGAATCGATTCGTGTTGCTCTCTTTGTGTTATACGATATCATGTCATCTCTTCAGAATTATACAAAATAGGACTTGTCTCCCCTTTGGCAAACGCTTACTCTGCAACTATATATATTCGGAGTTGTAATTACCATGGCCATATACGGCTCGCGACTGATCTGTTGTTCGGCAATAGCTGTCTTTTACCGTTATGCCCTTGAATTATATATAATAATCTAAATTAAGAATAAAAACGACGAATTCATTGTCTCATGCACTGAACAAAGCGGCAACCAGAGTGAAGATAATTATTTTTAGAAGCGACAGGAAATAGTAAATACTGCATATCACAGAGAAGATGAGAGAATAAATTCAATGTCATAAAAAGGGCAACTAATCATCGCATAACTTCCAATTCATCCACAGTAGACTTCTTGTACGTCGCTTGTTCATGTTTTTTTTCAGCTTGAACTAAAAATAAATATCAGTAATCATCCACTTCGAATTTCGGTAGAAGCCAATGATAAACATTTGAAAGACATCTATTCTATCGGTGCTTCTAATGCAATATCAAGGAGTATACATCACTGCCATGACTGATATCATCCTGATTTTCAAATTTCTTCGAATCCGTTCATCTGCCGCCGGGGAATGCATGAATCCATATCTCGATTGATGTCTTCTATAAAATGTAAAGGAAACCATATAAAACGAGGAGGCGGCGCGGTGGTGCCGTCAAGCATTATGATGTCGATCGGTAGATTTCATCGTGTATCGGATGTGAACGATAATGAATTTCTAGCAGACGATCACCGCGCGCGCTGCTGCATCGGCAACTGTGGAGTGTCGATAACGCGACGTCACACTCAATGAATTCGTCTCCGAACCGATCGATTGTCTGTCATTGGAAGCAACGTAATAGCTTTGGTCGGGATGGAGTCCGTTTCGTCAATGTGACTGTGGCACAACTCCCATCTCCTTGGTATGATGGGTGGACGGCGCTGATGGTAAATAAAACGATCATGCCTGAAGCATTTACAGATCGGTTTCAACTCGACATTGTGGTATAGCCAGGCATCTAAAATTGGAGACGAGGAAGGCATGATGATGCTGGTGGAAGCTTGACTTTTTATTTTTAGGGCAGAGCCATCGATTTGAGTTTGATCTTTCTGAACTTGGGCGTCCATAATTTTCAGATACTTTCACAGTCCTCACGCCACCGCTTATTTATCTAACAGATTCGATTAAGGTTTCACTATGGAGGCCCTTGTCCTTTCCAAAGCAAACGAGGAAGCTGGGAGGGGAGGGTGGGGGTAAACAAATCTTTGGCCTCAGTATTTCATATACGCATCAAACGGTATCAAATAGCACAAGATTTGGTGCTTTGTTGTCTAGTATAATCTTTAGTTTGGTGAAATATTGCTTGTAAAGTTCTCGACAATGCCGTCTTTTCCAGGCAGATCTTTGCTTCATGATCGAGGGCAGCGCGGGGGGGGGGGGGGGGGGGGATGACCTAGTACGCCACTGAGATGCCATATCGTCGATTCCATAATCTATCAACTGATTTACCCTCCATCGATTCTCCGACAAATAATGACAAACAACATCATCAGCTCGACGAAGGGAAAGATTAATGCATGGCTCGTTGCCATGGTAACGCTCGATTTGGAAGCACTTAATTTCCATTAACATTTCATCGCCCGTCAGCCTCGCGGCGATACAGCATGTAACAATACAATATTGGCGTGTCAAGATAGAAAGAGAGTAATTAATAGTGTGTTGTAGTGTCTCCAGTTGTGTCAGCAAGGGATAACATTCTCGACTTAACATAAATATTTGATAAATAATAAGAAAATACAACATATTACTGTGTATTACACCGCATAATCGAGCTGGATATCATTAGGTTAACACGGGATAAAACATGCACGCTTTAAATTCTACCCTTTCATTGTATTTGACTCCGCACTCAACAATGCGTCTTTTAATCGAAGCATTTATAATCATAAACTACCCCTCAGTGCATTTATAGAACACCCCCCCCATGAAGATTGCTCAGAACAAGGTATAAGCATGGAGCAACTAATCAGGGATACCAATCCTATTAAAAAAAAAAAAAATTGAGGGATGAAGTATCTTGACAGGAAGCAAACGGTCTTGTCAACTTGGCTGTCATAGACGTATATTATCATTTGGGTTTAAAAATAAGATGATTTTCCATGCAACCTGCAATATTTTCATTAATCTGCCAAAAATAGAACAGTTGGCATCATCGAGGGTGTGAGTGGGATAGAATGTGGGGTAAATTGCCAATTCGCCTACTGCCAACTTGTCCACTCATCACATGGTCTACCTTCATTTAGTCCAATGTCATTCCGTCCATCATTTCGTCTAAAGAACATTTGGTCCAACCATCACTTCGTCTAATCAGCAGTTCGTCTATGACCTTTTCATCTCAGTTGGTCTAATACCCATTTTCTTTTCATTTGTTTCGCCCAATAAGCACTTAGTCCAATGAGACCAAATGGTATATGGATCAAATGGCTATTGGACCAACTGGTTATTAGACGAAATGGAGTGGACAAAATAGTGGACTAACAGATAGTAGACCAAATTATAGTAGATGAGTTGGTAATTGGACAAAGTGGCATTAGACCAACTGGAAATAAACCGAATGTGGGATGGGGGGCTGAGAGAGTGAGAGAAAATGCAGATGAGAGAGAAAAAGAGGGAGGAAAGGGAAAGGAAATGAGTAGAGAGGGATACAGAGCTTGGGGGCTGCGAGGGCAGATATTGAACAAAACAATTTACACCCTGAAATGTTTCACTTGTAAAAATGCAAAACAAACACCTTATTTGGTCTATCTTTGCTGTTCATTTTTTTAATACCCCTTCATTGTCATACACAATACATGGAGCTAGATGTGCCATCAAATCTGACACACTGTACTTGGCCTGATTTCTTGAACAATTTTTCTCTGTAATGAATGTAACATCCTCAAGCAGTGCTATAGTTAAAGGGAGGGTGCACTTTTATAACCTGTGGTTTAATTGGTAAAGATTTCGCTGGAATGAACACAATGAACTTTTACCCATTGTATTGAGGGGGGAGGTGAACCTATCTAAACATGTCTATTCTAGAGGCCTTTATAGGGCCTACCTATATGAAATCTCAAATCCTGATGTATTGTATGGTGTGGATACAAGGACTTGCCCTGCAGGAAACAACTGTGCCCCCAGTGTTTTCCACAGTGTTATGCACAGTGTATTCATTATGTGAAATTATAATACAATATGAAACACACTGCTAAATCATCTACACACTATTGCATGGTGTGGATACAAGGACTTGTATCCACACCACACAATATGAAACACACTGCTAAATCATCTACACACTATTGTATGGTGTGGATACAAGGACTTGTATCCACACCACACAATATGAAACACACTGCTAAATCATCTACACACTATTGCATGGTGTGGATACAAGGACTTGTATCCACACCACACAATATGAAACACACTGCTAAATCATCTACACACTATTGTATGGTGTGGATACAAGGACTTGTATCCACACCACACAATATGAAACACACTGCTAAATCATCTACACAAGGACTTGTATCCACACCACACAATATGAAACACACTGCTAAATCATCTACACACTATTGTATGGTGTGGATACAAGGACTTGTATCCACACCACACAATATGAAACACACTGCTAAATCATCTACACAAGGACTTGTATCCACACCACACAATATGAAACACACTGCTAAATCATCTACACACTATTGCATGGTGTGGATACAAGGACTTGTATCCACACCACACAATATGAAACACACTGCTAAATCATCTACACACTATTGTATGGTGTGGATACAAGGACTTGTATCCACACCACACAATATGAAACACACTGCTAAATCATCTACACAAGGACTTGTATCCACACCACACAATATGAAACACACTGCTAAATCATCTACACACTATTGCATGGTGTGGATACAAGGACTTGTATCCACACCACACAATATGAAACACACTGCTAAATCATCTACACAAGGACTTGTATCCACACCACACAATATGAAACACACTGCTAAATCATCTACACACTATTGTATGGTGTGGATACAAGGACTTGTATCCACACCACACAATATGAAACACACTGCTAAATCATCTACACACTATACAATATGAGCATGTTAGAAGTGTGAATCATATTGTTCCATGGTCAACTACATGAACACAACTGTGAACACTCCACAGGTGTGGGTGTCCAAAGTTTAAATCACATTTTCCAAGTGTGAATATTACGTAGCACTCTGTGTGACACAGTGTTTCCAGCATGGTGTGGTATTCTACATACATGTACTATGACCCGTATTCCGAACTCGGGTTTAAACTAAACCCTGGTTTAAAGTTGTGGTTTAACTTTGGAGAGCCAATTGGGGCACGAATCCCTAACAGTACACATCCAATTTATTAACTCATTTGACACTCAAATTGTTCTCAAGTGTCTGGGAATGATAACTGAAGTATTTTGAACCATTTTTTCTGCATTATGAAAGCAGCAGGATACAAAAGAGTGAACATAAGAGATAAACAATATAAACATAATTTTTGGTTCCCCATAATATTAGCACAGAGTTAGACTGTGGTCAAAGTAAAACCAGACTTCAGAATACGGGCCATAGAATATAAATGGCTAAAACACAAGATAAAACTAAAGAAAACACAGAGCGGTTTGCAGTTTCTTTCCAGAGTTGTTCAAGAAATCTGGCCTGTCAGAGTAACTTTTTTTTTCTCTAAAAAGATTTTCAATAATTATAATTTACAACACCAAATCGGCTTGTTGGGGGAATATCCACAGCGTAACAATATAAAATACAAATACCAAATATAAATACATATCATACCCCTTGGAAGAATATAAATCGGTCAATATTTTTATTTTTTATGAGACGTTTAGTGGTACTATGCACTCGGGGCTGCAAATAGACTACAAAAAGACAAACATATAGTGAATATTCTCAACAAACATTATAAAAAAATGTACATTAATCTTTCTAGCTGTTAGAATTTTGTCAGTATCACATACACAATACTGAAAATATTGATTGGTATAGGTAGGATTCTTTTCAGAAGACTGTCAGGAAAATATGCATAACTTTATGGATGACTTGAAGATAATCCAAATGATACTCTGATTCATTTTTAATCAATTCATTAAGAGCTGAAAATATTGAAATGTACAATTTTGGCATGGATATATTAATTTCATTTATAAGATGAACTCATACCTGGTTAGAATATAAATTTTAGTCATTTCGAAAGAATTGAAAAACTTTATGAACAGAACAGTTTAATGACCCCAAAGATACAATATATCAAATAGAAGTGACAATACTCCTCTCTGAACAAATGATTAATAGGTTTGATATTTGTACACAGCCTTCTTTGGTAACAAATGCTTCATTGTCACAATAAATCAAGTCATGTCTTCCTGATTCTTTTGAATTCAATAAAATCATTTGGTACAGAGCTGCACTGAAAATGTTTTGTGAGGGGTGCAATTCACTTCTGATGGATATTAACTGATGTTGTTAGGGCCTCGAACATACAAAAAAAAAACAAGTGGAGCACCTATGGCAGTCTCCCTGCATTTGACTTCGAAACTACTATAAAATAACCACAAAATAACCACAAATAATTGCAAAATCACCATTCGTATAATGATACAATAAGTTCATTGACCCTGAATGACAATTGACCTTGATCATGTGACCTAAGACTTGTCAGTGATACTTCCAAGTTTTATTAATCAGATCCATAAACATTCAAAGTTATGATGGTAATTCAACAAATACGCCCAACTTGGCCAAAGTTCATTGACCTTAAATGACCTTTGACCTTACTCACACCGGATGTTCAGCGATACTTGATCACTCTTATGTCTAAGTTTTATGAATCAGATCCATAAACTTTCAAAGTTTTGCTGTCGTTTAAAAAACTTAACCTTTCGTCAATATTTGATGTTGACGCCACCGCTGTCGGAAAAGCGGCGCCTATTGTCTTACTCTACTACATTGTATGTAGGTGAGACAAATTTCAAAAACAAGAAATTCTAGAATAGAATGGATATTCACCGATGTTGTTAGGGTCTCGAACATATCCAAATAATTAAGAACAAGAAACTCTAGAATAGAACCTTCACTGCAACATGTTTGTTTTGTTCAAATGTACGACACAGAATAATAAGATTTTCTAAAATCCTGACATCGAGGCCTAACTGAATTTGGAGAGGATCGGTAGCAAACGGAGTTGCAAATTTCAAATAAAGTAAGTTTGCTTACAGGAATATAGTTCTGTCACAGCCACTAAAGCAAAACCTACTCTCGGGGCCTGTTTCATAAAGGGTTCTAATTATGGCAGGTATCATGGTAACAAGACCCGGCAGGCAATCAAGGCTTCCATGGTAGTTACAATAATGACAGTCGCCATAGTTTCTTGTGAAACAGACACCAGACCGACACAGCTATTACCTTATATTCAGGGATACCACTTACTCTTGATAAAGATCATCTGGAATGACCCTTTTCTCACATGAACATGGTGTTTTCAGTGGCTAAAACTATTGCTCTCTTCCAGAGTTTTTCCATAGAACAGGTGAGGGCGATATTAATTCACTTGCCACCCTGCACTTTTAACAAAATGCAAACATTTTGCTGTGCGTGATAACAATACGCCATAATTGCTATAAAGCCATGATCAAATATCTGCTGCTTGAGAAATCCCGACCTTGTACTGTAAACCACAGTGATTGATTCTTGGGCCGATTCCTGTGATTGATTCCATTGATTTATTGTGTATGATCAATCGTAAAACTCGGCCCCATGATCAATCGCAAAGCTTCATGATAAAAAGCCCTAGAATCAGAGGTAGGAACATGCAAATTGATGTGTATAGTGCAAAAAAATAATAGGCGTGAATTATACATGACTTTAGGCAGTGGATGGTAGATACCGGTAACATTTATAATTACTGGCCTTAGTGATCACCTGTACATAGAACACAAAGATTAGCTATTAATCACTAAATGAAAGATCAAGATCATCATTGCAAGTGCATTTTGCTCACAACACTGTCATTGCCCTTTCACATTAGCGATCAATCACTGACCTTTGTGTTAGAGGGCCCCAGAACAAGCATTTGAAATAATAAAAATAATGAAATTATCTGTATATCACAATACTGGCTAATGCATGAAATAAATAACACTAAATCCTTGCTCTCTTATTACAGATAATTATTTCTCTGTTGAGATAACTCCCATAGGAACTCGGCAAAGCAGCTTTTCGCCACATCAAGGCCAAGCCTGCATAACCAATTACATCTACTGCATGACAGTGCACATAATTCAAGACCATGACTTAGAAAGAATTGTGATTGATCCAATCAACTACAACTATGGAAAGCCAGTACCACCAGCATCAATCAATGCATGTGTGTGTTCAAAGTGTTTTCTCAATATGATGTACATCCTTCCATATGTGTATCCTTGTCTTGATAAGTAATACCCCTTTCACAAACCCAAATATGCGGATAATATCCGCATAATTTGGTTGTAAAATCGGAGCAGGACCAAAGTTATCCTCATTATTTCGATGCTGCAATTATCCGCAAAATAGCAGCATCGGGACCAGATTTTGACTTTATGAACGCATTTCCAAAGTAATGCGGATAATTGCCATGGTGCGGTTACAAGGTCACCCTTTTCAAACGCAACCCCATTGGAGGGGGCATGTGCAGTTGCCATGACAATCATTATCCGCCTTTTTCAGGTCGGGCGCTCGTAAAAAATTAGTGTGGATTATTTTCGGAGTTTGTGAATGCAATTTTTATTAAATTATCCGCATTACTCTTAGGCGGATATTTGGAGGATGGGTTTATGAAAGGGGTATTAGCTTGCTCCTCTGTTTTCAAAGATTAAACAATATCTATGGATTTATATATCTATGGATTTCCATAGTTGAGATTGATTGGATCCATCACTACTCTTATTCAGACAGGGCCCACAAGGGAACTAAAAAGAGCCTGTTGCATATGAAAGCACATTGCGTGATAAAATTGCAGCATGAACAAAAACAAATGAAAGCCTTAATACAAATAATAACAGAACATAAAAAGAAATATAGCAGGGCATTTGGCAGTGAATAAAAGAACTGGGTACACAATTATTAACAGGATGTTTCAACATCAAAAATATGTATGTTTGATTATTAGATAATCAATGCACGAGTATCTGGAGTGTTCCATATTTTCTCCTGCGACGATTGCTCCGGGCTTGATTTTGTCAAAGATGTAGGGTTAGGGTTGCGATACGGTTTGTTAGATTTAGGGTAGGGTATAGTGTTAAACCCAAGGTAAAAATTGGCCATTCGATTGTTCCCGGAGCAAATGTCATGGAACCCTTGGCAGAACAACTGTGCTGTAATGGCCCAGCTGCGTAGGGCGATCCATCCAATGTTATTTTATCACATATTACATTTTTTATATGTATTGTTTTTATATTGGTGAATAAAACAAAATAAAATCAAACCCTATTGAACACCCCCTCCCAATTCAGATTCACTTTTCTTTGAGCAAATGTGTTACAAGTAGTTTGGATGCATCGGAAATCTTGGGCAAGCTTGTAAAAAGCGACTCAATTGCAAAGTGAAATTGAAATAAATGTGTATACTATGGCCCATAAAAATGGGGAGAGGTGGGGGGGAGGTAAACAACCAAGTCAAGTTCTACGAATGGGGATGGGGGGGGGGGGGGTAATTGTGCTTACTCCTTGACCTGACTTAAATTGTGGTTTATTTCTTAAATACTCTTGGAATAATGTTTCTATTTCAGTACAGTTATGAAAGCTCAATCATAAATGGCAACCATTCTATGGGTCATAGAGCAGTTGTTCTCTTCCTACTTCAAATGACCCCCCCCCCCTCCCTTCCGATGGTATCCCTCCCTTGTGCCTCTGAACAACTGGATAGGTGTAACCTAAATGCTAATTAATACTGTATTTTATTTTCAACAGAGACAGGAGGGTATCAGCCGCCCTATAAAAATAGCCCTCAGTACAAATAAACAACCGTGAACTTGAGACCATACTATAGAAAAAAAGTGTATATAATAACACCTGCCCATCACAATAGGAAATACAAACAACATTTGGAAAGAACAAGAAACAATTTATTTCATATCGCTCAGTTTACACAGCTAGCCTCCGAGTGCACAGAACTTTCTCTGTTTCCAAAAAAAAGTTCCACATACCATTTTACATGAATTTGGATAAGATAAAGTTACGATAATCACATATTGATTGTGATTCATCACAAGTAAAATTAATACACATCTGTTAATTAATTAATTAATTTATACATGTACAGCATATGACAAAATTTAAATAAACAAAATATATATGAATTCCTTTACAGTATATTTATCAACGTTAAACATAGCTCCGTAAACAAAAAGAGTAAATATATGCGCTGCCTGTTGGAGCCCAGTGCAGCCCATATGAAGTACTGGGGTATTTAGAAAGGAGATAACATTTCAAAAAATATATACTAAAAATGAAATATAAACATAATACATATAAATACTCATGACGGGTTAATGACATTTGGAAATATAATTTCACATGGATGTAAACAAAGAATTAGGCAAATATGTTAATGATATTATACTGGCAATGGAAATGGGGTTAATGATCCTGATGATGCATAACTTATGACTTCATCCAAAACAGGGTAATTACTTATTTAGGATTTCCTTCATAGGCAAGAGATCTATATAACTTTGTATGAAAAGACAGATTTTGTAACATATCTAAATTACCTAGGTATCCTCAGCCTGGGTCTTGTTTCACAGAACAAGTTATCAATAAAAGATCATAAGTCGTTATGGTTGGACAATTCTCAGCCACAAGAAAACCACAATATCAGTGCTTTATAACATTAATGGTTGTCAATTATCAATGACAAGTTTTGTGAAACAGGACCCAAGGCCCGGTTTCATTAATTGCAAATGCTATAATTCTCTGTAACAGGTTCTCAGCGATTCACATGGTAGGACTTCAGTATATTGAAATATTCGCTTGTATAACATGTACTTGCCAGGACTAATTAGTTTGATAAATCGTTGTGACCAAATCTTCACTTTCAGTGAAAATTAAAGGAGAATGAAACCTTTGGAAGATAGCTTGTGTGAAAACAAAAAAATCAAAGAAACAGATCAACAAAAGTTTGAGAAAAATCAGACAATTAATGAAAGTTAAGAGCATTTGAATATTGTGATCACTAATGCTATGGAGATACTCACATTGGCAATGTGACAAAGATGTGTGATGTCACTTGTGAACAACTCTCCCCATTACTTTAGTATACATGTATTTCACTTAAAATTCCTCTTTTATCAAATCTATCTCTAAACCAGGTGTTATTTCTATAGGGGGGCATGCAATACAGATTTTTAAAGAAAAAATCATGGATAAAGAGTTTGTATCACCATAAGAAAAATAAAAAAAAAGACATTTTGGGAGTATTTTACAGTCCATCAAAGGGAAAGTTGTTCACATGTGACATCACACATCCTTGTCGCATTGCCAATAGGAGGATCTCCATAGCATAAGTGATCGCAATATTCAAATGCTCATAACTTTCTCATTATTTGTCCGATTATTCTCAAACTTTCTTTGTTCTTATTCTTTGATTTTTGTGTTTTGACACAAGCCTACTTGTTCCAAAGGTTTCATTCTCCTTAAAGGAAGAGGAATCAGAGTCCCCACAACCATGAAAACACCAAAAACAAAACCCAACGTCAAAACAGACCTCATAAATAACACACATGGACGATCTCTAAGAGAAAAGGCAATTTTGCTTTTGTCTGTCAAATATATAGAGGAATGATTCTTATTTACTAGATCCTATACAATTTTATATCATAATTATATTCACTATTGGCTAAAAACATCCACCCTTAGAGGGCTGGGCTTATATTCTGAACACTTGTTTAACTATAAATTAAATCTGTTTTCTTACTGTGAGACGTAAATCTATATATATAAAAAAAAACCTAGTCTACACTGGCGTGTTCCTCATATTTACAATGCTGGCTATACATTTGGGCCCTTGTCTCGTAAATCACAAAATGAATGATTTCACCCCTCATTTCCAGGTATTCTGATAGTTTAGGTAGAATAGAGCATTCTCTGAAGCAGACTTGTTGGAGCAGTATGATAAATCATTGTTTTAATGGTTTATACCTCAGTCACATTTTCTCTACGGTGGCCATACGGTGAGTTGAGAGCAGCCGTTTTATTCATTTTTCTTCAAACCACCTATATGTAGCTACATGCATAGACCAGTTCATAGTTACTTCATGGACAATTTTGGTCAAATGACCTTTCATTTCTTTCATTGAGATAGGCATATTTCAAAGCAAGATATTACGTAAGCTTGCCTTACATAGCAGGATGAAGAAATTGAATAGAATAGCATGTACACCATTGAACAGTCTATGAAGGTTTTTTTTTTTATTTCTACTTTGAATGCACATTATAGCATGTTGTACAATGAACTTGGCAAACTGTGTAATACCAGTCATTCGTCCACGCATTGTTTTTTGTGGATGTAAATGAAAAACACAATTCAAAAGAATTTATGAATAATCAAGACATCAAAGATGGTGCTTATCTCATTAAATTTTAAACCACCATGTCACTTTAGTACAAATGACCTTCCTCTGATCATGCACAGAATCTTCTGATCATGCGTAGAGTGGAACTACGAACTGGCTTATCACAAAAAATGTCATTACAGCTTTTTTTTACTCGCTATACAGCCGCTGTAGAGCAAATATGACTGAGGTATTAATGAGACGGGTTTCCCATTTGCTATGCCCTTCACTTTTAGAATGCTCTATAATTATGTTATCAGATAATGATCAACTACCAATTTATTTTTCATATCAGAATGCTTTACTTCTAAAGGTAAAATGTGTTGATTACCTTGTGATCTATTACCACTTATTTAACAATTATTTGCAGTAACATACTGAGATGTAACAAGGTTTAAAATACACCCCACTATTTCTATTGGTAAAAACCATCAGACTAACTCAAATAAATTACATGTATCATCAGCCTATAGAAGAGGAAAAAAATTATAAAAAATATACCACTGCCTCTTTTTGTATGCATAGGCAGGGTTGTTAACCTTTAACATCCAACAAGGAAATAAAGTATTAGTTGAATTTGGTGAATTGAGCAAATACGGACCAATATTTTGACCAATAGTGGTTGAATTCGGCTAATACAGACCATATGTCAACAAACATTGGTCGAGTTCAGCAAACACAGACCAATATTGTTCAAATTTGACCAACTCTGACCAATATTTCAACCAACATTTGTCGAGTTTTGCCAAAGTCTATTCATGCATTAGCAAATTGAACTCCATAAACTAACTTAAAATAGGCCCGAGAGTGATATTTCCTTAAAATTTGAAACAAAGGTTGAAAGTTAAATAGCATTTTTATGTTTGCTCTGTTTGTGAACCAGTGATTATGGGCCGTTTATACTAAGAGTTGTGATATTGGAGTCAATGATGCTAATGCCAAAACATTCAGAGCTCATTTGTTGAATTGGATTAATTTATTTCTAATATCAAAATTAACATAATCCTTGATGTTATAGATTTGCGACCACAATTGGAGCACTGTCCTTTCATAAGCAAACAAAAATTTGTGATCTATTTGCATTTAATTGCAACTTAACTTTGTTTCAACACCCCATCATGCTTGATATTGGGTGCTTGATTGCTTGATGTGCAATTGATTTGTATTTGAATGATTAAAAATTTCAAGCAGTTCCCCATATGACTTTTTACATGCGCACTTAGAAGATGGATGGTGCAAAAACAAATGTTTGAAAGAAAAAAAAAATTCTTGTACAGCAAAAAAAGAAGTGTTCTGAAAGGCCGCCTATTCTTATTTAGACTGTAACATGGTGCCGCCGTTTGCATGGTTAACATTGAAAATCTAATAGCTGGGTATAAATTTGTCTATTGAGGTCATATTATCTCTGCTAATAACTGAAATTAAGGTCCTTGATTACTGTTTTGAAACAAACAATTTGGCACCTATGAAAAACAGACTATTTAAAAAGAAATAATGAAATCAAATCAATTGACATTGTGCAGTTACTGTACCTACATGTAATTAGCCAAGTTTAGGGCGTGTTTTGTATTTTATAATGAAAAACGATAATGATGCTGATTACTCAATGAAGAAAAGACTTAAACCCAATTCTGATGGCATCTGCTTCTTGGAGATCTGCATCTGGCAATTTTTCTTTATAAAATTGGCTTTATTTGGCAATGCTTTTACAGCAGTATGCTGTAAAACAAGGAGATGAGAAGGGGCGGGGGGGGGGGGGGGGTAAACGATGTTAGAAAAATGGTTCATGAGAGTGTGGAATGAAATAATCCATTCACATTTTTTAATCACTCCGAGGTGCCGTGGCCTAGTCAAGACCTAGTGTCTGTCATCTTTAACAGGGTTCCCACAGAAATTTGAAAACAGAATTCCGTGACTAAATTGCTGCTTCCCATGACTTCCTTTCTGGCACGGTTTCGAAAATCAGACACATTATGATGGCCTCCACCCTCCCCTCATGAACACCAATTATAATAGCAGAGTATGAGAGTTGCGAGGCAAACTGGAAAGCTGCCATAGCCAAGAGGTAAATGCAATTTCATGACTTTTCACAAATTTTCCAAATTCCCTGACTTAATCAATGACAATTTTTTCCAGGACGGTGGGAACCATGATTAAGATTTAAGGCTCAAATCCCATATGCCACTAATATCCTATCCCAAGGCATTTATCTAACTTCAACAACTTGACCCAGGAGAATTGATACTTTGAAGGATTAATTTCTTGCATGCATTTTGCACTAAGTTTATACAAAAGGGTCAGTACAATATTACCAAGTCCATTCAAAGAACAGAGACACACATATCCACATCACAATAAAAAGATAACATTATCATTTTTATGGCGAGATGAGATTTGCAAAAGAGACTCTATTTCCTCCATCTGGGAATGCAACTCCATTTCAGTGCTTCTCCTTCCATTCAACCAGCATCTCAGATCTCTGGAAGCTGGAGCCAATCCGGTGTTGGCTACCAAGTTGTCTTAAGACGTGATCACAGGTGGAGGTCATCAAGAGCCTCAAGGACCACTCACAACCAGAACTGTTCCATTTGTCCTCGCAGAAACCTTACAGATGTATGAATTTAATCAATTCAAGAACATTCCAGTCAAGTCCAGCAGCATCCAGTTCAGTCCTGACTTTCCCAGCGACAGCATCCAAGCCATTCTACCACAGAAGAGGGCTGGTCTGGTCACCTTTTGAGGATACGAGGTTGAATCTAGATGGATGATGATGATGGATGTAGGTGGGTTGGTAGGTGGTGTGATGATTACAGGAATGGATTGCTGGCATTACTGCTCTTTGGTGGAATAGCAGCTTGGCCGCCAAATCCGCCTCCTCCCAGCGACTGGTAGGACGGGAAAGATGGGTACCAAATTTAAGTAAAAAGAATGAGAGAGTATAACGTAAATTGTAATCCAAACGGAAAATGTATAACAAACATCGTCACTGGGCTGTTCAAACTTGTATCTCAAAAATAAACAAACCTTGATGGCAGCTCAGATAAAACTATATTTTAGGAATTAATGCAAAGGTGGCACCTTTATATTGTCTGAAGTATCCCAAATACTGTAGAGAACTCTTTCTAGGCAGCAGTTTCTTAGCTGTCCTCAACATTTTTAGTTTTGAAATCCGCTGTTTTAACCCTAAAAAGACTGGGGAGGGGCTGATTCAGCCCCCCTTTGACATTTTTCGCGATAAATCCGCCGCACGAAATTTTTTGACAGCGTCGCTCGCTGACTTTTTACTTTCAAGTCTCACCTAACTTTTGAGACCAAAATTGTGACCCCCGGGTACGCGGTTCCAAAATTACGCAACTTTTCTTAAGTGCATGCAGACCCAAAATCACTCAAAAACGTGAATTTGTGTACAAATCCAATGCAAATAGTGTTCTTAGCCAAAATTCATAAATGTATCATTATTTTTCCTCTAACTGCTTAAAATCAATTAATTTTATCTTGTTTATGGTCAAAATAAAGTCCCTGACAATTTACATTGAAAAAACAATAAAAAACGAAAAGTCGAAAACAAAGAAATACATAAGAAATTTAGAAAACAATACATAAGAAAATAAATGTGATTTTGAAATTTATTAAAAATCAATTTGATCAGATGCTTATCTAGAGTATGTGAAACAAAAATTAGCATTTCAGGGGCATTATTTTATTCATTACAACAAACTTATGATTTTACGCATAAATTAGCATAATTAATGAGACATGAGATTTTTTGCAGAATTTGATGTTATGAATCAGCCCCCCCCCCCCCCCCCCCGTCTTCTTAGGCGTCGAAATAGCCCAATCTATTTTTAGGGTTAATAGTCCAGCAACCAAAAAAAAAAAATAAAAGATTGATTCACAAAGCTGATTTTGATATTTCCACCGTGTGACATAATTTTAGTCAAATGATTTCAAAGACCTTTCCACCTTTGAATTACTATGCTGTTAAAGTCATCTACAGTCTTTGGGTTTTCACAAAAGATAATAGGAGCTCGATTACAAGCACCATTTCTATAAGGTTGGACTACTGTGTGAAATACAAGATACTACATATACCCTTGATTCTAACTTCAGTACCATTATGTATACATACATTCACTGAATTTCTTACCAGGTTGTAAAATAACTTTTGATTTAATTGGCTTATTGTGAAAGACATCTTGTAAAATGCCACGAGGTTGGATTACAGTACTAATACCTCGGTCATATTTGCTCTACAGTGGCCGTACGGCGAGTCGAAAACAGCTGTTTTATTCAAAGCAGCAAAATAGCTGTTACAAAAATGTTAAAACGGCTGTTTTTGACTCGCCGTACGGCCGCCGTAGAACAAATGCGACCGAGGTATAAGTTATCTAGGAACTATTCAACTTAAAATATCTCCATGCCAAAAAACATCTCTAACCTTCGATAAGAAAACGGTGATCCTGACTTACCAGAAAAGGATTAGGAGCCATAGGATTCTGTTGTGGTACTGCATTTGGTGCTGCTCCCCACGCGGTCATCTGTTGCTGACCTTGCGGGGTAGGTTGCTGAGGGGCACCAAACTGTCCCATTGGTTGCTGGGGTTGGCCCATTTTATTAAACTGTAGTCCTGCCATTGCGGCCATACCAGCACCCCCAAAACTCATACCTCCTTGAGGAGTCTGTTGCGGCTGTTGCTGAGGCTGTGATACTGGCATACCCATCCCAAACTGATTAGACATTGCCCCTTGAGGCATGCCGCCAAAACCACCAGCTGCAGGAAACTGTCCTTGAGGAAACCCTGCCCCTACTCTTCCATTCATTTGCATATTTGCTCCAGGTGTAGGCGTTTGCTGGTTGAAGGCTCCACCTGCTCCTGCAACCATCATAGGGTTCTGTGTGGGCATTCCGGGAGCTCCAGCCGGCTGCATACCAAAGAGTCCATTTGCTTGGGCTGGAGCCCCTTGTGCTCCACCTGCTAGGAAAGGGTTGTTTGCCATAGTACTTGTTGCTGGGGTAGCACCACTTGATATAGCCATGAAGGGATTACCCTGCGGCACTCCTGAAGGAAAGAAAAAAGAATGAAACATTCGGCTCTGACTGGGAATGGCTTACAATACTGATATTACTTTGACGCAAGTCTGCATGAGATATGACAGGCCATCAGGACGTTCATGTCACTGCTCAATCTCACCTTCCTGATAGTATTTATTTCTGAGTGAAAGTGCATATATCCTGCTAACATGTCCAAATAAATCCAGAGATTACATGAATTTGTATATCTCTAGAGAGACTATAAATGGAGGAGAAAGCAGAAGCATGAGTAGTTTCCTTGAAAGGTCGCAAAAACCCTCTGGAACCACAAACATTAATCAACGTCCAGAGACACTAACCTTGTGCACCAAAACTTGCTGAGCCAAACAGTTGGCCTGAAGATGTTGACGTTGTCCCTAATGATGTGGCTGATGCACTACCTGTTCCCGGAAATGCTTGCGGTGATGACTTAGCCATCCCTGTACCCCAATCAATTCCTGAACTTGACGAACTCTTAGGAACAGCACTACCACCACCTCCGCCACCCCAATTAATACCACCCGACGAACTACTGCCTCCGCTCCAGTTGACGGTAGTGCTTGCACTGGATGTGGCGTTGCTGTCCATTAAAGCAAATGCTGCGTATTTGTCACCACCGGAGCTTGCTGATGCTGCAGCTCCACCCGATGGCGGACTGGCATTGGCAATGGAGAGCCCTTGTAATCCTTGCACTGTGGGGTTGAGGGGTGCTGCGGAGGAGGCAACAGGAACAGGAGCAGACTGGGGAGTGAATGCCGATTCAAATGCCCCAAAGTTATTGGATGACGGTGCAGACCCTGCAGCGGGCTGAGCTGCTGGCATGAAAGCTGTAAAGAACAAAAATAAAATAAATTCAATTATCCAGAACCAACAGATTCATCATTATGACCACTCATCATTTACATATTATACAGTGCATTCAATCATACAAATTAAACTGTGAGGTCGAAAGCTACAATTTCTCAAGATATTGGCTATGGAATTTGTGTAAGACCCCACCCCTCTCCTTGTATTTCTTATAATGGGTTGTTGATCATAATTTGTAAACCTCAATATGAGAACAAAAGTTTCCAAAACTACAATGTACATGTAGGAGTGACATGGATGGCCTGCAATGTACTACTTGCTATGGTATTTAATGAAACAACCCCCTTTTCGATCCATAATTACATGGAAAAAATTGAACATTATTTGTAATCCTCATTAAAGTCAAGGGTGTGGTATTCTGATAGCCATGGTCAGTTCAACCCGAGTAAAACTTTATTGTAGACCACACATTAATTGAGTTGGAGTGCCAGTTTTAAAATCATTCACCAAATAAAAGATATTTTCATTCTGCTGCAAAAGTCTTCTAAAACTCAATTGAGTCATGAAATGGAAAAAATCTGGGAATTTTTTCCATATATTAAAGAGAAATTCCAGTAGTTGCAGTAAACTCTGATTTCATGAGAAAGTCTGTAAAACAAGGCTTAACTGTCAGTACATGTATATCATCGAGGATCTAGATCTGGTACAGTTACATTAACTGAACTTTGTGAAATCTTGAAATCTACGCTGAAAATTGTTCACACCGAAGATCCCCAACACAGATAAGCGCACGTGGGACAATGTATAATTATTGCTTAGGGCGTCGGGCCCGACGCCCTACCCGATTTATGTGCTTATTTGCTGATTTCTCAGCAATTACACAATTTCTTCCAGAATTCTTTGGCACATGCGTTTTATTTATACAAACAGACACTTTGGTGGTCATTTCATTGGATTCTGTACGAACTCATTTTGATATCGTTACCAAAACTAGCATTTACCTTTAATATGCAGTAATATAATTGGCATGAATATAGAAGAAATATTATGAAACCAAACACTCCACAGAAGTGTGGTTTGAAATTCCAGTTTAGACTATGTTTAAACTTAGGTAATTATCAGAATACCACTTAAGACGTTTCCAATTCCAAGTGGGTGTTTTATAAGCTTTAATGTTAAGAGCGACTTTACGAACGACTGGTGATCCTTTCTTGTGGTAAATGATTTTCACCGTTATATGTTCACTGGTGATCATTTTAGCATGTAAGAAATGTTCACCAGTCGTTCTTAAAGGCACTCTTAACTTTAATACGAACAACTTTATGAAATGGCCCCCTGTTCATAAAGCTGTTTGTATTAAGATAAGAGCGATTTTAAGAACGACTGGTGATCCTTTCTTCGGGTAAATGGATACACCATTGGCGATGATTTAGCTCGTAAGACAGGTTCACGAGTCGTTGTTACAGTCGCTCCTAAAGGAAAATAAAACCTTTGAAAAAAGATAGCTTGCCTGAAAACAGAAAAATCAAAGAAACAGATCAACGAATGTTTGAGAAAAATCGGACAAGTAATGAGAAAATTATGAGCATTTGAATATTGTGATCACTATAAATGCGATGGAGATCCTCACATTGGCAATGCGACAAAGATGTGTGATGTCACTTGTGAACAACTCTCCCCATTACACATTTCACTAAAACTGCCTCTTCTATCACATCTATCAGTAGATTGTGTTCTTTCTATAGGAGAGCGTGTACAGTGTAATAAAGATTTTTTAAGAATACATCACATGTGGATAATGAGTTTGTATCACCACAAGAAAAAGCAAAAAGAGACATTTTGGGGGTATTTTTATAGTCCATCAAAGGGAAAGTTGTTCACATGTGACTTCACACATCATTGTCGCATTGCCAATGGGAGAATCTCCATGGCATTAGTGATTGCAATATTCAAATGCTCATAACTTTCTCATTATTTGTCAGATTTTTCTCAAACTTTCTTTGTTCTTATCGTTTGATTTTTGTGTTTTGACACAAGCCTACTTGTTCCAAAAGATTCATTCCCCTTTAAGTTACGAACAGCTTTATGAAACGACCTTCTGGTATGAATAGTTTGCCATACTCATGCCTACACAGAAGTAAAACACTTCCATGTTTTCCACTCTATTAATCAAACCCATGATTGTGACTCCCATGGGAGACTGAGGAGGCGGGTAGGGAGGAAGCAACAACAATTTTCATACCAAACCCTCTCAATACATGTCGGTATGTAGGATGGCAGTACATTGGTCAAATGATATCAATCTCAATTTTTAAGCAATTTCCTGTTATATCCCACTGCACAAATGATGGGTGTCTACATAGTACATACACATAAACAATCAAGAAACTCAATATGGCAAACAATACCTATTGAGGAATACAATTTACATAGTGAAGAAAACAGGTATCCATACTACAGTACATGGACATGGCACTTCAGTGTAACTTAAGAATAATGCAGGAAGCAAGAAACATCACTTGTTCATGAAAAAGAGCTCTCTTTTCCCAGAAGAATGGCATGTATCAAGTGACAATGTGTCGATGTACATACTATAGAGCCATTCAAACCAGGGATGTACTATACACTGTACATGTAACTTTTCTTTAAAAAAGAGGAAGCTCTGAGTTACATTTGCATACTCTTGACTTGTTTCAATATTGCACAGACAAATTTGTGTTTAAAACAAATTTCTCTGAGATAATGGCTAAATCAAATAAAAACTACATGTACATGTACCCGGTAATGGTTTTACATGTACTGTTCAAATACTCTTATTCCTACATGTACATAAGTGGTCCCCCCCAAAAAAAAATAAATAAAATAAATGAAATAAAATAAATGAATAAATACATAGAATGCAATAAAAGAAATAACAAATGTAACAAATAAATGAATAAATAAAAATATGAAATATAAACAAATCAACCCCCCCCAAAAAAAGAAAAGAAATGTAATAAGTTACACACAAAAAAACACTCAACATCAAACACAAACAAAAAATGTTAATAGTTTTTTATTAACAACTGAAAGTTAGAAAGAGTTCTATTTAGTAAATAAGGAACTACCGGTACAACTCATAATGAATAGGTGATAATGAAACACAGTCAGTTAATATTACATGAAGGTCTTCAGTACACTTAAAGTGATTGGTTAACATTGGTTTGACTTTTAAAACTCTGAGCTGGAAGGTCACACTTGTCACCTGTGTCTGTGATACATTGTATATGTTACAAAAATGAAGCCCAGAAAAAATTGCGTTCGAAAATACAATGTAATTATTTAGTATTGAAATATAAAGTGACCGGAAACACCATCTTAATTTCATCCCATACACTTATTTAGGCGTCTATAAGACACCTATTTACAAAATCGGGGTTTGCCTTGTAGTTTTAGCTTTTCATTCCCAATAATGGTTGTTTTCAGAGTTTATTAGTTCTAATACATGCACTTGTACAGTGTACACATGTTTCATCTTGGTTTGAGAATTTTTTAAATCGGCTGCTCACAAAGTTAAACAATTCCTTTAAACTATATCATTTTGATGATGTCTTTCGACTTTCATCATAATTGAAAGCAAATGATACTAGGATTGCATGGATGCCACCTGGGAGGTTTATGGGGAAGAATGCCTTCATTTACATGTATTTTTATTAAAAGAAAAATTGGACATGATGCCTCTGCACTAATACATGTAGTACAGTGCGTTAAATGCTACATTGTACATCAATACCATTTTGAATTTTTTAAAATAATTTCTACAAAAAATCGTAGAACCTGCAATGACCATGAATCCCTGCTAAATTTACGAAATCATACGAAATGTGCAGTATGCCGCCTACCTCAGGAGTACATGCGATTAGCAGAATACGATCATTATAAGGCACTCTACAGTGATCGTACATGTACATGTACTGTAGGTCTACAACAGAGAATAGGGCATCTATACTTTCCTGCAAACTCTCAAAGCATTCGCAAATAAATACAGTGGACATTACAGCTGTCACTTTGGATGAAATCATATTTATACATCAGATTGAAGCCACTCTTACATGTAACTACATGTAATTCCCCTCTTAAAATATTGAAATGTATATATGCATATTTGTATGAATGCATCCATGGACTTGACATGCATAAAGTCCATGATAAAAGCCACAGAATACATACATTGTACATGTGTGTTTTCAGTTTACATTGACATAGTTACAATGTACATACATGTACATGTATTATAAGTCAAACAGTTAAATCCTAAAGCTAATCACATCATTGCAATCCAATTGATGAGTACACTCAAATGTCACACCTACATCATGTACATGTTATGTCAGGTTTTAGTATGTGATTAAGGCAGGATGGTGATAAAAAAGTTATATACATTTTTATAAAAATTTGTTTTTAATAAACACAAGTGTTTGAAATTCAATTTTAAAACAAAACATTGCTTCAATGTGGCAACCCTGGACCTACATGTAGATTCAACAAGATAGAACTACTAGGCTATGGTACAGACTACAGCAATTGTATGAGACTACAAAGATGTAGTTGTGTTAAAATGTGTAATTTGATATGTACAGTACAGTGTACATGGCACAAAAAAGCTTAGTACATGTACAGTGATGATAGATTCTTGTGTAGCGCCATCCGCCTCTGTTGTGTGCTAAAGGTATGAAATTGTGCTACAGCATGCATTACATAGGCCTATATGTATAAATAATGAAAATATAAAGAAACAAACCAAATAGAGGGTTAACATGGTTTTAGTTTGGATGGTGCACTCCTAATATTAAGGGTTAGACACGCTCAAGCTTACTCACGATCATTCTGTTGGGTAGTTTGAGGGGAAAGGAATAAGTCTGCAAGGTCTCCAGAACCACCCGACGTCTCAAAGCTTTCTTTCTTGGGATTATTTTCTGGAAAGGCTGCATGCAAGTTTGGAGATACATGTACATGTATAAAAGGGTAAGGAAGCACAAGGGGCTCAGAAAATATGTTCACATGTCCCCTAAATTGTGGTGACTGAAGTTTAATACATTTGAACAATGCCGAGTCGTGGATGTTATGTTCATGAACATAGAGTGTGCCAGTACATGTATTTGTACATACTTAATGTAGATACATACATGTAGGCTTGAACCACATACAGTACATGAAGAAAAGAGTAGTTTCAGGTGACATCATAATTTATGGAGGGCATAAAAGTGGGAAACCAGTGCATTTATTAGACCATGAAAAACAATGATTTGTCATGGTTTAATGCACAGGTTTTTAAAGTTTGTCCTCCAGCATGTCTGTTTCTGGGAATGCGATTCCATGATTACGCACGTTTGAAGGAACGTTTGAGGCGGTGCTGCACCATCCCGAGTTTGCTCAATCTCAAGATTTTAGACCGATCGGCCCTTTTCGCGATTTATCTCGAGATTCAAGAAACCCGATTCCTGCACGGCGAGGCATCGATGCATTATGGTCTGACGCCGTGAATAAATAATCTCGAGTGCGTCTGCACCTACGAATTAGCGTGATAATTCAAAAGGTTTTTAAACTTTAACAAGTGGAATGCCTCTGGCCGTCTCACCTGCATCACGCGGTTCAATATAGCAGCAGTGCTGACTTTGAATACTACTCGAACTTGCACAAGATGTTCAGTGATACATGGTTACTCTTATGTCCACTTTTTATGAACTAGACCAATAAACTTACAGAGATATGATGGTTATTCAACAAAAAACCCCAACATGGCCAAAGTTCATTGACCTTACATGACCTTTGACCTTGATCATGTGACCTGAAACTCGCACAGAATGTTCAGTGATACTTGATTACTCTTATGTACAAGTTTCATGAATCAGATCCATAAACTTTCAAAGTTTTGATGGTAATTCAACTGATACACCCAATTCGGCCAAAGTTCATTGACCTTTGACCTTGGTCATGTGACCTGAAACGCGCACAGGATGTTCAGTGATATCTGATTACTCATATGTCCAAGTTTAATGAACTAGACTAATAAACTTTCAAAGTTATGATGGTAATTCAACAGATACCCCTGATTCGGCCAAAGTTCATTGACCCTAAATGACCTTTGACCTTAATCATGAGACCTGAAACTTGCACAAAATATTCAGTGATGCTTGATTACTATTATGTCCAAGTTTCATGAATCAGATCCATAAACTTTCAAAGTTATGATGGGAATTCAACAGATATCCCCAATTCGGCCAAAGTTCATTGACCCTAAATGACCTTTGACCTTGGTCATGTGACGTGAAACTCATGCAGGATGTTCAGTGATACTTGATTAACCTTATGTCCAAGTTTCATGAACTAGGTCCATATATTTTCTAAGTTATGATGACATTTCAAAAACTTAACCTCAGGTTAAGATTTCAATGTTGATTCCTCCAACATGGTCTAAGTTCATTGACCCTAAATGACCTTTGACCTTGGTCATGTGACATGAAACTTTAATAGGATGTCCAGTAATACTTGATTAACCTTATGGCCAAGTTTCATGAACTAGGTCCATATACTTTCTAAGTTATGATGTCATTTCAAAAACTTAACCTCAGGTTAAGATTTGATGTTGACGCCGCCGCCGCCGCCGTCGGAAAAGCGGCGCCTATAGTCTCACTCTGCTTCGCAGGTGAGACAAAAACCTACAAATTAGCGTGATAATTCGTAAAATAGCACGCTATTTTGCAAATAATCCCAAGTTGACTTGGGATTGCATCTCAAGATTAATCCTACGAACTAGCGCAATAATTGCGTCTCCATTGCAAATAATCTTGAGATTGTTCAGATCAGGATAATTTGCCGGATCAAAAAGAGCGCGCTAATTTGAAAACTTGGGATGGTGCAGACGGCCCTTTGGTGATTTTTAAGATCAGTGTTGACACCAACACCAACGCCAACACCTGACTTGAAATCACTCATTGTGCTCCAAGAGCTCTAAATATTCACATGCATAATAAACACAAACATCATTCTTTTGAGCAAGTCAAGCTTTGATACATTTTTAAGAAATAAGTTTCTATTTTGATATTGTTGTACAGTTTGTGCCAAAATGTGTTAGTTTATCTAATGTTACATTTATTGGATAGCGCAATAAAAAATGCCAAGAGGGTAAATTTCAATAGGTGTCCTATTTTGAGGTATTTAATTTAAAATGTGTTTGTGTGGGACAACGGTGGGAAAAACATTGTTGGTGAAAGGTATGTATTTGGAGAGCAATAGATTTTTAATACACAAGAAACAGTAAAATATGGTTATCAGTAATCAGGCATAATTTTGCTTGGTCATTTCACCTTTATAATTAACTAGACCCATTTTAATAGTGGTGGTAGCTATTTCACGGCATTATAAAGTTTTTTTTTCAGGCCAAGTTATAGTTGTTTTAGAGTCAAAGGTTAAGGAACATCAATGCAATAACAATCTGACAATAGCAAATCTGAAGAAAACAAAATATCTATCAAATATATTAAAAAGAATGTTTAATGGATTAAAAGTATGCATATAAAACAAGCAAAAAGATGGAAATGAACACAAGTGCAATTCCTGTTTGCAAGGAATTAGTTTTGAAATACTTTTCATTTGAAATTAGTGGTGGACGGAAGCAGTATTTTTCATGAGTGGTGGTCAGAAATCTTCTATCCCAGTTCGGCCCGACCACGGCTGACCACTGCAGCTATATACATGTATGTATAACACTGGTATACATAATGTCATATGGAAATGTTTTCTCTTTTTGGATTTTCAGAATACATGTGTACATTGCAGATGATTTTATCATTAGGAAAGATAATGATGCTACAGCGTGTATAATTTGTTACTCTTTCTATTTGTTTAGTCTATTCTGGGGCTCTGCAAAAAAAAATAGAAAATGAAATAAAACAATCTGAATTATGGTAATAATAATAAATACTGTTCTCGAACTGAAAATTGTAATTTTGCAAAAAAAGGTGCTCTTGTGCAGTTAACGGTTAGACACGCTCAACTTTTACTCACAATCATTTTCTTGGATGGTTTGAGGGGAAAAAACTACATGCAAGTCTGCAAGTAGGTCCCCAGGAGTACTCGATGTGTCAATGTTTTCTTTTTGATCATCTGACACTTTAATAGAGGGATGCATGCAAGTGTTGGAGACATAGAATTACATGTAGCATTAATGCTTTTTAGTATCAATTCTCATATTAATTTCATTGAGAGATACTTTATGTATTTTGTAATGAAATATAACTCTTCATCAAAGCAAAGTAGTCTACTGATTATCTATAGTACATCACACAAAATGGTATGAAATTGCTTCAGAGAATACTCATTCAAGACATCATGGGTACATTGTACATGACAGGAACTTTCACTATCAAAATTGACAATTTTTTAGGTATATTTTTCTTTTTGCTCACAGGGTATTGGGCCTTTTATCAATGCAATATAAACCTGCCCTTTGGTCGGCATGATTTGCTAGTGTGATATCACAGCATACATGTACTGCATGATTGCTCGAAATTTGACAATTATCCCATATGATTATGTACAAAACTTGCTGTGCAATATCGTGCTGTATTTGCACGGTCTAATGATGATCATTAAAGATGATGATATTGATTAGGATAAAAAAAAGAATCCACTCATTAGGGCAAATATTGCACTCATCTACAATTCATGCATTATTCTTTAACCCTATCTAGGGCGGGGTATTTTGGGAGTTCATATGGCCGGGGAGGGGGGGGGGCTCCCAGGCCCCCCTTAAGATCTTGGCCGTCGACCGCGCGATCGCGCTAAAAATTGGCACGCGGGTTGCCTGGGACATAATCTACAAGATAGTGATTTATTTCATGCAAATCGCTATTAAGTGATTATGCTAATTTATGCGTAATAAGTATGAGAAATCATACTTTTTCCTCTAACTCCCTAAATAATGCTCCAAATGTACTAATTTTTGGTATAGAAACTCTTTGTGGTGTTCTTAGCAAGTGTACATAAAAAAATTGCGATATCAAATCTTTTTCTTATGTATTATATTGTTTTTCGCAATTTCTTATGTATTTCTTTGGGTTTTTTACCTTTTGTTTTCCATTGTTTTTTCAATGAAATTCGTTGGGGACTCTTCTGTGGTCATAAAAAGCATAAAATAAATACATTTAGACCACCAAAAATAAAAATAATCATGCATTTATGAATTTTGGTTGAAAACACAATTTGCATTGACTTTGTACACGAAATCACGTTTTTGAGCAATTTTTGGTCTGACCTGCACTTACATAATGTTGCGTAATTTCGGAACCACCTACCCGGGTAATGCAAAATTGGTCTCAAAAGTTGTGCAAGACTTGAAAGTAAAAAGTCAGAGAGCGGCGCATTAAAAAAATTTCGCGCTGCGAAAATATCGTGCGATTCGTTCGGAATATATGTATCTGGTACCCAATATACAGTTAAATGTACTGTTGTACATAAAATCAAATTCCAAAGGAATGTTATTCCCATTTGTATCAAATTAAAGGCATGTGAAGGTCACAAGAATAAAAAGGATACAGGTATACACATGATGGGCTATTTATACATTCACATATTTCCTGTTTATAATGTAGCAGGAAAATTGTTTACCTCCCGGTGTGACATGCTGTAATAAATACATTTTATCATTACCCACAGACCTTTACATGTATGTACACCATTAAGGCCAAAAAGTAATTGAAGAAGCCATGAAACCTTACATCCTCATGTTTTATATTCAATTTTGTTTTCCGCTTTCTGGCTTATTATTTATTAACATTTCTACAGGTACATATACAGATACATGTAGGACAAAAAGGCAAGTCCAAGATAAGGTCCTCCGCGAAGACAAAATATCATCTTTATTTTTTTAAGTAATCTTTAGTGGGGGGGGGGGAACGTTGAATTTCAAACTTCCATTAAGAAGAATTTGATGGTATTTTGTCTTATTTCCAGTAGGCTTTTTAAACCCATTTGTCTCATATCCACTTGGTCTCACACCAAATATTTGGTTAAATGAACTGTTTATTTATGTCCAACTTTTTCATTTGACAAAGTGAAAAATAATAAGTTGGCAAAAAGGATATCGGACCAACCAGGAATTATACCACAGTCACATTTGCTGTACGGCGGCCGTACGGCGAGTCAAAAACTACCGTTTTACAATGTATTATTTTTTATTTAAACCACCTACATGTACATGTATGTACATTGTAGCTGGAACAAAAACTGTTAAAACGGCTGTTTTCGACTCGCCGTACGGCCGTCATAGGGCACATGTGACGGAGGTACATGTGTATAAAACTATATGCAAAGCTGATTAAGAGGGTATTAGATAATTAGACCCAGTGCAATACATGTATGCATGGACAGTAAATGGGTTCAGCCCATAAGACTTTCTCAGAAGTAGATCACATGCTTGTATGTAGACCCGGTGAATATAAACTATCAATACTGCCCCCCCCCCCCCACAAAAAAATTCATTGTTCAGCATTTTTATAGTAAAACGTGATCTTGGGCTTTTATTTCAACGGTACAATTTTGTGAAAGATGCAAATGCAGAGAGAATGGCATATTCAAACATTGGCAAAAGAAAGTTTGCCGAACCTTGTAATTGCAGGCAGGATTCAGAAGTGTTGAATAACTGAAGTGCACTCTAAAAGGGAAAGAGGACCTTTAATTTCTGGCTGGACTAATACGTCTTCCTTCCCTTTTCCACTTCTTTTACTTTCACTTCCTACATGTACATGTTGAAATCCATTTCCTCGCTTCCACTTAATTAGCATACAGCATGCATGCATCAGAACCTCCCTGAGCAGGTTTCGAAAATTATTGCAAAAAAGCAATTCCATAATAAACTACATGTAGACATAACAAAGTCGAAGAACCTATCTGTAAATAGTAATGACAATACTATATTTTGTATGTGTGTATCTCAAGAATGTGGAAACATCATGTGTATGGTACATGTAGAAGTGCAAACTATCATCTGCGGATCCCCCTAGTTTGCTTGGTATACATATACAGTGGTGCTAAAAAGTTAGTGAACCTCGCCAGAAAATGAACATACCGGTATTCAAAAGTATTCAAGTTCTGCTGTTTTAGATATTTAATTGTGAAGTCAGGTGATAAAATATTACATTCAATAAAGTTTGTTTCTTTGGACTTGCCCGACATTGTAGTGTTGTTGTCTACATTCAACACTTGGCATGAAGGAGTGCATTTCGTGTGTGTGTGTGGTGGGGGGGGGGGGGGGTTCAATTACTCTCTAGCACCACATGTATCATCAAAGTGCACATATCTTGTAACTTTGAGGAGAAGCCTTCATTACCACTTATTGCACAAAGAATCTTTATCTGATTGAATTATGAAAGCTGGAGTACTCCTGAGCAATCAACCAGACGAACAAAGGGTCGAGGTCCTCTCAGAGGGACTTGGAAATGAGGATGAATGCCTTACCAAAGGGCACTAGCACTCCTACATGTACATGTAGCCCAAGTGCGAATCAAAACTGGGTCACTAGAATCCGAAACCCCCGCTCTAGAAACTAAGCGATTAGAAAATCCTCTACCATTAATAACTATCTTTTAAGAACTCCAGTAAAAACAACCATTATCAAACAACAGCTTTCCTGTTTTATATATTGTTACAGCACATTACAATGACTGTTGTTACAAGGAACTAAATTCATTAAAAACTTATTTGTATTATAAATTTTGCATTTGCTCTTGATAAAGACATCAATAAAACAAGCCTCTGGCCCCCTTTAAAAAATATATATATGTTTTTATCAAATGGTATGACAACAACAAATATATCACCACCAAACAGACAATTTGAAATCAAGGGATACAAAGAAGTCATCACTGATGCTCAAATTCTTTAACAAGCACAATTCTAGGCCCGTCACATTAAACTTAACGATTGGGCTGATTTCTATGACTGATTGCATTGATTATTGTGTATGGTCAATGATAAAATCAGCATCGCGAGCGATCACTAAGCTCTCATGTTACTGGGCCCAGATCAATTCTAACAGGTCTCCAAGGTGGAGAAATAGTCTGCAGGCACAGACTTTTGGATTTAGCATAGTGAATTTTATTATAATGCAGAGTCTCAAGTATGAGACTACATGTAGCTTTACTCATGAACTGAGGCTACTCATTTAACACACGTCCAGTTTGGAGTCTAGTCTCCATTCCTAGACATTGCACTATTTGTTTAAGTATTTACAGGGTTGTGAGTGGTCACAGATAAAAAGATATGAAAAAAGCTGAAGAGTGCTGAAAAAGTCTGAAATTGAAAGAGCTCCCATACATTTTTTTTACAGAGGAAAGCCACAATAAGCTGAAATTAAGCTGAAAAAAAAAAATCTGAAATCAGCTATAAATGTGAACTCTCACACCTTGTACATGTATTTAATTTGAGTCTGTGCTTGTATATGTAGACTAAGGGGAGGGATCTGAATTCTTACCTTGGCTACTTTGCGGTTGTCCTCCAAAAGCCTGGCTGAAATCGGCAAACCCTCCCTGTTGGGCTGGTTGTCCAAATGCCGCCTGTTGCCCGAAAGGCGTCTGTTGCCCAAAGCCTGCCTGCTGGGCTGGCTGGCCAAACGGAGATTGCTGAGTTGCTTGACCGAAGGGTGCTTGCCCAAAGCCTCCAGTTTGTGCTGCTAAAAATTACAATAACTAACTTGAATTAAAGATCTTGCCTCTTAAACATTAAAAGAATGATGTATTTTGTTGCTTCTCGGAAAAAAAAACTCTCTTAGATTTGACTATTAAATCTCCCCTGAAAGTGTTGGTCAAATTCCTGAAGAGTAAGAAAGTTATTAGAGTTCAAAGTTTTGGATTTGTGACGTCATAAACGAGCAGCTGCCCAATGTGTTATGTAATATAAAATGGATGAATTTCAAATTTTGTATGGTTCCTGATGACTTAATTTTGCTTTCTATTCATGATCGGGTGTGAAATGATTTGTCTATTGATATACAAAAGGTACAGTGAAAACCATTTTCAATTTTCTGAGAAAATGATATTTCAGTGATTTTTTACCATTCGCTATGTAGGAATGCTGCTCGCCTATGAGGTCACAAATAAAATAATTAAAATTCTAATAACTTTTTAATTATTTGATGAATTTTTCTCAAACCTTTGGCAATATTTTTTATTATTTTTTCTGCTATTTTCACAATAAACTTTTTGTCAGGGTGAACTTCCCCTTTAAGTATTTTGCAATTCTACATAATACTTCATTGTGGTCGAGATCCCAACCTAACTGCTGGCTCATAATTGATAATTATTCCGTGGATATTTGTCATGAACTGAATTAATTTTTGAAGGTTACTTCAGCATAGGATAATATTAGTGCCTCTGAACTCATTGCAAGCTTCATTGTAATTATTTTGAACTGTTTCATAAATTCCCTTAATTAACCCTAATTCTCCCGGGAGGAAAACAATTTTCGTGATATATCTGCTGCGCGAAATTTTTTCACCTCGCAGCTCACTGACTTTTTACATTCAAGTCTCGCGCAAATTTTGAGACCAAAGTTGTGACGCCCGGGTACGCGGTTACGACATTACGCAACATTATGCAAGTGCATGTCAGACCCAAAATTGCTCATAAACGTGATTTCATGTACAAATCCAATGCAAATTGCGTATTTAGCCAAAATTCATAAATGTATCATTATTTCTACTTTTACTGATTAAACTTAATTAATTTTGCCTTGTTTATGATCAGAATTATGTCTGGAACAATTTCCATTGAAAAAACAATAAAAAGCAAAAAGTAAAAAAACAAAGAAATACATAAGAAATTCATAAAACAATAAAATACATAAGAAATTTATTTCCAAACCAAAGTTTTTTTGAATTTCGATTGTTAAGAATGCTACAAAGAAAATTTTTACCAAAAATTAGCATTCTAGGAGCTTTATTTAGTGAATTAGAGCAAAAAGTATGATTTATGCATAAATTAGCATAATTAATTCATATAAAATAAAATCTCATTATTTTGGAAAATTTTACCATACAGCCTTGTAGATTACATCACACACTACCAGCGTGCAAATTTTTGCGTCGCTCGCGCGATCGGCGGCCGAGATCTTAAGGGGGGCCGTAATGGCCCCCCCTGGGAATGACAAGAATCAAAATACCCCGGGAGATTTAGGGTTAAAGGGCAACAGAGCCTCTATAATTTTTGTTGTCTCTTTCTCCTCCTCCTTATGCAATATCATCATTGCAATTATTATTATTGTTCTCACCATCACAATTGTGTTTTAAATAAGCATTTAACAGCTTTTCATTCGCTCCTTCGGTTTTCCATGTTTTTCACTCTTACCTGGTTGTGATGCACTTGCGAAAGGGTCTCCCCCTAGATCAGCTAGAAGATCAACAGACTTTTGTTTGTTGGCAGTTTGAGCTAACGTAGGAGGTTTGCTGATGTTGTGTGTGGAAGTGGAGTGACCAGGTGGCTACGGATAAAATCAAGGAAGTAAAATACAGTTAAATACATTCAAGGATGTATTCCAGAGAATACATTTTTCAAGTGAATAACTTGTACAGTGGATACATTCAAGGATTATTCAAATGAATACATTCAAGGATGTATTCCAGTGAATACACTATTCAAGTGAACACCTTGCAAAGTGGATACATTCAAGAATGTATTCAAATGAATACATTTAAGGATGTATTCAAGTGAATACATTCATGGAAGTTTCCATGTAAATCAAGTCGAAACATAAAAAGGATGTGTTCAAGTGAATACATTCTAGGGGTAATCGAGAGTACATACTCATGGATGCATTCAAGTGAATACATTCAAGGATGTATTTAAATGAATGCAGCCAGGAATGTATTCAAGTGAATACATTCAAAATACAATCAGTGTATGCCAACTTACATATATATGACCAGCTATTTCTTTAAAATATAATTTTCTTATTTAATCCTATTTCTTTTAACAAGGATTGCCTTTCTTATAATACCAAATTATATTAAAAAAATATGGATTTGGTTTCTTGATAACTTGTGTTAACAAAGGCAATTCTTGATTATTTTTATATAAGGATTGAAAATACTTGATACAGAGAAATAAGATTAATTGAGAATATAACATGCCTGTTGGCATATAATATACTGGCTATTAACGTCTAGGTAGAACATTCCCTTGACAAACAAACAAAAATGTTGAATGACACAGAACTTGTCACAGAGCATGACCTCTAGAGCATTACCTGTGATACTTTTATTGGAGCTGCGTTGCTGCCTATTAACGACTTGAGTGGCTTGGGCTCGGGCGTACTGTGTGAGCTGCTTGTGCTTTTCCTCTCCGCACTCTCTGCTACTTCCTTTGCTTTGGCAGCGGCCAGGACGGCGGCCTGGCCCGGCTCCACGTACCACCGCTTCTTCTCGTACTTCTGCACCAGGTAGTCCCGCACCTTGGTGTCTTCTTTGGACTCCGGGCCGGGTTGTGATTTGGAGTCGTACAAACCCAGCCATATGTGCCTACAAACCTGGAATGGAAGGGAGTAGGGAGGCCTTCATTCACACTCTCATAATAGAATGTAAATGAAATTAACATCAAACTGTGGATTGATTTTTACTAATAATTCAAAACAATTGGCTCAAAGCATTAATTAAGAAGGCTGTGGTAAAAACACACTTTCTTCATCAGAAGCTTTTTCAATCTTTCTCCTGAATGAAGCATACTTAAAACAGACCTGGTTTCAAACCACATAATCAAAACCATTATTCACCATTTTTTATTTGGGCCACAATGTCTAATGAAGCTTGTACTGTATGTAGCATTGGATGCTAAATCTTACCTCATTGCCATTCTTTTCTAAGAAAGTCATTTCTGCTGCTGTATAACTTGCCATTGATATAGATTTGACCCTGTGTGGTGGATTGATACCTCTTCTGTATAAAAATAGAATAAAATAAAGTTAGAAATTGGATGAACAATAGAAAGCACATTATATGCAAAAATGGATGGCAAATAGATAGCATTTCATAGAGGTGTCAATTTTTTCAGCAACTTTTGGGGAAATAACCCCCCCCCCCTTCGTTATTTAACCTGAACTGCCCGTTTAGAAAAAGCAGTTAAATTATGTATAAAAATAAACATACTAACTGAGGCCTAGGAAAAATATATTTCCTCACTTACTACTCTACGTACAAGTGTACGTATTGTTTGTCTTTGTCCACTATTGACCCTGGACCCTTTGTTGCCAAAATATCATGTTGACTTTTAATTTTTTTCAGACCATAAAGGATCTCTCTCCTAGAGCAAGAGTCAGTACATGAGTTTCAAAATACAATGTATAACGTCCAGGAATTACTACACCTTTGCAAATACAGTACGTTAAATCATAATTTATACTGGCATGTACACACTCCAAAGGGTATTTGGTTCACATATACAAAATCAGATAACGGCATTTAAAAAGCATTGTGAAACATTTTGTCTCACACTAAAAGGATGTAAAATGCAAGAATAAACAGGAAAACAGAAGAAAAGAATCAAAAGTTAACAATTCTGGTTGGCTGTCTACAATGCTTTAATTGAAAAAACAAAAACAAAACAAATGTGTATAGTAAATTGGGCTTAATGCCAGCAATTCTAATGCGATAGTCACTAATACAAGCACTTTGAAAAAAATGAAATGGTTTAATAATAAACAAGCTTTCCTTCCGTCCTGGGTCGCATTCTTCTTCCTTCTACACGTTGATGGCCGAAGTGAAAAAAAAATGTACACATTAAGCATCAATTGACCTACATGTATGTACAACAAAATCAAATGACTGGCCAACGCTATGAAAACAATGTGTTTAAGCAACTCCTAAGTTGCAGCAACCATTCTTTTTTCCCCAAATATTGTAGTGAATCATTCAGGGAAAAGAGTAGGCCAGCATCTCTCTTGTCACAGCACCAGAGTAGCTACATGTATGGTCACAGATTTGTTTTATTTGTCATTTATAAGATACTATTGTAATGATAAGCTTGCAAAGAAAACCCAAAAAACTCTCGTCTCTGAACAAGATCACTGATTTAATTTCTAGCACATTTTTGGCAATCCTAACTCTTAAATCCCGGATAAGACTCATGGCACGCATTTGCTTGCTTTGCCACAACCTTTGCATTTCTTAAGGGAAAATTTGGCTTTCTTAAAGGAAAAGTCCACCCCAACAAAAACTTGATTTGAATAAAAAGAGAAAAATTCAACAAGCATAACACTCAAAATTTCATCAAAATCGGATGTAAAATAAGAAAATTATGGCATTTTAAAGTTTTGCTTCATTTCACAAAACAGTTATATGCACATCTCGGTTGGTACGCAAATGAGGAACTGATGACATCACTCACTATTTCTTTTGTATTTTATTATATGAAATATGAAATATTTTGATTTTCTCGTCAATGTCATGTGAAATGAAGTTTCATTCCTCCCTGAACACGTGGAATTCCATTATTTTAACATTTTGTTCTTCAGGCAAGGAGGTCCTAATCGTCAAATTCGTAAAAATTGAAATATTGTATAATTCAAACAATAAAAAACAAAAGAATTAGTGAGTGACATCTTCAACTCTCTCATCTGGCTCATTCATATAACTATTTTGTTAAAAATAAGCGAAACTTTGAAATGTCATAACTTTCTTATTGTACATCCGATTTTGATGAAATTTTCAGCATTGTGCTTGTCTGATTTTTCTCTATTGATTCAAATCAACATTTTTCTGAGGTGGACTTGACCTTTAACTAGATAGATCTACATGTAGGCCCTAGGCCTAGTTTTATTTAGTTTATAATTCCTTTGGCTCTGCTGGCTGGTGAATGATAGCTAGTCAATAGAGCTAGCTGTGGCCAGTGCGAGGTTAGTATAACCTCGCAATACGTGTGAGTAGCTGTGGCTATAGATTTTATATTTAATAATTTGATTGATGTGTAATAACTTCTTTAGGGAAAAAGCAGGGTGACCAGATTTCACAAAATGAAATACAGGACAATTGACAATAAATAACATCAAAGAAGGCTAGACAGTGTTAGATTTGTGAGAAAAAATATAAAGAATTGGAAGGGAGGGTGAACGAAAGAATGAAGGAGAGAAAGAAAAGACTAAAGTAAAGAGATGAATTGAGAAGAAAAAAATGAAGGGGAAAATGAAGGAAAAAATTAAAAAGAATAAAAGAAAGTTAGAATAAAAGAAGGATGAAAGAAATAATAAAAGTGAGAAAAAAGGTTTCTGTCATTCTTTGAATTGAATACAGAAAGAGAGGAAAAGAAAGGGAAGATGAATAAATGTGTGAATCCAAAGACAAAATGAAGGGAGAAAAACAGTAAGAAATAAAGGAGGAAAGAAAAAATAAAGGAAAGTCGTGTTTCCTTTATTCTTTGAAAGTAAGAAACAAAGAAAGAAGAGAGGAAGGAAAGAAACAATAAGGGGAAAGAAACAATAAGGGAAAAGAATAAATGAAATATAAAATAAAGATTGGAAGAAGGGAGGAAAGAGAGGGAGTAAAGAATGAAGACAGGACAGAATGAAAAAATGAAAATAATGGAAGGGGAGAAAGAACGAAAAGGGAGAGGAAGGAAGAAGGAAGCAAAGAAAAGTTTAAGGAAAAAGAATGAAGGAAATTAAAAAGGAAATTTAATAAAGGCAGGCAGGTAAGAAAAAGAAGGAAAGAAAGAAAAATGAACAGAGAGAAAAAGGATCAGGAAAGAAAGATAGGAAATCAAGATAGATGGAACAAAAAGGACGAGCAGGAAGGATAGAAGAATGAAGGATTATAGTAAAGAAAGAAAAGTTCAAACTTAAAGCAAACAAAAACAATCCAATCATCTAACCAAAATCTTGATATTTAATGTGTTTGAATATATTTTTAAAATTAGAAAACATGTTCCAGAAATGAATATAATTTCAAAGTGAGACATTGTCAACTTAAAAATAAGATGAAATATCGCGGCATGATACACAACAAGACTCAAAACGAAAGCTGAAACAACTAGGTCTAGTTATGAAAACTCATCACTTGTTTCTCCGATTACATCTCCAAATCAGTAACCTGAGAATCCATAATACAATATAATAATACATTTATATACAAATTTTCTGACGATTTTGTGGTTATTTTGGTGGAAAAATTGTTTATGTCATTGTTTGCATCATTGAGAATCTGATCCTAATTGCCTAGCGAGTACCTGCCACACACAGGCAGGAGCAGAGATGCCAAGTTCAAAGACCAGCTATGCGTGAGATTTTCTGTGAATCTGAGTGAGATCACAGACATTGTGTACAAAGTATATGGGGATAGGCTGTGATAGTTGCGTGAGACTGAGATTTGAGGGGATGAACAAGAGTCCAAAATGCGTGAGTCTCACGCATAATGCATGAGATCTGAGACTTGGTAGCTCTGCAGGAGGCCAGTTTGCAATGTATTGGTTTAGCAAGAAAATCACCGCAGAACTTGCAAAGGTTGTTTTTGGTTTTATTGTTGTCTCTGCTTTGTCATCTGTTGGTTATTTGATGAAAATTCGTCACTTTTAAATGTATTAACTACATCTTGTTCAATATTCTGAAATACGGGACAAGTCTTGGGGTTTGTCGGGACAAAGGAGCAAAATATGGGACGATCCCGGGAAATACGGGACGTCTGGTCACCCTGGGGGAAAGGGCTAGGTAGTCTGGTTTGCATTTGTGCCTTGTGAAATGATGAAAATAAGATTGACATCTTGGCAGGGCACCTGTCGAATTTTTTTACTTTTTAGGCCATGCTATCTTTTTTTTGTGGACAATCAAACAGAAAGAAGATGCCTCCTGCACTTTAGTTAATGGCATCTAAATGATTTCTAAGATTATAGCAAAAAATAATAATATCCAAGATTAAATACCAAAGACATGACATTTGTTGAATATGCATACATGAATGCCTATGCTATGGCTGCGTCTGTGACAGTGTGTGACCGAGTTGCAGTTACACGCCCCACGCGTGTAACGCACTGTACCTCACACAACCGCCAGCAGCCGCCCGTGCATAATGAACACGTAACCGTAAGTCATGCCCGCCCGCTGCACTACCCGCCCAAATGAACATGATCAAATGCCGGTATGTCAAGTTCGATCTCAATACTTACAAAATTCCGCTGCATGATGTACATACAAATGTCCCTATTGTCATGTCAACATATGTAGGTCCCCTCTGATTACACTCAAAACACGTTTTATTGTGTTCTTTGCTAACCATCTCCCGTAATTGTTTAAGGTGCTTGTCATCTTGCTTCCTCTTCGACGCCATTTTGTATGAATCGCAACAATGCAATCGATAATCCCACGAATTTTGTTATCGTTTGTTATCTCCTACATCAAACCTGTCGCTTTCTTTGGCATTCTTCCTAAAATAAAACAATTTTCGGCTGTAATACCATAGAGCTATTACATCTATTGATTAATTTTATGGTCACTAACAAAGGAAAGGTTGTCTTCGTAAGACCCAATCTGGATAAATTCCTAAAACGATATCGTCTTTTAATTTTATCATGTGAAATGCTCGATGAATAATGCTCGGGCACGCACGCCCCTTAATTAGTCATGCAAGGTCATTTCGTGTCGAACACAATTTCGAAGTTAATTTGAAAGACTTTCCCAAAATCTGTCGCCTATTTACATTATGTTGGGTGTGTGTGCTCGGGGGGAAGGGGGGCCGGATTACTTGCAATATACTATTATAAATGTCTTCTTTTGTACTTGTTCCGATTCTTGGAACAAATTGAAACTCAGGGGATCGAATAAACTTGGGCACTAAACTTGATCACCCCCGCCCATCACCCCTCCAAAAATCGTGGCTCAAGAAAAGGCGTTTGGTGTTTTATTCGGGCAACATTGGGGAGCCCCGGGGGAGGGGGACCATGGGGAATTTATTTAGAAAAAAAATAGCATATAATGCGATGGATTGTATCTCAGTTAAAACTGCCGAATTATGATTGGTGTTTAATGGTAAATATGACCGCAACTGGACATAAACGGGGGGGGGGGGGGTGGAGCTTATATAATTGGGGCGATGTCCCCCAAAATTTTCAGCATTTATGTACCAAAATGAATGTAGAAGAAAGACAAGTCAGTCAATTAAAGGAATTAAAATTTGAAATATATTTTTTTTTAATATCTTGGCATGTCAAAATACTTATCAAAAAACTTTCTTTGTAACAAATATGTCAACAATATTTTTCTCGTTCACATCGTTTAGATGGGGGGGGGACTGGCTGCTTTAATTTAAAAAACGACTGATTTTTTTTCACCAGTGCACCATGGTCAATTCAACCACGGCTCAACCCAATGCCCTATGTATAGCATCACCTCAGCTCGGTCCCCCGCCCCTCTCCGATTATTTTTGCCTCATAGGAGAAAAAAAACTTCGCCATTAATTATGGCAATGGAAAAAAAAAACACCTACGAAGTTCATGCCCACCTTTCCAGCCCCCTATATAACTTTTGGCATGAAATATCACATGGACTTTTTTCTTCAAATAAACAACGTGAAAATATCTTTAATTGCCGGGTAGTCATGCACGATCTGCATGTGCCATTTTTAACACATCTCTCAAGACAGGTTTGTGAATAATTAAGACATTTGAAATTGACTGAGCTGTACAGGCCTATATTGAAGGATAGAATAGAATAACCCTGCACGCAACTTTATCGTAAAACAGGCGAAGAAGTTGAGAACATCATCAATTTTTACAATGAATTTCGAGTAGGGCATGCAGTCGAGTTGTATACCGACACTTCGATGCATATATGCAGTTCTGATCACCAGCGCCCCCTATTGGGACACTTTCATTATTGGCTTGAAAAAAGTCACTCTGCAATAATTATATAATATTGACTGGCCTTGAGGGGAACATCAAATATATTGCCAGCAAATGAATCATATTGGCCCGAGTCTTTAGACGAGGGCAATATGGGTCATTTAAGGGCAATATATTTGATGTTCCCCGAAAGAAGAGCCAGTCAATATTTTTATTATCATCCAAATCAGATATCTAGAGCAAAAATCATGATATTTTTAAAAGAAATATCCCCATGGGGATATTTCTTTTAAAAATAAGAGTTCTATTGTGTCATGTTAATATCGGTCTAGGCTCTGCACTTAACCATTATGACGTACTTGCAAGCGCTCGGATTCAGCGTTGTCTTTATTATGACGTATATTGTTGGTGGGCGGATCCTTATGAAGCGTATCTCTTTATACGCATCCACAAATGCCCGGATGTGAGACCAGGGAAAATACAAAGGTATATTTTGCTTCGTCTCTGCATGCAAAGTAAATACGCGCATTGAGACCGAGGAAAATACAAACAATATACCTACCCTTCCCGATATTCAGAAAATGTAGGGCAATACGGTTTTGTAAATGACCAGCTCAGATGTCTGATACGGGTGATAATTTGCAATGTTCTCAACAATCACGCATATTTTACAAAACCATTTTGGCACATAATTTCAAATTATTTATACAATAACTGAATTCTGTCGTCTAGAGAATTCTGTTCTGTTCGAACCTGTTTGGTGACCATCAACACGCCTGGAATTTATGTATTTAAAGCACACTCTTAACTGCTTTACACACGTACTCTAAAAAAAAGTTTACCCAATAAAAGTTGGGTAAAATGGGAACATGCATGCGTTTGCTGGGTAAAATGATCACAAATATGTGATCATATGTAAATATGTTCACTGAAAATGATCGATACTTTCTGCAACAGTAATAAGTAGAATTAGTATTGAATTTGTTGTACAATATTGAGATTTTAATTAGTTAAATTTATTGTTTAAACTATGCATGGTTTAAACAATAAATGATAATGACATTATTTTGGGGCTAACCTCGATTAGCATCTTGCTATTATGTTAGCTCCAATTACCAAATGTTTTGTTTATATGTGATGTATTATTCCTTGTAATTGTACCTGACAGTGATATTTGGTAATAAATTCAATTCAATTCAAATTCAAATACGTCGTAAATTTTACGCAATATTGTTCTCAACAATCAGGCATATTTTACAAAACCATTTTGGCACATAGTTTCAAATTATTTATACAATAACTTAATTCTGTCCTCTAGAGAATTCTGTTCTGTTCGAACCTGTTTGGTGATCATCAACACGCCTGGACTTGCACGTACTCTAAAAAAGTTTACCCAACATTGGGTAAAATGGGAACATGCATGCGTTTGCTGCGTAAAACCATCACAAATATGTCGTAATTTTACGCAATATTGCGTTAAAATGTACCCTTAAAATATTCATTTTTGCCCCATATGGGAGAAGAATTACACAACAAACTTTCATGTTCCCTTTCTACCCAATATTGTGTAAATTTTACCCCAATCTTTATTAGAATGCAAGAGGAAAATAGTCATCTTTATCAGCTATCTTGTCTAGTAACATATACGTTTTAGTAATAAATTTCTCTGTCCAAGTGAAAATTATGTGACTTTTTTATGTTACTAAAAACTAGTCAGATTATGACTACAATGAATCGCTGACCCATTTTTTAAAATTCAATTTTAACTAAAAAGTGAAATCATAATAACCAGTGTGCATTATGGTACTCTAAATGCAAATTAGTCCAAATGTCGAGATTCATAAGTCAGATGGGCGCAACTGATGTATATTTTACTATCACAAATTCAAGTTAAACGAGACTATATCGAATAGTCAAATGTGACTAATACAATAGTTGCACACTTTTATATAGTCATTTTATATAGTTTTTGGCTAATATGGAGGGTCACACCTATTATTTTACAGCGTGGTGTTGTTCCACACCCACTGGTTTAACACATTTGTTACCTTTAACACCGTTTGGAGTTATTCTCAAACTCAAGTTTGTACTTCTAACACCTCAGATCAGAGTGTATACTCCTCTAAGAACACCAGATATATACAAATTATAATGCCAGTTTTGACACCTGTCTTACAAAGAGTTACGATTGGTCCATTCAATCGTAACGATGGTCCATTCATTGATAAATAAAATAATTGATTGATCCATTCAATCGTACACTGTAAAAACTGTGGTGTTAAAACTGACACCAATTGGTGTTAATAGAGGACCACACCCTGAGGTGTTAAAATTACACCCTAGAGATTGAACATAACACCAAAGAGTGTAAATGTAACAACCAAAGGTGTTGTAATAACACCTATAGATGTAAAACTAACACCACCAATTTAACACCAGTGTAAAAGAACTGGTGTGGTCCTCTATGTACACCGGTTAACACCACAGTTTTTGCTGTGTATATGAAAATCCATCAGCGGCATAATTTTTCTAGAGGAAATTTGCAAAATGTCCTTTGTAAACAACGGCAAACACATCCATTGTAAAGAAAACGATGAATATTTCATGGACCTATCCACGGGGGGTTATCTATTGTTACTGGGGGTGCTGTGACAATGCTCAGCACCCCCAGTAGAATAATCCTCCGTGGATAGGTCCATGGAATATTTATGAACATCCATCATCGAGAAAATAATCATAACAAATATGCATTTAAGATGATGGTGTTCAGTTGCTGGCTTTCCGTAGTTGAGGTTGATCAGGTCAATCGCCACTCTTGTTAAGACGGGCCCCTGTTTTTACATTGCAATTTGTTTAAGAGTGTATACCAACCAATCAATCAGAATGGAAACACAGCAATAATAGGAATTTCCTGAACTTCATGGGAACTCTTATAACTAGCGATTTTCAGAGATTTTTCGAATAATAGTAGAATTTGCTATCAGCCAATATGCTAAAATTCCCTAGGCCTGAAGTATACTGTAAAGTTGAAAGTGAGAAAAAAAAATCATGTATCGCAGTCACAGTACTGGACGAATTAAAAAAAAATTCTAAAAGACCCTTAAAAATTTGCGCATAATACAGCATGGGCAACTAAAACTAACTTATACACACCCTCTCGTAATCTTCGTTCAATCACTGACACATGCAGACTTTGAATTCCCTTGTCAAAACTCTCCTCTGCCGAAAAACGGTTTGCTGTAGCAGCTGCCAAGACTTGGAATGCTATTCCTCTTTCAATAAGAAATGTTTCCAGTGTTCTTGGCTTCAAATCATCCCTTAAGACATATACCTTTTTCCTCAATAATTAATATTTTCCTTTTTATCTTGAATATTGTAGTAATCATTGCAAATATTAAATTGTTTCCTACTTTTGTACGCGCTATGGTACTTTTTGTTTATAGCGCCTCTAAATACCCATCATTATTATTATTATTGGGATTTTTTTCTTTGTATTTTTTTCGGGGGGGGGGGGGGGTCGTGGGATTTAGGCTTCGGGCCTATCCAATCAACCCATATCGAGTGGGTATGCACCGCGTTATACTGTCCAAAATTCAATAATTTCAGCTCGTATACCTTGCAGTTTGCACGACGTGGAGTCATAAGCATGTTAAGAAGTTTATATCTATCGGCAGTTTAAATTTTAGCTCTGGATAAAATAAAAATGGAGAGCGTCATCTAGTGGCGAGAAATTGTCATTTCGATTGCGTAAGTGTGAAGGTTCCAGGTACTATACACACCATAGAGATGTATACTAATTAATGATACACACCTACATCAGCTCAAGAGATGTGACAAAATCAAGGTAGTAACACAATGCACAACCTCATTATCATCAAACATTCTTCAATTCCTGGTGATATTACCTTTTATTTCCACAGAAACGAATTATTTTCTATGTAAATAATTTATTATAATTTGTCTACACCTTGATATTTTAAGGTTGTTCTTAACTCCCGTCTTAAATCTTTTATGTTGATTATAATTTACATCATTGAATGAAATTATACATGTATGCAATGAGTTTGTTCGAAATAAAATCGAAATTGAATTTGAACATGAAGACATGCATTCAGGTATTTAATCTATTGTGTGATCTGCAGCCAATAATCCCCAGAACATTGCTGCAGCGACAGTGGTGATAAGTTTTATTGGGCAACTAAAAATAAACCCCGCTAAATAAAACAATCTTGAGACTTATCTGAAGCAGTAAGAGTCGGAAATCATTGGGAAAGGGGGATATGCAAAAAAAGTCATCAGATATTAATTAGTTACTATTTTTATAGGTTTATATGATTTGTTTATATACATGACATCGATTATGATACGGGTCGAGGGGACTTTAGTGCACTGTAAAAACTGTGGTGTTAAAACTGACACCAATTTGTGTTAATAGAGGACCACACCCTATGAGGTGTTAAAATTACACCTTAGAGATTAAACGTAACACCAAAGAGTATAAATGTAACAACAAAAGGTGTTGAAATAACACCTATAGGTGTAAAACTAACACCACCAATTTAACACCGGTGTAAAATATCTGGTGTGGTCCTCTATGAACCCCGGTTAACACCAAAGTTTTTGCTGTGTGATTAAGGTCGTGACCTAATTGGAGGCATGCACTGCAAAAACTCCGCTGTTGATTTGCCACCAGCCGGCAATCTAAGTGTTAGACAATACACACAAGGTAGGTGTTTATGCAACTTACACCACTTAGTATTAAACAAGCATCGGTTGGATTCCAAACTGGTTCAATGCTTCTCTGGTGTGGACCTACTACATGGAATAGATACCGGGCTGGTGTTAAATTGACACCGGCTTCATGCAGTGTGCGACCTTCAGTGATTCAAGCGAGAAAGACAGAATCAGAGAGAGAAGCGGTGAGAGGTGGAGAGAAGGAGTTTGGGGATATGGCAGCGAGAGAGGGAGAGAGAGATCGCTGTCAATCAACGATGCCAATCATATTCAATCACTGGATTAATCTTGCTTTATTAATATATTTTTCGATCTGCGCGGACTTAACCATGCTTAACCTGGATTTGCGCAAGCAGCCTACGTCCGTTCCGAATGTATTTCTACGGACTACGGTGTGCGGCGTGTGGCGCCGCGAATGAGGCGCCACACTTTGCGATAAAATACCACACTTATTCTCCGCGCGCCAAATTGCAAATTTTCCGCTGAACTTTCTCGTCGTCTTATTGGAGCTGGTGAATTTCGTTTTGTGAGCGTTCATGGTTCAATCTCAGCATGAATACACAAAGTAGTATAATGGAGTCGTGATATCATCTCAAGTGCAATAATAAGCGTGACAAGGACTGAATTTTGAGAGGATCCTTTTTGTGGTTATCCGTTTGCTGCTCCTATTAAGTAAGTTTTTCAGTAATTTTAACAATTTATATTTTTTCCGCAATAGAGCGTATAATTTAAGTATATTTGAGGGTGGTTCCAAAAAAGAATTTTGCAGCCTTACAGAAACATTTTGTAAGGAGTTAAAAATAATGATAGTTATAAAAAAAAACTTAATCTGACCAGTCGTAAAAAGTCCAGATTTTGAGGTCACTTGATATTTGAAAAAATAAATTGCTTTCCTTAATACGATTTTTGTTATTTGTTATACCAACTCCTATACCTTGTATGTACATTACACTCTTAAAAAAGGTTGGGAAAACAGGCCCAATTGTATCACTGGGCAATATACTGTCAACACAACTATCGGTTATAATCTGTCCAAATTTGGTAATAAAAACTATTAATTTGGTAATAAAAACTATTAATTTGGTAATACATTTACTCAATTGGATAACAATTTTCCAGAATATTACCAACATACATTGCCCAACACAGTGGACAGTATGTTGTCCAACATTTTAAGTTCTAGCTATTATCATAATCATCATGTTAGCTATTATCATCTTTATCTTCATAGTAATACTTCTTCAGTCATTATATTTTTTTTTAATGTCAATGTTATTGTCATCTTCCTTACCATTGTTTTACTTATCATTATTTTTATGCTCATTATCATAATGATGATTTTAATCATTTTAATTTTCATCATCACTATAGTAGATAATGATCATTATCATAATCATCATCTTTTTTATCAGAATGATGAAGATGATGCAAGCAATAATTACAACGGCAATATTTATGAATGATTGTTAATATTTATTGGTTTTATTATCATTCTTCCTCTTCCGATCCCTTTTCTTATTGTTGGACTCATGATTGTTGTTACTATTTATTATACCAAATTATTATTAGCATCCTAATCATCATCATCATCATCATCACCATTATAATTATTATTATCACCATCATCATCACCACCACCACCACCACCACTACGACCACCACCATCACCATCATCATCATCATCATCATCATCATCATCACAGTCATCGTCAAGATTACAATCATTATTATCATTTCAATTGCAGTTAGAAGGATTGAAATTTAACATTGTGATGTGAGATGAAATTAAAGATATCGCACTGTACATTATATTATGTTTTTACTTTTAGGGGAAGTGTATCAGTAATGGCATTTTATTTATTAAAAAAAATAGAAAGAAAACAAGAGCTGGAAAACACAACAAAGTATTATGCATTGTTTATAAAACCATGAAAACTGGACTATTGTGTGTCAATGTAAGTATCGAATTTAATAAGTATCCACATTTCTTTCTATATTAGTTGACTTTTATATTCTAGTGCTTAAATCATATAGTTCACATAGTTCATAATATGGCTTTTTCCAAACTCATTATATACACCCTAACTAAACAAAATTATTATAACATTATTATAATTTAACAAAATTAACAAAAACAAATAACAAAATTATTTATTGTATTGATGTAATTCTGGATTTGATCCTAACCATAGAGATTTCTGACATCTATTCATATTCTAAGTAAATTTGGACTGTTGATTATTCCACTGGTATGAACTTTTACTGGATTGTATCAAACTAAAACTATTTCCTTGAAGGAATACGTCTCATCCGTTAATATTTCCTTATTGTATACAGTAATGTATTTCTATGCTGATAATATCCAGCATTACATTCGCAGGACAAAATATGCCACTGTGCACGGCTATCATGAGGTAATTGGAAAGCGGTATTGAAATGCTTGTTTGACATGTTTGAGGAAGTTATTAACTTTTGTCGTGTAACCACGGTGTCAGGGTTCTTACTTCGCATCAGGCATCTATAAGAGCCTCAAAGTGTGATGATAGTTTCCTTTCAAGTGTTACGCCCGTAAAAAACATCGTATCAGCTTACAGGAAAATTTGATTATGCTGGAGAAGTGGTATGAACACATAATCAAAGAGAGAGAAAGAGAGAAAATAAGAAGAGAACGATTATAATAAATTTCGTTGCTCCTCGGCCTTTCTGCATGCCCCAATAACGGGCGTAATGTTGGTAATCAAAGGATTTTTCTCTGATAAAACTCAGCCGAAAAGTTCATTCTGTCTCTTTATTATTTTATTTCATTCATTATTATTTGTAAAGAAATTCTTCAAAATTGATTTTCAGCACTCTTCCAAACCACAATTGGATAGTTTCATCGTTTGGGATACTATGTTCCACATTAAGAAAAAAAGTGCTTCCTATGGTGTAGAAAGGTTTTGCAAAAAGCATACCATGAAACTATATACTTTGCATATTAACTGATCCCCCACCTCTCTCGCTTCTGTCTCTTGTTCTTTCTTTCTCCGTTTCCATCACTCATCCTTCCTTTACAGTTCATCATCCCTTAACCCAGTGGTGTACCTAGAAATCAGCAAGTTTTTTGTTCTGACAAGCAACAAAAAAGTCATGCCCCTGCCTCCACCCCCCCCATTGCATTAACCTCTCCATTCTCGCTGACTTTTTTCTTCTTTATCTTCTCACTCAGCAAAACGCTCTTCCTTTTATCATCTTGTCTTGTTTTAGTCATGCTTTTGCCTTGGTCACACCAACGAAACTTACTCCAATCCAACCGATCGTATGTTATTGGAAATAACGTAACGAAATAACGTAACAACCACGGCACTTTTAAATGTAACTGATGACTGGCTTAAAAGCATCGAAGATGGACATATCGTGATTGCTGTAATGCTGGATTTTAGAAAAGCTTTCGACACAGTAGATCACGATCTCCTCCTTCAAAAACTGAAAAACTATGGCATTCAAGATCGCCCTCTACGATGGTTTGCCAGTTATCTGGAAAATAGATCACAAGCAACGTGTATAAATGGCAAAGTATCTGAGTTTTCAGCTTTAAAATGCGGTATCCCTCAAGGGTCAATACTAGGCCCCCTAATGTTTGTACTTTATATTAACAGCCTACCCGAAGGACTCAGATATTGTAAGGTGAGCATGTATGCTGACGATACCGTCTTGTATCTGTCTGGTAGTAATGTTTCTGTCATGATAAATCAAATTAATAAAGATCTGGAATATGTAAGGCAATGGCTCGTCCTTAATAAATTAAGTTTAAATGTAAACAAAACCGAATATATTGTACTCGGTACAAGACAAAGATTACAAAAAATTGAAGATGAGAATATTGATATCAATATAAGTGGAAATTCTTTGAAACGAGTGCAATCATGTAAACATCTCGGAGTTATAATTGACGAAAATCTCACATGGCGAAGTCATATTGAACTATTGCAGAAAAAAACTAATTCAGGATTACATATGTTAAGAAGTATAAGAAATATAGTAGACAAAGAGTCACTAAAAATGGTTTACAATGCATTGGTATTTTCTCACCTAAACTACTGTAACGTAATATGGGCAAATTGTGGAAAAACGCTGTTAAACATCTTACAAAGAATTCAAAACCGAGGTGCCCGCTTAATAAACAACACTCCTTGGTTTTCATCAGGAAAGGAGAACCTTGACCTACTTAACTGGGAACCTATTGTTAAAAAGTTAGAAAATGATACTGCAATAATTATGTATAAAGTTATGACAAAACAAGTGCCTCCGTACATCAGTGAAAAGTTTAAATTTCGAACAACTATTTACAACACGAGACAAAGTAACATGTGTGTTGATGTACCTCGCCCCTAAACTGAATCTGGTAAACGTAGGTTTTTGTATAGAGGTGCTCAGATATGGAATTCACTTACTGAGGATACTCAGAAGTCTTCAAGTATTGGTATTTTCAAGTCTAAATTAGCTAATTAGTAATATAGAATATGTTTCGAACTGAATCATGTCAAAGAAAGTTTATGAAACTGTTTAAATAAAAATGATATGGTGGCATTTTGTTGCAGTAAAATCATTTGAATGGCCTTTCAGATAACATTGAACATTCTATTGATTGTAATTCAGATGAAAACAACAACTCTGTGTATTGTAGAACGGGATGGAATATGTGCACTAACTTTTTACTATTTACTATTTACTATTCATTAAAAATATTTAATATCCTTATAATATTATATTATTCCTCTCATATATATTTTCACCAGTCAAATCGTTTGTTTTTGTTATTTCATAAAGAATTATTTTATTCTGTTTTACATTACTTTCTATTTATTCGTATTATATTATTCATCTCATATATACGTTCATCAGTCAAACCGTCTGTTTTTGTTATTTTTTATAAGAATTCTTTTATTCTGTTTTTACATTACTTGCAATTTTGTCTTATTATACTATTTTTGAGTTTTTCATACATTTTAATCCGTATTATACCTCCTCTGTTTTAATAATTTAATAAGTTTGTGCATCTCACTTTACTGCAGTAATTTGTTTTTATAACTTACATGTTATCATGGTATTAGGCATATTTAAGTAAGCCTTATATATTTATTTTATTGATGACATAAATTATAGTTCTATGCTTTTTATTTATTCATATTTCCTTAGATAATCTTAAATACGTTGCAATTTTGTAGCTTAACGAAATTAATAATTGTATGTTTTCATTTTACATATACATAATTTGATTTTACTTTTCATTTTTCCTTTATCATTGTGTCATCGGTAATTCCTATTTTCATTGGGTTCTGTATAATATGTATCTCTATTGTCATGCATGTTTTATGTATTTGTTATTTTGCACGGCCCCTTTGTAAACCAGCCTAGTAGCTGAACAGGGCTTTTACCGTCAATAAATAAATGAATCAAATCAAATCAAATCAAAATAACTTTTATCGATCTGGAACCATGAAATGACTTGTCGGACGTTTTATCCGACAAGTCCCATTTTATCCGACAGTTACCATAAGAACAGTGCCTCTCAGCCAATCAAAATCATGGAAAGATGTCAGATCTGACAACTTGTCGGATGAAAATATTGATGAAACGCTCCCAGATCGATAAAAAGCCAGTGCTTCAGTTACATCAACGTAACCGATTCCAAACCGATACACTGCAAAAGCTCTGGTGTTGATTTAACACCAGCCCGGAATCTATATATGTCCACACCAGAGAGGTGTTAAACATCACCAGTTTCGTTTTGGTCTAACACCAGATAGGTGTTTATACAACATCAATTAGTATTAAAAAGCATCAGTTTGATACCTAACTGGTGGTGTTTCAATACTTCTCTCGTGTAGATATATATAGATTCCGGGTTGGTGTTAAATCAACACCGGAGTTTTTGCAGTGAAGGTTTGGCAGAGGGGCCTGTTGCCAAAAGCTTTTGCCAAAGAGAACTCTGGTAAATAAACAAGAACCATAATGGCAAACAACATTATGCCATTGACAGTAACACAGTGAAAAACTATGGTAAAAAGTAACTATGAATTTTTTTTTTTGTAAAATAACTATGAGTTTTTTTTATGTATCAGGTACAAGGAGTCATTGTCGCCGCGCTGTGGCTGTACCATTATAACCGTACTTGCAACTGTCTACAATTTACCTATTCATTTTGAACGCGGCGGACCCGACGACCCATTCAAACTAATGTTTCTGTATAAAGAATAAATCGGCGGCGTCGACGAATGATAACCACATCCAACCCAAACACGACCTTTCTTGAGTAATTCAATTCCTGAGATTGAAATCAATATTGCATTTAAGGAAATGAAAAATGTCCGATCGTGGTAACATTCCGTGTGTTTTCGACGGCGCTAGAGGCATTTCCCCAGAGGTGCATGGTTGAGTTTAATATCAAGCACTCCTCATAAACCCCTTTTCATTATTGCCCTCCATGAATGAGAAGAATGTACAGTGTGTCCAAGAAAAAAGAAAGAAAATAAATCCCCTCTGTGATTTAGGATCAAAATCAAATAGCAAATCATCCACGCGTGGAAGATTTTATTCAATAACGACTAGGGCATTTCAGAACGGTTAGCGCATAATCTTATTTAAGAATTCGAATCTTTTCTTATTTCGAAATAAGTTCTCATTTCTCATTTCAATTTCCATTTATGCTCTATATTATACTGTTTTTTTACGAAGTAAGAATGCCCTTCTGTAAAATTGTATTTGATTTGTATTGTTTTATATTACTTTGTATTATGTTTTGAATGGAAATGAAATAAAAGAATTGAATTGAATTGAAAAAAAAGTTAAAGATATTTCCCCCACAAAAACGAATGAATAAAATAAAAACAAAATATTTTCAAAAATGCAAACGACTTTACGCCAGACAGTTGTATCGTTGACGTGTTTTTGACCCATTTATGCACAATTTTGTTTTGACATTGAAATTTTAAAGTCTTTTTTTTTGCTTATCGCGTGAGGCTTTCTAATATAATTGGCCTTAAATTTAAAAAATAGAAATTGTATGATGATAAGTAAAATGTCATATAAGCCTTCTCAGATAAAAATGTTTACATCATGGAAAACATATTCACACCCACATTTAGTAAAGATTTTTTTTTATTTACTTCATAGTCTGAGCTACACTACATTATTATTTCCATTTTTCCAACATATAATCTTGCATATTGTTATTATCAAATTGGAAATATTATATTCTGTATCAGGTGTATATTCTTTATATTTGGTTTATTTGAATATTTATGTAATTTATATTTCCTGATATGTTTTATTTATTGTAATTATTGCATCATAAACTTTGTTGGAAAACAGAATAACTGAATGAATGAATTATGCTCGAAATAACTGAATGTGAAAATGAAATCATATTGAATAATTAAAAAAACAAACATAAAAACAGTTTATTGTATTCCAGAAAATGGTAAGGAATGGCATAAAAAAGAATACAATTTAATCGAAAATGGATCATGCAGAAATTCCTACTAAAGTAACTATGATTGACCTACTTTGGATGAATGCTATTTATACTTTATTCCATTATACAAAAAAATACAACCTCTTTTCCAATTAAGCATTGGTTCGATAAGGTGAACACTGCTCAATTAGAAAATCACGGTGATCAATTCATGCAAAAAATAACTTGATTCAAAGAAAAATGGACTCAAATGACATGTATAAAAACAGGAATAAATGAAATACTATAAAATCTTTGAATATTGACTGGGAATCCCGGTGTCCTTTTTTCTGGGACGCACTGTATATGTAAAGAAAACAAAGGATGTCCAACGGCTATGAATATATTTATAATGTGATTGAAAGGAGGGTGAGGAGAACGTGATTTATTATGAAAAGGCTTTGTACACTGCTCGAAAACCAACAGAGGTAGATTATCAGGTAATATCATTGCTCTTAAAATCACGCAGTTGATTGGCGTAGGTTACAAATATGTTCATTTCGGACCATGATTATTGGTGATTGTTTTCCAAAATTTCATTCATGAACTTTTTTTAATGAAGTTGATTATTAATAAATGATATATCATAAAACATCTGAATACTTATTCAGAAAATTCGAGGAATGAATAACACTAATTTTCAGATTCTAGTACGTTTTTCGGAGGAAAATGAAAATTTTAAACTATTTTCATTTCCCAATACACGTAATTTCTTCTGAATATATGTTTTTGCTTGATGATGATAACAACGATTCCCGATTCCAAGTTTTATGGTCTATTGAAAAGCGTATATAATTTGACTGCTCGTTAAACTTGGTCAAGAGCGTATTCTAACCCAATTACCGACCTAATCATAACCCCCAAATTGGGAGAACTACAAATCGGCAGCTCCGAGCCCCGATCGATAGCGGCTTTGATTTTCAGGAGACTATGGAGATAGGGCATCTGGAAACTTAAAGGTAAATGCCAGTTTTGGTAACGATCTCAAAATGACTTTTTACAGAATTCAATATAATGACCACCCAAGTGTCTGTTTATATGAATAAAAAATACGTGCCGAAGGATTCTGGAAGAATTATTGTGTAATTGCTGAGAAATAAGCAAAATAAGCGCGGATTCGGGCACTTCCGTCGGGTCTTTATTCAAGCAATATAATATACACTGTCCCACGTGTGCCTATCTGTGTTGGCGATCTTCAGTGTGATTGTTTTTTCAGCTTAGATTTAATGATTTCACAAAGTTCAGTTTATGTAACTGTACCAGATCTAGATCGACGATGGTATAGTAATACTTAAGCTTAGTTTTACAGACTTTCTCACGAAATCAGTGTTTTACTGCAACTACTGTAATTTAGCTTTAAGCATCCTCTGCGACCCATTAAAAAAAGAAGAGTTGCAATGAAAGGAATCGAAATTTAAACGCAATTTGACTTTCGACCAATTACAAGCAAGCTAGTTGAACATTATTTTCTTTTAAGAGTTGGATCTAAACTCTTGTTTCTTTTGCGACTGGTTCAAGAGCGTATTCTGACCCAATTATACCGACCTAATCATAACCCCCAAATGGGGAGAACTAAAAATCGGCAGCTCCGAGCCCCGAACGCAATTTGATTTTCGCAAAATGACTTTCGACCAATTACAAGCAAGCTAATTGAACATTATTTTCTTTTAAGAGTTGGATCTAAACTCTTGTTTCTTTTGCGACTGGTTCAGATTAAGAAACAGCATATTGTCCGTTCGCATGTCCCGAGAGATCTGCTTCCTCTTATTAGATTAAATGAGAAATCGGAGAGAGAGAGTAATGCAGAAAACGTTTGGAAATAAACCTAGTCAATCAGCGAGATAGATCTTTATACTTGAACAAAATGTGACGGTCATATCTCGTGATTATTGTGTTTTCATTGTATATTCATATCTGTAAAATCTCCCAAACCTATAGCGTCGGCGCGAATCAAGAGTTGACAACACTAGGAAGAAAACCTTGATCAAAAATCTACGTCAGCGGCACCTTTGATTTGTAGTTCGTGAAAATCAAATTATTATTATTTTTTTTGTATTACAATATAATGAACTATAGTACTATACCTATCACATACTCCTTAACAAAGTGATTAGAATCGATAGAAATGAAAAAATCAGTATTCATGCCGAATCTTGCACTTTCTTTTTGAGCGTGTTAAAATGAGGATTAAAAGTAATTAACCCTGTAGAACTACACAAAACCCGGATTTTCTTAATAGTTTAACGGTATTATCCTTGTATGATCATTGTAATACTTTGTTTACTATTATTCTACTTAGTCTCTTGTATCCCATTGCAAAAAAAAAGTTGCAATTGAACGCAAGTCGGAAGTTTAAACGCAATTCCCAAATGCTGGCTTCTTATTGTTCGAAAATCGAGTCGAGTTTGATTTGCGATTAATTGCAGCTCATTTTGGAGCGGTCCACCGGACATAAAATGAATTATTCTAAGTTTATCGATTGTTTTAATCTATAAGACGATTTGACATTCTAATAGAGATGGAAATGCAATTGATTCGTTCTTCTCGTTTTGGAGTCAAGTAAGGATTCTTTGTTTCTTCTTCTCTTTCTACCCTTTCACGTACATGTGCATGCATATTCTTCTTTTTTATCCCTTCTAAGATTTCACGAGATCCAACATATTCAACTAAATTTATGTTATACTTCCCATTGTATTACCATAACAAAATGTATTTTTAAAAATAAAGTTTGAATTTGCAGTTTGTGATAAAAGTTTGAAGTTATACAGTGCGTATCAAAAAAAGAGTTTACACTTTGAAAAAGCCCTGGGAATTAAAAAACATACAATATGTGGGTAATATATTCACATATAGGTCTCATCTATCCAATGAAAGTAAAAGTTTTGACAGAATGCACTTGAGTGAGCGCTGTCCATTTTTGTAAAGCTCGCAGAAATCTGTTTGCGCAGAAATGCTTGTTTTCACGCTGTGTCAAGGGGAAAGGGCGAAATCAAACTTACCCTGCGAAACATTTTTCATACATTTCCCATTGCACTTTTTGTCAATTGTAATAAATGGATACATTTAAGCATTTTGTACCAATTTTGCCACCCAAATTGAAATTTCAACACTTAGTAAGCACAACCCTTACCCCTTTGTGCCAGCTGGATCTGAGGACATAACTAAATCTGAACAAAAGTTTATATCAGACATCTCCAGCATTTTTTCACTAAGTTTTTATCATTTAAAGTGGGTTTACATTTCATTTTTCATTTAATACTTGTTTCTCCACACTTTTTCCAAGCTTGACAATGATTAAAAAAATGAAAATCAAGCCTAAGCCATTTCATGTAAATCACAGCTCATTGTAAAGCGAATATCGTCACAATGGCCTCGGTCTGTGGGGGAGTGGGGTGGGGCGCAATGCACTCTCCGAAGGGTTTTGGGTAAAGAAACAAATTAAAAAGGTAAAAGATATCTTCAAATCAATTTTACTAGCTGAATTCAACGTGTTCTTCATGATTAAGGTCTACTTTTATTATCATAACTATTTCAAAGTTCTGCGCAAATCATTTTTTTACTAACTTTTCAAAAGTAAGTGGTGCTCACTCAAGAGGAAATATTTTTCGACAGTTACATCTTCATTTGCTTAAATGGATCTGTACCAATGTTAAAATGTGGAAAAATCTTCAGAATATTACAAATATAAAATTTTACAGGGTTTTTTTCTAAGTGTAAACTTTTTTTGATACGCACTGTATTTCCTTAGGTATCATAATGTCTTTCTAAATTCATATGGCATGTGTGCCATCTCATGTAAACTCATCGCAATTCATGTTTTATCAATAAAGCAGTTATCTATCTATCTTTTTCATTATCTAGCTCAATAACTAACTTTTTATTAATAAAATAAGTCCAAAAATATCCACTCTATTTAATCAAAAATAGAATAAGTTTGATAGAAATCTTATAAGTGAAACGAAGTAGGTATAAATGTATGATACGCGAGTAAGTTTCAAGATTTTCTATTGCCTAATGTCGACGCAGCTATGATTAACATTCTGACAAAACTGAACTTTCCTTATCTGATTACGATATAGAGTACATGAAATCGAACATAGGTTAAATGGAATTCATATCCGAGGCCAATAAATATTATGTCTCAATATCCCTGCTTCCAATGCCGCGCATGTTTCTTAGCTGCATTTTAATCAGCGTTATATAATTAATAAATATAAACCACGACCTTCTTTCTTGTTAGCTTTTGGTATGAGCTGTTCTAAGCTGTTTTCATACTAGTATATAATTCCAGTCCTTGACAACATATTTAAAAATTTTCACCCTACACGATGATGGTACAATTTTTTTATCAAACACGTTACGTTTCAGTAATTTTTTAGGTCGAGCTGCAGACACAGAAAACCTCTTTTTTCATTAAAAAGGTAATTACTAGATTGGCTATGTATGAAGCCAATGAGATTGCAATTATAGTGACATGCGTACATTGGTTCTTGAGTTTCGATGGCTCGATCTCAGAGTGGGGGGGGGGGGCTAAATAGGGCGGATGAGCGAGGGTACGAGAGCGATGATAATCGCTCTCGCGATGATGATGAAACAGATTCCATAAGTATTGAGATCAGCATCACTAGATCTTATAACATGAAATATGTAATACTATTGTTTCCCCTGATATAGCGAAACATAGTTTGAATCCCACATGAAAATGAGGAATTGATATTGCTATAACCCTTTGTGATATAATCAAATCTGCAAAATTGAAATACTAAAATTATTCATGTAACTGTGACATCATCAGCTCATAATTTGCACTTAATCCGGGGGGTAAATACACTCTTAAAAGTGTTGGGCAACATACTGTCCACACAATAATTGGTTAAAACTGTATCCAATACCGGGTAGTTTTCAACCAATAATGTGTGCTTTTGGTGAGAACTACACAGTATTGGTTGAAAGTATACCCAGAGTTGGATAAAAATGTCAAGCAATTGTTGTGTGGACAGTATGTTGGCCAACATTTTCAGAGCGTAAACAAACTTTGAAACGCCATAACTTTCCATATCTTTTTACATGTAGTTTTGATGGAACTTTGAGCATCATTCTTGTTTGATTTTTTTCTTCTCTTTATTCACATCAACGTTTATGTATGGACTTTCACTTTCATGTGGGTTAGGTAGGGCGTTTTATGAAGAAATTTATTACAGGTTTTCACTGACGCATGTTATGTACTACTGAAATCCTTGAATCCGATTGGCTAAGCAAACAAAAACTTGACAGTACCATTCGTGTAACGCTCCTTCGGTCTTCATTTTAAGAACAGCGAACAAAGTATAACGATTTAAAATGGCAAATCAAAAATATGATTTCCCTTTCAAACTCTAATTTTACATATAAAATAAAAAAAACCGTTAGTATATTATTTTGTATGAATCTGTCAAAAAAATTTAACTGTGATGAAAGATATATTTCAACAATCCTATTTGAATGTGGAAATAAAATACTTATTGCATAATGAAAGTTTTATGCAACAAAATGTTTTGTTAAATGATAAATAATAATACCATAAGCAGCTGTTGAATTTTTTGCCTAACTTTAAAGTATTCTCTATGAAGCAATGATGCAAATTTCATTCATAATTATGTAATATTTTTATCCGCTAGTTGACCGTAATAAGCAATTTCTGAGGGACTTATGGAAGGGTTAACGTCCTTCGTGACAGTTCAAGATTTTTATCTCCAATACCATATCTTTATTTCAATAACTTTGGAGTATGAATGGCACTTTTATAACCATCTCTTGTCCCGTGCTACCCATCTGATATGAGATCTCTATTTACTTGCCCGAGGTTATTCTTGTGGAATATGAAGACTGTTTTTCCGCCCTGTCTGGCGGCTACCGAACCACTGAAAAAAGGCATTTTAATATAAATTTATTCACTCTGACTCTGATGATAGTCTAAACTGCTCTTTACAGTTCATGCTTTCCGACTTTCGCAATTTGTCTGCATCAGGAAACGAGAAACGGGTCGGGTCAGCAATAGCATTGGCAGTTGCCGTATTTTAGTGTCAGAAGAACACCCTGACCGCACACCCTCACACATTTCCTCATGCACCCACGTGCGCTTCCCCGGATACACACGCACACGTACCATCACGCACACACACACTCATACACATCTGTCTTACACAAAGAAGGTGGTATTCTGATAGTCATGGTTAAAACAACCTGGGTCCCGTTACACAAAGGTTAGCGATTTATCGTATGCTTGATTTTTTACGATTGATTGTACATTGAAGTCAGTGGAATCAATCGTAAAAAAATGTTCTACGATCATTGCTAAGTTTTGTGTTAGTGCCCCCAGGTTGGTGTTTCATAAAGCTATTCGTAAAGTTACGCGCGACCTTACGCACGACTGGACCATGTTCTCAGGTCATTTACATAGGGATATCACAAAGCACAAGAAAGGATCACCAGTCATGCGTAAAGTAATTTGTATCTTACGAACAGCTTAATGAAACACCCACCAGGGTTAGCTTGGGCCACACTTGGTGAAGTTGTTAACTTATTCACACATTAAACAGTTAAACATATTCTTATCCTGTTGCACTTTTTCCTCTAAACAATTCAATGACTTGTGAAAAGGAAAGAACAGGAAGAAGAAGAAGAAAAGAACTTTTAATGAATCAGTTGGTATAATTACATTTTATGATGGGTATATATATTATTAGCACAAATAGTTGAATATTTACAGATACCCCCCCCCCCCGTGGAACCCAGTGTTTAGTTGGGGGCCTTTTACATTATTTTATTAAAACTGACACCAATTGGTGTTAATAGAGGACCACACCCTGAGGTGTTAAAATTACATCCTAGAGATAAAACGTAAAACCAAAGAGTGTAAATGTAACAACAAAAGGTGTTGTAATAACACCTATAGGTGTAAAACTACCACCACCAATTTAACACCGGTGTAAAATAACTGGTGTGGTACTCTATGTACACCAGTTAACACCACAGTATTTGCTGTGAGGTAATGAAATTATCTCTATACGCTTCAGATACTGTTTAATGTTTACGAGGGACCGTAATTTATCGTTGTGTTCTGATCAGAATGATTTTTTTTTCAATCCCCTCTCTCTCTTTCTCTATTTATATCTTCCTTTTTACGTCAGAATCTGCACACTTTGTTCAATTTCTATTTGTCTTTTAGTAATCATTAGAACAGAACCACGAATTCCCTAAAGTTATGTCGTGTCAATAACCTACGGTGAGCACCTCAGGGGTCAATTCTGGGGCCTATTACATTTGATTACTGCAAATCAAATGATTCGTATGCTTCAAAAGACCCGTAAACATGGAGAGGAGTGGAAGACTTGTCAAGTTAAAAACGGTCTGAAAATGTCTACAGAAATTTCCTTTTTCCTTTACTTTGCATGCGAACTAAATTATTTGGCGTTCGAAATTAAGTCGAAATAAAGGTGCAAATGAAATGTATTTGAATATCAGTGCGTTCATTTCCCGTAAAGATCATGATAGTTTCCGTAAAAAAAAATCTTGGAATATCAAAAAATTCTTTCATTATCGCCGGTGCCTTGGTTACCACATTTTATTATTTAGTGGAAATATCAAAGCGCTCAAGAATTATTTCTACATTTTCAACAAAAAATAATGTTCATGGGAATCGTGCGAAAAGATCTGATTTGGCTCATATTTTTGGCCTGTTAACTCATCATTCAAAGTTACACCAAAATTGACACGCCTTTTATGCATGGATGGGGCGTTAGTATCGTCTCTTTTTATCTTCATGAATGGTATTTCCAATATATTTTGTTTTCTACAGTGACAGAATGATGATTTCACATACGGATATTAACCACGTATACGAACATATCAAAGTCAAATAAAACGTCACTTAGTGTAGGAAGAACAATCTTTTAATCTATTCTAAAACTTTGATCTCTTACTAACTAGATTTAAGATATTTTGCGAAAACGTAGTATTTCCTTGTCAATAACTGTTGAACTTGGCATAAAATGGGGGCATGTGCATTTGTACTGTAGTCTGTCAGGCATCCGTCCTTGAAATATTAAACTTCAATGTCAATGATCAGAACAATCAGATTTGTGCTCAATTTGATTTTTTTTTCTTCTCCACCTTGAAAAAAAAAAATCAAACGTCAATCTTCCGCGTGTATTCCAAAGAGAATAGCTCATATTCCTAATTCCTGTAAAGAACTGACGTCTTTCAGTTTATCATTATTATCAATCTGTTTTGTTTTCACTCTCCGGTTGTCTCGGTGAAATAAGCTTCTTTGCTCTAATTACCTTCCTTGACTTTGAAATAACAAGAGATTTGACTCTGCTTAAAGGGGAAGTTCACCCTGACAAAAAGTTTATTGTAAAAATAGCAGAAAAAATAATAAAAAATATTGCCGAAGGTTTGAGAAAAATTCATCAAATAATTAAAAAGTTATTAGAATTTCAATTATTTGATTTGTGAGGTCATATGCGAGCAGCATTCCTACATAGCGAATGGTAAAAAATCAATGAAATGTCATTTTCTCAGAAAATTGAAAATGGTTTTCACTGTAACTTTTGTATATCAATAGACAAATCATTTCACACCCGATCATGAAAAGAAAACAAAATTAAGTAATCAGAAACCATACAAAATTTGAAATTCATACATTTTTATTGTATAACACATGGGGCAGCTGCTCGTTTATGACGTCACAAATCCAAAATTTTGAACTCTTTTTATTTTGAATAACTTTCTTACTCTTTAACGGATTTTCCTCAAACCTTCACCAATATTTTTTACTATTTTTTCTGCTATTTTTACAACAAAGATTTCTTCAGGGTGAACTTCCCCTTTAAAAGCCGATTTGCGCTTGACCAAAGGCATCGAATTATTTCTTGGGAATGTTTGACTGAGCTGATTTACTGTTTGCCACATCCTCTTGTTTTTATTTTAAATTTGCAGAAAATATGTTTTTTTTTCATGGCACGGAAAAGGCGTTTGATGCCTAGCATAGTTATTGTTCCGTATTCTCCTATAATTTCTCCGTGCTAGTTTACTTTCGTTTTTTATTCTTGTTTCTAGCTGACCTTATAAAAATGACTTTCTCATTATCCCCTGTATCACCTAAATTATCAAATTAAAAGGACAACTCCACCCCAACAGAAAGTGGATTTAATAAAAGGAGAAAATCCAACAAGCTTATTACAGAAATTTTCATTAAGTCGGATGTAAAATAAGAAAGTTATGACATTTTTAAGTTTTGCTTAATTTCACTAAGTAGTTATATTCTCATCCTGGTCAGTATGCAAATGAGGGAACTGATGACAACACTCACTCACTATTTCTTTTGTATTTTATTATATGAAATATTCTAATTTTCTCCTCATTGTCCTGTGAAACAAAGTTTTATTTCGCCCTGAACATGTGGAATTACCATTGTTTAACATATAGCATTATATGCATGTCTGATTTTTCTCTATTGATTCAAATCAACACCTTTCTGAGGTGGACTTGACCTTTTAGTGTGAAAGAAAGTATATATATATTATGGACATGTACTTAAGTATATAATTTTTAAGTATATGCCTAACAAGATAGCATAATGTCTGTTCTAGTAAAGTAATTTTATCGACTTATTGATCTGAAAAATGTTCAAGGCACCTTGGATTTCACTCTTTTGGTGTCTAATTCTTATCATTCTTCTCCAAATCAAATCGCACCTGTATATTAAAGTTGTCTAGCTTTTTATTCTTCTGTCTATATAGCTCTAAGAGCGTTTCGTGAAACTCGTCAGCGATTTTCACCGTCAATCTCTCATCAGATCAGACGGAATCGTTTCAGTAGCTTATAACAATGAATAAAAAATCAGGGATGAATAGATCGTGAAACTGTCCACAGCTTTCTAATGCCTCATCACCAGTTTCACATCTAATGAAGACAGCTCTGAGTTCCTTTCAAAAGCTTTGCGATCAATCGCACAATGGATTTTGTGATTGTTTGTACACAATCATCAATGTACACAAAGTTAAATATCCTTTGTAATAATCAATCTTTAAACTTTATGTTACGGGGTCAAAGGCTGTCTTCAGTAGATATGTAACTATTATTGGGGATACACAGTAAAAACGCTGTTTAAAATTTTAAGCACGTTGTTTAAGCCCGTCACTGTAACAACTACTGTTTAAAGTTTTTAAACAAATGTTTAGACTTTTTAACAACAGTAAACGCTTTTTAAACAATCTATCTATCTATCTATCTTTCTATCTATCTATCTATCTATCTATCTTTCCATTATTGTAGTCGACAATATCAGGGTACTGATAGCGGTTCCATGACAGTTTCGCCGGCGACAATTGCTCCGATGAAAATTGTGCACATTAAGCGAAACATCAAACTTAACCTCAAAAACAAAACAAACGCCAATCCTGACCTTTACATTATTCTGAATGAAAAACTCTACTGCTCTATATCCTCTAATCCTACATGTATACCTTCTGAGATATGAAATATTAAGACCGGAGCAATTGTCGCAGGGACAAATGTCTTGGCACTACTGATAGCATGCATATACCCCTTCATTTATAGTTTTAAGAAATCGCTTAGAAGAGAAAATGAGAGAATAGAGAGGGGAGATGAACAGGGCATGAAGTAGCCATTAAAATAACACTCCATGCATGCACGCACCTGAGAAATGCGGTTTATTATGGAATGTAAGAATATATGAAACCATTTATAGTATATTTATAGCCATTTCGTTCAATACAGTATAACTGCTGGTCACGCTAAAAAATAAAGAAAAATGATTTCCACAATCATTCTCAAATTCACTTTAGCAACGTCGTAAAACAAACATGAAATTCGCCATCTTCGAGTACGATCCGTCACGACTTTTGGGTATGATTTTCATCAACCCCCTCCCCCCTAATTTTCGATAAGATTTGGCTCCTCTTTATCTTGAAACTAGAACTCTTGACTCTGACATCCATATTGACGAATATATATACTTGTCTTGTGTGATTATTTTAAAGCTTGATTGAGTCGGGTAATATGGTGGCCTAAATCCAAGGTCCGGTCGCACAAAGCCTGGCGATCGATTGTATACTTCTTTTTTTTTTTTTTTTTTTTTTAAGGATGTTTTATTATATTCTCTCAAATCAACATACATAATCAGATTCTATAAACAATTTGTACAAACTATTTGAAACATAATTATAAATTATACAATAAATCCATTACAATATAATTATACAACTTATACATCAAACTTCAAAAATACTAGAAATTAATATACTAATGCGTTTCAGCAATTACAAAATGAAATATTAACAAAATATATGACATGATCAGAGAGAAAAAAAGATAAAAATGTTGTTCCACCTCCCACCCCCCCCCCCCTCCCCTCCGTCCCCAGGTTAGGAGCATTCTCCCCTTTATGCCTATACTCTACATGGAAGGGACTGCAATTCTCCGTATTGGTTTTTTCTGTGTTTTTATTTATTTTGTTTTGTGGCTTTGTCTCTCGTATATATACCTTTGCCTCACTCTCCCTATTTATTCTTTTAATTAAGATTTTCCCATTTCCTTAAATGAAGAGACATCTTGCCTCTACCTAGCGCCAGCCTTCTTTCTTCCCATTCTTCTTCTTTAAATTTCCTTTTAATTTCATCCATGGTTATATGTGCACCCTTTTCCCTCCCTTTGAAGATTAAAAATTTAACAAAGATTAAAAAGTGATTGATTAAGCGTTCTTTTCCTTCGTCCTTTAATTCTACCCCTACAAGAATTTCCTCCCAGCTTAAATTACCCGTAGAAATAAAACCAAACATCTCCTTACAATTATCCCAAACCAGACAAGCATATTCACATTCCAAAAAAAGATGGCGATATGTTTCCTCCTCTTTTTTACAATAACAACAAAGGTTATTTTGTGAGATTTTAAAACGGAACAAGTGATGATTTGTGTAAGCAATGCCGTGTAACATTTTAAACTGAAATTCTCTTAATCTACTGTTCAGAGTACATTGTCTTGGTCTCATAAAAATGTGTTCAATCTTTTCATAAGAGAAACTATATTTGTTTTTTAACCTTTCGAAAACATCAGGTATTGAGAAGTTGCATTTCATAAAATTTGCATAAACGTTTTTAGATACTAACTCCTCCATTGACAAAATTCTTTTTCCAGATATAAATGATATTTCTTCCCTAAGAGAAGCCTCTTTACTATCTATTTTCATATTTCGTTTCCAGCTGACTGGAAAAGTTTTATAAATTGACTCTATCAGATGAAAATCATTTATGTTTAAACCCTGTCTTTGGAAGTACGAAAATGGCCTTAAGTTTCCATCATAATCCATAATATGTTTCAATCTGTAAATATTTTTTTCATATATTTTTTGGTTAAATATGCATTTCCCTTCAATTCGTACAAATTTATTGTTAAAAAATATCTCATTTCCTTTAAATGTTTCAGATTTTAAACGAAAATCCTTCGTCTCTATCCATACTTCTAACAAATCTATATAAAATTGCGGCAATGCTATCTCCAACAATCCAAGCAAGTAATCACATGAAAATATAAAATTTCCTCCCAGATGTTTTGTGGCATAATTGAAATATTGTTTCCATTTCATTGTATTATTTTCTTTTAGTCTTTTAATCCACATAACTCTCTGTGTCTTTATTAACCATTGAAAATTCATCATTTTTAAGCCACCTTGATGGTAATCTAAGTACATCGTTTTTTTGTTAATCTTATTTCTGCCACCCCACAAAAAAGTAAAAGTCAACTGATCAAGCTCAACATAAACCCATTCTGGAATTGGTGTAAGAGATGCCACATATATGAATTTTGAAAAGATAAACTGCTTTAATAGTTGTATTTTGCCCATCAAAGTTAAATCTCTTTGCTTCCACCAGTTTAACAACTTCTTTATTTTACTTAATATTTCTTTATAATTCAATCTTTCTTTTACTTCTACATCTAAAGAAAAAAATACACCGAGAATCTTTATAAAATCCACCTTTTGGCCAAAAGATAAATCATATGATTTTCCTGGGGAGGAACCTAATAATAGAACCTTCGTCTTATCGTTATTAACTTTGAGTCCTGACACTTTTCTGAATTTTTCTAAAATTTCTATTACTTTTCTTACTGAATCTAGATCTCGGACAAATATAGACATATCATCTGCATACATAACCTGTTTTACTTCTTCCTTTCCAAAGGAAATTCCTTTAACATCATTATTATATCTTATATTATGCGCTAATACTTCAATACATAAAATGAAAAGATATGGTGAAAGCGGATCTCCCTGCCTTACCCCTCTTTCAACATGAAAATAGCTTGTAGAATCCCCCCCCCATTAAAAATACAACTTTGACTATTTGTATATAATATTTTGACCCATTTGCGAAATTGCTGGCCAAGACCGAATGAACCTAATGTTTGATGTAAAAATTTGTGGGATATCGAATCAAAGGCTTTTTCTAAATCAATTGCTATCATATACCCAGGGATATTATTATATAACGTATGAAAAAGCATATCATCAATTAATCTAATAGCTTCTCCTATATTCCTGTTTTTAATAAATCCTATTTGATCTGCTAACACCACGCTCTCCAAAACCTCTTTAATTCGTTTTGCTAAAACTTTGGATATGATCTTATAATCTGTATTCAATAACGAAATGGGTCTATAATTCTTTACGTAATGTGGGTCTTTCCCTTCTTTAGCTAATAAAATAATAATTGCTTGTTTTTGTGATGCCGAAAGTTCTCCAAGAACAAAAGCTTCATTGAATGCCCCAATCAATACATCCTTTATTTCAGCCCAAAATGTACAATAAAATTCAACTGTTAACCCATCGTTACCAGGGGATTTATTTTGCTTCATTTCTTTCAGTACCGAAATACACTCCTCTTCTAGTATATCCCCTTCACAGCTTTCAGAATCTTCAGATGATAACGTTGGTACATTTTTAAAGAAATCCCTAAAATCTTCCGTGTGTTCCCTTGCATAAAGGTGGGTATAAAATGATTTAATTTCATTTAAAACTTCCTTCTTATTTTCAGTAATTTCTCCGTTGACCTTAACTAATTTTGTTATAGTACTTTTCTTTTTGTTAGATTGTAATAGTTGACTAAAGTACCTTGTATCCCTTTCTCCACTTTCGTACCATGTCGCACGAGACCGAATTTTAATACCTTCATTAATGTAATCGTAACTGTCTGCAAGTTCTTTCCTTTTCTTTTCTATCTTTTTGATTAATTCTTCATCTACTGAATTTACGCAACTACTTTCTAAACATTCCAATTCCTTTTCGAGAGATTCTTTTTTATTCTTTTTTTCCTTGGCCAGTTTTTTCGAAAAAGTTCTTGTGAAAGACATTATTTTCATTTTCAAATAATCCCATACAACTCTTCTATCTTTAACTTCTGTTTTTATTTTCTCCTTTAATGTAAGTATTTCTATTTTCATTTTTTTCACATATTCTACATTACCACAAAGGCTATTATTAAATTTCCAATAAGAACCATTCTTTCTACGCATTTCCTTCTCAGTTTTATCATACAAAAACATAAATATAGCTGAATGGTCAGGAGCTATAGATGGTAAAATTTTGCACGTAATAACATTTACCAAATCATCTGATATTAGCCAATGATCTAATCTACTTTGCATAAATGGATTATTCTTAGTGAAGGTAAATTGTCTTTTCAATGGATTTCTCTCCCTCCATATGTCGATCAATTGTAGTTCCTCCATAAAATTTTCTACTTCTTTACTAACCTTATCATGTAATTTTTGTTTTACTGTTCCATTATAATCTAAATCAGAATTCATTATAATATTAAAATCTCCTCCCATTAAAACAGGTTTGTTACAATTATTAATTTTTTTTAACTCTATAATCATATCCTTTAAAAATTTTATTTGATGATTTTCTTTATCCCTCGTCGGTAAGTATACATTACAAAGGACCATTCTATGTCCTTGGATTTCACAATCAATGAGTATGTATCGCCCTTCGTCATCTTGTTTTATATTTATAAGTTTAAAGTCTAGCGAAATTTTGATAAGAATGAGTACTCCTTTACTGTGATTTGTTCCATGACTATAATAACATGACCCATCCCACCCAGAACTCCATCTATCCTCTACTTCTTTTGTACTATACGTCTCCTGTAAAAAAATTACATCCCCTTTTTCTTTGCACCATGAAAATATTCGTCCCCTTTTCGCGCATTCTCTTATTCCTCTAACATTTAAGGAAACAAAATTACAATTTAAACATCTATTCATTAAAAGAATCTAAAAAGATCATTCCACCATTTTTTTGTATAAAAACTAAGATTTTCACTATGCTATTTATAGGGAGAGTGAGGATTGGATTTCCTAGTGTAACTGCAGTACATAATTGAATAATAAAATCTAATTTATTGCGCCATTGTTTAAAACAAAAATGAATGTCGATCAATTCGAGTATTGTTATCCCTTCCATGTAGAACATTATCTCTAAAAATCCTAAATAAGTTGCTCGTAATTCCTGCAGGTAAAAAAAGAAGGGAAGGAATCCCATCTATACGACCCTCTCCAAAGCAGCACTCCCTCACAGCTCACCCTACTTTACAGGTTGCTGTAGTATTTCCAATAGTAAAAATCTACCCCTTCTTGACTTTTTTTCTTTGTCTTATTAAATATAAAGAAATAGCTGTAAATGAAATTAATAATGAAAAAAAAAAAAAAAACTGGCATTCAATCAGCATATACCACATTAATAAGTTAAATTTTAAACTTATATCTACTAAGCCAGATTTTTTTTCCCTGTTAATAAGAACTTATATGATAGAAACAAGGGGACTAGGAACGCCCCGGGACCCTGCTCGGCCGCACCAACTCAAACACGTACGCACCACTACCCCACCCGCATTGCCTCCGCCGGGGATACACAGGCTATATCCCCGACAAAAACAACACAAGTAAACAATGACACGTGCTCCGTTGATACATAGCCAAACAAGGCCCCAAGGCACTCCCAACCCCCCTGTCTCTATAGATAAAAAAAAAATCAAACAGTCCTGAGATTCACCTTTCTGTAACTAAATACCCAATCCCTATATAACAATGTACAAAAGCTAGTCCTAATATTGGATTCCATATTAGCACATTAAAGGTGTTATACTTAAAAAAAAAAAACACACACTAGTTTCCATATTAATGTCAGGAATAAAGGACAAAATACTTATGTGGCAATAAATTCCAATGCTGGTAATGTACCTAATCATTGGTTCAAATCAACAAACCATGCAGTTTTGGACATTGTATCGAGGATATCCTCCTTTTGACTATTTAGTTCCATCTTACATAAAGGAACACCTGGTATTCCTTTCTTTCTTAAAAACTAAGCAAACAAACACTTGGAGCATACACGAGCCAAAAAATATGAAAAAGCAAACTATTTCAATAATAGGCCCGTTCCACATCTTGAAATTGTTATACATTCTCTAAACTTTTCCTTTTTAAATGTATGAATGCTCTATACAAAATGTCTGAATTGCGGTATTCAACATGCTGTTCTTTTGTAAGAAACTCAAGACTTACGTCCCTTTCTTCTTGTGAATGTGAGAAACAAAGTCAGTATTGCTCGTTGATATAATTTCACCAAGTTGTATACACATTTTAGTTTACTTAATTAATGCAAGGGTGAAAATGAGATACAATCTTGCTCCACTCACCAATAATGCTTTCATATATTGTTGTTTATACCCCTACTAATCAATCACTCCATTTCCATCATGAACACAAAAGCAATCATCGTGTCCCTCTTTTCAATGTTACACAACAAGCCTCTCGTTGGTGAGGATACTCTCTAAATTACAGTGATCCAAAACAAGTCCAACTGGACCGCAGCTAGGGACCAGTCGATCTCCGGATCCAGTTCCAGTCCTAAAGACTCAAATTTAAATCTCAAATGATTTAAATTCAAAACTTTCGAGATCCAAAAATGAATCTTATGGACCCAAACCAAATCCGGACCTCGACCGGCCCCCAACCACAGTCCACGCGGACCCACTCCAAATCCCTGCAATTTAGAGTGTATATCATGGCATTGCCCTTTGATTGTTTCAGATTCAAACCTGCATTAATAAGAAAATCTTTATTGTTCCCTTTTGAAATCTAAACAAGTAAGCCCTTGTAATATACAGAAAGTATTCAAGTAACATTATCACAAGACAAATTTCAAACCTATGGTTGTTGGACCATGGTCAGAAATAACATTTCTACTTCCATTATGCTCAATATATATATCATTGCAAAGTTGCAGTAATGTTGCAAATGTTGTTGTTTCTAAGAAACTCTCAAGAATTGTGATTTTTTTTTTCATATTGCTAAAAAAAATAGAGACCCAAACTGTTACTTACTTGTTTGAATTCACTTTGGTTTACCCAACCGATGCAAGCATGAACAAGAGATGCGACCAAGCGCAACTCCTAACGCAAGTCACCATACCTCAATCAATGCCTCATGTTCCTTTTAATAAACAAAAAAAAAAAAAACTTCAGTGTCTCTCCTTTGGTATTTGTGCAACATTCCTAAAGCATGTGAGCATGCTGATCGCCATTTCTCTAATTCTATTGGCCTAATTTGTGTAATGAAGAACAAAAAAAGCTTGCTTATAGCAAGCAATACAATACTTTGTGTTCCTAATCAATGCTTCAAGACAATAAACTTGCATTTCTTAATACATTTCAGGCTACTCTTTTATTTCAAATTCATCCTTGCATCAATTGGGGAAGAAGAAAAGGAAACACTTTGTTGTTCCTTTTTAATAACCAAACATACAGACACTTAAGCATACATACTCCTGCTATTCAAGTATCTATTAAACACATTACAACATGAAAGCTTTCCATCTTAAGAATTTGCAGTCCTTTTCAAAATTCTCTTTTTTTTAAATTCTACTGTACCATAGTACAAGAATGACTGGACTGCTTATTTTTTGTAAGATACTCTCAAGAGTTATTTCTTTTCACCTACTGGATGTAATAACGCATTGAAAATTCAAGGTGTTATTTGTTTCTATATAGTGTCACTTTGGTAATTTATAGAGGATGAAACGAGAAGCGATCATGCGCAACTCACCATACAATAATTTTAGTCAAGTTAATGCAATGTTTTGTACCCAATCAATGCCTCGAACTCTCCAAATTCCATCTTATGGTTCTACTTATAAACAAAAACTTAGTATTATCCCTCCTTGAATATGAGCAACATTCCCCGGGACAAGCAATATTAATGGTGTTGATCCTGTATAAATAGGCACTCCAATTCTATAGGCCTTATGAAGAAAGAAATGCTTATCTAACATTAAATACTTCTAACAATCAATACGATGCTTTACGTTCAAAATAATCCGTTCTTCAAAAGAATAAACTTTGCATTTCTTGGGAAAGATATTTCAGGATATCCCCCATTCAGATGTTCCAAATTCATCATTGCATTGAATGGGGATAAGGATACACTGTTATTCCTTTTGATTTTGAAATCTAACCAATTAGGCACTTGCAACTATTCAACAAACATAATAGGTTTACATTTACAACAAGAAAATTTGCTATTCTTGAGGATTTGCAACATTTTTCAAACTTCTCTCTCTTATTTTTAACTGCCACTATATGCCTGATACAAAAAATGGCCGGACTGTGTGATTTCTTTTTACAAATACTCTCAAAATATATGCCCTTCTATTCTACTGGCTTTGAAAATAAGCATAAAAATGTCATAAGAGTTGCTCATTTGTATCAATTCACTATAGTCTACTCAGATAATACAAGGATGAAAAGGATGTGCAATCATGGGCCACTCCCTACCGCAAGTCACTATAATGCATGCGATGTTCATTCAATACCTGAAACATTCGCCATTTCGCCCTTTAAACAAAACTTCGTTGCATACAACAGACCTCTAACCCGATAGCGAAATAGGCCTATTGACAATTTTATTCTTCATTTTGGTTTTTATTTGTTCAAGCAAGGATGAACAACAACATACAAGCGGAGGTTATATGTATATTCAATATGATACCCAATATTGCAATGAACACATCCATTTCTAAAGAGACAAAGTAATATCTTCTGATACTAGTTACCCTCCAAAATGTGCAATTTTTCTCTGAAAAGTATAATTTCTACTAAAACACTAAAATTATCCATTTCAGTAATCCTTGCCTGAACCAGGCAAAGGGGCGCCCTAAATTTCTCTTTGGGATTTTAAAACAAATTGCCCAACGATATGAAAAACATGTATCTCACAATAAAAACAAATGACTTAAGTACTGTATACTTAGCAAGCAAATGAAAAAAAAAAAATATTGTACAGCTATCAAACAGCACTTCCCTTTCTGTACAATCCTTTTTACTCTTTTTTTGGGATGTTGCTACAGTTTACCAGGACCTCCATTGCCTATACACATCAGTTTCATTAATAAAGGATATCATATCTAAAATCAAATCTCCTTTTTTCCTAGATTTACCTAAATAGACTTTGCAAATAAATCGTTCTTTCTATCTACGTTTCCAAGCACTTTCTTTCTCTGGCAATTTCCCAGAAACTCTTTTAACTTTCTTATTAAATAAGTTTCTTTTCTGTGTCCACCATACTGACCCCCCAAAAAGTTTTAAACATTTGGTCTCATTATCCATGTTATCTAATTCCATACTAACCATCCTGACCAATACTCAAACAGATATGAATAAATGTCTATTATACTCTCAAATAAAATTTATATCTCGCATCTTGAAGCAAGTTTCCTTTTGATACTGTGTGTCGAAATAAACAAACTTCACTTACAATGTTTCAGCATCTCCGTCTTCACAGTTTATTTCCAACGATGTATTTCCCAAGTGCTTCAGGAGACCAAATATTCTGATGGAGTTGAAGATAATTTCACAGGATTTTCCTCTTGAATTTGAATATTTTTAATCGCTTTTTTTCTGCATAATCTAATTTTCCTTTCACGCTCCCCTCGTTATTACAGCAAGGACAACTAAAAAAATAATTACTGCTTTGCTGCTTCAATCACATCATTTCCGCGTGCTCCTTGATCGACCACCATGGGTATTCCTCTCCGTTGGACTACGTGATCCTTCCCTATCTCCACCCTCCTTCCTAGCTTTTCGATGAATCTCGGTTGGTCTTTCTTCGGAATCCAAACGTGGTCAACTATCAACTTCGTCGGCTCAGCCCTCGAAAAATAGGCGAGTTTCCCCGCTCCTCTCGCTGCCTTTAACGCCTCGACCTGGCTCCTCTCCATTCTCACCCTCCGAGATAGATCATCCGTTATATACATCCTCGTATTTTTCAAGAGATTCGCCCTCTGCTGAATAGACACCTTATCCGCATAACGTAGATATCTTACTTTGATTGGCCTTGGTGACGTTCCGGCTTGGACACGGTGTATACGTTGGTACTCGATACCTTCCACCTCCTGCTCTGTGAACTGTAGTTTATTTATCATAAACTCTTTCATTGTTTCTTCCACATTTTCCTTTCCTCCTCTTGTTACCTTTTCAGGCACCGGTACATTAAGGAATACCAAGTTCTCTCTTGCTACATAGGTTTCCATTTTGTCGAGCTCCTCCTTATTTTCTTTTTCGGCGATAGCCATTTCTTCTTTTAGCTTTTCCATTTCCTGTTTCATTTCCTTCAGCTCTATGGAATGATGTTCAACGGTGGCAACCACCTCAGCGCATTGTTCACGTATCAGCTTAATTTCTTTCAAAATTTTGTTTTCCAAAACCGAAAAACGATTTTCAAATTTAGTTGACTGTTCATTCAACATAAGCTGAATAGCCGGTAAAATTGCCGCCTCAGAAGAAAGAGGGCTGGTTGGCGTTTTAGCAGGGCGCGGCCGCTTCCCCCTTCCAGATTCCATAGTTCTCGCTCTTTCACTCGTGTTGCCGCGTGTTCCTCACAAATTTTTCTTATTCAAATTACACGTGGGTGAGCTGTTTTGGAGCCGCTGCAAGGTTGCGTCTTCACTCGGCGAAGGTCATGATGCGAATCCATGATAATTCAGCTTTACGATCGATTGTACAATATGTTCAATGCAATCATTCGTAGAAATGTGTTTTACGATCAATGCAAAGCTGGTGGGCAACAGCTCCTAGGTCACTTTGTAGGAGCTTGAGCGAGAAATGAGTATTCAATGGCCCAGAAAGAAGCAACTCCCTGGAGATCAGGAGCGCCATGAGTGATGCAGTCGGAAAAGGGTTTTACATATGATTGCAAGATGTTCAGAGATCAAAGCTTCATTCTTCCAAGATAGGCCTGTCGACAAAAAGACTGACCGTCAATTGTGTTTTTATCTGGTTGTGCACTGTTACGGAATCGAGGCCGTACAAGTACGATTAGACGCATAAATTCCCTCAAATTTACATTTTCTACAAGGGCATCTTGGATACTGACATTTAAGCGAGAGACTAAAGATGCGTCAAAACAAACAGTGTTATACTTCGAGGTTTTTCAATTCATTTTGATCAATCATTTTTTAGACCAAAACTGGATATGAATATTAAAATGAATATTTCTAACAAAAAGGGTATGGATGTATACCTATTCTTGTATACCGATAATTGGTATTATCTAATTCCACTCATATTCCGTCACGTAAAGGCAGTACAATTCTCATAATGTAATTATTAATTACGGTTAATGATAGCCAAAGGAAAAGGCGAATTATAAAAAAAAAGAATTGTGTATCAACATTATTTCTCTTAAATACGAGACCAACTCTGATTTGAACTGTTGGTCAGGTGTTAACCTTACACAAAGTTACACATGGGGGAAATAGTTGTCCTAATGATGGCAAAAAAGTATGATCATGACTTATAAGTTTCGAAGGGCAGTTTCAGCCAGCTTGTAGCAATTAACGCATGCTGAAAGTCGCTTGGTAAAAAAAATGAAGCTTCACTGTTGCCGACTAGGGTCAGGAAGTGATTATCTCGCCAATGATCTAGATATGAATTCGGTTTTACATAATAAGATTAGTGATCATTTCGGTTACCAGGAGGAACACTGATAAATGCGACTTTGTCACTCCCCTCTTTCTCTATCTCTCTCTTACGCGTGCACACACCCCGCACCATACACACACACACACACGTTCCACCCTTCTCTCTCTCTCTCTCTATCTCCCTTCTTCCTGTCCTAATTCTCTTTTAAGAACGTTGCTCCGGCTATTTTTTTTAATCCTTGAAAGCCGAGGAGATACGTTATACCATACTAAAATGGAAAAAGAAGCCTCATTCATAAAATGATAATTTTTCCTGATATCTATGTCACGAAATAAAGAAACAATTGAAACTGTTGAAATTAAACTCCTTAAAATGGGAGGAAATAGCTTTAGATTAGAAAATAATAAAAGAAAACAAAACACTTTATGCATTTCAACCATTTCATTAATATCATAGGACATCGTTTGATCAAAAGATACACAGCAAAAACACTGTTTAAGATTTTATACAACGCTGTTTATATGAACCTTACAGTATTTGTTTAACCGTTTAAAAAATCATGTTTAATTTATTGAAAATTATATATTGAAAATCAAACTTTGTTGCTTAAGATTTAAACACCTGTTTAAACTGTTTTAACAATTATCGTAAGGTTCATATAGTAAACAGCGTTGTAAAATTTTTTTTACTGTGTATGCCTCCAAAAAGAAAAAAAATACAGTGCACTGTTAATATAAACTATGAAATGAAAATGCAGTAGCTTTAGTACAGGTTCAATAACTAACAATTTAATTCACTTGAATACAATTGTCCTATTTACGTCGATTATGCTCTGAAATAAATTCACATCGTTTTCAGTAAATGACTACGATAATTGATTACTCCAAAGTATATAGGAATCGCACGTTCATGCTTATGTATAACTAAGTCATTTGTTGTGTGATTATTGTCATGTTGTGTCCAGGTCCCTGTCCACGGAGGATTAATCTATTGTGACTGGGGGTACCGTGAGCATTGTCACAGCTTCCCAGTAACAATTGTATAAATAATTCTCCGTGGCCAGGTCCATGGTTGTGTCCTCGGCTAAGTCCGTGATTATCTTTCTGAAAAAAAAACCGGAATTTAGGAATAAAAGGTATTCACTAACTTGAGCGAGTGTTTGTGTGTCTATCAGGTGATGGTTTCGATGCACTGACATTTGGTGTATGCACGCGTTTGTGAGGGTGTGTGTGTGTATTGTGTAAAGGTATGAATGTGCGCATATGCGGGAGTGGTAATCATAAGTGTGTGGGTGTGTATGTGTGTGATAGATAGATAGATAGATAGATGGAGAAAGGGGGGGGGGGGTCCGGGGAGAGAGAAAGCGAGGGCTGTGTAAGGAACTATGAATTAAGTAACGCCTGTGATTCACAAATGTGATTCACAAAACATATATATTTGCTATCTTTTCCTTCTTGAAGTTTTTTTTCATTTTCTTTCCAGAAAAAGACACTCATACACGGTATAGTATTGCGAACTCAGTATCCACGACAGCATGTCTTTACACCTAACCGATGTCAATTTTATCAGTGATCGATGAACATTGCACGTAAATTAAATTCTAAGACTTATTCGTTTTTAGAAATCGGGTCACCTATTTGATCAGCCTGCAGTCTGTAATTAGGAAAGCGAGGACAATAGAAAGAAGAGAAGAGAAGAAGGCACATTCGAACGAAACAAACATTCTGATTGTCTTCCAGGCTTTAATTGCATTTACTCCATTGTTCAATTGCATGATTGAAGCGATAAACAAAACAAAAATGCAATATGCACTCAAGATTTTTCCCTTTGATCGCTTATTTGTTTCGTCGATTTTTCATTTGTAAAGGTCTTCCACTTATCAGAATGCAAATCGCATTTTTAGATGTCGTCCATCATGCCTGCGTTACTTGACAGTAGATGATAAAATTATTAATGATAATCCTCAACTTTGCAATATTAGAACTCTTAGAATTGTGGTTAATAATTTCAGATTTTATCCGTTATCATTGACATTTCCATACATCCAACATAGTGAATCTAAGGCCTCTTCCTTCAAAGATAATTCAGAAAAATTATGATTATTTTGATATAAATCTAATGAGTTGCCCACATAGACATTATTTATGGGAGATTTTTTGCCAATTCAAAGGTGACCTCATAAAGTAAATTGACAATATTCGGACTTTATATCGCGTCATATGCTGTAATCTCGAAGATGAAATTAGACTTGAACGCACGTTATGAGGAGAAGTGAGGGATATTTTCAAGGTGATTTTGCAGGAGCTTTTGGAAGCTATCAAGCGAAACTACATTACAACTATTTGAAGAGGGAGTTTTTTTTCATTCAGGTACAGATCGTTGGGCAAAGGCAAATTTGTCAATATTGCATCTTGGACGATATGTCTGAAAACACTTGTTGTGATTTTTTTCAAGTGACAGCGGTGCTTAAAGTGATTGGTTAACATTGGTTTGACTTTTAAAAAATCTGAGCTAGAAGGTCACACTTGTCACCTGTGTCTGTGATATGTTACAAAAATTAAGCCCAGAAAAAATTGCGTTCGAAAATAATTATTTAGTGCTTCAAAAATTGAAATATAAAGTGACCGGAAACACAATCTTAATTTCATCCCATACACTTATGTGTAATATTTAGGTGTCTATAAGACGCCTATTTACAAAATTGGGGTTTGCCTTGCAGTTTTCGCTTTTCATTCTCAATAATGGTTGTTTTTAGGGTTTATTAGTTCTAATACATGCACTTGTACACATGTTTCATCTTGGTTTGAGAATTTTTTAAATCGGCTGCTCACAAAGTTAAACAATATCTTTAAGTAAAAGAATTTTACTTGGGGTATTGCAGCAAGGTCATTGACAATCTTACCATGCTGAGTCTGCTTACAGTGCGTCGAGAAGACAGACTCGGCCACTTCAGCTTGGTGAGCATGCTGGTTCTACGGTAATCAGCTAAAACTTAGCGAGCCGCATGCCTTTGGATTCTTTCCAAACTCATGATGATCCATGATAGAATGAGGATCCCAAACACTGCAGCAGTACTCTAAGTGAGGGCGTATGAGGGACTTGTATGCTGCCTAGAGCTCTGAATGACTTGGGCAGAAACCTTGTATTACTCCTGACAAAGCCTATGCTGTTGGGTAGCTTTCTTGCAGATCAGTGAGATATGGGTTGACCATTTGAAGTCGTCGGATAGGGTAATTCCGAGATATTTTCCACTCTTACAGAATTGAAGAGCGGTGTTGTGGATGTAGTAACTGTAGTTCACTAAAGACCGAGAAGGGTGATAGAATTTTTGTACGAATTTTATACGATTTATACGAATATATATTTCTCCATAATCTCCATATGCTGTATCACAACTCATTTTGGCCAGGACTGCCTTTTCCCTGTAAATGGGCATTACAAAAAAAATAAATTGGTTAAATTTATGTACCTACAAATGTTGGTTAAGAAAATGGCATATCAAATGCATGGAGAGATCTATTAACGATCAGTTCGTAGGTTTAAATGTTAACCAATACGGTAGGCTTTCTGAAAGTGCACTTGTTGAAATAAATATTAAACAAAAATTCTCAACGTCTATTCTATAAGATTGCACAAGTTTTGACGAAAGTATATATATATTTGTATATTTGAACAAAATCAGAAGAACCATGTTCAATATTTACACAGCCACGACATTTCGAATGAACATTAAAGAGAGAGAGAAAGAAAGAAAGAAAGAGAGAATGAAAGAACGAAAGAAGGAAGATACATTTTACAAAAGTTCACTTTAGTTGGCAAAGGTTGAAGCAACCAGTAATCAAGAAGAGACGAATTTAATTCATTTATCTTGAGAAAGAAGATACACTTTTGATAATACCGTAAAATGGCACAAAAGGCTTTGAATTTTTTTTACCTGTTTAGGTAGACCTATAAGCTTTGGCTTTCTAGGCTGCAAAATTCGTCAAACCTTTTCAGTGAGGCACAGATGGCTACGAGCTCATGAAATGTCATTAACAAAATATCGCCCTTCAATATCCGTAATTGCTTCGGATAGAAATGAATTAATGTGAAATATAGGACAGTTCCAGAAAAAATGAGGTCAATTGAAACAATTCGAAGTAATGATCACCTTATTTGGTCGTCGTTATACGTAATCGACAAGGCCGAAGAGGGCAGCAGACTGGATGTTCCTCACAACTCGTCCACAATCACGATGTCCATGTCATCGCAACAGTTTTGCATCAGAAGTCCACAATACAGGCATAGAATAGCGAGCCTGTGCTTCCCGTGAGTTCTTGAACTGTATAGATTGATCAAATTGATTTATAATGGGTGGGCTTCATTTTTTGCATGGGTTAACTTCTCGATCGGAGACGGGAATCTTGGGCGAGTTGTATAAAACTTTATTTGATGCTAGCTTGGTCATTATTTAATAATTCAAATACCAATTGGTTGAACTTGATTTGATTGACAGTTAATCGCAGTCACAATGGTATTTACCGTGGGTAGCAGTCATGGCAGTTACCCATGAATTAAATGACCCAGTCAATATACGCTACGCCACGGAAGTAGTTGCATCCGTAAAATAACCGCGGGATTTTTGACGGATAGCTGGGGTATTCTAACGGGGGAAGAGAAAGGGGGGGGGGGGGAATGGGGAGGAGGAGGGGGGGTGATGATAAAGTTTTATGGAACAGAGAACAAGATAAACGAGAAAAAAATCTGTCCCATATATATACCCACGCACAATCTCCCCACCCCACCCAACAAACATATCATACTTACGTGATATATGTACGCATATAAATGTCCCAGGTTGCATGTTGTATGCAGGAGTGTGCGTCCCAACTTTCCTGTGTTATGACAGATGATTGTTTTTACCGTCCATGGTCGACGCCATATAAGGATATGCGTGTTTGTGAGTCCGCGTGATTGAGCGACAAGGAGAGGAAAAGAGAGAGAGAGAGAGGGGGGGGGGGGTAAAAATCAAACTACGACAACTTTCTTTACATGGTCATGGCTGTAGAGCTTGTGAAATAATTTCATTGTATTAATGAAATAAAGTGAGGCGGAAACCACCAGTTACTGCAACTTTAGGAAAAGCTATTCGTTATTGCTGTAACGCAAACATGTTACACTTACTTGTGAATGAGTATTACATTCCTCCTATGAATACTAGTTATCTGATAATTCAAGCAGTTGAAATTCGAGAATCGGCGAAAAGTAATTGCGAGTCGTGCCCTAGTGAATACCTCTAAAATCCTCATAATGAAAAGTAGGTTAACTTAATTAAATTTCCACAAACGAGTCTCCACTCCCTCCAGAGCAATAACGGATAGGCCTATAGCCCCAAGCCGGTAGATCATCTAAAATCTTATGACATCCGCAACCTCATTCTCCGATAAGGTTTAACATATTTAAGGGGAGTGCGACGTGTATGCAAAGTCATTATAAAAGAAAAATGGACATTCGGAAAATAGCATTAAACACGGAAACACTGAAGGTTTCGACATCGGAGTAGATTGCACGAGTGGGCTTCTCAATTTTCACTAAATATTAAGTTTTTTAGATAGTGTCATGATTCTTTTGTTGATGATTGTGTACATTCATATAATTGCTAGTTACCTATTTCAAATGCAATCACGCTACAACCTTGTTTATCACATTGTCACAATTTATTTGACCAGATTGTATTTTCCTGATTTGTATTTTGTTGAAACATGAATGAAATGAGATGAAAATGAAATGAAAATAGAAAAAAAATATGAATGTACATTACAACCGAAAAGAAAACAATGGAAAGTGGACGCTGAATGACGAGCTGTTAGTGGCTTCTAATGTAAAGAACACACAAAAATAGTTGCGCTTAGTGCAATTTTCGTTTGAAAAAAAATGATGAAAAACAAACTGTTTATTCATTATCATTTCTTTAATCATATTTCTTAAAATCAATGCGGAATGTGTGCTATTTCATACATAAGCGCATAAAAATCCAGCGACCCACAACCGCCCCTAGTAAAAGAGACATGTTAGACTATTTTTGGAAGGGAAGTATGGATTCATGACATTTGTTCCGGCGACAATTGTTCCTATATGGAAAAAAAAAACTGCACGTTAAGCCAAACATAAAACCTATAACTTCTGAAACTGAATACACCCTAAACTTTATCATCACATTATTCTGAGCCAAAGACTCCAATAAAATCCTAACTATAACCCTACACTGTTAAAAAACTGTGATTTTACAGAAAGAAAAAAAGAACATTTTGCAGAAAGGAATAACAGAATCATTCTGTAAATTCATAAAACAGGAATTTTTCAGCAATTCAACAGAACAGGTCTGTTTAAAAAGCGAAAAAGGTGTTTTATTTAAGGAAATTTGTAAGATTCCAAATACCAATTTCCTGTAAGATTACGCAATCTGGTAAGATTAGGGGTATTCTCGATTATCTGCTGCAGGAACTTCTTTTATTTTAAGGATAAATTTTCTTACAGTGTATGACCTCTTAGCTCCTAAGACGGGAGCATTTGTGGCAGGAGAAAATGTCGTGTCGCCGGAGTATGACCGCTTTGGAGTGATAACCCACTCACATCCTTTCCTGACGAAAAATATCACATGAGTTTCATATCCATCTCATCGCTTCCGATATTTTCAAAATCAATACAAATAGATCAGGATGAAACTTCCCCTTTCATTAAGATAGGCGCGTAAAGAAGTCGCCTTTTATTCTGTAGTCGGCATAGCATCTCAACTCGCGAGTATCTAGGACAATTGGGGAAGATATATTGACCCAGTTACATTTGTATGAAACAGTCACCTTGATGCAGTCTGACGATTATTTTTATTTGAGAGATTCAAAGCTTTGCGTGCATTTACTGCAATAGTTACACTATAAAATGGTAAACGACTCTCACCCAAACGCAATGGAATGTTAAATCAGAGCTATGACTCTGAGAAGGGTTAATGGACAGTGATTTCGTATAAAGAATAAAAATGTATACAGGTCATGGACATCGAAGTGACAAATTGATCGGATTCTTAAAAACTTATCATCGTTTCGTAAGATGTATAATGTAAAAGGCATAGTCAGTTACAAGAGGCGTTCGACGTATATATGAAAGTGTTCTGATAGTCCTTGAAAGGAATTCGATAAGAAGTGCTGCAATGATTTTTCAGCGTCTTTAATGCTGACCATTTCCAATGATTTGATTTAAAGGATGACCAGTGCTAGAATAGGGATGTAATTTGATAATGGATCGCAGAAATTGTTTATCAGCATTTCATATCGACCGATTGATACTTTTAAGTTCTAGAAATCGTTTCCCATAACCCAGAGGAGGTGGCGGTGCAACGAACCAGGGACTGTTCCTCACTGCGTACATGAAAGTGAGCCAAGGGGCATTGCGGCTCAGTGGTTGAGCACTCCTCCTCATGAACTGGAGGTCGTGGGTTCGATCATTCGGCTATATAGTCATACCATAGACTAAAAAAAGTTTGAACTTATCCATGTTATCAGGTGCTCGACTTTTGAGAACGGAGAAGGGGATGCAGGACCCACTACCCTTGGTAATAAACAGTCATTAAAGTCCGGGGCTCGATTCCGGGTATAGCAATTCATGCCTACCTCTTTCTTTTAAGCGTAATTTGTATCAAAATCATGAAAATTCTATGGGCATTAATGGTATCAACGTTTGCATGTGTGTGAAGAGTGTATTAAAAAAGATACAGATATAGATCTAATAATAATTATAATTATACTTGCTTATATAGCGCTTAATACTTACTTTGTCAGAAGTCTCTAAGCGCTCTACAGTATATATGCAGCATAATTACCCTGGCTTTAGCAGTGCAGCTGTTACGTGCGCTGCGTTTCAAGGAATGAATTCCTGCCAGGTACCCATTTACCTCACCTGGGTGGAGTGCAGCACATTGTGGATCAATTTCTTGCTAAAGGAAATTACGCCATGTTTGGGATCTACATGTATGGTTCTCAGTAATGCCGGTCAGATGGAGCGAAGGACGGTTTCTGCTTCGGGTACACGTGGGGGGGGGGGGGGTGTAGGCCTACATTAAAGAGACAAATCATTTTCATGTATAACGCGTTTAGGTGTAATGGTAGTACACAAGTCTACCTGAGGAGGGCGCAGGGGCAGAGTGCCCCCAGGGGTGGGGGGAGCTTGAATGAATGTGTTTTGGCGGTTTTGGTCCTGAAATGAAGGTGATCTTCGGCCCTTTTCTTTCTATTTTTAGTTGAGATTTTTGCCTCTCGTGACGGGATTATCCATAATAGCCACTGAATAGAACGAAGGATATATGATAAGCGAGCCAATATTGTTTTCGGTTATGCCACAGTTACATCGAAAAAACCCGACCCCAGACGGTTTCGCTGTTGTCACTTTGTATGAGGGTGACAGGTTTTGATGACCTTTACGGGGGGGGGGGGGTGAATGTTTTTGGACGGTTTTGGTCCTGAAATGGTGGTGATTTTCAGCCCATTATCTATTTTAATTGACATTTTTGCCCCTCATGACGGGATTATCCAGGTACGCCACTGGATAGAACGAGTGATACAATAAGCGAACCAATATTGTTTTCGGTTATGCCGCAGTTACATCGAAAAAAAACCCGACCCCAGACCGATCAAACCTTACACGTTTATTACCACTACCATACTGTCGGTCGATTTGAAATCGGTTTCGCTGTTGTTGAGGGTGACAAACCGTTCAAAAAATGTTCCAAACGTAAACAATATGAAAGCATTCAATGCGATCGCAGGCTATACAACAACAATATCATACACGAGGAAATAACCTCGAAGGGGAGACAAAATTGACATCATGCTTCTTGTTTCAGGCGTGAAGGTGAACTCATTTCTGCAGCGAGTGCAGTCCATTATCATTATAATGAACATAGCAGTAAATTAATAGGGACATTGATGCTTGATTGTAAATTAAATTGGCACTGAACTAGCTTGAGCATGATTCGAACGCACTATGCCTTTCGATTCTAAGGACGACCAAGGACGACCATGAACGTATAAAGTGAATGACATTTAAGGGTTAGCGTAATTCGGTCAAGTTACAAATTGGATATGCTGTCTCTAACATTACACTGTCCATTGATTGTCGAGATGACACTTTTGGTCAAAGCATCATGTTTTTCAGATGTAAAGAGAAGAATACAAAATAACAAACACGAATCGGAAATTGAACAATAATTCATATTTTCTACTAAATTTAACGCGTTGACTCTCCCCCTCTAGCATTTTTTTCTCATTTTATCTTTCTCTCGCCTTTTTTTCTCTCTCTCTTTCTCTTACTCTACTTAAGAGGGAAAGTGCGCTATTCAAATCTTAGGTATTGTTGTTATATTTTGTTACGATGTATGTATATTCCCCATGAAAATATGGTGGAGGTGCCGTGACCGAGTGGTCTAAGGCGCCTGGCTATACATGGAAAGTCCGGGGTTCGATCCCCGGCTACGTCACATATGCTCTTTTATCCTGCATTCAAATAAATGGAAATGCTTTACGCATTATAGGTGTGCACTTGTTTGTTAAAAAAAAATGGTGGGTCGATTTTTTCCTCCATGATGCCTGTACAAAAATGCACTAACATCATGATTCATGACAATGCATGTACTTAATTCGCTGGCTCGTGTACGATCTGACTGTATGGGAACAGACAAGGCAATGAACTACTTGAATTCCGGAATATATAAATAAAAATCAGACAATAATCTGCAAATCGGACCGGTTCAAGCATACCCCAAAAATCACATCAAATTCTCGGATGGTTCTTTAGATGGGATTCATCGGGCGGGAAAACCTGCAAATCGAATGCAAACAGACGAACCAGGGCCCCGTCCTAAGGCCTGGTCACACCGCCCGAGCGTTGTTGGAGCGGTCGTGGAGCGGTAGGGAGAGAGGGTCGAATTTCGCTCACAAAGTTGGGGGAAAAATCGAAAACAAAAAGCTAAAACAAAATGAAAACAATCGAAATCGAAAATGGTGAACAGTAGCGAGCGGTGATGATTTTTTTCCTCTCCGCTCCACGACCACGATCGGGCGGTGTGACCAGGCCTTTACAGAGAGTTACGATGTACCCAGTCAATCCCAACTGTATGGAAATCCATCAATGCCGTGGCTTTCTTCGACAAAAATGTTCAGTGTTATTTTGTAAACAAAGAGAAACACACTGAATATTCAAGAAAACAATGAATATAAGAATATTCATTTTCATCTCGAAAACATTTTTAGCAAAAATGCATTTTAGATGTTGACTTTGCTGGCTTTCCATAGTTGCGTTTGATAGGATCAATCGATCCAAGACGGAGCCCAGCCATACACTTCGTTCCCATGTACATATTCGGTCACACCAACGTCTTCGACGCCAAGCCAACCGATGGTTTGTCATTGGTAATAGCAAAATAGATTGCGCCGGTTTTGGAATCGGTTGTGACCGAGCATCAATGGCATTTCAATGTGTTCTCTAGGATTTTTTTTTCCTTTCTCCATGATGAAATCACAGCATTTAATTATCTATATTAACTCGCCTTTTAGAAACTGAATTTCATTATTTAATCATTCACCTCTATATCCATTTTTTTTCGCAATGAAGAATAGACAGAAAAAGGCAGGCAAATATAATTCATGATGTTTTAGTTGAACGAAGCGAAAATCCTGTTATACTCATCCATATTTATACAAAATTTGTATTGAACATTGTAATAGAAATAACTGCTTTCATGATGTATTTCATCGCGTGGGAACTTTGGACTTGTTTTTCGTCACATATGATTTCTGTTCAGTTTGAAGATGTTCACTGTCATAAATTGCTGTATTGACGTCTCGATACCGTCGAGGATGTTATTACAAGTCAAGTACCTGTCCGAGAAATTCAATTTATTACAGAAAGAAGCTCACTGGCGTATAGGTAGGGTTGGGCATTGGACCCCCAAAAATGCAAGAAATACAGAAAAAGAAAAGAAAGAAAAGGGAAGGAAAACGAGATAAATAATCGAATATTACGTCGAAACCTATAACTAGATTTTCATTTTAAGGCTACATGTTGGCTCGCACGCTACTTAGAAAAAATTGCCCCATACCGCTTTCAGTAACTCACTGGTAGTGAGCTTCTGTTTGTAATAACTTGAATTTCTTGGACAGGTACATGACTTGTATAGTATCACCGACGGAGCAATTCATGACAGTGAATATCTTTAGACTGAAGAGAAACGACTGGTGACGAAAACACTCACTCGTAAAACTCAGGCGTAATCGCTAATCTTTGTGCTACGGGATGTTGAGGAGCGTTTCATGAAAGGACGTTTAATCGGTCAAGTTCTATTTTAACGGTGCTTCTGCAGCCCATCCAAATCAAGGAAGGTTGTCGGATCTGACAACTTGTCGGACAAAAGTGTGGATGATACGTTATGCTGAATTTCAGAGAACAGTGACTTTATTTATGGGGGCGTCATCGTCTAGTGGTTATAAGACTCTCGTCTTTCAATCTGAAGGACGCGGGTTCGATTCCAAGCCATTCTGGCGTGTTTTCCTTCAGCTAGAAATTTACCCACATTGTGCTGCACTCAACCCAGGTGAGGTAAATGGGTACCGGCAGGAAGTAATTCCTCAAAAAGCTGTGCACACCGGAATCGGTAGACTAGCTTAGCCGGGGTAATATAGGAGCACCTTGAGCACCTAGCAGGGTGGATACGTGCGCTATACAAATAATATATTATCATTATTTATTTTATTATTGAAAATGCCCGTCAAATGACAATCGGGAGGTCGTTGTAAAAAAACATGATGAACCGGAGAAGCAGTTTCATCTAATTTTTGGAGCTGAAAAACAAATGCAAATCTGTTGTGTATCTAGAGTCCAGGATGAAACTGCTGTTTTGATTCTCTTAATCTCTTGGAATGCTCCCCAGGTAGTGGAGAAGGTGCATACATTGTATGCGGGCATGCATGGATCCGATGACCGGGGTAATAATATGTCTGTAAAGCGCTTAGAGACGTCGTTCCGATGTATTAAGCGCTATATAAATGCGGAATATTATTATTTATTATCATTATTCATCACACATCGACAAAGACCTCTTACAGCTATTGACTGTCATTTGAAGGCCCTTTTCAAAACATTTCCTGTGTTTTTAATTCGTTCTGCGTTCTGATGCGATAACCCTGGAATGTCTGTGATTTATTCCAACAACAAACATCCGGAATAATCAGGGTAATTACTCCGAATCAGTCATTCTAAATGGTTGAAGTTTAGAATGGGCCGCGGAACTGTTTTGAAAGTGGGGGAGGGGCTGACCATGGAAAAAATCAGATGGTCATTTTTACGTTTTTGTACACGGATTTGGAAAAAAAGTGCCGGGACTGAAGTCCCCGCAGCCCCCCCCCCCCCGTTTCCGCGGCCTTGTGTATAATTGAAATGACATCAAATAATTGATTATCACATGCATACTTGAAATGATAATGCAATTGTAAGGTATTTTAGCCATCCGTTGATTAACTATTCTTCACACTTCGGCTAAAGAATACCTTGTCTAATTTGCTTTCAAGAAATCATTTCTTTGAATGTTCGAGGACACATTCATGACATTATTAAACAGCTGAAAGAACTAGGAACTGCTTTTGAAAAATCAATTGTCATAAGAGTTGTTTTTTTTCCTAGAAATCATTATCTATTGGGGTAGGGGTTGCACGTGGGGATATATAGCTTGTTATTTCAGTTTCAGCCGGAAATTTAAGGGGGAGACATCAACGGCTATTATATGATGAGTAAAGGTAGCAAGTAAAATGGGCGTATATCATTGTAAGCATATTTTTAGTCAAATTGAAGGGGATGGGAAATACGACAAGCATGACAAGAGATAAGAAAGACCTTTCCCTTTTGACAATTTCCACTTAGGTATGGGGAAGGGGGGACGGGGGAGGTGGGTGAGGGGTCGGAAGCTTCTCCGAAAAAAGACGACCGGATATTTGATTGCTAAAGTCTGTTTCGTTTCCTCCTTCTACCATTGTTGTTTGATAAAAAAAAATCAAAACAAGTTTTTTTTAGGGATTAAGGGAAGTTTAATTTTATAAATATAAAGGTTAGGCCATCAATACGACCTACTTCAGAGATTATCATCTTAGTAAAAGTGCAACAGACAGCCTGGATGGATTAAATGTTATATATTGATATTGATAACATGGGATATTAGCTGTACAATCCATCGCTCGTCCATCCCAAAAGGTTGCACATTAACAATGTAGGGCTAAGGCTTAATTATAAATGGCAAGATGATTTTGATCAGTATTTTTTTAAACATAGACGATTGAACATAATCTGTTTTCATCATTTTATTAGGTCATGAGGACAAAGAGAATAACAAAATTTTATCCTTAATTATTTTATGATTTAACGGCAGTGTGACATTGAACACGACTATTGTGTTTTAATTGAATTGTTTACTACGTTTATCCCATTTTAACGACCATGCTAAATGCAATTATACGGAGATAGAAAGAGAGGGTGAATATATATATATATATATATATATATATATATGAAGGGAGAGAGAGAATTATATGAAAAGGAAAGAGAGAAGAAAAAAAAAACGCTTAACAATCAAACGACAAAAAGGCTAAGCTTAAAATTCAAGCTTTCGAATGGTTTAAAAGTCAATTTTGTGTTCGATTTGTGAAATTATGTGTATTTCATTGAAAACTATCGATGTAGTTGCAGTCTTTATCCTTTCATACAAAGACCATTTTACGGAACAATAAAGACTGCAGACGACTACATTATTCATATAAATTGTTCATATGCGAAATAAGTTAATTTTGCGTTTACACCGTCTGTCGTCGTAGTGAATAGACAAAGAAAATATCATAAACATGCTTATCAAAAAATAAAAGCAAATTATAAAAATGCGTCATATCGTCTGCCATCGTGGTATTATTTGGTAATCATGACTTCGGAATTCATAACTCAAACTTATTAGTGTTATCTTGATCTAAACGGCAATATTTTTTAAAAAGTATATACCGAACCCGGACTTTGCTTCGAACATTTACCAAGCCGAGCATTTTTACCTTTGAACGGGTGATTTCATTGAGCATGTTGAGCATGACTAGTGCTGTAAATAAATCTTCATGGTGATCTTAGCAAGCATGTCCGACGGGTATTCCTGACCATCATCAAGCTGAATTATCCGGTCATTTGTCCCTTTTCCTCCGTATGAAGTTTTATACGCCATTTTTCAGGTAGTAGAATAGATGTATTTACGTTCCATTACCCATCCCGCAGCGATGGTGACCGCTTCAGCCATGGATTTCGCCATGCCCGAAGCAATTCGCTGCAACCGCGAACTTCGAACATGTTATAATGTAGTTCATGTCGTGTGTGGGCAGCAGAAACTGTGAGTAATCTGCCGTGAACATGTTTTGAGATAAGCATGGTAAATCAAATGCAATTTAACAGGCACTTGATTTTCAGTCAGTTTCTGAAATCGGACACATTTCTAAATGCAGTGACTTTCGCTCGGATACGCCGGCTTTATTTTTGCGATCCAACTTCTGCTCGAATCTAATTACTTGTAATTAATTAGAGTCCTATTTGAATTTGATAGTGTTTTCTCAACATTTTATTCAATGTGTCCAAAGATTGGTAGGCATTAGTTTGCCTTAAATGATGATGATGTAGCGCTAGGTCTTACATTTTCGAAAGTGACTGTAGAGCTCCACTCTGGAGTGGCAGTCTCTAGAGCAAATTTGTACAGATGAAGGAGGACATGGTGCTGAGACAGGTTTAGAGAGAGATGCTGCCCTATTCCACCTAGGTCTTTGGTCTGCCAATTTAGCATTACGATTATTTTCAGACGTCTTGACTCCTGTACTTAGTAGCTCTCCATAAAAAGGCGACTATCATCTACATCTTCATAAGTGTTAATGTCTTTGCCAGAAAGTTCTATGTCAAGTTTGCAGGTGTGTCTCTATAACGGATGTGTGATCTATCGATTGGGGTGAGAACAATCACACAGCTCACCTTACCTTGGCGAATTCAAGAAGGGATCCGCCAAGGTTTCATGCGGCGAACATGCCCCAACCACTTGAAGCGCATCTGACTAAGGAGCGAAAATAAGCTGGGGATGCCAGCACGTACGCTGAATGGCGTCTGTATTTTTCACTTTGTCCTGCCATTCAATGTGCACGATACGTCTGATGCAGCTGACATGAAAGGTGTTCAGGCGCTTTTCTTGGTCGGCGTACGTTTTCCAGGATTTACTTCCGTACAGGAGCTTGACCAGATTTTCCTATCCTGGCGCTTATCTCCTTGTCCAGTGAAAAGGAAGCTAGCTAGATCCAAGGTAAGTGAGGAGGCCACCACAACCAGACGAGTGCGTGCTGCTGATAAAGATATCTGGAGGACAGTCAGTGTCTTGAGTCGATCAGGATTTCTGTCTCAGCTGATGGGTGATCCAAATTAACTCCTTACATGCACAGGACAGGTGGCTGTCTGACAAGGTTTTATCCCATTTCTTGAGAGGCAGGGGCGATGTCGTTTCCGTGCAACATCTCACGAATGAGAACCATCCCGTCCAATGTTTTAGCACGTAGTTGGTCGATGTTGAAGAGGAAGAGTTTCCGTGTGCTCTGGTACGGACATAGAAGCATTCTGTGCATTCGCCAAGTGCATACTGGGAAAGCATGGAGAAGAAGATCCCATAGAGTGTCAGGACCAGGCGCAGCCTTGCTTCACGGCACTGAGGGAAGCTTACGAGAATTCTTCAAAGTTCAATAGTCTCGGGAAGTATTTTTTTAATGGCGTTTAGCGGCCATCTTGAAGTGTGTAGGATTTGATCTGGAGATGATTCTATTTTGCAAAATTATTAAGAAAAATGGAATCAACATACCAAATAACTCGCGAAAAGAGGTATCATTGTTGATTCTGGGACAAAGGGTTGAGAAGTTAATTTTTTTTTTTAAATGGTATCATTTGGCGGCCATCTTGGATTTACCTGAGGTTGACATTACATTGCAAAATAGAAAGCAAAAAGAGATTCTACTACCCAAATCCCTAAAAAAAAAATAGTCAGTAATCATCATTTTGGGGAAAGGGGTTCAAAAGTTAGCAAAATTGCCCAAATGGCAACTTTGGCTAACCAAGCTGAATTTGTTCTAGGACCCGTAGGAACACGAATAAAAAGAAAATCATCGGAAAGAACATTTCTAGGTTGGCGTATTGATCCTATGGGACTGTCAAATTGACTATGTGAGATGAAATATTTGATGCAATAAAATTGTGCCCTTTTAGAAGAGCTTGTTATCAATCTTCACCCATTAATTTTGAGACTAGGCCTACTTGACGTTCCGAGGTTAATAAACATAGATTACTCATAACAATTCATGCAACAAAGAGAATATATGTACAGGGTAACAATAAAGTCCTTAAAATCCATTTCAAACGAATCATTATACGCTTCAAATAATTCCAAAATACATGCAAGTGCCGGAATTCTCAGATAATTATGGTGTAATTGAATGCACTGTTATTCAATGGTACCACAGAAACATCAATGAATGGGACAATTCAGACAAAAATCTCTTAAAGATAAGATATCACTTCTGAAATTGTCATATTCTATGTCATTTATCTTTTATTTATCTGAATATGATTTTAATCACACACACAAACAAAAGAACGATTTTTTCTATTTCTTTACCTATTCATCTAAAAGCTCCAAGGCAGACACTTCCATCCTTCAACGGATTTTTAGTAAAGGACTTGCGGTGAATAAACTCTAAAAATCTAATTATGATACTTAGAAGTGCAAGGACATGATTAGCTGGCAGAAAATCCATGACGTTTGCATATGTATAATTATATTGTTACAATGATAGCTTATGACAGCAAATGACAAGCACATTTCAATTCAGTTCGTAGCATTAACATTTAGTCAATCGATGGGAGGGGGAGACATACGATCGTGACTAATCCGCAACATGCAACAAGTCAGAAAGATGGAAATTGCCCGCCTCCCTCTTCGGAACGTCCAAAAAAAAAATTGTGCAGGAGACACAGAAATTGACTTGGGCTGAAACCCCCTCGTCCTCTGTGGCTTTCAGGAAACTTGTACAGAATTGTGGAAAAAAAGAACCCCGTCTTTTGTGATTGGCAGCATGCAATAGACCCAGTGGTCAATAAAGTATGTAGCTGCGGAATAGAGGCATAAAGTGGTGTAACATTTCAAAGATCAGAAATATATTGAGTAATCATCAGACAAACAATAGTCGATAAAACAGATTAAACAAATATTTCCAAAAACAACGAGACAATGGTTTGTTTTATGAACATGATGAATACAATAGGAGATACATGTATACATGGGAAATGTTCGTATACTGGTACTACTTGTACGTGTATCCTACTTGTGATAAACATGCAGAGCAATTATGTCTAAAGTAAGAATTGATCAATCTCGTTTCGCAAGGATGCGTTAAACGTTCGGCTAACTGAATTGACATTGTCAGTTTTACCACTGAATGAAAATCGTCGACATAATAGTTTGATGAAAACTGTCTGTCTTCTGCTGAAATGCTAAACCTATCGAGGCGGCGGAAAAGATTATTAACAGTTAATATAACAGTTAATAAACCAAATTCCTTCAGTAGTCATGGATATCTGCTGATGGTTCTTACAAGGGCGGCACCAGTATGCAAAGTGAGGACCAGAGTTTGAGGGGGAGGGGGGGCGGGAGGTGGCAAGATGACTTGATATGACGTCATATTTTTCACTTGAATCATATGGATATCATAGAGTTCAATACCCGCTAAAGACATTTCCTTTTCTTTTATAGTATACTTTCTCCATATTCCCTCCTCGTTTTCACTACTTTAGAATAATATGAGGGGGGGGGGAGGTTGCCCCCTGGCCCCATGTGACGCAACGCTGTCACATGGATTATTGCACTTATCAAAAAGCTACACCGAGCAAGCTCTGATGCACGTCTCCATTTATGATAAACATTCAATGGTTTTCACTTCGGCTATGAGAGAGTAATGCGTTAGTACCTGTTGCAAGTCACGTGATCATGAGGTTGACTGTACAGCATCTATCCACGAATGAAATGTTCGTGGATAAGCACACCGTATGGTAAATGATGTCATCAGGCAATGTGCTGAATCTAATCCAATGAGCCAATGAGCACCAACCCACACCTCCCCCCCCCCATTCAACAGTGGAGGGGACAAGGACACTGCCGAACGAGGAAATTTTCTTCTGAGGATGGGGATAAAGTGATGTGAATATCAATGTACATACCTGTACAGCCGATGACACTAATACCTTGGTGACATTTGCTCTACGGCGGCCGTACAGCGATTCGAAAACAGCCGTTTAATTAATTTCGATTCAAACCACCTATTATGTAAATGTATACAAAAAAAGTTAAAACGGCTGTTTTCGACTCGCCGTGCGGCCACCGTAGAGCAAATGTGACCAAGGTATAAGCAACCAAGATGACTGGGTGTTTTTTCTTTTGTATTTTCATACTGTCAATGTCTATAATTGACTGTTGAACAATTTTGGATGCCATTTGCGATTAGAAAGTTTGTTCGTATAATTTCCAAGAAGGGGATGGGGCAGCTCATACTCAAAGCACCCAATCACTGCGTAAGGTCATGACGATCATATATTTGACCCCCTAAAAAGTGAGAGTAATAACACAACTTAGGGGGGAAGGGAAAAGTGTAGAAGAGAGACAAAAAGGAAAATGATTGGGATGAAAGAGAAGAGTACGAAACGTGAAAAAAAGGAAACAGATGCCAGGAACTCCATCCCCTCTGTAACTAGACGACCTGTTATTTGGGATAAGTTCAATCTTAGCTCTTACACGCACCAAGACTGACCAGGTCCCAAATAACAGGTCGTCTAGTTACAGAGGGGATGTTTTTCGGGATAAGTTCAATCTTAGCTCTTACACGTACCAAGACTGACCAGGGGTCCGTTGCAATCAATCGCAACTCTAACAATCACGCGCAACTTGTTTTTCAACCAATAAACAGCGCGCATTTGGGACTTGCGATTGATTTTTTGACTTGCGTTTAAACGCAACTCTTTCTGCAACGGACCCCTGGTCCCTGCAACACATATGTTAGCGATTAATAATCGCTAAATGAAATGGCTTTTTATGATTACCGTTGCTCAGTAGACTGACCATAGGAACCAATCAAAATCCTTCCTTCAAATTAGCGATTAATCGCTAACCTACAGGTATGTGTTACGGAGCCCTCAGTCTGGTTGCCAGAGATATAGTTCAAGGAGTCAGAGTATCCAATTACACCGGGAAAACCGTCTCCAGACGGACCATAGCCAATTTGTCATCTCCAATATTTGTGATTGCAGCACTATATTTGGGGTTGAATTATGCAAACTTGGCTTTTCCTTGAGATATCTTTGCAGAAGTAATAGTCATAAAATCGTGACATTAACTTATGATTCTATTTCTGCCTCTTTGTTCATGTTATTTGCAGCTCAGCTTCTTCTGCTGCTACTATTCTTCCGTTTTGTATACCGTGTCAACGGTTTTCATTCCTCACATCTCTCTTTCCTTTCTCTTGTATTCAGGTAATTGCCGTACTGCTTCCAAGATGGCGTCAACCCAGGTTGCAACGGATCTTCTGTCTACGGACTCAATGTGGACAACAGAAGGACCAAACGCAACAGAACCGGAGCCGCCTGTATCGAACCGGTTGACCGGAAGTGACCTTGTGTCCGTGATTATCTACTGGACCACAGGGTGCATCGGGGTCATTGGTAACGCTTTAGTCATGATCGTCTTTAGACATCTCAGGTCCAAAAGAAGTCAGGCAAACCTCTTCATCCTGAACCAGTCCCTCGCAGATTTCGTCACCTCGTTGTTCATCATCACGTTTGGAACAACTAGGATTGTTCGCCATAAGCTGTCGCACGACGGAGCGTCTGGGTTCTTCCTCTGTCGATTCTGGTGGTCGCGATTCTTTGTCTTCTCTGGTTTTGCAGTGTCCACCTTCAATCTTACCGCAATGTCCATCGAGCGGTACATAGCAGTGGTACACCCGCTCAAGTACCAAGTGTTCTTCAAGCGACGCAATACCATTATCGTAATCCTGATTGTGTGGATCGTCGGACCAATAATGCAATGGGTGTTCCCCATCTGGCAGTATGCTAGTGTGGACGGAAGCTGCATATTTCAGTCCTCGTGGGGCAAAGTCCACGGAATCGTCGTCGGTGTGGTCCTTTTCTGTTGGGAATACTTCTTTCCGTGCCTTTTCATGTCATTCGCGTATGTCACAATTCTACGCACCTTACGCATCAAAGAGCGCCAGGTTCATGCCCAGGTCGGTGCTCCTGATCAAGGTGGCGGACCGAAGCAGGATACCAACGGCAACCCCAAAGGCCCCAACAACAAGAACAACGCAACATCCAAGCAAGCTCAAGCCCGACGCAAGAATGTCACCGTGACGCTCTTCATCCTCTTTATCGTTTACTTTGTCTGTTGGAGCCCAAATCAGTTTACGTTCCTGCAATTCAACCTAGGTGGTCCACTCAATTTCGACGGCATCTGGTATCACTTTACTGTCGTGGCCGCCTTCTGCAACACGTGTATCAATCCATTCATTTACGCGTTGAAACACAGGCAGTTCCAGGAAGGGCTGAAGTCGCTGTTCTGCCGCGGAAAGGGCGATCAGAAAGGCAACGGAAGTAGCCAACCTGGTGCCAGTCAAGGTGGCACCGTAGTCGATTGACAAAGAGAGTTGGTGACGGTACGCAACTCGTCACATAACGCTCCGAACGAGGATTTTAGCAGTATCGAAGCCATTGATACAAACGTACGCACCAATAGTCCTCCGAGCCTTCCTTCCAGCAATGATATCCACAAACCACCTAGGAACACTTCAATAGTGAACAACTCAATGATGATTTCTACAGGCCACGTAACACAAGGATCAATCCTGTCAGATGGAAGCGATATTGATGAAACTATTCCAGCTGCTGCCAACGATGACTTTATCAAATCAAATGGAAACACTCACAGTGAATATAAAAATGGTGGCTTGACTGCTGTAAATGGACAAACGGATACTCAACCAATGAACATACTTCTTGCAGATGCGGATGAAGCCAATAGAAAAAGCCACAGGATGGTCAAATGGCTTGATCAGGAAAATAAAGATTCAAGTGCGAGTTCATTTTAGAAATGCTACTCAATCGAACTTAAAATAAGTTCATATCTTATACAGACCGCAGTTTTTCCACGCATCATTCTAAGAAGGTAATGGAGACTTTCTTGGTCTAGTGGATACGTCACCATAGCCCCTTTTCTTACCCACCCTCTCCAAAAAAAATACTCAGGATGGTTTTACAGGTGTTTCGTAAGGGATAAGTGACCAAATACCCTCTTCTCTCGCCATTTCTCCCTCTCCATACCACGTATGTCCAAAAAAATATTTATACAATCAAAAGTTGACGCTAAAGCTATGGTTCATCATGTAAGTACGGCCATCTTTTTTTTTCTTTCCCTTAACAGTTCGGAAGTTCAATGTATCTGGCTTAATGTAAGTTCATATCTTATGCAGATCGTAGTTTTTGAGATTTGGGAGCAATACATTTTTTTCCCTTCTTATCCTGATCTCTAAGGGGTGCTGCCTATGGTATATCATATACGCATCACCCTCAACAAATATGTGTGGGTCCTTCAGTGCCACAGCAGCCCCGCTTCTTAGGGGCATGTGTACGAAAGGCTTCGTCCCAAATCGCAAAGTTCCTATACTGATGTCTACGCTCGACAGAATAACATTCCATTACTCTTCGTGGTTTATTGTAGTGGTAACAAATTTTGTAAAGCTCAAATTGGTAAACTTACATTTTCCATGTGTACTTTGCATATATGATATTGTTCATTTAAATATGTAAATATCAATAAGAATTCTAAAAGTGGCGATAAGTGTTCTCTATATCAATAGCTGTACAGTATCTGTAAAGTATGTTTGGTCACTTTCTTATCACACAAAAACCACACGTTCACTTTATACGTGTTCTCCTTTTTCACATACAAGTTAAGTGTTGTTCACATTTGAATATTGTGTTATTACTAATTTTTGATGAATGATTTACAATGTGTTTTTTTAAGAATATGCAGAGGAGCAAATACGTCTTCTATACTTTATGTCCATTATCAAGGCACATTCAAGGTATTCCTTGCTTGCCGTTAAAAATTTTTAATTGGTGGCTATTTTATCGATTTGAGATAAAAAACGTTGTAAATATTTATTTGCTGCCATTATAGTAGAGGTGACCTCTTGGTAATGGTGGTCTAAGGGAAATATGTAGACTAAAATTATATTTCCCTGCCCTGTCGGCCAAATCTTGTCAGTAGCCTAAATTGTACATATCTGGAAAGGTTTGTACATGTACATGATGTATAGGATTATATTTTGGCACAATTTATGATATGACCAAACATCAACAGATCATGTGCTTAGGTTGAAGCCGAACTTAAAAGAAAAAATATGATACAACTTTTCATTTTTAAACAAGTATTAGAACCTAATTACAGCAATCGTTTGAGCTTAAATACTCGAAGCTAAATGCAGAGAAACACGCCTAAATTACTGCTGACTCTGCCATTTTTTTTTAAACTGAGAGGAATAATTCTAGCTTGGTATAATTATGATAGAATTTGATTTTCATCAAACGCTGTTGACCTAAGGTTGCGGAATACTATTTATTTATTTATTTGAGTATTTATTTATTAATTTATTAATTATATATATATATATATATATATATGTATATACATACACTCTAAAAGCACGGAGTAGAATTTTACCAAATATTGGGTATTAAGGGAACATGTATGTTTGCTGAGTATGTTTTTTTACCCCACATTGGGCTATTTCAACGCAACATTGCGTAAATTTTTTTTACTCAACCAACATGCATGTTCCCATTTTGCCCAGTATTGGGTAACCTTTTTTAGAGTGTATATATATATAAACCCCTCAAAAAAAGTTTTGCAACTCAGTTTTGGGGATGATATCTTTTTGGTTAATGAAGTATAAAAGATGAAACTGGTATCATTGGAAAGCTGAATTATTCTTCTTTACAATGACATGCCATTTGCTGTGTTTATGTAATCATGGAATATGCAATCACCCTGAACATCGAGAAAAGTCAGAAGTGAAATGTTGCAAAATGCATTGATTTCCAACAAGAGTCTCCATTTCTATAGAATTTCCACCATGCAGGTGACAGTGAATGCACTCGGTCCATCCTCGAAACAATTGGAAATTCGCTATTGCAAACGACGCATTTTGCAACATTTCATGTCTAACATGACACATGCTTTCTAAAGATATCACTTTTACACATGATGATGGCACATTAATATGATGGCACATTAAGAAATTTATTAGCACTCAAACTTGCAGTTTGAGTTGCAGAACTCAAACATGACATGGCAACGAATTTTGCAACATTTCATTTTTTACATTGCTGCATATTTATCATGTCTGTGTATTTCATGATAACACTAGCATTACAAATGACACATGATCGTAAAGAAGAATAATCATACTTTCCAATGATACCACTTTTACATATGATGATGGCACACTAAGAAATTTATTAGCACTCAAACTTGAGTTGCGGAACTTTTTTTGAGGGTTTTTTTATATATATATATATATATATATATATATATATATATATATATATATATATATATATATAAAGGGTGGCACATATCACCAATTTGGTGGTCTTCCATGTGGCCCTGTTAATGAAAAAGAACAACGCATAATATTACTACTAATGATAGGCAATTAACGAACAAGATATAATACAGTAACAAACAATATGTACAGGCGCAAAATGTATGCAAACATGTTGTTAGAAAAAAAATATTGATATCCTTGGGATTTATGATCATTTGATAAGCAATCAACTTCGACAATTTGAATCAATTTTTTTGTTTAGATTTTGAATGTAAAACATGGAATAACATAACAAATTTGAAAGAAGAAAGAAATAACCAAATATCAAAAGTGAGAAAATTATTACCAGTAAACACTGATATTCATTGTGAACAGCTTGGTCTCACACCGTGATTTCAAAGTAAGGATACGCAATTACTTTAAACCTATATAGGAATGACGTGCATTATGTTTTATTTGCCGCCATGTATGAGTCCTGTGAAGTAGGCAGTTTTCATGTTTGTTCGTATAATTGAAATCAAATAGAAAAATCAATTGGAATATTGGTTTTAATTTCACTTCCCCAAGAATATAGAAATTCAACTCCTCTTTTCCTTTGTTCAACCCTGTTAAAACAATGCCACTGATTTCGGACATGGTCATTTCTGCAAGAGCTGTATATCAATTGCCAAAGAGAAAACTTGGTGATAGTTACTACGACGAATTCCATATCTTCGATCTGTATTTCACAACATCTTCAGGAATTCAAATACGACCGGATCGCACTGAACGCATTTGTAATCATGTGAGTTACATCAATTAGATAACAAAAAAAGGAATAGATAATAAGAAAGATAATAACTTGAAAATTAGTTTAAGCGTCAGACAAAGAAGTTTTAGTGTTCTGTACGTCATTTCCCATGGTAACAATCGATAATGAAAATTATTAGATGTAGTTGAAGTAATCATAAATAAAATCATGATTAGTATACACCAGAATGTTTGGAAGGATACCATTACTTTTACACATTGGAAGTAAAAGATGCACCCGGTTTAATTCTCTTTCAATCTTGGAAAAATGTATAAGAGTTTTGAGCACGTACAATCATTTCTTATATAATGATATCGTGTTATATTGTCTTGACAAAAAAAAAACTAAATATGAAAAGATACTATTTGGCTTAAGATGGTCATAGCGATTCAATATTATCTTTTTCACCACTCTCGAAAATCCGTGTCAGAGTGATCCGGTAACCGGGAGAGATGCTGCCACAGGCCCTTGCGGGTCAAAAAATACCCGACCCCGAGTAATGAGGTCCGATGAGAACGTTTCTTGATCAGATCTGATCCTTTCTGTGTCATATCGGATATTATTTTCCGGTCCTTTTTTATCCTCAACGGACCAGGAACTGTCCCGGTTTTCGGCGTCAATTTGACCGGCGATTTTTAGAGTGTAGACATTATTTTAAGACTGTGTTCGGCTTTTTGTCATGATATTGGGAGATATTCTTCATGTCAAACTATTGCTTCATTTGCTTGATGTGATTGTATTGCAAACACACCTCTGTAAGTGTATAGAAGATAAAAAGCATGACGAGATACTCAATTGATAAAAATATCAAATAAAGAATTAACAAGGGAGAAAAACGGGAAAAGCCGACTTATACCTTCGTCAATGTTGACCCATAAATTAGACCCTAGCGTGTAAAGTGTGTGAATTCCTTGTGAACAGTGGCGTACCGTGGGTCACGGCATTGGGGGGCACCAGCAAAAATTTTGAGTCACTTAGGGAGCGCGCTAAGTTGTCAGGTATACTGACCTAATAGAGATATTTTATGGACATGCAGTGCCATTAAACGGATATGTATCTCACTGATTGAATAATGCGAGCGCAAAGCGCGAGCTGAAAATTTTTGATATTCAGAGGCAGAACTAAAAAGGGACATAATAAGCAATGTTGTTTTTATCATGATACGTAACTGTCTCGCTAAACAAACAATGCGAGCGCGAAGCGCGAGCTAAAAATTTTGTATATATTGACCCTAAACAGGGAAATTTTAAGGACTATATTTCAGAATCCATTAGGAGTATAAATATCTCATCATAGTCATCTAATGCTATTTGATGCTCGTGCCATCCTTTGCTGATTTTGTCAGAATTACATCTAAACACGTATAGTCATGAAGCACCTTTGGTAGTCATTGTAATCATGATTATCAAACGCATCTTACTAATCAAATACTGCAAGCGCGAAGCGCTAGCTGAAAATTTAGGAAATTCAGACATGAAGAGAGGTATTCTAAGGCATGTTTGTAGGAATTCCCTAAGACCGTGCATATTTCACTAACCAAATGATGCGAGCGCGAAGCGCGAGCTAAATTTTTTGTATATATTGTCCCCAAACATGGATATTTTAAGGACTATGTTTTTTAGGAATTCATTAAGGGTATACATAATTATATCACCATAGTCATCTAATGATTTTGTTAGAATTACATCTAAACACATGAAGTACTTTTTGAAGTAATTGTAATCATGATTATCATATGCATCTCACTAATCAAATACTGCGAGCGCGAAGCGCGAGCTGAAAATTATGTAGGAAATTCAGACCTGAAGAGGGGCATTATAAGGCTTGTTTGTAGAAATTCACTAAGACCCTACGTATTTCACTAACCAAGTGATGCGAGCGCGAAGCGCGAGCTGAACATTTTTGATATTCAGATCCGAAAAATTGACGTTTTAAGGACTGATTTAAGTTAATGAAGAGCAGAAATCTCACCAATCTACTTATGCGAACGTTAGCACGGACAGGAAATGTTTTATATCAAGACCTTAAAATAGGGCAATCACTTTAAGTAGTCATGAAAACGAAGAATATGTCACTACATAAAACAATAATAACTCGAATTGCGAGGAAATATATTTGTTGTATATTGATTTGAAAACGGAGGTTTTAGTACAACGGGATTATATATATAGTTAAACAGTCTATGCGAACACCAGGAACAACATGAACAATGAAGACACAATGAAGCAAATAATGTTTTATAAAGCTATGAAAAAATGCTTCTTATTTAACATAACATATAACATAACATAATATAACATTATAATGAACAATAATTTCTTCTTTCCCCACTACGTTTCTCTTCCCTTTTCCCTCTTTTTCTCCTTTTCCCCGTTTTTTTTTTTTTTTTGGCCAGCTGATTGGGGGGGCACGTGCCCCCCCATGCCCCCCCGTAGTTACGCCACTGCTTGTGAATGTATCTTGTATAAACTTACATGTGGTGTTAGGAATGTATGAATAAAATTGGACGTTATATGAACAAACAAAACTGTATTTAGTTATTTTTTACTCCCTTTCTGTCGTCTATAGACATACAAGCTGTACTCTTTCTTGTTTTTTAGAAAAGGAAAATAAGTACCTTTGATTAACTGATTACAAAGTTGTCAGCTATGCTATTTTGGGAGTTTCATTAGGTTGATTATTTTTTGTTTGCGCCGTTTTACATGATGATATCTGTTCTTAAGTTTAATTTGTATTATTTTATTTTTATTATACTTTATCCGTGTTTATTTCATGTCAGTTCGATTCCTTTTCATTTTTTTCGGTAAGTCACTGTGGAGAACATGGCAAATGTATGCGGTATATTCGAGATTTGCTTTTCAACGCGATCAATATTATTATACACGTGTTAGCAGTGTATGTTAATGTTAATGTCGCGCCAATGCAAGAGCTCACGTTCTTTATCATTTTGATGCCCTAGTTACACCAATGAAACGGTCGAAGGTTTACCATTGAAAGTTTACACTTTTGATTGGTGTGACTGCAACTAATGTCAGTTTCTTCTTCCGTTAAAACAGGTGAAGTTCAAAAAAATGAAATATACGTGAAGGTTTGAGAAAAATGCATCAAGGTTTAAGAAAGGTATTAGGATTTTATGATTTTCATTTGTGACGTCATATATGTTATATAACATAAAATGAATAAATTTCATTTTTGTAATGGTTTATTATGACTAAAATGCCTTTCTTTCAAGAGCAGGTGTGAAATAATGTGTATGTTGATATATTTAAGGTACAGTAAAAGTCATTTGATTGATTTTTACTCCACGATATAATGGGAAAGCTGCTCGCATATGACGTCACAAATCAAAAACTTATAATTTTAATAACTTTTCTATTCTTTAATGGATGTTCCTCAACCCTCACCAATATTTTTATTATTTTCCCTGCAATTTTTATAATTACCTTTTCTTCAGGGTAAACTTCCCCTTTAATGCTTGCAGCCTCGCAAACACTAAATTGTGCGGGATATCTTCACTTATAAAAAAAACATGAAGCTATCGTACAACGAAATTGGCTTCAAATCGACCGATACATCAAAATTGACAATAAAGCTTTGTTCGTTCTGGAGTCGATTCCGTCAGTGTGTCTGGGGCATATAAGTAAAGAATGGGACATTCATCCAAATATGCTCTCCTAAATCATTCACTGTTTATCGAGCAAATGATGTAGTTATAAAACACACATTGTTGGGTACGACTCGGTCACGATCAGGACTGAAATATAATGCAACATGTGTGCCGTCAGTTTTTTAAAAGCACCCATAACTCCAACTCGTTCAGGTCTCAATTTGTAGATTGTTCCTCCTCTGTCCTGTTAATCATGCAAGGAATTGGTTGTGGTCGGACGGAAATATTTTGTTTTTCTCCCAATGCTCAAACTGCGAGCATATTACGTCCATAAACAGTCTTCATTGCGTTCATCGCATGTCCAAACTCGATGCTCATTATACCTTTAAAGCACGTCCTATAGTCAGCTGTTTATCCCATTTCAATTCACAACTGGGACGGAATTCATGACATTTGTTTTTAAATCATAAAACAAATAAAAAAAGCTATCTCTTGCTATGCCGGAAAATGAGAAATGAAACTTTAACTTTAGAACTATTGATACCGCTGTAAGTAACTCTCTGATCCGGACCATTCTCGGGCTAAGTCGTAAATATTTAGGTTTATTAATACCGCGGGCTAAAATAGTCCTCGCCAGCCCCGGGCTATTTTGATGTTGCTTTTATCAGCACCAGACCAGCAGAAGGCCCGCGTGCCCGAGTTTTTTTTTGATGGGTGGTTGATCGTAAAGTTAGCACGGCTCTGCTATATCTACTGAACGCAATTTTAATTCTGTGGTGCAGGCTATTTTTAGCGTGGGCCTGGTGCGGACCCCCCCCCCCCCAAAAAAAAAAAAATCAAAATAAAGTAAAATTAAATAAAAATAGAATAAAAAATATCTAATTACTGAAAACAATATCTATAATCATGATAAAAATTATTAGGATGTTTATTAAAATTGGAAATCACGACCAAAAAAAAAGAAACGAAAAAGAAAGGAAAGATAAAAGGATAAAATATGACATTATTTTCTGAATATTATGTAAAAGTATATCACAAATCGGATTTTGTAATTAAGGTGTCGAAGCTTTTTGCTTGCTCGCTTCGCTCGCTTGCAACTTTTTATAAATTTCAAACATATCTACCCCCTCAAAACGTTTGGCTCATTACGCCACTGGAAAAGATCATGGCGGGATGAATGATCATGTAGCATATTACATGAGCACTGATCAGAAAAAATATCCACATCTCATCATATTTTTTTATTCTAAGTGTATGACAATGCTATCTCTCTTTCTTAAAGGACAAGTCCACCCCAACTAAAGAATTGATTCGAATAAAAAGAGAAAAATCAAACAAGCATAACACTAAAAATTTCATCAAAATCGGATGTAAGATAAGAAAGTTATGACTGTAAAGTTTTGCTTTAATTTCACAAAACAGTTACATGCACATTCTGGTGGTTATGCAAATGAAGAGACTGATGACGTCGCCCACTCACTATTTCTTTTGTATTTTATTATATAAAATAGGGAATATCCTATTTTTCTCCTCATTGTCAAGTGAAACAACGATTAATTCCTCCCTGAGCATGTGGAATTAGCATTGTTTAATACTACATGATTCAGTCAAGTTGGTCCTTATTGTCAAATCTATAGAGAAAATGAAATATTGTATAATTCAAACAATAAAAAAAAAATGAAATAGTGAGTGAGTGACATCATCGAATGTCCCATTTGAGTTGTGCATTTCACTGTTTTGTGAAAAGTAAAAAAAAATTTAAAATGTCATAAATTTCGTATTTTACATCCGATTTTGATGAAATTTTCAGCATTTTGCTAGTTTGATTTTTGTCTATTTATTCAAATCAACATTTTTGTTGGGTGGACTTGACCTTTAAGTTTCTTTCACTTCTTCTATTTCTTTCCTCTTTTTTCTCCCTTAAAAACCTATAGACTTTTCTTTATTTAATTGAATTGAATTGATTTTATTTAGACAAGTAATAACAAAAAAAAAGCATGTCTCGGGGAGACTCATAATTGAAATATGTTATGGCGTGAATATTCTTACTATGAATGAACACCCCATATCAAACAACTGTTACAGCAAATTTCCTTCTCCTTCTCTCCGATGACTCACTCAAGGTCTTGCTTCACACTATCCCTCTCCTTGGTGCTTATGGCCGCTAAACTTCATCTTCACCGTACCACTCTCTGCAAAGATCACCTATAAATTCCAATACATTCCCTTCACTAGGCACGCCGAGCACCAGAACGACGTTATCTCCTTGTCCCGACTGAAATCAGCACCCTTTCTGCTCTCACGCTAACATCACAATCAATACAATTTAATAGGCTTGCGATCCTCGACCGTGGCCGATCAATATATGCAATTAATATTTTCAACCAATAAAGAAAGAAATATGAAAGATCGCCTCCGACACTGTATGCATAGAACGAGCTTCTGACCGGCCGCGCTGGTCATGCTTTTAAAAGTCTTTAATGGAGATAGTTACAAGGTCCTCTTTTAATTCGATTAGTTTCATGAATTACTTTTGTGATCTGTCGATACGTGTTTCATCGGGCGTGATTCGGTAAGTGCAATTCAAGGCTTCGGGGCTTCGGTCGCTGGTCATCAAATTTTCTGTTATTTGAGGTAAAAACTCTTACGACATAAATTGGTTTATTCAGAGATTTATCAGTTATTTTCAGGTTTAATGATCATGGCACCCTGGTAGACGTCCACTCTTGGAATGCTATATACTCTGACTGGTGTACACTTAGAAAATAATGCTCCATAAATAGGGACATTTTAACGAAAAGGAGAAATCTTCAAATTGCGCAAAATTGCACCATTTTGGAAAGGTGCAAAATTGTGCCTAAAAGGAGCGCTTTGGGTTAAATTTGTATGCTAAAGGGAGTTTGTTGCACCCTTTTCTCTCTTCATGTGTAGGATGTCAAAGGTAAATACAGGGAAGGAGGTCGGGAAGATGGGGTAGGGGGGGGGGTTACTCGGTTTGTCTTCAGCCAATTGGTCTATTAAACTTTAAACAATCGATTCGTCCACTTTTAGCAGATTTCGGATATAGGCCTAGTTTTTTATGAATATCCAAATATCCAGTTCGTCTGATTGGACTAAATGGCCGATCCCATTATTATATGCATATAACCTACAACTACGTGGTCGCCACTAAAAAAAACCCTGCATGATCTCATTTAGATTGGCATACAAGTAGGCAGCGGATTTCACTCGAATAAAAAAACGAATAGCGTTCACACCGTAGAATGCCCATCCATAATGTATAGGCCCTTGGTTTTACGGGACTTACCCCTGACGACCTTAGAGCCAATGTACGATGTGAGTGCACTGCAAAAACACCGGTGTTAATTTAACACCAGCCCGGAATCTATCCACACCAGAGAAGTATTGAAAGAAAACCAGTTTGGACCCAAACCGATGCTGTTTTGATACTAATTGGTGTTGTATAAACACCTATCTTGTGTTAGACCAAAACCAATCTGGTGTTGTTTTATAACACTTTTATGGTGTGGACATATATGAATACCGGGTTGGTGTTAACTCAACACATGAGTTTTCGAATGTTTGCACCGCCACAAAGAACGAATTCTAGAAGAAGTAAATGCATTGAAAATGCCCGTCAAAAACATTTGAAATAAATAAATAAACGGATAATCAAACACATAAATAAATAAATAAATAAATAAATAAATAAATAAAACTACAATGAACAACTTGAAGGACTTTGTCGAAAGGTGATGAGCCGGAACGGCAGATCGTCCTGGAAATAAATTTGTTCTCCAAAGTTTCGAGGCCCCCCCCCCCCTTCATCAGAGAAAATGTAAAGCGATTTCGACTAAAAACAAACAACAATAAAATCAAAGCAAGAGCAATCTTAGCGTAAATTATAATCTTAGTTCCATTATGCTTTAGTGTTGCTGGGGTTAGAATTAAGGAATATTATGCTGGGATTATCGATTTTGGAATCGCGAGTCAAGATAATTTTCAAATTTCGTGTTTTTTGTGGGAGTGCATGTGAACGCCACTGGTGACATACATATTTGGAGTTTGCCAACACTAAGATAAGCTAAATACCATGGTCACATTTGTTCTACGGAGGCCGTACGGCGAGTCGAAAATAGCCGTTTTATCAATTTTGATTCAAACCACCTGTATGTAGTTGGACAAAAAATGTTATAAACGGCTGTTTTCGACTCGCCGTACGGCCGCCGTAGAACAAATGTGACCATGGCATTAAGCTAAGAAAAACCAAGTGATAGCCATGAGTAACAGTCGTTTGATTCAAAAGCTTATTCAATATCTCTTTGTATAGGCATACCATCCTATTAGTATAATCACGTTTTCACAATGTAAAGCATTGGGTTATCACTTTTCCTATCAAAAAAGGGAATGCATGAGAGCGCGCTATTAAATCAACTTAGGTTGATTATTCGGCAAAGAAAATGTCCAAATTGATTGAATTGAATGAAAAGGTATTGTACTGAATCTATAGCCAATAATTCCAGTATAGATCATATTCATTGTATGTGGAAAAATGTTAAGATTAAATCCTGCAGTCACATTTCCCCTACTGCGGCCGTACGGCAAGTCGAAAACAGTCGTTTTATTTCATTTTTACTCAAACCACCTACATAATTATATGAAGCTGTTTCAAACAAGATGTTAAAGCCTGTGTATAGCTTTGGTAAAGGATCAATAATGTGATTGATAATCGAATATCATCTAATATGACAGTCTTACTGAAGCGTAGAGACCGTTAGATATTTTTCCAACTGCACTTCTCTGAGAAAATTTCAAATATTCAAATCTTGGATATATAGCGCCCTCTCTCGGCGATGCTTGTTTTAAATTTAAAAAATGGGCATTCAAGCACTTATCTTATAAATTTAGTGATTAGATATCCAAAAGTTACAGACAAAGAACATATCTTGAAAGTTTCAGCCCATTCCAAGATTTGGAATATGATTTAATTGAAAGACAAAAACACACAGATATTTCAATTTGATCGGGTGACCCGATCAAGTTAAATTTCCATGTAAAATCGCAAAATTTATCCTATAAAACACATTTTCATTTCATATCCTCCACATCATAACTGTTATAGGGCATATCCATTCATATTAGCTAGCAATGAATTGGAATAGTGATAGGTGCATTTTGGTGGATTTACCAAAACTATACACAAGCTTTAAAACGGCTGTTTTCAACTCGCCGTACGACCGCCGTAGGTGAAATGTGACTGCAGAATAGTAACTCAGTTGTTTGCTATCCAGTATACCATGTCAGATATATTTCCATCATAATGCAGATTGGATTTCAATAATAACGTCTGTTTCGTCACCATCACCATCGTCATCATCATCACTATGTTTGTCGTCATCATCATCACCGTCATCATCATCAATGTTCTCATCATCATCATCATTAACAATTATATTACCCACATCATAATAAGTATCATCGTCGTCGTCACCATTATCATCTACATTAAGAACAAGATCATCGCCGCCACCATCATCATCGTTGTCATCAACATCATCATCATCATCACCATCATCATCATCGTCACCCTCATCATGGAGTGTGTACGTGTGACTGCGTGCTCGGGTGTGTGTGTGTGTTTGTGTGTGTGTGTGTGAGGGAGAGATCACGGGGGTTCGAAGAACGTGAAAATGATAAACGCTACAGTGGTGCGCAGGTTATGTCACTCATCAGGCGTTCCGTATATTAACCTACTTCTTGTGGTCTCCGCTGTCACATATTGAAATAAAACCATGCGTATTACATTTTTTGGGTACAATTACAAATCCATGTCTATACACGGAATATTGTTCGATGTCTGATGGAATTAAATACCACTTAGTTGGAGTTTATTTCGCAATACATTGGAGTCAAAAGGCGATGTCTTCTCCACCGCTACGAGTTTCGTACTGCTTAAAAAGCGAGGAAGGTCCGTAAATCTGATTACTGTAAGATCTCCGCCCTGATTTTCTTATTAAACTTTAAGAATTTAAATTGCCATGTCGATCAGAAAATTATAATCGAAAAAAAAGATATAAACGGAAGGAATCTAGATTAGGAAATAGGACTGCTGCAGCTGCATGATGCCTTTAAATGGCCATTTCAGGAAGAATCTAAAGACATATAGTACGACAAGAATTGATGAAAATATCCATATTTGATTATTGAAAACTAAAAGAAATCTGACAATCGCAGGAGTGGCGCCAAGAAGTAAATCAAGAATGATGAAAGATAAAAAAGAAAAGAAAGAGAGAGAGAGAGAGGGGAATATCGAAACTGTCCTAAAAATATTAATAGAGACATTTTATGGAAATCAGATAATAGCTCATTTCCACGTTGTACAATCTCCAGTCGACTAAATGCGACTATACTTAGTTGTGTCACCTCTCGCACCAAGTCGTACAAAGTTGAACAACACCCACACGATGATGTCCAGACCGATGGTACGATCTGATGCGAGTGAATCGATCGTATTTGAATGCGTTTGGATTTTGAACATCGTCAAAGTTCAGATGCGACCAGTCACAACCACCTCTGACCACCTCGAGTTCGTGCGATCGTGTACAACGACTGCGAGTGGTCGCAAGACACCAAGAGATCGATCGTGCAACAACAAGAAAAAAAAATGTTGCAGGCGGTCGTAAGCAGGTTGTACGCCAACTGTGAAAGGGGCGTTACGGGCCTTAAAGGGGAATGAAAACTTTGGAACAAATAGGCTTGTGTAAAAACAGAAAAATCAAATAATAAGAATAAAGAAAGTTTGAGAAAAAATCGGACAAATAGTGAGAAAGTTATGAGCGTTTGAATATTGCAATCACTAATGCTATGGAGATCCTTACATTGGTAGTGTGACAAGGATGTGTGATGTCACTGATGAACAACTTTTCCTTTGGTGGACTATAAAATACCCTAAAAATGTATCTTTTTGCTTTTTCTTATAATGATACAAACTCTTTATCCATGATGTATTCTTAAAAAATATGTATTACATGCCCTCATGTAGAAAGAACAGTATGATTTATGGATGGATGTGATAAAAGAGGCAATTCAAGTGAAATATATACTAAAGTAATGGGGAGAGTTGTTCACAAGTGACATCACACATCTTTGTCGCATTGCCAATTTGCTATCTCCATAGCATTAGTGATCGCAATATTCAAATGCTCATAACTTTCTCATTATTTGTCCGATTTTTCTCAAACTTTCGTTGATCTGTTTCTTTGATTTTTCTGTTTTCACACAAGCTATCTTGTTTCAATGGTTTCATTCTCCTGGAAGTCTAATCGTAGCTTTCGTAACGGATCGCACCACTGAGGGAACGAGGTATTGTTCTGCAGGGTCCATGTCAGCTTGTAGCAGACCTGACTGGTGATACGACATTCACTCTGGCGACATTTGCTCTGGCCTTTTTATCTCAAAGGACATAGGGTCAAAGTTATGATTGAAATATAGTTTTGGATCAGAACGGTGTAAATATATGATGAAGGTTTATTAAGTTTTGGAGTTAGCTTTTATGTTTGGCTTCAAAATTCCAGTTTTGGTAATGATCTCAAAATGACTTTTTACAGAATCTATATAATGACCTCCTAAGTGTCTGTTTGTATGTATAAAAAATATGTGCCAAAGGATTCGGATTCGGTCACTTCCGTCGGGTCTTTATTCCAGCAATAATAATACACTGTCCTACGTGTGGCTATCTCTGTCATGTCTGTTGGTGATCTTCAGTGTGAACGTTTTTCAGCGTAGATTTCAAGATTTCACAAAAAAAGTTCAGTTTATGTAACTGTACCAGATCTAGATCCTCGATGATTTTCTGACAATTAAGCCTGGTTTGACAGACTTTCTCATGAAATCAATGTTTACTGCAACTACTGGCATTTCTCTTTAACGTGCAGATTTTCCATCGGAGCATTTGTCGCCGGAGAAAATGTCATGGAACCGACGTGAATGAAGGCTTTGGTTGAAATTTCTTGGTTATCATTGATCTGACATTAAAAGAATGTGAGCTGCATGACACCTTTTGTCACCCGTAACTGCGATAAGATGTAAAAAAATAAGCCCTTGGGGCAATTGCACCCAAATTATCATGAGCGCTTAAAAACAGTGAAAAAAAGTAACCAGAAACTCATTTCATTCCACATACTACATGTGCTACAAGTATTCTTTTTTATCCATATAACAATATTGAATGCAACAAACATCAAAGTTTTGAATATTTTATTAACCTACATTATCTAATCTTTGTGGTATATTCCCATCAATCATTATGGTGAGATGTCCAAGGAAAAAAAAATCACATTTTGACAAGGTATGACGTTATGAAAACCCTAATGAGCATAGGAAAAATTGCAATTTTTAGACGCAGTTGCAAATGTCAGTCATAAGAAAACATGCATCTTCACTATACTGCTGCCATTTATATGCGCGATGATAATGGTTTTGCTGTATATTTTTAATTGTTGTTTCGATCTTAAAATAGTTTCTTTTGACCTATTTGAAGGCTCATCGTGAAGCATTTTGAAATCATCGTTTCACGCGTGCATTTGAGAGAATCAGATGGCATTTTTACATCATTAAAGCATAGCCTAATGAGCCATGTATCTGGGTTTCAAAAACTTCCGTTCATTTTAAGTTTTCAAAATAGTGTCAGTTCTCTTTTTTTTCTTCTTAATGATTTCCTGTATCTTTTAAATTGGTATTTCGACCTTGATATAGTTTCTTTTAACCTGATTGAACAGATGATATTTTTACGTCATTAAAGCATAATGAGGCATTAACATTGATTCATAAACTCCAGTTCATTTTGATTTTTCAAACTAATGTCGGTTCTCATTTTCTTTCCTTTCTCAAATCCCCCTAACAAACCCATACAAGTTTAATAATAATAATAATACATAAGATTTATATAGCGCACTTTCCATCTTGATTAGATGCTCAAGGCGCTTCAGAGCGGAACAACAAAAACTATTTACATGTACATGTAATACATGTCTGAACAATAAGTCAATGTTGAAGGACACTTGTAATACAAAATATTGAAGTTGTAAGCTTGCAATTATGATGGATCAGCATGAAACTGATTCAAATCCATGCAAGCTAAAAATCAGGATCTAAATCACCCAATTAAAAAAAAAAGAAATACCATTCTTCAAGATCATCCCACCATTAGAATTACCTAGATGGAAAAACAATGTTCTCAAAATGTAATGTTCTTTCTTTAGAAATTCATTTCGCTCAAACAAATCAAGGCGGAATAAAAAAAAATGTATTCAAGCGCTCAGGACCTAATAATGGGTGCTGGTTTTGAAGAAAAAAATTGACAAGCAAAAAAATGAAAAAATGTGATTTTGGTGAGAGAAAGAAATACAACCCCCAAAATATTCCCGTTACAAAATTAAGGTGGATTTGATTAACTTCTACTTGTTAGCATACCACCCCGATTTCCAGGGGCGTTGCCTATGGTGGCAACAGCACCCCCCACAAACACACACACGAATCTCGAGGTTTCTTCAGCACCCCCGGCTTCCCAGTGCCACGCAAAGGCTTACAAAATATATTTTGCATTGATTAAAGGACAAGTCCATCTCAATTAACAAAAAATTGGTTTGAATAAATAGAGAAAACCCAACAAGCATAACACTGAAAATTTCATCAAAATCGGGTGTAAAACAAGGAAGCTATGGCATTTTTACTTTTCACTTATTTTTCACAAAAAGTGATATGCACAACTCAGTGACATGTAGATGAGACGGTCAATGATGTCCATCACTCACTATTTCTTTAGTTTTTATTGTTTGAATCATGCAATATTTCATTTTTTACTGATTTGACAATAGTGACCAACTCGACTGAATCATATAGTTTTAAGCAATGCTAGTTCCAACTGTTCTTTGAGGAATCAAGCGTTGTTTCACTTGACAATGAGGAGAAAATCAGAATATTTCATATTTCATGTAATAGAATACAAAATAAATAGTGAGTGGATGACGTTATCAGTCTCCTCATTCGACCAGGGTGTGCATATAACTGTTTTGTGAAATTAAGCAAAACTTTAAAATGCCACAACTTTCTTATTTTACACCCGATTTGATGAAGTTTTCAGTGTTTTGCTTGTTGGATTTTTCTCTCTTTATTCAAATCAACTTTTTTTGTGAGGGTGGATTTGTCCTTTATAGCCATTACCTTGCGTGCGCTGGCGATCTGCAGCTTGCTCATCTCTCTCAACTCATCGACGTCACACTTACACGTTTACACGTATTTATAAAGCCTCTGCGGGAGGGCGCTATGAAATTATGATGTCACATGCATAAGGTTTAAAAAAAAATCAAAATTCAAATTTATTTATTTCACTTCCATCAAACAAAAACAAATTGTATACCATATATAGACATAAGCATTTGTATCCGTTGCAAAAAAAATTAATAATACATATGTTGTGAAAAAAACACTTAGAAAATTTGGGCAAAACATTGTACGTTTTAAATATGTACTATTTTTCAATAGAAATTAAATTAAGATGGAAATGGAGGGACCCACTAAAAAGCAATGCTTGTACAATGTGGGCCCCACAAAAAATAGATAACACAACAAATAACCAAATAACAAAGTACAAATTCAGATATATGTAATCAAATGAGAAAAAAATGAATGAGAGAGAAATAATACTCACAAAATAAATACGAAGTTTTCAAAAATATAGTATGATATAGGACAAAACAACCCGTCCTAAGATATATCCACCCTTCCCCACCCCATCCCCCCACCCAGACAACCAGAAAAAGAGAAGAAAAAAGGGAGAATGCCCTGAGAAGATGGATGGGTGCTGCTGAACGTAGGTAGAACACACACCATCGTGGGTAGAACACATGCCATCGTGGACTCTCCAATGCTCATGATATTTTCGTAGTGATAGTCAGTAGCGTACACAGGGGGTGGTTACAGGGGTTCATCCCCCTTGTGGTTTTTCTATACCTTTTTTTTTTTTTTGCTTATCATTTTGGGGGTAGGAAACGACCTAAAATTGGTGGTGATATTTTTTTTTTTGGGGGGGGGGGTAACAACATTTCATTCAGCTTGAACACACCCCTTAAAAAATCCCGCGTTCGCTACTGATGATAGTACATCAACTTTTGTTAAAGTACCCTGGGGAAATATGAATGAAGAAAAATATCTCAATGAAGCGTGGCAAAGCAAGTTTATTCTTAATAGCCAATTAAATGCAATGGTTTCAGTAGCTTATGACAATTGTCGAATTATTTTCCAAAAACATTTCCCGACTGTCATCTGAAAATAGATCGCCCAATTAGTGATAATTAGATCAATAAGACATCGTCATATTTCTATAATGATTGTCCCCTTTCGTAGCTTTTCTGCCAGTGTGACATTTCTTTTATTAGAACATTTTGATGGATATTGGCATGTGCCAATGCAAAACGTTTGAAAACGTTTGAAAAAAAGGCGAACTGGTTTATGATTTAGCGCTGAAAATGACTGCCAGTTGACGGATCGTTGTACAGTGCGTATCAAAAAAAAGTTTACACTTTGAAAAAGCCCTGGGAATTAAAAAATATACAACATGTGAGTAATTTTTTCACATATAATTATGGGTTTGGGTCTCATCTATCCAATGAAGGTAAAAGTTTTGACAGAATGTTACACTCGAGTGAGCACTGTCCATTTTTGTAAAGCTCGCAGAAATCTGTTTGCGCAGAAATGCTTGTTTTCACGCTGTGTCAAGGGGAAAGGGCGAAATCAAACTTACCCTGCGAAGCATTTCTCATAAATTTCTCTAGCACTTTTAGCCAATTAAAATAAAACGGATACATTCAAGCATTTTGTAACAATTTTGCTGCCCAAATTTGAAATTTCAACACTTAGTAAGCACAAGCTTTACCCTTTTTGTGCCAGCTGGATCTGAGGACATAACTGAATCTGAACAAAAGTTTATATCAGACATCTCCAGCATTTTTCACTAACTTTTTATCATTTAAAGTTGGTTTACATTTCATTTTCATTTAATACTTGTTTCTCCACACTTTTCCCAAGCTTGGCAATGATTAACAAAATGAAAATCAAGCCTAAGCCATTTCATGTACATCACAGCTCAGTGTAAAGCAAATATCGTCACGATGGACTCGGTGTGTGGGGGAGTGGGATGGGGCGCAATGCACTCTTCGAAGTGTTTTGGGCAAGGAAACAAGTTTAAAAAGGTAAAATATATCTTCATATCAATTTTACTTGCTAATTTCCACGTGTTCTTCATGATTAAGGTCTACTTTTATTCGCATAACTATTTCAAAGTTCTGCGCAAATCATTTTTCACTAAATTTTCAAAAGTAAGTGGTGCTCACTCAAGCGGAAATATTTTTCGACAGTTATATCGTCATTTGCTTAAATGGATCTGTACCAATGCTAAAATGTGGAAAAATCGTCAGGATATTACAAATATATATTTTTACAGGATTTTTTCTAAGTGTTAACTTTTTTTGATACGTACTGTATATAACCCCCCCCCCCCCCCGATTCGCTTACTGACAAATGCGAAAACGAGAAGAGCATACTCCCTTTTGAAATGAAACTTTCAAAGGAAGACTTCCAATTGTTAGTTTCTGAATAGATACTAGATTATCATCAGTATTCCATTCTCCAATGCAATGTTCTTGGGCATAGGCGGCGGAAGTGGGGGGATGGGGGGGGACGTGTCCCCCTAAATTTTAGGTGGAGGGGACAGCCCCCCCCTGATTTTTGTTTTGATAACTTTTTTTTTCTAATTTTTTTTTTGCTAGTCAATTTTTTTTCCTGCGTCCCCCCTAAAGTCACGTGGACCCCCCCTGAAACTTAGGTTGATGACCTTTTTTTTTTTTTTTTTTTTTTGCTTGTCAAAATTTTTTGTTTAGCCACTCCTAACATTTAGGTTGATAACCCTTTTTTGTGGGGGTGGCCTTTTCCAATTTTTTACCTGTGTCCATCCCAAAATTTCAGGTGGACTCCCCCTAAATTTTTTGGCCTCCGCCGCCAATGTTCTTGGGGTAATGTATTACAATCTTTCATCAATTTCTCTTTGTACACAGTATATTTTTCATCGTTCTGTTATTTATGTAGATACTGAATCAATTATAGTTATTTTTATTATTATTTACTTTGTAATTGGTTAGGTCATAAATTATGATATAGACTTAGAGAAGGGGTCTCTAAAAGCTTTGTTTTTATTCGGTCTCCTTGCCTCTTACTTTCATACTTCCATTGTATTTTGCAAGGTGATTTATGTTATCAATCTTTATTAAAGTGTATCATCATTGTTAATACTGAAATATTTAAAGAGGAAAATTGAAATGAATGGTAAAATATATTAATTCTCCAAACGAAATATTTATGTATAATCTACAGAAATGTTAACACATTTTTACTTCTTTTCTATTTCATCTGGAAAACGGTCTTTGCGCCAACGGATTTTGTATGAAAAGACGCATGTGATAGCTGCGGCACGGTAGATAACTCATTCAAATCATGGACCTATGAGAGTTGGACATTCATTTTTTAGTTGATGAATTCACGAATACGTTATCTGTCATTGCCATCTGAATAACAAACTTTTCATATTTATCTATTGTGATCCTATCGTGATCCTACCGTGATTAGGCATTGATATTGCATAAATCGTATGCGCAGAACATATTAAATCACTTAAGTATTTCTTTTTTGCATCTGCTAATCTTAATTCCATGGGTTTTCTTTGGGGGAAGTGTATGCAAATTTCAAGATAAGAGGCTGAATTGTGATTGATTGGTTATAATCCCATTTTTTTAAGGTTTCCTCATAATATTTCAGAGAACATATAGCTTATACAGTAGAGGACGTGTCTCTCCCGTTGTTAGTAAGGTCATTATATGTGTGGAGTGCAAATCAATAATAACTCCAAATCTGGAACATGTGGATTGAAAGGTATTTCTGATAAAGGACATCAGCCAATATGGCCAACAAACTCAAAAGTCTTGGGAAAAAGTTCTCAAGAAGACTCGCGTCAATATTCGATTTCTAATATAGGTTCATGTTCAAACGAAATTGCTAAAATAAGGTAAAAATTCTATATTTAGCAACACCAAGGCAGAAGGAACCATGCCAAAATAGGACGAAGGACAATCTTGACGCGCAATGCACAAACACACAAACGTACACACACCCCTTGCCACGCACGCGCCCTAACTCACCCATGCACCTACACATACAAACCTCGTTGATCCTCACCTTCTTACATAGCCTCACCTACAGACACACCCAACCACTCCCCATCCACCCTCTCACACATCCACCATCATAACGCCGACACACACTCCCTCACACACGCGCGCAGAATACCCTCACACACGGCCTTCGAGACACCAACCTGCGTTTGAATGTTTCACACGGCGAAATACAAAAAAGCGCAAACAAACGATTCCGCGATACAGTTTTCAATACGTAGATAATTTTATTTACAAAAAAGTAAATGAAAGACTTGAAAGGAAGACATTTTGTTTAGATTCCTACCAAACTCATCCACTACCTAAGCAAGAAAATCCCTTTATCCACACCGATCCACACCTCAATCTACTGGCAATAAAAGGCCTGGGGTGGTATTCTGAGATCCATTTTATCTCAGATAAAATAAAATATTTTATCTCCGTTAAAATCAGTGAGATAAAATACCCTTAAAATCTCTCCGAATTGGTATTCTGAGAACCACTTTATCTTCATTTTATCTCTGTAAGACACACCTATTTTTTAATCAATATCCAATTAGAAACGCGCTTTTATAGCTCTCTCATATCACTCAACCAATTAAAATCCATTCCGCCAGGAGGTGTGGCAAAGGGGTGAGATTGCGTCAATTTATTGACTTCAAATACGCTTGCACTATACGCTTGCGCGTCTTTACAGAGATTTCTTTTTAACTAAAAGGACAATACTCTCATCTTTTTTCGAAGTCTATATCGCATCTTTTCAAGCATCATTTCAAAGACAACATTAGTCAAGAAAAGTCTTATGAAATACTCTCTGATTGTACAGGAACAACGTTAAGGTGTTATTCTCAATAAATGTATAATTTTTCGTCATTTTCATGTCACCATTTGGGGTTAATTTACCTAGAAATACTGGTGAAATCAACGTCGCAGAGATAAAATAGCCTCTACCCTCTTTTAAGTTTATTTTATTTTTTCTTCAAAGCAACATGGGCGCAAGCACATAATCTGCGTTGCAATGGCCAGATACGCTATGGGTATGTGTACGCAGGCATTGTTCTGTTGCGTATCATCTGTAGATACGCAAGATAAAATTTATACGCAAGATAAAATCTAAAATTTTATCTGAGAGATAAAATCTCATCTCAGAATACCAATTTCATTTTAAGAGATAAAATAAAATATTTTAAAGATAAAATGACCTCAGAATACCACCCCAGGCCATATAATATACATCATTATATTATTTTGTCAAATTATATCTGCTAGGAAAGAAGTCCTATTATTTGCATGTAGCCACGAAAATACTCTGTGACGCGGATCGTTGCAATCCTTCACAAACCTTTAAAACAAATGTCCATTGTCATGTTTTTTTATCATTATACAAAACAAAGCATAAAATTTCTTCACAAAAATGTGATATATATATATATAGGTGTGTGATTTAGCACCGTCTGAAGGGTTACTATGGTGTCCTTAAAACTGTATTTGAAACAGGCATGTCCCATCAATCTCCATCAACACCACTATCTTAAAAAAAAACAATTAAAAGAATATGAAAAACAATAATTCAACGTATCACAATAACCACAGAACGAATGAAATAGGAGCATGCGCATATTGAGATTTCTTGTCACCTTAGGGAGACGAGACGACCCGCTCTTTATAGGCTGCTCTTCAAAATTCGGAAATTCGCGGGAGGGGAAGGGCACTTTGAGTTCCCTTCCCCAATCATCGCACATGAATTGTAGTATATTTACACAATTGCATACTATCGTACAGAAATATTCACAAGAAACGCATGAATTATATATAAAGTGCGTATCAAAAAAAAAGTTTACACTTAGAAAAATCCTGTAAAATCATACATTTGTAATATCCTGAAGAATTTTCCATATTTTGATATTGGTACAGATCCATTTAAGCAACTGACGATATAACTGTCGAAAAATATTTCCGCTTGAGTGAGCACCACTTACTTTTGATAAGTTAGTGAAAAATGATTTGCGCAGAACTTTGAAATAGTTTTGCGAATAAAAGTAGACCTTAATCATAAAGAACACGTGGAAGTTAGCTAGTAAAATTGATTTGAAGATATCTTTTATCTTTATTAACTTGTTTCCTTGCCCAAAACACTTCGAAGAGTGCATTGCGCCCCACCCCACTCCCCCACACACACAGGCCATCGTGACGACATTTGCTTTACACTGCGCTGTGATTTATATGAAATGGTTAGACTTGATTTTCATTTTGTTAATCACATGTCATGCTTGAAAAAAAGTGTGGAGGAGCAAGTATTATTGAAAAATGAAAAGTAAACCCACTTTAAATGATAAAAATTTAGTGAAAAAATGCTAGAGATGACTAAAAATAAACTTTTGTTCAGATTTAGTTATGTCCTCAGATCCAGCTGGCACAAAAAGGGTAAGGGTTGTGCTTACTAAGTGATGAAATTTCAATTTTGGTGGCAAAATTATTATAAAATGCTTGAATGTATCTGTTTTATGTCAATTGACTAAAAGTGCAAAGGAAATATATGAGAAATATTTCGCAGGGTAAGTTTATTTTCGCCCTTTCCCTTGACACAGCGTGAAAACGAGCATTTCTGCGCAAACAGATTTCTGCGATCTTTACAAAAATGGACAGTGCTCACTCAAGTGTAACATTCTGTCAAAACTTTTACTTTCATTGGATAGATGATACCCAATCCCAAGATTATCTGTGAACAAATTATACATATAATGTATATTTTTTAATTCCAAGGGCTTTTTCAAAGTGTAAACTTTTTTTGATACGCACTGTATATCCAAACAGCAAATATCAGTCAGGTTATGAATGACTGCATGGATAATATGTCACATACATCACTTCAATTTACATCATTCATGAAATAATCATAACAATATAGCATTACGATGAAAATATTGACGATAAAAGACATCTGTATTGTAAGGAGCAATCTTGAAGGCAAATAGTAAATTATTCCTATTACATAAGATACTCACCGACATAAACAATAGATTCATTTATCTATTAAAACAAAATATATATGTACATAATATATATAAAATAGCATCGACCACGTATCAATTGTGTCAGAGTATTCATTAAAAAATATTTATAATATTGAGCTATTGTTAAAATCCATAAGCTCTCCTCTAGAAGTAATGTATATGAACAAATGAAACATTGATCCACAGTGTGCTGCACTCAACCCAGGTGAGGTAAATGGGTACCGGTAGGAAGTAATTCCTATATGTGCGCAATGTAAATACCCTATATTATTATTATTATTAATATCACGTTACGATAGCCTCCCATGATTTTTCTAGTGGTGAAATACCTTTAACAATCATTTTAGTAAGAAAAGACATTTAATGTATTTAAACATATCCTGTTTATTAAAATGCATGTTTTCATTTCGTTACATAGTCATGAACTTTGTTAATTTAGGCCTTTCATTCAGTTTCTTTACTTTTTTTTTGGGGGGGGGGGGGGGTAGGGTTAAGTAGTAGAGAAGTAGTTAAGAAGATGATACGAATATCACATGGAATTCAAAAAGGTCGCCACGTGATCAGTGAACTGGAGATATTGTTCAGATATTCCAAATCCAAGGCCTTCATCAAACAACCTGCGTGAAAATAAAAACATTCGCGAGAAAGAATTCAATCGATAGAAATAAATATAAAACAATTTAAGAATTTTATATTTCGTAGATAATCTTTAAGATTCTTCAGATCATGGGGACGGAGAGAGTTGCTTTTAGATAATGATTGTGTATATCATACTAGAAGATGCTCCCAGAATTGAGAGTAGTGAAATTACAAAAAAATGAATGGAAAGAAAAGAAAATCGGATTAGCACTACGGGGCAATGTCAGAAACATCTCTAAGAAATATCGTATTAAGAAACATCGTATAAAGTAACATTGTATACATCTTTTCTTAAAAAAGCAACATTAAACAACTTGACATAATATAAAACAAAACTTTAGAGGAGCGACGTAATATTATAAATGATCGGCGTTAAAGGGAGTCTTGTGTAGAGAAATGTCGACTGATGAAATCTTAATTAAAAACAGCATATCAAACCATATCGTATAAATAAACAATTATCATTCTTATAAATTATCTGACGACCCCCCCCCCCCCCCAGCCGCATATAGCACATATAGGAAAAAAGGCGAAAGCAACATTTTTATTAAGAAACGTTGACCAAAGAAACATTGACTTAGCTCAAGAATAATGGATTACAGTCTGAATACGGAAAGTGATGCTGTTAAAAATAAAAAAAAAATGAATAAGAGCCCAATATAATTAATGATAAAGAACGTGTTGAATTATCACATTTATTTCATTATTTGTTCTCAAATCTGCACAGGATGATGGTGGTCAATGAATATTAATATTTTCTTTTAAAAAACCGTGTTTACATAATTTTCATACCGGCTGTGTTATTTATCGACGAGCTAGAAGATAATCGTAAAGCTGTCATCCAAGCGTCGCATTGCCCCCCCCCCCAGAAAAAAAACTTAATTAATAAAAAAATAAATTTCCCAGAAAATATGATTCCGTTACAATCGGAGAAGCATTGGCTTATTCGTGGGATCATCTCAAAACGTTGTATTATCACCGCTTATGGATTTATCCAGCTTCGCAGCAGATCCGTAAGCGGTGGTGGTATACAGGCTTCGTCACACGAAAACCGGCCTCCGTAGTTAACGGCATCCCAAACCGTATCCAGTTCGCTAACCAGACATAGTGAATAGTGTAATATGGTGAGATCCGCCTCTCTGTAATACTAGTAGTCTATGACCAAAACATGAACAACAAAATTTTCATTCTCTTTACAATCCACAAGATCCATACTGCTCCAAGACCGGGGACTGGAGAATATTCGGTGTGCTGACTGGAACAGTGAGGCATGCAACGAAATTGTTCAAGGACCTCGCGACGGAGTTCGTATTGTATTCGTAACATTTCCGTTCATAATTATTTATAGGGACCGTGTGGTGAATGTCTAAAGGATGAAATTGGTGATGGTCGGTTGAACCGACGTACCCTTCGGTTTCTCTGGTATCGACTTCCCAATAAAAAAAGCGTCGGCCAAACCCTGTTAAGCCATACAGGTGGACCATTGAACCTTTTACGAGGCATACATGTCCGCTGGTTTGTCTGACATAGCAACGAATTGGTAGTTATACGTAGACCCGTCAGAAACATGCCGTCTCAAACGCTGTTTCTGTCGCCTACATTTTCTGTAGAAAAACGAAGAAAATAAAGGGAGGATGAAAAAAAAGTAACAATTTTTTTTGGAATTAAGTAAAACACATTTGAACACAGTGTCATAGGAAAGCATTCAAAGGAAATGAAAACAGGGGAAAAGTGCATGCTACTTCCTCCAATGGACACATTATATATGAGCCTTAACAAGTTTCAACGTACAACGCATGTATAGCGAAAAATATATTGAAAAGTACGTTAACATGAAACGAAATTATTTGAAACTTGATGAGTGAAACCCAAAATTTCAGGTGGAAATATTCAGGCATAATATAGATTCCCATTAAACGCCGGTTGCCCGAATCGCGTTCAACTAGTCGCTTATACGGTACCGTACAATGATTTAAACAACCAAAACAAACAGTAGGTGCATGCTCATTCTGTTGACGGCATGCGATGGTTTCAGCAAACCTAGCGTTAGTTATGCCTATATTTTGTCACTGAATCTATCCAAAGTTGTTTGGGGGTAAAATCATGTGCGAATGCATGCGTAAAAATGAAAGAGACAAACAAAATTCACGATGAAAACGGGGATGCAGAAACATAGCAAATCATTTAGACCAGAGATATAAAGTTTCACCCAAAATATTGATGTCATTTTACAAAAAAAATTTGATGTCATAATATGTTTAGATTCTGTCCTTTGCCCCCCCCCCCCACTCTACACGCGCACATACACACCCTCTTTCAATTCTCTCTCTCCCTCTCTGTCGACGTCTTTCTCCCCTCTCGTCCGCCCCCCCCCCCCCTCCGTCTCCCCTGTCTCTCTTGTATAACAGCCCCCTTCTCGTATATCTCTACTTCTTTCCCTTTATCCATCCCCCCCTCTCTCTCTGTCTTTGAATCACTCTCGTCTTCTACACATTGTACACAGCAAAAACTGTGGTGTTAAGCGGTGTACATAGAGGACCACACCAGTTATTTTACACCGGTGTTAAATTGGTTGTGTTAGTTTTACACATATAGGTGTTATTACAACACCTTTTGTTGTTACATTTACACTCTGGTGTTTTGTTTAATTTCTAAGGTGTAATTTTGACACCTCAGGGTGTGGTCCTCTATTAATAATAATAATAATAGACAGTTCTTGTATAGCGCATAACACATTATAAATAACGTCTCTATGCGCTTCCAAAGGACTTGGATATTATTACCCTGGCTTTAGCCCCGCAGCCTTTTACAGCGCGGTGGCATTTCAAGGAATAAATTCCTGCCAGGTACCCATTCACCTCACCTGGGTTGAGTGCAGCACAATGTGGATAAATTTCTTGCTGAAGGAAACTACGCCATGGCTGGGATTTGAACCCACGACCCTCTGTTTCAAAGTCCGGAGACTAATCCACTGGGCCACAACGCTCCATGTATTAACACCAATTGGTGTCAGTTTTAACACCGCAGTTTTACAGTGTACCTCTGACATTTCCTTGTACAGTACCGAAGTGATGACGTCACATTCTTATCAGAATTTCAGCATCTTCATACCATACCTCCGAGAAACAAACACCTCCACAGTCCATGGAAATCGGTCCACGGGTGCCTGAAATATGACCTCATGAATACATAATTAGCCCTATTGAAGTCAATGTATAATAACCACGCAGGCCAATAATACACTGAATTTCAATGGGGCTAATTATATATTCATAAGGTCATATCTAAGGCCCCAATGGACCGACCCCCACCAAATTTGGGTTGTAGAGGTATCTTATCCTGGTCAATCGAAGTATGGTATCAAAAACTGCAAAATACCCCAAAGAAAGTTGATGACGTCACACTTCGGTCTTCTATATATTTTCACCGGTCTCAATCCCTATCACAAAAAATAAAACAATATCATGCATTCTAAATTAAGTATAAACGTAAACAAAATAAGAGAAGGGTTTATAATACTCATTCCTGGCCAAAACAGCAACAACAACAAAAATGAAATATAAACATGAGGTCATAGCAGGCTTGCGTGCAAGTTATTTTGATTTAGTGATTGTTGGTTAGTCTTGCATAACAAAACTGTGAATTACACACCCACACCGAATTAATGAAGAGAAGACATGGGAAAGCGACGAACACGTTTCGATCTCTTGCGACTGTTAGAAAGGTAAAATACAGAGCAAAAGACATGAGATATACAAGGTGATATTCGTTACTTAAAGGTGCATGATCCCCGGATTTAGAGAGCGGTGTTGGACATACGTACGCATGAATATGTTGGACATACGGCGCGGTGCCAGCACGGAACGAAAATGAATTCATTTCCGTGGGTGCCAGCTGTCCTTTTACACTAACCTTATACGACGCGTACGCATATGCCACGTTCCAAATGCCCAAACTCTGACAGTTCTAAGTTCGCGTACGCTTCGCCCTCTCTCGACAATTTGTTTTTAATCTTACAAAAAGGGGGTCTTTGAGCAATCATCTTACCGATTCAGTGATCGGATAACATAAAGCTACGAACAATTACCACATCCTGAAATTTGCAGCATGTTTCAAGCATAGGAAAAGATTTTACATCAAGACAGAAAAACAAAACACCTACTCTATTTTGAAGGGCACCCGACCAGGAGAGAAAGTTCTTGTAATATCGCAAACTTTGTCATCATGTAAAACACACATTTCCACATCATATCTTATTTACAGTTATTAATCCTGTAGTCATTTATTGGAAAAGTGAAAGACCCATTTGGCGGAATATCACGAAGCTGAACCCAGGGTTTATTAGGCTTGCGTCAATGAATAAGACAACCAAGGATGAACGTGAATATGATAGCTATAAGCGCTGATAATATTGCATTCATCTGCTTATCTAGGGACTCGGACCTATATTGGCCCTATATAGATTTTCACGTTCGGTACAGGATGACGACGTGTGGGTGCCACATTCGAAGCAGTGCACATGCGCAACGACGAGTAGCAGAATACTCGAACGTTGGAGGTTCACCCTTATTTTGTAAAAACTGTGACGATCGACAGTTTGTTGAAATGAAACACGAACAAAATTCTACTTAAACACTTTGTTTATCGAAAAACAACATGTCGACATTGCGGGATACGTTATCTTGTCGAGTCTACTTAAATATAGTTGGATGTAGTCATGGCGAGATATGTTAAAGTGTCGAAGAAAACGATAACGTAACTCGCTAAGATATCAGTTTTTAAAAGTTGATTTGGAAAATAACATATCTCTTCATGGCGACATTCTAACAAGGCTATTACGTCGATATGGTTCGATTATCTCGCCAAGTTGACATAACAGTGATTTTGTGTCGACGTGGCAAGATAAAATATTTCACCATCTTGTCAAGTAAATTGCACTTTGAAGCGTCCGAATGGGTGGGTGATGATTAGCATACTATTGTGTACATCGTCATCTACAAAGTCGACGCAGAGGAATTCATGACGTCATTTTAAAGGTAAGAATAACGCATGCGTCAAGTCTTTTAGCTCATCGACTGCGTCAATAGAGAAAAAGTCTGTACCGTATTAGACCATAAATATTATTATAAATATATATATACATTATATGAAATAAACAAGCAAAATCCTTATCTAATTAACCAATTAGCAACGTTGATTTTAAACTCACGTGATTTGAATGACGAAGACAACGATCACCCAGATAAAAGAAGCTATATCAAAGAGGATCCACATGATGAGATAATGTGTAGGAGTCTAGATAAAGGAAATAAAAAAAGAGGATTGGTTACAGTCACGTAGTACAGGTAGTGCGTTTACATCCATGGAAATATAAAGCATCGACATCTGACATTCTGAGCCTCGCAATGAAACGTTGTTTAAAAGTTTATACAACGCTATCTACTATTATGAACCTTGCAGTAGTTAACAATCAATTTATTTAATTTATTGAATATTACAATTATACTTTGTTTACGAATTTAAACACTTGTTTGAACTATTTGGACAACTACAAACGGCGTTGTATACACAAACTTAAACAGAGTGTTTACTGTGTACTACTTCTTTTACTACGTCATAAAAAATAAAATAATATAGTCAGTACTTTGGGAACCAGTATGAACTTTGGGGTGCAGGTTTTTACAGCACTTGAGTGCTTTAAATCGCTATTTAAGAAAGAAAAAGGCCAGCGATTACTGAAGTTCTGGTTTAGCACCCACAGCACAGCCCGTATGCATAATAAAATAATTTCTAAAGTGATTAATTTGGCACTTCATTTTCAAAAGTGTATCACTACCACTTCCAATAACAATTTAACAATTATCATACACTGTAAATACATGTGCAATACCATGATAAAGTTACACCACCTTAGGCAAGTTAATATTTGACGGTTCATTTTTTTTTCTCGTAACGCCATTCTTAACTCCTATTAGATAACTATTTGACAAGTGAATACTGTGACCAAAATAACTAGGCAAGAAAGCGGCCTTTTTGACGAATAAAATTATTCATACGCATGACTCCTGAAGACGGACAGTCAACCTGCCCGAAACGTCGAGTCTCTCTACTGCTTCTACTCATCATCTCTACTCGCCGACTCAAGCTAGCATCTCCTCATCAGCTCTACTACTCAAGCTGTTCCCAACTCATCAATCTCTTCTGGTTTACAGTCCTTTCAGGAGTATTCTCAAGAAGAACACTTTACTCTCAAAACTCCACTTTCTCGCCTATCCATTACTTCTTCTTCTTCTATCCACTGTTTCTATAACACTCCACATGGTGTACCGTAACTAAACCACATCAGTGAATGATTATTCTACATTTAAAAACAGACTATGTACTTGTTTTGTTCAATCATCAATTCTTTTAAAAAATAAATTATGTTATGCATAAAGGGCACGCTAGAAGAGCAGTCTTATAAGTGGCTATCCTTGGTAAATAAAGCGTTTTATTATCATTATCATCATCATCATTATTATCATAATTATTACTCTTATTATCATTATTGTTATTGATTTTAAACATCAAATCGATTTACATCATTACAATTTTTTCATGACTCGACAATGATCACATTCCAGATTGAACGATGAGTTAATCCTGAATACGACATATGATGTCAACGTGCCATTTCCCTCCCTTACAAATCAAATAAAAAATAACAAGACAAATAAAAATAAGAAATCACCTTCACGACTAATTTTAATTTGTCAAATAAGACCATATTCTCGACTAGTTATCACTTTTTCGGGTGTATGCATAGCAAAACGTTCCACATATATATGCACGATCGGCGCATAAACCGTAAAATTGTATTGGCGGCACAACGCGTTCACAGTACAGAGAAGGGTTTACGAGGAAGGCTCTCAAGGCGCCCCTTTAAAAGATGTAGACAAGTAACAGGAAGTCTGTTTTTTGTATACATCAGGAAAAAAAACCTTTATGATTGATATGTATATCGGCCAACATCAATATTTTTCTCATGCGGACTCAGAGAACTACAGACATAATCAAAATTGTATAACCTTGACGTAATTCTTTCAAGAAATGACACTATGAGAATCCAATTTGTGGGGAAATTAAATGACACAGTGTGAAATCATTTTGAGGGAAAATGAAATGACCATGGTTCTTTTGAGAAAATGATTATTTTCTACTTTCTTGAATGGAAATAATGGTACTGGTAATTGCTTCCTAGATGTTACGTAAGAGAGATAACAACTTTAATTGTATGTTTTAGCACAAAGGGTAATGAGAAAACCGATTAATACGATTTGTTCGGAGTGTTGAATGAGCACTTCCGTCAACTTGAATATGTTTACTGCTAAATTACTTTACTTTCCCCACAGACTGTACACATGGTCCACATATTTCCAGTAAGCAGTGTATTGATATACGTTTAATATTTTGAGATTTTATTAACATCTCTGCAGGGGAAAAAACGTGGAAATTAGTATTCCTACGTAGCCTTTCAAGCTTTTTTTTAAATATTTAAATGCTGGAAAAATTAGTGAATGAATTTTGTCTATGAAAGCCTTAATCCTGGAAGTTAGACAGCTACATGTAGCTATCTTGATGAGGAAAAAAACCTAGCACTGATTAGAATATAACCTGGTGGCTCAGTGGTAAAGCGCCCGTCTCCTGAACGGGAGGTCGTGGGGTCGATCCCCGACAAAGTCATACCAAAGGCTTCAAAAACCAAAATAATCAACAGGCCTCAACTTTAAACATAAAATTATGTTTCTGTTTATGGTAACACTCCCGTAGAAACTCGGCAGGACAGCACTTTTTCTGGTAAACACCAAGCTGGTATATGACCAATTACCTAAAAAATTTTACGACTGTCAATCAGTCATTCTTGGTTTTCAAAAAAACAAAGAATCAGTAGGCCTATACTATTGCAGAAACGGTGTGGTGATTGTTGTGAAAAAAAGTGCCCTGATATTAATACTTTTCATACAAAAAAACCCAAAGCAAATGCGAACAACATGCTCGATGTGATCAAGCACTGGAGATTAAAAATGGAAATATTTCGCAAGACCATTTCATTCCATTTTGCATGTATACTATACCTGTTGGCGGAATGTTTGTTTTGTATTTCTAAAAAAAAAACCCGACCTTAATTATAAGAACGATCGTGTTAAGTCTTTTCTTTCTTTAACCTTCATGATTGATCATATCATCACCTTAGGGGGCTGTTTCACAAAGTATTCGTAAAATTACGAGATACTTGATTCTCTTATAATTGCATTAATGAAAGTTGAAATATTACAGAAATTGCAAAATATTCTTTTATTTTTTTCGTATTTTCCAGAGGTCATTATGCAAAGTAATGACACAAATTTTCCAAATCAAACGAATTGACAGAAAATGTATCAACATAATTTCACAATACAGTACAAACATAAATTACTTTGCTTGGACAATGGGGATCACACAATGGCGCTCCATAGCCTTGTCGTTTGAACCAAAAAAAAAGGTTGCAATTGAACCTATGAACTAAAACTATGGGAGGCCGGCACCTCCAATATCTAAAATGAGTAAATCCATTCAAATTGTTTTCTGCATGACATATAGTCATGCATGTATCATTGTCTTGACAACGTCAGCTCCTCCTAGCTCCTTCGCGAAGGGTCCTAGTGTCAATTTCATGTAAGAGGAATCATGACACTGACGGCCTTCCATATAGTTGAGTCTGACCAATCACAACTCTTTGTAAGACGGGGTCCTCGCACGTTTTCGACGCCTTTGCTCTTAATCTTGATTCATAGAGCAAACTGTTCATCCCCCTATTAAATCCACGACTGCGCTTATTAAGATCAGGAAATTATATCACAGTTTCTCTTTGGAGCACTTAACGAGGTGAAATTGGATCATAATCGATAAAAAATTACAAAGCCTGCACAATGACCTCGATACATGGATATTGCTATTTGCGAAGAAACGTCCAGTTTGGTACACAAAGGCTTATTAACACTGCCATATTAGCTCAAATTAATATTGAAGAGCTTGGTTTGAAAAGCTGATCGTCACATACTGAATAAGACCAAGAAAAATGACATCATTCGAGTATATTATTCGTTTTTCGATGAAATAGTTTTATTTTTCAAAATGAAACATGACATAATTTGATTTCTTCAAACAAATTCATTACTGCAGTAATTTTATTTGTGTATTAAACTGCCAATTTCTCTTCTTTTAATAATCATAAAGAACCACTTCGATCTCATGGGTGTTTAAATGGTTAGAATAAGCTTAAAATAATTTTCGATCTTTCTTTTGATGGACATGGAGAATCAAACGACTGATGAATATCCAAGCGAATTTGGAATCTGGGAAACCCAATATGAAATATGATTTCATGGCCTCCTTGTCTCTTCATCTTCTTTCATCAACATCATGATCATCATCACCACCACCATTTTGTTATTCTTCTTCTTCTTCTCTTTCCCCTCCTCCTCCTCCTTCTTCTTGTTCTTCTCTTTCTTCATCTTCTTCTCCTTCTTCCTCCTCTTCCTCTTCTTCTTCTTTATTTTTATTCTTTTTTATTGTTCTTTTTCTTTTTCTTATACTGCTTCATGTATCAATATAAATTAAATCATTATTAATCTTTATCTAAATAATTATCATCATTAAAACTACTATTATGAAGAAATTACAATGATATTGATGATGTATCAATATAAATTAAATCATTGTTATTCTTTATCTAGATAACTATCAACATTAAAACTACTATTATGAAGAAATTATAATGATATTGATGATGATGCATACAACAAAAATAGAATGATGACTATCTAAAAAAAAAATTTACGAAATAGTATCAGGATGATGGTCGGAGATCTTCAGAAATAGATCAATTTACTTTTTATTAACCACTTATATAGCCATACCTCTTCAAAACCAATCACATATCTTTATACTCCAAACAAAAGTTTTTGTCAATAAATTCTCTTTCATCTGGCAATGTTAACAGCCACCAGTCCTGTATAAACATCGGACGTCAGAGAGAAAGACCAATCCTTGACTTTATTCCACCAAATTATTCGATGAGACAACTTGATAAAATTCCAACTCTTCCTTCGATACTTTGTTAGCAACCCGCGATTGGGGAAATTGGATTCTAATTGCGCGAAGATGAATTAAAGGCCGCGGAAAACATAAACATAGCTACCAAACAATGATTCCATAAACATGATAAACAGCAGCTGTTATGGTTCCATGGATACGGACGCGGGTTCATGGTTGGCCGCCATTTTCTTTTTGGCCATTGTTTGCGTAACATCTCAATCTTCTTCCATTACTGTAATAAAGAACACAGACCTAACTCCTGTCTACGGTGGACAATGATTCGAAACATTTCAAAATGTACCTTTCATTTTGTATGATATGTCTTCACTCTGTCATCGGGAAAATATATTAATCATGTTAATGGTATACAGAGATGAAATAATTGTTCGACTTATACATATTGGTGATTTGCGATGGTGATCAAGAAAAGATACATTTCTCCATGTTACGATTGAAAAAAAGTGGGCATGCAGACCAGCGGCGAAATATTTTGGAGCGACATGAAGTTTCGGATAACACAGTTCATAAAAACATGGACCTACCAGCAAAGTGAAAATCAAGCGAGCAAAAAAACATTGAATTTTTCAGATATTTAGATTAATATGTTATGAAATGTTTGTCTCCTTTCAAGGAAAAACAGGCGTTACGACAAACAATGCAGGAACATACAGTGGAACTCAAAAGTTAGTGAAAGCCACCCGAAAATGAAGATATTTAAAGTGTTCAAGTTCTGCCATGTTTAAGATATTTAACTGTGAAGTCATGAAATATCACATACACCGAAGTAGTGTTGTAGCCTACATTCAGCACTCAGCATTAAGGAATGTATTGGGTGGGGCTCACGAACTTTTGAGCACAACTGTATCTACCTATTTATATGTAAACTTTTATTCATTCATTATTATTCATTAACCAATTCATCATGGACGAGCGACTGCGCCTCACCCGCCCCCCCCCAAAAAAAAAAAAATACCCCTCCAAAAAACTATACCCAAAAGCATGAAACTATATATAGGTCCATGCTAAAAGTAAGTCAGAGGAAGATAAGTTATTCTATAAAGTTCAGAATCGCCATTTATTCACGCAACCTTGTTTGCAACAAACTATAAGCAATTTGTAAGCGATCCAGATCACTCATGAAGATCGCCTTGCGAAATAAAAAAAGAACAGGAAATATATGAATTCTTAATAGGCCTATGGCAATCTATCAAAATCAAAACGACAACTTCGTGTGAAGGCCAATCTTGCAAGCAACCCACTTTTTATCATTACAATCGTCAAGTTTATTGTCTTTTGCGATTGAAGATAACTCGAGGAATCTGTTTCATAACAGGATTGGTTAAAAACAGGTGATAATACACAATACATATGGAACACAGAGGTCACGGCCCCCCTTTTTTTGTTTAATGAAGTCATGGTAACAAAAACTTTGACGATATTACCCAACAAATGCAGGCTCAGGTTTTTTGTAACCATTTATAGTTACATCCTATCATCTACGTAATTATCAGATTATTAAAAAAAAAACACACACATTAGTAGTAAGGCCTATTCCCTAAAGGTGTAAGGACTCATTACGATTCATGACTAGATTATATCAATGTGACTGCCGTAAAATGAATTTGAAGAGAAAGATATGTATCAAAATTATATGTTAAGTTGAATGTTACCGTGTTACCGAGTACATCAAATCTTCTTGTGATCGGGTCCACGATCAAGATAAATATCTGTGTATTCTTATTCATTTTTTTTTTGTTTGGGGGGTTGATCTCGTTAAGCATACAAGTATACATGATGTTTTTTTCAATTGTTTTAGTAAAATGTAAATATGTCAAGACAAATTTACAGCACACATCTGTAGACTGTTTAGAGACCACTGCGCGGTTCAACTATTTTTGCGTTACCACTACCTCCTCACGAAATAAATAAAGTGAAATGATTGCCCCTTGATTTCTTCCAAAGCCTTTTAAATCAATGTATTATCATATACAGTAATCAGGAGGAGCTGCACTCGACATAAATAAAAGGGTTTGATTGTGATTTGAACTGATTATTTAATTTCTTGATTGTAAAATGGCTCTCGGTCAACGAACCAATTGCTGTTTTCAGAGAGGCCAAACATGATCAAACAAAAGAATATAATTTGTACAAATTAAAAAAAAAACATGTACGACATCGAAATAAAAAAGAAGGGAAAAAAGGGTTTAAAATTTGAAGAATTTTCCACATCATATTTACAGGGTTTATATAACTATGTAGTCTCAAGTAAACAAAACTTTACCGATTTCAATCTCCGACATGTCTTTCTCTTGAAAAGTTTCTGGAATATTGGCTCGCACTTGACCAATTCATCTTTTTCTTTGAATTAAAAGTCAAGCCATGTATGACCAAGCACTTGATAAACTACCAAGAATTTGCTTTCATTAGAGAGGAGACAGCCTTGACCGAGGGATATAATCTCATTTCACCTGTTATAATCAGATTTTGGGCCAAATTGTCACTTAGTTAATCATACCGATAGTGGAATTAATGAAAATGAAATCAGAGTCAAGGCGAGCAAAAGAAGTACATGGTTTATGATACAGAAAAAGTGCTGAGTTTCATAACCGTGACATTTTATCATTTATTTGATAAATGATAAAATGTCACGGTTATGAAACTCAACATTTTCCCTGTATCATTTTATCATTTATTTGATACCCCTTAAACTCTGAAAATGGTATAACAGAAAATCAAATGTTCACAGAATTGAACAATACTTACACATAATTATATCCGTGAAACGATTTTATAGGAAAAATGTATAATTTCAGAAAAATGGACAAATGGAGATCTGAAAAAAATACTGAAAATGACTGTCAGTTTGTGGCGAGGTCCAACACGTTGTTTCCTGCGTTAGCTACACCAGGAAAAACACGTACGTGGTAATGAAATGAACTTATTTCCAAGCATGCCTGAATTATTTCATTTGAACTTTGTTTTCTCAATAGTATTTTGATACGTGATTAACACTTTCGTATTGTTTTCAACCATTTCCTACCAATATTGTATTTCTAAACTAGAACTCGAACTATTTTGCTTTAACCAATATCGTTGCCATCAGAAATCTCTCCGACCTATAATTTCACTCACTCTCAACTTTTTTTTGGCGGGGGGGAGCATCAAAAAATATATATTCTTTTTTGTTTAATGACATGCGCCTTAAAAACCAATCACCACCAACAACAGCAACATTGTTGATTATAATTTCACCCAAAACTGCGGGAATTATGCCCCATGGTCAATATCAGTTGATCAATTCGTGTGTAAAGAAAGTGCTTGTTCTAAAACAAATTAAATTTCAATTAATCCTACCTGACAACTCACACGCAGCGCGCTCGTTGTCCCAAAATTAGCGCGATGTGCCAAATGCGGACATTTCGCTGACCAACGCCACTATATACCGGCAGAAGTGCTGCTCAACTGTCCGTCATCATTTTCTTACCAACGGTTGTGGTCACATTGAGTTATATCATTGACTTGTACATTTATTCTCATACTTAATATTTTTGACCTGTATGATCATTTGTATACTTTATAACATTGACTTGTGTTTTATTTGTATACTTTATACTACAGACATACCTTATATCTTTAATTTTCATACTTTATATGAAAATGTCAATAGAAGAAAAATAAAGGTTTACTCGAATTGACGTATGGCAAAGTTTACCTTTACATTAACGATTTCCTTAATTTTAAAGGGGGCCTTCGATCTACAAGCTCTGCTAGTTTTATACCGATTGATTGACACTATCTTTTTTATTCATCATAAAAAACAAGTTACTTTCAAAGTTAACATACATTACATCGAAAATCGTGAAGTAATGAAATGTTGATTAAAATCTAAAGATTTTCTTTTGAAAATAGTGATTATGAATGGATGAGGGGGCAACTAGAAAAGCAAAGCCTTGTTTAAGTTGTCACCTTGACAAAACTAGGAAATAAAAACGTGAACTCGTAAATATTGGGGCATATAATATGATGTAAGCACTGTGAAATAGTAGATTGAGCTATCATTATGAATACGCAAAAGACTGAAATAAGAAAATAAATTAATTGAATTGAATCTTAAGTTTACTTTCTTGTGCTAAAATAATAATAAATCCCCACCAGGTATACTTAGCCAAAGTAGCAACTGAGAACAAGATCCAGACGGGCATGATTTTACGAACAGTTTTATGAAAGACCACCCAGATGATATAACATTCGTTTACAAGATTATTATTACATGTCTCGAAGGGTTTATCATGCTTATCATCTATTTATTCCTACGAGTGTCCTTCGTCAGCTGATGAGGCTCAGATGGTGTGCTCACCGGGTTGCCAGCCTAATGGCTCGGAGGCGTAGAATGCGATCGATGGCAAACATCCCCGCTCATTTCGCGCTTTTCACGCTTAATTTAAAAAAGGACATAAGTGCCCTCTTATCCTTAGGCTAATCAGTAACATCATATAAAATAGTTCTTAAAAAAGGCAAGGATTTTGCGAATATATTTGAAAAAATAAAAAGTCTGCTATTCTCACGCTATCGTCGTAGATACAGATGCAGATAAAGACAAAGTAAGTTCTGAAATTGACTTAAAGCAAGTCCATCCCAATGAAGGAATCGAAGACAAGTACATCACTTAAAATCTCATCAAATCGAATGAAAAATAAGAATGTCCTGACGCTTTTTTTCATAGTTTCGCTTATTTTCGAATTCACATTTTGTTTTTAATCTGTACGTCCAGGGGTCTGTTGCAGAAAGAGTTGCGTTTAAACGCAAGTCAAAAAATCAATCACAAGTCCCAAATGCGCGCTGTTGATTGGTTGAAAATCAAGTTGCGCATGATTTTTAGAGTTGCGATTGATTGCAACTCTTTCTGCAACGGGCCCCTGGGGTGTTTCATTAAAATGTGTCATCTGGGCCCCGTCTTACAAAGAGTTGCGATTGATCCAATCAATCGCAACTATGGAAAGCCAGCAAAGTCAACAATTTAAATGCATGTTTGTTCAAAATATTTTCCAGATATGAATGTATATCCATAAATTCATTGATTTCTTGACAATGTGGTGTGTTCTCCTTTGTTTACAAAGGACATTTTGCAAATTTCATGTATAAAATAGATGGATTTCCATATAGTTACAATTGATTGGATCAATCGTAACTCTTTGTAAGACGGGGCCAAGATGCTTATTATTTGCTTTTTATTTAGGGTAGCGAGAATCTGACATCGTTCCTTTAGTTATGATTGGCCGAGAGCCACAGGTGTCTGACTGTTACCATGGACACTGTCGCATGAAACAGATTTTGTGGAATAAAACGTCCGACAAGTCCTTTCAATGGTCTGTAATTATATCAAAACGAGGAAGTCGACAAGGGTGATTCAATGATGTTACAAACTCGCTAAATCTCTTGTAAAAGTTGCATGCATTATATATCAATGTCAATTCGGCTTATCACATGTTATTTTTTACAGATTACTTGGTGATGAAAGGAGACCTACACCGAAACAATCTTGATTTTACATGCAGATAATACCTTGAAACACTTTATTCTAGATGATAGTTTTGCTGGCTTTCCATAGTTGCAATTGATAGTATCAAAGACAAATCCTTGTGAGAACTGGTCCAGGCATGATATAGGCCTATACAGGTCTATGCACTAATCATGATTTAATATTATATTACAACCATAATTAAAAACCAAGGTGAAGAAAGAATGTTATAGCCTACATGTCATTGGCATGAGCGGCATGTCACAGCACAAGATAGGCCTACATACATTTATTTTAAAAAGAGATAATTATCTCGTCTCGCGAATTTCGAGATTTTCGGACCTATTTTGGGTAGCGAGAATCAATATCTCAATCCATGGCGTATTAAAAATCTCATCAATCAGTGTTACTTACCAGCTGCCAAACAAGAGAATTATTCCCGCTCAGCGTATGAATTGATGACGTAGTCACGGAACTTGCACCTGCGCACCAGTAATATTGAAAAAGCCACGCCTCGTTCACCGTCCACACGTTCGTAGACACATTATTTTCAAGGGCGGACCTGCAATACAGAAATTTTGATTGATTCATTGGTTTGAATTTAATCAATTTATTCAATATATTGAATCAATCAACCAAACAAAACACGGTTATTGATATTGGCGTTTGTTATTGTTACGTTATTGAATGATTATTAATATGTTTGGAGTAGAATGAGGACTGATAGCTTTTCATGGTTACAATAAATCGAATAGAGCACGATCTTGGGTAAAACTTATTGGAAAAGTGTGATAATTTCGATTGCAAATAAACATACGGATTATGGTTATGTATGAGGGCGTGATGTAAGATCATCCATTCGTGTGATGTCGTTATTTAGAAAAAAAAAAACAATTCTCGGCAAAAATAAAATTTCCCGAGTCATCACAGACCAGCCACCCCCCCTCCTCTTGACCACTTATATCTCAAATAACCCGGGTTTGTATTCCTTGAGCTCTCTACAAAATTATGAAGGTCTACTGTTATATATTTTATATGAGATGCAAGTCGTAAGAATAATTTCAAGCTATTCTGCTGTACGACAATTAATCAAGTTTAATCCTCTTCAAAGACATTCGACAAGTAAACTTTCAAGCGATTTGAACTCCACAAATCATGATCAACTTCAATAATTACATCATGGACCTATGATTACACACTGTTAAAAAACCCTGATTTTACAGAAAAAATAAGATTTTGCAGAAAGCAATAACAGAATCATTCTGTAAATTCATAAAACAGGGTATTGTCTGCATTTTAACAGAACAGGTCTGTGGAAAAGGGGAAAAAGGGTGTTTTATTAAAGGAAATTTGTAAGGTTCCATAAACCAAATATCAATTTCCTGTAAGATTACGCAATCTGGTAAGATAACAGGTATTCTCGAGACTCTGCTGCAGGAAATTTTTTTATTTTAAGGATACATTTTCTAACAGTGCATGGACATTGCTATTTATATAGTTATGTCTGTTTTGATGAATTGATTGGGATAAACTAACGTTCATGTCCTCTACAATGCCGTACCCACTAGTCATTTCCCAGACAACAAATATTCTTTCCAGTTGATATTTCATTACAATATTCCACAATGACATGTATGGCACGCATACACAGCAAAAACTGTGGTGTTAACCGGTGTACATATAGGACCACACCAGTTATTTTACACCGGTGTTAAATTGGTGGTGTTAGTTTTACACCTATAGGTGTTATTACAACCCCTTTGGTTGTTACATTTAAACTCTTTGGTCATATTTTTAATCTTTAGGGTGTAATTCTAACACCTCAGGGTGTGGTCCTCTATTATCACCAATTGGTGTCAGTTTTAACACCACAGGTTTAGCAGTGTATAGGGAATCAATTAAATATATATTTCACTTAAAAAATATATGTTTCTCTTCCACTAAACCATTTCACTTAAAGAAATTTATATTTCGCTTTTCAAAAAGAATATATTTCACTTTTCTAAAAGATATATTTCACTTTTCAAAAAAAATTCTTTCACTTTTCAAAAAAAATATGTTTCACTTTTCAAAAAAATAATATTTTTTTCGACGAAGAATCATTTCACTTGATACATTTCAATTTTGAGAGAAAACAAATCCTTTCACTTTTGTTGGATAACACATGCGGCTGCCGTATTAGACCGTATACGTAAAATTCATTCCTCACGTAAAAATCCATCCCCTCGCTACGAAAAACATTTCACTCATGTTGCAAATTCATTTTACTTAATTGCAAAAAAATACGTTCCTCTTTTTTCTCGGCCTGTAGGCGGCGCGCACCATTGTTGGCGGGACGAGGAAAGATACATAATATATCTATCTATCTCTCTGCCCAATATACATCTATCTGTTTAAATATGTCTATCCTTCTATCTATCTATCTATCTATCTTTCTTTCTATCTTTCGATCTATTTATCTATTTATCTATCTATATATATATCTATCTATCTACACATCCCTATCTATCTATCTATCTACCTACCTATATATCTATCCTTCTATCTATCCTTCTATCTATCATGTCTATCCTTCTATCTATCTATCTATCTATCTCTTGTCGCTCCAATCAAAACCGAATTGTACCGCCCGTGGCGTTCTGTAATACAATTATTTCAATGGTGATAACTCGATCGACTATATTAAAAATGATGACTTTCTAATATACCTTCCAAAATAATTCTATACATAAATGTTGTGCATTATCATTATTAAAGATATTATCATCATTTGACAAAGAAGAACTACAACATATCCGAAAGAGAAGTGGCATTATGGCATAATTTGCTGTGAAGTAGAAGTCATTAAGTGGCCAATTCGAAATTCACGCATGTTTTGTTGCAGATCGTGCATGGAATAAAAAAAATGGAAAAGAAAACAAAAAAGAAACCCCGTGAATGGCTTTCTTTTTTCTTCTTCAAATCAACAAATGATGGGAGAGTAAGAGAGATAAGATACAGGGTTAGAATCACGTAACGTTTTCTCGGTAACCATGGTGACATAATGATTGTGTACGCTTTGGGGTTTCTTTTATCAAATCGGTTTTTATGACATTCCAATAACGGAATTACGTTAGTCTTTTAATTGTATATCCTTGTACATGATTAATGTGGATAAGTGGAGTTGTACATTTTAAGATGCAACCAAGAAAAGTGACATTCTGTGAGAAGAAAGTAAAGGTAAACATTTGAAACAGAAAAGTAGATAGACAATGAGAGAGAGAGAGGGGGGATGGGTCATAAGCAGGGGCGGATCCAGGAGATAGACAATGAGAGAGAGAGAGAGAGAGGGGGGGGATGGGTCATAAGCAGGGGCGGATCCAGGATTTTTCACCTAACATTGAAAATCACTTCGTCCACGGAAAATTTGACAAGCCAAAAAAAGGGGGGTTTCACCTAAAATTGAAGGTAATATCGTCCGCAGAAAGTGTGACAAGCAAAAACAATTAAAAACAATAAATTAAAGAAAATAAAAAAGGGCCTCACTTTCAAAAGGAGGGGGGCCCACTTGAGTAAAAACGAGATATCTACATTACAAATTTTGATTATGGCTCAAAGGAGGGGGGCATGGGCCGGCTGTGCTCCCTCCCCCTGGATCCGTCTCTGGTTATGAGCATAAGAGAGAGAGAGAGAGAGAGAGGAGGGGAGGAAAGCGGGTGAGAGATAGGCAAAAGAGAAAGAGAAAACAAGGAATAAAGGGGGATAAATGATATTTAGAGTAGAGCTGTGGCGTACAGAAGGGGAGCCTTGGGGCGCTTGCCCCTTCCGAACAAAATCATAATAAAAAAAAGAGAAAAGGAAATAAGGGTGAAATACATCATTTTCTGAACATAGTGTCAAAATCAATCACAAAGTTTGAAATTTGTAATAAAAATGTCCAATTTTATCTCCGCTCGCTTTATTTCCAACGTTTTTTTTTATATAAATAATACCCAATACGCCATAATTCCCCCTTATTTGGGGGCGAATTACGCCACTGGGGGAGAGAAGGGGGTAAAGAAAAGGGTAATAGAAACTTATGACAAAAAAGGAAAAACATGATGATTCTGAACACACTAATGAATATCCTTACCTTACTGATTCAAATGCGATGTCATTGTATACATTCTGAATGGTCCGGTTATCATAGAGTTGGATGAAAAATACGTAGTGAGGGCCATCGGGTGATTCCCAGTATGTCTGTAGGATAACAATTAAAAATTAAGTAAATTGCGGAGCGTTGTGGCCCAGTGGATTAGTCTTCTGACTTTGAAACGGAGGGTCGTGGGTTCGAATCCCAGCCACGGCGTAATTTCCTTCAGCAAGAAACTAATCCACATTGTGCTGCACTCAACCCAGGTAAGGTGAATGGGTACCCGGCGAGATTAATTCCTTGAATGCATGAGCGCTGAAAGGCAGCTCGAGCTAAAGCCGGGGTAATAACAATAATAACATCGCGCCTCTGAATAGAATATTTGTAGATAGACGGCGCTATATAAATCAGCCTATTATTATTATTATTATCATTATTATTAAATAGATGGTTCTGATTATTACCTGTGGTCCAGTAATAATTAGGATGATAAAAAATATATATATAATGAATAATCAAAATATACATTAGAAAACATTGCGAAAGTGTGGAGTAAGATAATGATTATGATCATTACCAGTGGGGCATTGAGCCAGAAGATTTGAGGGGCACAAATTCAAATGGCACATGTGGGGAAACTGGGTCCTATTTGAAAATAACATTTTTATTACATATATACGTTACGACAAAATTTTGACTAAATCATAATATTTCAATCCTTTTTCCTTTGATCCTTCTTTGCTTTTTTCTTTGTCGTGAATTTCTCTTTTTTTTTTGGGGGGGGGGGAGGGGATCGGCCAAGCCCCTTCCCCATCAGTACACCAGGGACCTTTTGTACAAAGAGTTACGATCGATCCGATCAATCGTAACTCTATGGAAATCCATCAGTGTCCTAATTTTTTTCTACGAAAAATTTGCACAATGTCCTTTTTATGCAAAGAGAAGCGCAGTGAATTTTCAAGAAAACAATGGATGCATGAATATACATCTCAGCTAGAAAATATTTTGAACAAACATGTATAATAGATGTTGACTTTGCTGGCCGTCCATAGTTGCGATTGATCGGATCAATCGTGACTCTTTGTACAACAGGGCCTAGTAATCATCACAAGATGATGAATAATATACATGTATACCAACAATTGATTTCCAAAGTTCTTAGACCGAAAGGGGGAAAGAACGACAGAAAGAAACAACGAAATGAGGAGGAACAAAGGGAGAAAATACTCAAAGGAGGGAAAAATGATAAGATATGATAAAATCTAAGTAATTTGGTTCGGTTTTGACTATTTGCGACAACAACCTGTACAATCAGTATTATCATAATTGCGAAGTGTGTAAAAGATTTAGGGGAAAAACATTAATTATAATGGAGTTCACTTATTGATGAATGAATCAAACAATGTCTTAAATTGGGGGTCAATTAGATTTTCGATTCGCAAACAACATTTTGGTCTTGTCTCCGTGCATTGTGCACAATGTCAATCGGAAATGAAAACATTGTATGACAATTCAGCTACATGCGTTGCGAACTTATATAATATGAAACATTGATCTAGAGGGCAATTTCGTCCTTTTTGGGGTAAATTAGATTTTCGAATCGTAAACAACATTATGGTCTTGTCTCCGGGCATTGTGCACAATGTCAATCGGAAATGAAAACATTTAAATGACAATTTAACTAACTGATTATTTCATTGCGATCTTATTTATATAATGAAACATGACACTAGAAAGAAATTTAGCAAACTGCATGCCGATACATTTATATTGCATAATATCCTGATTAATTATTTATTTACTTTCAACTTAAAGAAAATTGCCGGACATTGGTACCTCCTCACAATGCCCGATTAATTTGATAGTTAAGCCTTTTTATTGCTAATCAAATTTCCCGGTCAAACCCCTCCTTGAAAAAAAAGCTAGATTCGCACTTGCCTCATAATATAAAAGGACGTGTACATACATTCAATCTTGATTTTTTGAATCAAGGTTCAGAATCAAAATTTAAAAATCACAAAACCGTATATTGCTTGAACAATAATGGTACCTGTCATGCACTTGTTGGGGTCTTTATATACGGATTTGATACATTCAAAATTGTATATATATAAAATTATGTAAGTATACAAGGCTTTGATAAGAATTGGGTGAAATTGAATAAAATTAGTGAAATTAACAGGTCGAAAACACACTCTATATTCCAAGGATTCAAAATAATTCCAAAGAGGTTGTTAATTGTGACAAGCCGATTGTTGAACTTAATTTGAATCATGGAAGTACTTATTTCTAAATCTGAAAAGATTTGAATTTAAAATTGTTAGAAACTTTATCTTGACAAGTCGACACGATATCCTTATTATTTAATGTTGACAGGTGACAAAATGTATCTCGTCAAATTGACTTATAAAAAGACATATGCCGACATGGCGAGATACATTATCTTCAAAGTCGACGTATGAAAAATTATTTCTACATAGCGAGATACATTATCTTGCCAAGTCCACTTATAAAAAAGTTATTGTCGACATAACAAGAAATATTAGTCGATTAAGATATATTAATTCCTAATGACGACATCAAGCTTTTTGTAAGTCGACTTGGCAAGACATCTACCTCACCGTATAAACAAAAAACTGCCATAAGTCAATTTCGACTTCCCGAGAAGACGTATCTCGCCACGTCGATATAAGGCAAGATAATGTATTTCACCTTGTCGACATAATAAGAATATTTTGTCGACATGGTAAGAGGAAATATCTCGCCACATCATCAATTAGATGGCACTTATTCCTTAGACCTTCCGTAGATTTAGAATGGAAAAAAAGTATCTTACGAATTCACTTGGATCAAGCCCGATCTCCGTTGTTATGACATCGATCGTTGTGTTGAGCCAGGACGTTGCGTACGGATGCTCGCTAGGGGGCGGTCGTAGATCGAAGAGGAGAGATTTCTTGCGGGCGAGAACGAGCTCAAACATTTCAACCATTGTTAGGATACCTTGCTGGCTGAATTCTTCCTTCTCCTCGTCAGATATGAACCATGCCGTCAAGAAAGGTTTTTTCTATTGATAAAAAGAAAACAAAATTGGATAAACAAAAATATTTCTAACTTTAAACACGCATTGATGAAATAATTCAGAGATATTATATTTTGCCTTTCAAGATTCAGAAAAAAATTGTTATTCAAAAGTCAAAAGACGCAGTTTTTTGAAGCGATAACAAAGTTTGTCCTTAAAGAATTAAAACAAGGTTTGTCCTACTTTATATTCTTTTTCTCATTCTCCTTTGTCTTTTCCATTTCTCTCTCCTTCTTCTGATTATTCTCTGTTTTTTCTGAAATTAGAACTAAAAAAATAACAGATTTTGAAATAAAAGTAAAAGAAATTTTCTTTTATATTTTCAAGATCTGTTATTTCAAAGATGTTTACCCTAGCAAACCATGATCCCGCGTCTAGCTCCCTTAGTTCATCCATGGTAAACATGTCTGCGGGCTGGCGGTAGTTCTCGGGGAAAGTATCGATGGCATTTGTGGTTCGAGTAAGGATCTCGTCGTGGAAAACATATGGGACACCATCAAAACTGTTAATAATAAAAGGAAAGAAAACTGTAACGCCTATAACCCGAGAAACATCGTGATGTGAGATGAGTATTTAAATCAAAACAAGTAAGAGGTTAATTGACATTAATGATGTATCCAAATATACATCAGTCATTAAAGAATGAATAACAAGTTGCATAAATATGGTCAACAAACACCTATGAATTTTAGAAAATGGAAAAAATATATAAAGTAGTTGTGTAAACGAATAACAAAGCTTTGCTCCACGAATGCATAAACATGAATGAGCTATCAAAACACTTGATATTAAGAAACGGGGCAACTGTAATTCATTTTAAGGAGAGATTTTGTTTCTGTGAAAATAACATTTTGATTCGGTGTAATACGAAATGAGGTTCGTAATTCCGAAGGTTCGTTAATCCGAAAACGAAATAAGGTTCGTTAGTCCGAAAACTCTATCAATGAATAGTAAGGTGCTGGCATCATCAGCTGATATAATACTGCAGATTTCAACGTCACGATGTTTGATCATATTTCCTTTAAATATCTGTCAGAACGATTTTTAATTTTCTTGCATGCCAAAGTTATTACAAAATTGACCGATAATATTCACAAATTATCAGTTTTGGGGCTCGATCGCTTTAATCGCTCGAAAATATCCAACATATTGTACCGTATTCAAAACACAACCCGTTAAAATATTTTCTTCATTACACACCATGCACTGCCCCTTCCAATATCTCGTTACCACACCCCTCGCTTATGACAAATTTATAGGAAAATCAGTCAATTCGGCGATTGTTGACATCGCTCTCATTTTTCTCGTTGGTTATTTTGTAAAAATCAAATATTTCAAGCTTTTATTTTGTTTCCTTTCATTTTGATTATCTGCACACCCATGAACGCCACCCCGGCGATAGGCCACTTGAGGAATACGATGAAAATAATCATTATAATACCACGATGATAATGATAATAATAATCGTTTCCCTCTTTAACATTGATGTCACGTTGCTATTATTTTGTAATGGTCTTAACCCTTTGATTTAATAGTTATAGACATACATTTATAACTGATTGTCATTGTTTCACTCGATTTCTATAATACTATAATTAATTCATTGCTATCATTTCATTGTTTTTATCAGTGAATAAATTATACAATTAGTAGCTTTATAATTATTAATTGTTCCCTTTTGATTACTTAAATATTTCAGTTTGATTCATATTATAATCTAAATTATGAAAATACTTACCATGATTTTCTTATTTACGAGATAACTGGATATACCCATTTGATTTGCTAGTTCATTACGATGAACCTGCGTGCCGAATATAGAGTACACAATTTTTCCTGCGCGCGCGCTGCATCTCCCTACCAACGCACTATCCCAAGATCGTCGCGCAATTTGGCGTCCATTTCCTCTCATGAGCCTGCGGGCAAGACATGTTGTCACACAAGGCGAGGGGTAGGAGGGAGGGTTCAAATGGGTATATCCAGTTATCTCGTAAATAAGAAAATCATGGTATTTTCATAATTTACATCAATAACTGGGATATACCCATTTGATTTGCTAGACCAACACGGATTCAACGTGAAGGGAGGCATGTCTAGACTAAGAAGTGCGTTAAAATAGGGAGATGAAGACACAAAGGCCGTTGCCTTACGGACAGGGGAGGCGATAAAGCCTCATGTGAAGAAGTCCTTAAGAGCAAGGAGTGAAGGAAAGAGGGGCGTCAATAGACGGACCTCGAGAAGTCGTGAACGACGATTCCAAGAAAGAGCCCAAGAAGAATGATACTAAGTATCATGGGCCCTCGGCCTAGTGTCAGGAGAACAACATCACCAGCTGACTAGAGCGTAAAATTCGGAATTTGTTGAAATTTTCAACAAGAATCGTGATCGGAAAACTGTAGCTTTAAGGCTCAGTAAGTGATCCATCGAACAATCTGAGAAGGCGAGAGATCTCAGAAGCCTCCGCGTGGGAGAAAGCGCCCAGAATTCGATATCCGTCTCAAATGCGTGAGGGCAGAACATCTGCAGAATTCTGATAGAGAGCTGTGGCAGAAAGTTACTAGCGGTCCGAAGGGGACTAGGAACGACGGAGAGTAGGGATTTAAGAAAACCACTCGTAAGGCAGTCAAGGGTCGAGAAAGCGACTGAGTGCCATCCTTTTAATAAGAAATACCGCGGACCTGCTGCCTATGTAGAATAAAGCAGTCTGGTTAAAATAGCTCAACCGGGCGTGTCAGAGAAACAGCGCGGTACACATCACGACAAAAGTGTGATAGACCGAGTGATCGAGAGAGAACTCAGGATCCCCTTTCTCCCGTACTGATCGAAGCACCCATCTGAGGGTGCAGTGCCCGCGGTGGAAGAGGTGGCTTGGCTCAAGCCACCATTGCCGAGAGAGCCCGTGAGGCTAGGCTGCGATGGATGACCGCCGGGCGGGGGAATCCCTAGCAGCAGCAAGTGTACGCCAGAGGGAGCTGGCGAAAAGTCTCTGTCATGATCATACGTGAAGGCGACAATCAAGAGATGTTCTAACGAACAGACATCGCCAGATATGATACCTCAACAGTACGTTCCCAACGGAATCGAATGAGGTAGCAACGGCCCTGTCCTATCAAGTTAGGGACGGAAACTGGCTAAGAGTGTCGATGTCCTCGCTTGAAGAAACAAGCGAAGGAGGGAGACTTGAGGAAAATAAACACAAAAATTTCCATCAGTCTGCGGTGAGAACCAGTTGTTTATGAAAACAGCCACAAGGCCTGGTCTCTCAGGTGATCGTAAGAGCAAGCACCGCCGGCGCCGGTTGCGGCAGCGTGGAACAGTCCGATATCGGAGAATAAGGAGTTCCAAAAAGCTGCGGGGGGCGGCAAAAATGACGCCCTAAGCAGTGGGGGATGAGCATCTAAGTTTCTAAAAGAAGAACTCCAGTGAAGTAAATCACTTACATGGAGAGACTCATCCGCAGTCGGCCCGAGAAAAAGCGGGTCGTAGTGATTGTGGTTAGGTAGGCATAAGCATACATGCATCCACGGTTACATCATCCTCGGTCGTGCGGTGACCATGGCCACATGCATTGCATGGAGGGAGGATGAAAGCAGCATGCGAGGTGACTCGAGTGTGCCGAGTGAAAAAGCTTCTAAATAAGAAGACGATTCGACAAATGGGCACGGTAAGACATCCACCGTAGACCACTCCACACAAGGAGGAAACGGCGGAGACGCCCGCAAGCTTGACCCACATAGAGGGCAGTCTATAAGATAGACTGTTAGAGCTCGACCGATGGTCTGAAGGCGTACTGTTTGGTGTAAACTCGCCGACCCGGTACGGTGGGTGTGCCCAGAAAATAGGCATAGAATGCCGACAGAGAAGTCTGGGGCTTTAAACAAGCTTGAACGCACGTACATAGCCAATAATCTCATGAGATGTACGGCGGTTTCTTTCCTCCGAGATGATGCTTACCCGACCGGGAAGGACTCGGGGAACAGCTGTGAATGTCAACAGGAGGGATATCTAGCATATGAAAAGCTGATTCCCTCCAGGTATTCGGTGCGGGTGCTTTCGGCGGTGTCCGGCTGGACGACCGGTGATGGCAGCTCGGGCAGGGCTCGAACGAGCCGCCCGAATACGAGACAATAGGTTAACATAACCATAATGCACCGGGTGGTGAAGGCGTAGCGATTACTAAGCACAGGAGAACTTTAAATCGCCGTGACATTCAGATCCGATATACATACTCATAAGTTCGGAGAGCTATGAGGTAGTGAGACATACCGCTGAGCGGTGATGGTGCTCATATCGGAGTCGCCCTCTCTTCAGCGGCGATCGCTGGAGGACGGGTGTCTGTACTAGCCCTGACTCTGGCCTTGCAAGGGTAGGAGCTAAGTAAGACAGGGCACCCTTACTTTCGAATAGAAAGTGAGGTTCAGGCCAGAAACCGACGGTCCCGTCGCCTGGGCGGGCGGACCGCGGACGTGATAGGTTGCCCCCTCAAAGCAGCCAAACATTCTCACGAGAGAAGTGCGGCATGCGGTATGTAAGAGATTCTTACCTCCAATCTACGGGCCCGCTTAGGGGGTAGAATGGAGAGAGTTACCGCTGAAGGAGTCGTCGCCGTACGTGGGCTTGACGTAGAGGGCGAATTCGGGAGTAACTGCATAAAAAGGGGAATACCCATGCAGGTAACTCGCCGATGGCTCCCCGGAGTGCGGGTTGGCGAGAGAAGTCTCAATCCGCTCAATACCCGACGCCAGCAATAAGACCGCGGCGGTCTTATAATGACGGAGAACACGAGGATAAGAACCCGTAATGCTCGGGGACGCATAGATGCAGCCTGAACGGATGCAAAGTCCAGCCGTCGGTCACCGAGAGCTTGCCGACATATTGATGCTTGAAAGCCGTATGTCGGAAGCACCTGCATAGAAACGGGGGTCACCGTGTAGGTGAACAGCGTTTCAATAAATGCCCGGTGTGAGAGGACAGGTGATTGCTTGAGCCGCACAGTGCTTAGCAAGGCGGCTGAAGCTGATATGAAGCGTGGGTGAATTACCCGCACTGCTCATGGGAGTATGTGCGACGCCTGACCCACAAATATCGGGAGTCTGGTGACATAATGGAGGGCGATGCCCGTATGTCGATAACACCTGTGTATTAGCGGGGATTTCCCTTGCAGGTGCGTGAGCCGGCGAATCATGAAATCGCCGGTGACTCTCCGAGGTGCAAGATGGCGAATGTCTGCTTAACCTGCCCGGTGCTCGACACGGCGGTTTTAGCTGACAGGGAGCATGAGGATAAAGATCCGTGATGCTCGAGGGCGTTCTGTTGTAACATGAAGTTACGACGCATGGCCATCGGCACAAGAATCAGAAAGAAAGGTCTGCCCGCAAAGTGGGATTAGCGACCTAGACTTTCTTCTTGTTATTCCTCTTCTGTGCGGCCCCCGCCGGGGGGCAGAAGAGGGAACAATCATCGGGAGTCTGGCGACATAGTGGCGGGCGACGCCCGTATGTCGATAGCACCTGTGTATTAGCGGGGATTTCCCTTGCAGGTGCGTGGGCCGGCGAATCATATTGCCGGTGACTCTCCGAGGTGCGAGACGGCGACTGTCTGCTTGACCTGCCTGGTGCTCGACACGGCGGTTTTAGCTGACAGAGAGCATTAGGATGAAGATCCGTGGTGCTCGAGGGCGTTCTGTTGTAACATGAAGTTACGACGCCTGGCCGTCGGCACAAGAATCAGAAGGGAAGGTCTACCCGCACAGCGGGGTTAGCGACCTAGAATTTCTTCTTCTTCCTCTTCTATGCGGCCCCCGCCGGGGGGCAGAAGAGGGTATAATGATTGGGAGTCTGGTGACATAATGGCGGGCGACGCCCGTATGTCGATAGCACCTGTGTATTAGCGGGAATTTCCCTTGCAGGTGCGTGAGCCGGCGAAACATGATATTGCCGGTGACTCTCCGAGGTGTGTTGGATGGCCGGTGTCTGCTTGATCCGCTCGGTTGGTAGTACCGTCGGCTGAAGCAGGCAAGCCTGGGGGTAAAAACCCGCAGTGCTGGAGGGCACTCTAGATTAGCTTGAGAAGCTGAGAGGCCTGGCCATCAAAAGAATCAGAGGACAGACCGCCCGACGGGGCGGGGCTTACGTCTGTGGTTCTCCTCTTCTTCTTTTCTTCTTCTTCTTCGGTTGCTCCGGCGCCGGAGCGGAAGAAGGGACAAGAGGCTGGGCTGCGCCTGTCTTCCTCTCCTTAGCTCTCCCACGGGGAGAGCTAGCCGAGCGAGAGGAGGCGTCGGCCGAATCTGACGGCGTCAGATTGAATTGAGAGTCCGACACGGTCGGACTCAGGTGCCTCTTCCGACTAGGGGCTGGTAGCCCTTTGCCGACGCTCCCTAGAGGGGTCTTACACGGCATCGAGCCTAGTCTTTGCCGGGTGGAGAGACCCGTGCTCTCCCCCCGGACTTTAGGTGACCCGATGGCCGGTGGGTCTGACAGCCCTAGAGGAGTCGCCGTTTTCTGTACTAGTGCGACGCTCCCCAATAAGGTTCAGGTTCCGGGACGGAAGCCTTGGCCATCACCGTGCGGGCACGTGGTCGCAAATCCACGGTTCCACCCTTATTAAGCGGGACACGTGAACGCGCGTCCACGGTTCCACCCCTTTGAGAGCCCACGGGGCTCTGACTCTGTTCTCGCTATCTATACTACCTGTGGTGGGGGATAAGACCCCGGTGTCGGGCCCCGAAACAGCAGCCGCCTGAGGCTCTTGAGAAAGAGAGTCCGAAAGGCTCATTATTGCCGTAGGGTGATCTAGTAGTAAGATAGAAAAAAAGAGAAGCAAAGGGGGTAGGGGGGGGAACAAACCCCAACCCAGAAGACAAGGACCTCAAAAAGCGGACTTTTGAGAGTCAAAAACGGATCTCACAAGGATGATACAAGGTAAAATCCCAGAACAAAGGAAACAGTAATAATTGAGAATTATTAAGAGACACTGTCCCTGAAGTCCGTTAGAAAAATTAATTATTTGATTATCACAACAAGAATCTGCTTCCGCCAAAATTCTGAAAAGAAGGAAGGGGGGAAGCATCTAAAAAGAAGAAAACACTAAGTTTTCTTCTTTTTTTTTTGTTGTTGTTTTGTTGTGTCCACCTGTTCAAAAGAAAAAAAATAATAATTTTTCTTGAGGTGAGGATCAGCTAAGGAAAAAAGGGGAGCAAGATTCCTTTTTTTTTTTTTTTTATAAACAAGAAGTTTAAGAAAAAAAAAATTATAAGTCCAGAGACCGGTAGCTGACTTGAAAAGGAAGGGGGGAAAAACAAAGATAGCTTTCCCGAGAAGGAAGGCCGAGTCAAAGGCGACGAACGCTGACAGGAGACGGCTTCCTAAAAAAAAAATCTAAGTATTCTTGTGAAGGAAAGAAAATATTTTTTTTTTTTTTTTTATAATTAATTGAATAATTAATCAATTAATAAACACAAGAACAAAGGATTGATTGAAACAAAAGAACAATCAACTAACTCGAAGCAAGAAACAAAGAACTTGAATCGAGGCAAAGGAGCAAGTCAAGAATTAAAAGAATCAATCAATTAATTAATTAATCAATTAACCAATTAATTCAATTAATAAATACAAGAGCAAAGGATTGATTGAAACAAAAGAACAATCAACTAACTCGAAACAAGAGACAAAGAACTTGAAACGAGGCTGGAATACGACGCTCCTAACGTCCTACAGAACCTATCTGTGGAGAAATAAATCAATTAAATTCACGACGAGTCGTATAAACGAAGAAGTCAGTGAATAAAAAGAATTAAAAGGATTAAAAAGGAGCGAAGACAACGCCCGAGCAGGAAGGCGCGGAGCTATGGGGCGGAGAGGTGAAGACAACCCGCCTGTGAGAAACGTATCTTAAAAAAAAACAAACTCACGAAGAGGGACAAGAAACGTTAAAATAATATCACGGAAGCTCCGCGCGACGTGATAATCCTATAACAATCTTAGATGAGAGAAAATAAGATTGAAATAAGGGAAGAATTGCACAATAAAGTATCCAAACGGAAAACAGAAATGCAATTTTGAGAGTGTACTTAGCTTGCGACTGCACTCGACCGCAGGCGAAAGTAAAAGAGGAAATGGACGCCAAATTGCGCGACGATCTTGGGATAGTGCGTTGGTAGGGAGATGCAGCGCGCGCGCAGGAAAAATTGTGTACTCTATATTCGGCACGCAGGTTCATCGTAATGAACTAGCAAATCAAATGGGTATATCCCAGTTATTGATGTAAATAAAAATATTTGTCTATTTATGCTACCAATCATTGTTATCTTTGACTTAGATTTTGACTTTATTTTCATGTATGATATGATGATTTATGTTCTTCTTTATGTTTTCATCAGGTCATGAAAAACAGTTTTATACCGATCTTTTGTACCTGAATAAATATGTTCAAATAAACAAACAAATAAATAAATAAATAAATAAATACATACATATAAAAATAGACAGATAGATAGATAAATAAATAAATAAAAAATAGATCAATCATTTTACCTTATTCTGACATCTGTTTTTATCCCATATGCATCGTAGTCATCTAAAGCGATCATGAAGGAAATATTTGTGTTTTCAGGGGCAATCTACATTGGAAAAAGAAAAAAGAAAATTCATGCGGTACAAATATAAGTCCCTTTTATGTTGTTGAATTCTTAGATCCAAAGCAGGTTAACTTTGACATTATATTTTGATGTCTTTTTCATAATTACTAAATAAATTTCATAATTGATTACTGGATCATTTCACATTTTAACACCTTTATATCACCACAGGTGTATGATTGTTTATCTTTTTTTTTCAAATCAAATTTGCAAACACGAATTATTTCAACGGATTTGTCATACTTTACAAGTATGAAGGGAAATCAGGCCAGCAAAATAAAATTTCGTTCGTCTGATGTCTTGGTCCAGAATATTAAACAATGCTACACGCGCTGTCGTTAGTGACTAGTTGAAATGTGGAAATATTGAATTATTTAGTTTGGTGTAACAAACGCACATATTTCCACCAATCTCAAAGGAATAAAATTAATGTAATATGCAATTCAAATTTGGAAATGGATAGACATTTTATATAATGACATATGCATTCCTCTTCTGTGCATTAATCAAAGGGGCTTCGGTTGTCACCATGCTGCTACATAATGGCAAAACGTGATTGGGCGACATGAATCATGACATCACTGCTGGGTTAGCCAATCAGAAGACACCCCTTGAAACTCACACAAAATTACACACAACTGTAATTCACACGAAACCAAAGAGATGTACTAATATATCTCTATGCATGCACGAAACCTACCTCTTCCGCGCCTCTGTGAGCAAAGAGGAGTGGCTTGGGCGGATTGTCTTCATGATGTTGCGTCATAATGCAAGGTGATTCGATGAAAATCGGCGTAATGTATAGACCAATCAGGACCAAGAAATACCAGAATGAGGCGTCACGAAACGGAATTCCGGCTGAAAGAAAACACAAAATAATGATAATGATATTTAAGATTTATTCATTTCCGTTTACAAAGCACAACACAATCAAAGTAACAAGACATAGTCAAATTTTAAGTACAATATCAATCGGAATAATGCATAAGAATTAGAACGTATAAACAATGAGAACAAATGCGAACTAAAGTAACTTTGACTAATAACATAAAACAGAACGGAGGGGCTTGCCAAGAAAAGCAAAGCTTGTATGGGAGGCAAGCCCTTGTAACTTAGTTTCAATACGTATAAACAACATTACAAAACTAGATTAGATAGATGCCGTACTAGAGTACGGCATATTCATTCGTTACAAAATGAAACGTGTTTCTTTTATGAAAATATTTTTATTAAAATGTGAATTTTACCATCCTTATCTTGACTACATTTTCTCGTAATGAGCATCTTAAATCCTATCACTGGCGTATAGAGGAGGGGATAGGGGCTTTGGGGACATTGCCCCCCCCCATTACGTCACTATAATCATTAACAAATATACTAGAATGACAATTTTTGCTTGACCAATGGAATCGCACAATTTCAGTAGTTTGTAATAGTAGCTTAAACTTGAGACTGATACGAAAGTTTCATTCCTTTATAGATACTGTGATTTTTATGATTTATTTCAATGAAATTTTAATATAAAAAAGGGTTTGTGGAACAAGGGGTATACCAACCTCTTCTCTGCAGCGTGCTTAGACTTCCGGCAACAAACCAACTCATGATGGTCAGAAAGGCAACGGCTACCAACTGAAGGAAAGGTCCGATGTACTGGATAATGTAATGTAAAGAAAAACAATAATGAAAGAAACGACATTTTATATGCCAAACATTGTTACATTGTCATCCTTCTTTAGTGACGCCATAATCATTTTGATGTGCGGGGGGAGTGCGGTAGACGACATAACCCTCCAGTTGGTGTTTCATAAAGCTCGTAAAGTTATGCAAGACTTTACGGGTGCCACACTATCCATATGTAGTTGACTTAGTACCTATAAGATCATGTTCCAGTCGTGCGTTAAGTTGTGTGTAAAGTTGTGCAGCTTTATGAAACACCCACCTGGAAAGAACACAATGTCACAAAGAGTGATCACAGTGTGTTCACATAGTGGACTATGTGAAACTATTATTCACACTGTTAAAATGCTCAAATTCAACAGTGTGAATATATTTTCACACTGTGGAGAAAAGTTGTGCATTAAGTTGTGCAGCTTTATGAAACACCCACCTGGAAAGAACACAATGTCACAAAGAGTGATCACAGTGTGTTCACATAGTGGACTATGTGAAACTATTATTCACACTGTTAAAATGCTCAAATTCAACAGTGTGAATATATTTTCACACTGTGGAGAAAAGTTGTGCGTTAAGTTGTGCAGCTTTATGAAACACCCACCTGGAAAGAACACAATGTCACAAAGAGTGATCACAGTGTGTTCACATAGTGGACTATGTGAAACTATTATTCACACTGTTAAAATGCTCAAATTCAACAGTGTGAATATATTTTCACACTGTGGAGACCTCGACAGTGGGACTGTTCACATCCTGTTCACACGGTCGACTCTGTGAATGTGTGATTCACACTGTTGGAATTATTAAATTTAATAGAACGACCGCCCCCTAGCGAGCATCCGTACGCAATGTCCTTGCTCACCTTGCGTTCCACACTGTGAACACACTGTGGCACACTGACTGTGGAACACACTGTGAAACACTGTGTTCTTTCCCGTAGAAAAACGGTCGCCCCCTGTTGTAATATTACCTATAGGTGTAAAACTAACACCACCAATTTAACACCGGTGTAAAATAACTGGTGTGGTCCTCTATGTACACCGGTTAACACCACAGTTTTTGCTGTGTACCAAAGAATGGTGATACCGGAAAGCCTTGTTATGATGATACTATAAATGCTAAATTTCATATCTTTAGAAATTCAAGTTTGAAAAATTATTAGGGTTAGAACTTTGAAAGCAATCTTTTTATCCAGGGTCCCAAAAGATTGTTTTCGACGAATTCGTAATATGATTTATCGCTGGACAATATCAATGTTAATATGTTTCAGATAATGGGTTCAAAATATTCGGCATACCATACCTCCAGAAGTTCTGGAACAAAATGCCAGAGATGACGTAATCGAATGCTGACAAAGACAAGGAGAGTTATCGTCATCACAAGTGACATCACAACACCGATCTGGATACATTAAAAAGAAATAGACTTTGATAATTATTTTGTTCTGGAAAAGGTATATTATTGTTGTTTGCATCGTTCCCGTTTTGTGCTGTCGATATTGCTATGTTTTTTCTATTCTTGTTTTTCTGCTCGCCTTTTCGTCTTCTTATACTTTATCTTCCTCCTTTTCCTCCTCCTCCTCCTCCTCTCCTTCTTCTTCTTCCTTTTTCCTATTTTCTTCTTCCTTTTCTTGCTCTAATAATCTTTTTATTTCTTTTGAATAAATGAATAGCTGTGTTAATAAAATAATACAAACCTTATGTATCATGTGTAATTGAAGTCTTTCCACCAGCGCCATGTGTAGAAATCCAAATAACTATCAAATGAATAGAGAGAATATGAATTATAAATCATTTATAACACACACAAATCAAATAATGTTCGATAATGATAATGTATCTATTAATATTTATATATCATTAAGAAAGAAGGAGAGATTTTTTTAAGTTGAAGATAACACTTTGATATTGCTAAAGGTGTTCGCATGTCATCGTCGGGGGTATTCGAAAGACCCACATCATCAATGTCGAGAGAGGGCGACCTTTCGCTTTCGTGACGAGAGCCTTCATCAACGCAAACAGTTAAAGTGATGTCAGTTCCCCAGAAAAAAAAAAAACACTTACGGGACTTACGCTGTTTACTGCATGAACCTTACAGTAGTTGTTTAAATGGTCGTTTAAACGGTTTTAAAAAAAATCTTAGACAACAACGAATAATTTTTGACATTTAATTCTCAATAAATTAAGTATGACTGTAAATACTGTTAAACAATACTGTAAGGTTCGTATAGAAAACATTAATGGATTAAATTTTAGTAAACTGTGTTTTGCTATGTATCAGACGTCTAAAGAATGTCCATTAAAAGGTAATCAATTTTGCTAACCAGACATACGCATGTAACAGACGTTGGAACTATAGGAGCATACAAATTGTCCATAATCATTGGGATGCAAAAAAAAAGAGATACAATTTTGAACCCTTCAAATGCAACGTCATGAAAAAAATGTCTGGGGTGCAACTGTGCACCCTGAAAAACTTGATGTACCTTTAAATGTGTAGTTGGGTACAACATTTTGCACTATTTTCGGTTGTAGAGCTGTAGGCTACTACACTTTTTTATGAAAGGTACGAATTTGCACCCTTTCAATGCAATAATATTAACGCACCTTAAATGGTGCGAGGTTGCAACTTTAACGGTGCAAGCGGATGCAGAAATGGGAACAAAAGATGCAATTTTGGCACAAGATTGCACGCAATACGCTAACGAGATCGAATGTTGCCTTTCGCGGATGCTAATTTGAACTTTTTTTGTTTCTGTTTTAGTATAAAGTATCATTTTTGTTTCAAGGTGTACTTACCATAAGGAGCATGACGTAAGCAAATGTTACGTAAGAGATGATCTGAAATGTAAAATAGAATGGGAACCATACTCCTGTCGACTTCCAGAAACCCCTGTATAAAAAAGAAATTTGGGGAAAGAAAAACAAATTAAATCGAACTGCCGCCCCTCACCCCCCCCCCCCGAAAAAAAAGAGTAAATGTCTTGCTTGGTGTTTCAGGTGTAAGCACCACCCGTCATTAATTTGTGTCTCTCTCTACACTGCAGAAACTCCGGTGTTGATTTAACACCAGCCCTGAACCTGAATATATTTATGTCCACACCAGAGAAGTATTGAAACAACACCAGTTTGGAATCAAGCCGATGTTGTTTTAATACTAATTGGTGTTGCATAAACACTGGTGATAGACCAAATCGAAACCAGTGTTGTTTAAAACTTCTGTGGTGTGGACATATATAGATTCCGGGCTGGTGTTAAATCAACACAGGAGTTTTGCAGTGTAAATTAATTTCTCTCAAGGAAAGTCATATATTATGAAGCATTTTAGACTATAAAGGTAATGCAATCTTAACTATGTTAAATTCTTATTGTACTACCTCGTGTCCAATGCAACGAATTGAATTAAGATAAAAAGGGAAATAATATTGAGCTGAAATTTCAAAAGGGGGGGGGTGATAAATTTTCGTATGGTATGAAGATTCTTTGTTTCCTTCAATTACATGAATTCCTCATCGTGTTTCTTTTAAATTGTATAAATCTCATAAAAATAAACAAATTCGGTGACTGTGGGGCTTATATGACTGATTGCATAATTTTATTTGACAAATTGAATGAGCGGAAAATGCAATGTGGAATGTCATTAGACATGAACCCATTAATAGATCTTTAGATGCCTAAAATATGTTTCAAAAAATGTAGATTCATCAATGAAACATAAAACGTATTCCGGCACTTCAGTGGTTTCTTTCATGGCCTTGTCCTGTAGCATTGTGACGTCATGCTAAAATTGACGTCACCAAACCGCTCTAATTTCTATCCTAAAGTCGTTATTGCATTAAGTGTACATCCGCCAAATTCACCAACTTCCTCAGGCATTCATGCATTCTTTGATGGAAACATTTAATTTCTGAAAAGTAAAAATAAAGACTAACTGTCCTTTGCATTATTTTTTTTTTCATTTGGGTTCAAAGGAAAGGAAACTTCGGAAGGACATGGCTCAAACTTGATGAGTGCAGAGTCGATATGACGCGGAAATGCATTTTAATGAATGTTTTAGGTAAAGAATGTTGTGTAACCTTACTAACCTATAAGTACTATAAATTTGTGAAAACCTACATTTTTTCATATATACACGGGTGATGTTGATATTAAACACTATGTAGACAAATTTATGTATGGTACAAAACAAATATTTCTGATTGCAGTGAATCAAGTTTTTCTTCTAAGTCAAAAGATTACCCCCCCCCCCCCTCCTTCCATAAACTGACTGAAAAAAACACCAGCAACTAACAAAAATAAAACAATCCATGATATGAAAACAGTTGTAATAAATTGACAAAAGAAAAACAGATTGACCACGGTCAAATCAGGCGGCAACCGGTGCAGTACACCATGAACACAGTACAACTGTCTAACTCTATTTAGCGCCCCCAACGAACCACTCTCATCATTAATGAGAACTTTTATTGCATTCATTCGACTATGGATTTACAAATAGATCTGACGATGATCATCCAGTCTAAGATTTTTTGCGTGTGTTTTTTTTTTTCAGAACAACGTTGGTGATCCAGCATCAATATTTTGTCGTACTTCCTCTTCAAAATATAGATATGACTATAAAAGTATTTTTTATTGACTATGACCCGTATTGTCAATATCATGGGAACTGAAAATGTCAACATTTAGTATATTATGTTTCCTTTTTACTAGACTCTTTCCTCGTGCTTTCACGGTCAAGGAAATTATTTAGTTACTATTCCTAACAAGTTATGAGTGAAAATATTAACCTATATAATGTTAAAGATTTACATATCATCTGGCTTTCCATATAGTTAAACTACAACCTCATACCAGAGCTTTAATCAAACCCCAGTTCAGAATACGAGACTGAGTCTTTTTTTCACATTGTATACTCACGCGTTCACACTGTCGGCGTCGTTATCGGAAGAAACCCATAGGAACATATTTGCAAGTGTAGCGAGAAATGTGAACGCCATCACACAAAACCATACGCGCTCCGCCTGTGGGGAGAAACATTATAACTTGAATATAAATTTATTGACAACATAACACAAAGTTACAAATGATTCATGTTATTGTAAAATATATTCCCATACATACATGAATAAGCATGTAAACATTAGTTACAATGTAATAATTATGATTATGATGATTATGATAATAACAATGAAGACCCATCGCTACTCTGCATTTTATTTCTATGTAATGCATGACATGGTTATTGTGTTTATCTCATATAGGTATTGCCGACTTTCTTCGTTTTTGATAAATAAAAATAAATGTGTCCTGTGAACAAATATACAAGAAAGATTAAAGCTCCTTTAATCCATAAATTATGTATCGAAGTTAACGAGCCTGGTAAAGGCCTGTGCAACGCAATAATGCTCTTTCACAAACATCGCTTTCCAGACACATTGAAAATAGAATTCACATTGGATAAATGAAGCTCTTCTTGGTACAGAGGTCTTTGCCATTTAGTGGGATTTATCGAAGCGAATTATGTTTTTTTTTGTATTGCTGTTGCTGTTGTTGTTGTTTCCTTGCAAAATGAAGGGTCAGAACTCGGGTCACACATTTACTGCCGATATTCTTTAGTCCCGGGTCCTGTTTGGGAAAAGGTTATATATTTGGCCAACCAATGACAACTACTGTAAATACCATGGTAACAAATAATACTCTGAAACAACCAATCAGAATGAAGGAAGAGACAGCTGAATGGCGCAAAAATTGTAAAAATTGGGACTCCACTCCTAAAGTGTTGAAATTACACCCTGAAGACTGATCATTACACCAGCGAGTATTAAAGTAATTACCAAAGGTGTTGTAATATTAAACACACAGTAGGTAATGAACTAACCACCGGAGTAAAAGACTGGTTTACAGCAGTCCCCTTTTACATCCAAACCAGAGAATGGTACACCGGTCAACATCTGGGGTTTTGCGGTGTCTTATACGTAATTGGGCTCTGGGTAAAGTTAGTCTATCCTGAATTTTCGCGAGGAAAAGATTATATTTGATAATGACACCAGACTTTGTAAGAAGGAATCGAAATTTCTATTATTATAACTACAGAGAAAATTGAGAGGATCGCATCATCTGGTGTTATATAATTACACCATATACTTGAAACTAAACACCAAACAGTGTCAAGATAATACGAAATAATTACCGGTGAAAAAAAGATGGACGTCCTGATCTATAAGATATCGAAAACAAAACAATACATAACATCTTGTGAGAACATCAGTTAATTTACATTCGGTAACCCCCGATACAGTCCAACCACCCTCGGCTACGACTCGGGCGTTTCAAAACGAACCATAAGTGTACTTTGTGCATGGAATTCTAAGGTTTGATCGCCGAAGTGTATTATTATTTTGGGGGTGTCAACTTTTCAACTGATGGTGATCTCTATCACGTGATCTGACAAACTGTCCACGTAACCATGGTAACCATACAGCCATGGCCCTGGGAAGCGGGGGTGTTGGGGTGCTGAGGGGCTGAGGCATCCCCAATAATTGTTCTGGGCATGCAGCTCCCCCGCCCCTGCTGGTAATAGTGTAGAATTATACCTTAATCATTCTCCATTTCATTTTTTTGCTTGTAAAATTTTTCGTTAACAAATTATCCATCTTCATTTTGGTTCGAACCCTCTTTTTTTGTTCGTGTTTTTTTTTTATATACAATCCAGCCCCCCTAAAAAAAATCGTTCCCAGTCCGCTACAAATAAAATTCATCAATCGTTGGTGAAAGAAGTTATTTTCATTTTGGGTTATTTCTCACCGTTTTCGTGGTCATCTTTTGTGTGTACGACCGGTGCCTCCTGCAGCCATAGCAACACGATACACAGCTGGCGCAGCATCTCGAACAGCCTCCGCCCATCGTGGTAACCTTTGTGACGTCACTCTTGATCAATCGATGACGTGTCAAAGATTACTGCAAAACATTGAAAAATAAGATTATGATTATTTATAGATCACATTTTTAAATATCACATGCATCAAAGAAATCACAAATGAAAATAAATTTAGTTTATCTCCTTGGTACCTATTTTTGCATTCTAAAATATTGATTTTTTTTAAAGAAAATTTAGGGCCCCAGGAAAAGTGATGAATTGACAGTATAATTTTTCAAACGCATCGTTTTATTTCTGAAAGGCATAAGCATTTTTTTTTTTTTTTGGGGGGGAGTATTCCACCCTTAACGGGTTTCACCGGCTAGACCCACTCCCCATAATATACCCTGACACTAAATCTGCGTAATATAAGGTGGAAAAACTCGCATTACCAAATGTCATGCAAATGAAATGTTCTCATAACTGCACACAGTTAACAATAATTTAAACAACGCTGTTTACTATGTAAATCGCACAGTATAGTTGTTTCGATAGTTCAATCAAATGCTTAAAATCTTAAACAACCATGCTTAATTCATTCATAATAAATATTTAAATTTAAACTTTGTTGTTTAAGATTTTAAACACTTGCTCAAAATGTTTAAACAACTTCTGTGCGAATCAATTAGTACACAGCTTTATTTAAATTATTTTTAACAGTGTACATGAACTTAAACTTTTAACAGACAATCCCGGTTGGGGGGCACAGCTCGACCGAATTTCTAAAAACGTTCTGACATCTTCTTCAAGTTTAATATATGATTCATCTTTGGTTTTGGGAACCCCCTGGGGGAAAAAAACTCTTAGTCAAAGATACTTGTTTGACAAGCTCACAGCAGACTACAGGGCGAATAGTTTTGTTCGTGGATGTGATATTTAAACGGCGGTTGTCGATTTGAAATGATATCGTAAAATTTATGAACTATATCCTCTCCTTAAAATTTCTTTGTCTGAAAGCCGGACATGATTATGGGTGAAAACATGGAAAAAAAACAACTTAGGAAAACGTTTTCACTGTCAGAATTATGTGTCGTGTGTGTTTATGCGTGGGGTGTTACGTTATGGAGATCTTGATTTTTACTTTTATCACTTTTGTTGATTGATGTAAGATTAGTACGTTTACAATAATCGTATTAATTGGCAATATGTTATGCGTAATTTGATGAAACAAAATATGTCCATACATGTTTACATCTGGATTCACTACTCATGCATGATTTATTGTGTTTTCAGGAGGAAGAAATAAATCACGATATAAAAACAAAGTTTGGACTGATTGGAAATTTAACTCTGGTGTGATTTAAGGAAATAAAACACGATATTTCCAACCTATTATGTGAATGCATTTCTGCTCCTATTAAGCACTATAACACTAATTACGCTAATATGAAGTTCGAAATTAACTATTTAGAATATCAATATCGAAAAAAAAAATAATTTAGATAATTCCGAAGAGTGTAATCAAGGAATCTATTTTTGCTGGTACTTACAAAGAGCAGATGATTAATTGTCAGACAAACCCCTTATAGAAAGATGAAGGAAAATTAATAGCATCATTGTGTACTGTGTTCATTTTATATCACACAGACGAATGTTACATAATTCTCTTTCCATTACTGATTACTGAATTTTTCCTGCATTATTTCCTTATAACTCATTTCCAGAAACTAGCTTCCTAAGAATGATATCTGTCTACAAATATGAAATATTTAAAACATGGTTCATGGTATATTTATGCTCAATCGTCAATGCTGGTCGCGGTCATATGTTCATTTTTCCTCTCCTGTTTGTCTTACAGGCAATACCATAACTTCCCTTTCTGTTTTACTGTGATAAGAAATTTGAGGCCTACGTAAATTAATCACCCTTGTCACTTTGGTATCGTTTCGAATTAAGTTGACCGCTATTCATCGCTAATTTATTCACACGAGGAACACTCTTAATTATTCAGACAGTTTATCAGGATATTGCTCCCGGGGGTAAAACAAGGTTTTTTATGTTTGTTTGTTTTTTTCTTACAGGGTCTGGGCAATATATTACCTATTAAGTGATATCATTTGCGTTCTAAAATTGATAAAATGGGGTATCATGATCCGGACCTCCTTGGCTGTACGCTTGCGGGGGGGGGGGGTGCAAAACACCAAAACTTTTTCGAAAAAAAAAACTGTTAGCGAGAGTGCGAAGAAACCGAGTTTATCGTTGGGGTACTTTTGCATTTGTTAACTGAATTTGAAGGATTTCGTGAATACTTTTGGTGAACTTTGTGAAAAATATTAGTAAAAAAAAAAGTTTTCAAAATTTCTTGGGGGCAACTGTTCCTCTGCTTCGGATGGCCACGGGGGCCTCTCATTTCTTTCTCCCTACTCTTCGTTAATAATTTCTCCCCATTTTTCTTCTTTACTCTCCCATTTCCCTTTATGATCATTTTGGAAATCACCATAATAAACCAGTCTCCCCCACACTCTCTCTCTCTCTGGTCCTTGGGTCACATGATCAAGGTCCAACTAGATTGGAAATAACAAATTTTTGGCAGATCACATTAGAGGTTTGAAATTTTGACGGATCTGACAAAAAGGAATCATTATAATACTGTACACCTAGCATGCCTAGTGCCAAATATATCGGGGGCCGTTGCGAAAGGAATATTTTTATAAGGGGGCCTCATAGGCAGGATGGGGCTTTGATCAGTTGAAAATCATCAAGTTTCTGTGTTTAGAAGCTGCATTTGACATGCCATGCTAGAGATTCTCCGATAGCCCCTTCATTGACTATCACGTCTGCTGCGTGCAACTCATTTGGATACATGAATGAATCATTCAAGGTTTTAAGAGATCGTGGTCAAATTAAAGTGCTACAAGATCTCCTACACCGCAAAAATTGGGGATCTAAAATACCAATCGTGTTAGCTAACACCGTTTTTGTGCTTACACGGTTTTCAGGATACCGTCCCAGTTGGATGCCCCGAAAGGACCACACCCTGAGATGGTAAAATTACACCCTATAGATTAAACACAACACCAAGGTGCACAGCAAAAACTGTGGTGTTAACCGGTGTACATAGAAGACCACACCAGTTATTTTACACCGGTGTTAAATTGGTGGTGTTAGTTTTACACCTATAGGTGTTATTACAACACCTATGGTTGTTACATTTACACTCTTTGGTGTTATGTTCAATCTCTGGGATGTTATTTTAACACCTCAGGGTGTGGTCCTCTATTAACACCAACTGGTGTCAGTTTTAACACCACAGTTTTTACAGTGTGTGCACAAAAAACAATCACAGGTATTGCAATAACAACCATAATACTGAACTAGCACCGAACAATTAATACGGGGGTGTAAAATGACTGGTGTATGTACACGACGCCATCTAGGGCAGCAGAAAAGTAGTCTGCTGTGCAAACCCTTCACTCTAGTTAAGGGTCTGAATGTGCAAGCCTGAAACAGCAAGTTTTGTATGTGCTATAGTCTTTGCGTGGAGACACACTTGTTGATCAAATTCTCAATCAGGGTCTGTGCCTGCAGACTAGTAGAAAAGGTAGAATGAAGGGGGAATAAAAAAAAGAAGGAAAAGAGACTAGACGATTTTATGCGATAAACAACTAAACCAGTATCAAATTCAAGTATCGTAAGTTTGGAAGGGGCCCGACTTATCGCGTCCTTGGCGTCACGGTGTTCCTTCATCATTCCACTGACATTAAGTTCTTTCAAAATTAATCTGAAAATATTAAGTTCAACCACTCACTTTCATGATCATGAAGTTAAAGTCCACCCTACTCACCCCATCTACTTTTAAGAGGTAAAGACACACCAACAGATGGGTTGGATACATAGAGGGTGTTGTAAATAGATATTTGCAATTATTTACAAATATTCCGTTGCAATTTTACAAATTATATAGATCAAATTTAATTGTAGCAAATTAGATTACATTCCTCGTTTCAAGGAGCAGATTAGCATTCAGTCACGCATTTGCAATTACTTTTAGAACTTAAAATTGATTTAGGGACCAAAATAGACTTGCAATTGATCGCAAGTTTCTTGCACCGCCCCAATAAATTGAACAGGGCGTACTATAACGGTAATACTGAAGTTCTATCAAAATCGCATGGAGAAATCAAGACCTAATAATGGTGTTTATTTTCACAAAAGTTATATTATGGGTTGTATGCACTGAAGAAGCACACCATGTCGACATTATATGTGTTTTATCATTTTGTGGTAACAAATTTGAATTTGTCAAATTCCTCAATATTTAATTAAATAATACAAAACCCGGGACGGCAGGGGCCCGTCTTACAAAGAATCGCGTTTGACCCAATCATCGCGAGTATGGAAAGCCAGCAATGTCAATATATAAAGTGCATGTTTGTTTTTAAAAAATGCTAGATGTGATGCATATTAATAAATTCATTGATTTCTTGACAATTTGGTGCGTTCTCCTTTCTTTACAAAGGACATTTTGCAAATTTCCTGTTGAAAAAAATATGATATTGATGGATTTCCATAGAGTTGCGATTGATCCGATCAATCGCAACTATGGACGGCCAGCAACGTTAACATCTATTATGCATGTTTGTTCAAAATATTTTCTAAGTATGATGAATATTCATTCATTTTTTCTTGAAAATTCACTGCGCTTCTCTCTGCATATACGAAGGTCATTGTGCATATTTTTCGTAGAAAAAAATTATGACACTGATGGATTTCCATAGAGTTAAGATTGATCGGATCAATCGTATTTCTTTGTAAGACGGGGTCCTGATCATCCAACTTTCGTTGGATCTGATTGACTGACAAGCACGTGATTGTTACTATGGTTACTACAGGTAGTTGTAAAAAAAACAACTTGTCAGTGCATACAACCGTTACAAAATCGATCATTGATTTACCTGGTAGTGTTTTTTTTTACCTGATTGCTAAGAAAACATGAATACTTGTAAGCAAGCAACAACAAGACCGACGACTTAAGGTCCTCTCCGAGGAACCTGGAAATGAGGATTAATGCCTTACCAAAGGGCACGAGCGAACCAAGTGGGAATCGAATCCGGGTCACCGAAATCCGAAACCTCCGCTTTGCCGACCGAGCTATCGCTAATTCCTCAACAATTCCTAGTCATAAAAACTCCCAAATCATTATCACAATTATAACGATTTTAAGATGGTTCAGCCGATTTATCTTCAAAATCTACACCAATTCAATCATTTGATATATTATGAGACAAAATAAAATAGTGCCTGTGTGGCAGCGGCAGATTTTCCAGGATGTGTATATATATGATTGTTATATGAAAGCATAAGTGAAACTTTAAAAATGCCTTAAAGTCCATAATTTACATCCGGTTTTGTGATTTTTTTTTCTACGCTTGATTAACTTATTGCAGTTAACACGTTGACATTCAATGTGTTACAAACTTTCACACATATCTCGTGATTTAAAGTAGAAACTTATCGTAAATCAATTTTGATTGTCTGATGATAAACAGTAATGTAATCAAAAGTACTTTAATTGATTAATCATCTAATATGGCTATTATTCCTAGCACTGTTTCCTCGTCAGTCTCTCAATGGGACCAAGCACTCTGTAATATTGATATAATGAAATTAATCGTTTTCATTAACAATTATGTATGACCTTTAAGAATTATTGCCTTATTTCGTTTGGGGTTTTATTAGGGAATTTAAAGATACAGTAGTTGCAGTAAATTGTTTTCATTAGAAAGTCTTTAAAACCAAGATTAATTGCCACTCTAGAAGCTGAAAAACAATCACACTGAAAGCTGCCAACACAGAGAAGCACGTGTGGGACCGTGTATTATTATTGCTTCGAAAAAGACCAGATTCGGTTTTCTCGAATTTCATACTTTGCTTACTTCTCAGCGATTTCGTCCAGAATTCTTTAGCGCATAATTTGTTATTCAAACATGATATAGACAATTGGGTGGTCCATATCTGACATTTATCTTTAAAGCAGAAAATTTATTCAAATGTATATGAAAATCACAGCTATTACAGTAAAGTGTGGGAGTATAGTGACGGAAAATGCAGTTGAAAATAAACAGGATTCTTTTCAATTCAAATTAATTAAGCATCGTTTTGAACAGATTTATCTCAGATTTATTTATGTGGAGCGTTGTGGCCCAGTGGATGAGTCTCCGGACTTTGAAACAGAGGGTCGTGGGTTCGAATCCCAGCCATGGCGTAATTTCCTTCAGCAAGAAATTTATCCACATTGTGCTGCACTCGACCCAGGTGAGGTGAATGGGTACCCGGTAGGATTTTTCCTTGAACGCTTTAGCGCCTAATATGGCGGCTCAGCTACAGCCGAGGTAATAATATGATACCAAGTATCAAAGCGCAGTTGAATATATGCACATATTTACTGCGCTATATAAATGGACATATTATTATTATTATCTCAATTTCTCCTTAAAGTTCATTCAGTTTTAGAAGATAATCTAATAACAATGAATACGATCCATTAAAAAATGTGAATTGAATTTTGATCTTGATCCTAATCGGATTTTGAAAAGTTCACTTTAGAGACCACCCCCCCCCCCCCCCCCCCGATCGTTATAACTCAAGTATGCATGATACATAATAGGGTGTCGTTAATTTGCTTACTAAACCTATTGCATGTTGTCTGCGCATGAAGATGTATACTATATTGGCCGAGCTTAATTGCCATGTTAACAAAGTCCAGTTAGTCCAGGGATTGCAATCCGATTCCCGCCAAAATCCCTGGGATCAAGACCCGGATGTTGGCCGCAGGTTGTAAGAAGCTAAATAACCTGTCCGTTTTCTATAGCTTTCCAAATACACGAAATAAGAAATTGAACAATAATGACAAAATGTCTGCCATCATGAGTATACTACGTTTCAAATGGTCGGTGCAGGATTCAAGATGAATTCATTCAAAATTCAAACCCTGACATTTTGAGCTGTAAATGTACTGTGATATTTCGCACTGTTCCCTGTGGAAGTGTCCACAATGTAATGTTACCTTTGCAATGAACGTCTCCAATTTACGACGGAGATAATTCACGCTGTGAAATCGTTTCAATTTGAGCGAGTAAATTCGCATTATGAATATACACTCTAAAAAATGAAGTGCTAATTTATCTCTTAAAGAGCGTGTATAGTGACTGCACTTCGGAGTGCTGATTTGTCTAGTTCAAAATTGAACTAGACAAATCAGCACTCCGAAGTGCAGTCACTATACACTAGACATGCTAGACAAATCAGCACTCCTAAGTGCAGTAACTATACACACTCTTTAAGAGCTAAATTAGCACTTCATTTTTTTCCGCATAGACAAATCAGCACTCCGAAGTGCAGTCATACACTAGACAAATCAGCACTCCGAAGTTCAGTCACTATATACACGCTCTTTAAGAGCTAAATTAGCACTTCATTTTTTTCATAGACAAATCAGCACTCCGAAGTGCAGTCACTATACACGCTCTTTAAGAGCTAAATAAGCACTTCATTTTTTAGAGTGTATAAGAACGCCGCAATAGTTCACACTGTGGAAGTGTCCACAATGTGCCATTATATTTGGACTGCAAGTCTTCACTTCATGATATGAATACATGAAGTGAATTCACATTGAGGAGTTGGGAACAAGGATTGTATAGCCACTGTGTGACATTTTCACACTTTGGAGATGTCCATAGTGTGATAGTAACTGTTCACAATGTGCATTTGAAAGTTTGAACTTTATTAATTACATCTTTATATCAAGTGAAATCAAATTGCGCAAGGAAGAAAGCTACTATCTACAAAAAAAATGTTTATTTGCATTTCACTCCCCTTGTTAATGGCGTTAAGAGTGAATTTAGGGTGATCATACGATTTATTTTGTTGGGAGTGACATCACCTTGTATACAATATTCAGTATGTCAAGAGTGCAAAGTGAGTGTAAATTTCTATCATCGCAAAGTTAATTCAGCACCGGAACATTGTAAGTCACATTTTTCGCATAGTATACGCGGGAAACCCTACTGGGGAGAACAGTGTGCCACAGTGTCTTCACAGTGTGGAACACGATGTGAAATCATCTTCACACTATAAAATTTGAGCAATTCAACAGTGTGAAACACTTATTCACACAGTCGACCATGTGAACTCGCTGTGAACAGTCACACTGTCGAGGGGTCCACTGTCGAGGGGTCCACAGTGTGGAATTATCACCACACTGTTGACTTTAGAAATTTTAAGAGTGTGAATAAATATTTTCACATAGTCCACTATGTGAACACACTGTGATCACACTGAGTGACACTGTGTTCTTTCCAGCAGGGAAATGTACAGTGTGAAATCAAATAGTACGATGAGAACACACTGGCAAATCCCACTGTGTGGTTGTCCACGGTGTAAGTTTATTTTCAGTCTTCTAAATTCATGAAGGAGATAACGCACAGAGTGAAATGGAACATCACCGTGTGAACACCGCGATATTTTACACTTTGACAGACCGTTTGTGGTGTGAAATCACATCAGCGCTGTGAGGTTCGAGCTGTGTATCCACAGTGTGGAACGCGATGTCGGTGAAAGCACCTTCGCACTGTTGAATTTGAGCATTTCAACAGTGTGGATCACATAGGCTATTCAAACAGTCGACCATATGAAATCTGTAACCGAACAGTCACACCGTCGAGGTGTCCACAGTGTGAATATATATTCACAATGTTGACTATCTTCACACGGTTGAAAATAACCCCCGGGGTTAACGCCATGTAGATATACATTTCGTGAGGCCGTGAGGGAATGATTTATTGAGAACTACATGATTATGATTAAGTGATTTCGAGTTTGGCCACGAAACACTCACATAGAAACTACATGTATCATGAGGGGAGGTCATTTTGTTTATAATTAAAAACACTCACACAAGTATATACAGAGAATAAAATGGGGATTCTATAAATATTCTAACAACAAAATGATAAGCAATAAGACCGACAAAAAGGAATATCACATCATTCACTTATGCATACTGTAGTAAATGGTTTTACATATACAAGACCATTTACGATTACAATTTTGCGAATATTATTTGTACATTATTGCATGTACGAATTAATTTGAATAATATCCAGCACTATATTGAATTATTTAACAATCCCATTGGATGCTTTGGAAGGTAATGTAATTTTACGGATATAACCATGATCATTATATTATCTTCTTCTTGAATTATGATTATGGTCAGAGAACAATCAATCTAATGGGAAAAGCAGGTGTGCAGTGATCGAATTTTGAGGGCCTCTCGAAAAAAAATTAGTGCTTATTACATAAACCCTCCACTAATTATGCAATTATAATTGAATAATCATTATTTTAAGACAGACTGCCATGATTTCAATGAACTAGCACATTGCCTGAATACTTGAGTGCTGTATCGTTGTTATCAGGTCAGTCTACAAATAAAATACTTAAAATGACGAGATGGTCACGAGGATTATGTTTTGCTTGAAAAAAAAACTACTCTCTACAAAACATAACTATAGTCATTCGTTTAAAATATGAATTTTCTATAAGTGCGCCTGAAAAGGTGTCTATTCAAAATTTAATATGATAACTTGATTTTCTGGCACGAACACGATGATGCAGCATCTCCACTCCTTGGGCTAAGTTGCTGCCGCATGAGGAACTTTGGGGCAAAAAGGTGGCATTTTGATATTTTGATAACATTTTCAATGCTATATGGTTGTCTTCTTTTTTCTTTTCTATTTTAGCTCAGATGTTTTTGCTGGGATAGAATTTACCTAATGCATTTTAGTATGCATGACATCGTGAATATTACAGGGGCCCGTCTTACAAGAGTTGCGATTGATCCAATCGATCGCAACTATGGAAAGCCAGCAAAGTCAACATATAAAATGCATGTTTGTTCAAAAAAATTTCTAGATATAAATGTATATCCATAAATTCATTGATTTCCTGACAATTTGGTGTGTTCTCCTTTGTTTCCAAAGGGCATTTTGCAAGTTTTTCTGTAGAAAAATATGACACTGATGGATTTCCATAGAGTTACGATTGATCCGATCAATCGTAACTCTTTGTAAGATGGGGGCCATGGTCTCTAGACAAGGGAGAGCGAGACAACCTCCTCCATAAGCCGCTGTACCCAATCCGAAATTCGAATGGTTCTCGGGGGGGGGGTCAACCCCACCCATATCTATAGGAATGATGTTTCAGCTATGTCACTGACACGCAGTATATTGGCTTTGAAGCATGGCAAGTTTGAAGTGTTAATGTGCAAGAAAGTTTTCGGTTGCTTGAAAATGGGTCGGGATGAAAGATCGATCCCTTATCGCGGCATGCGAGCAAACACGGTTTCCTTTTTTTTCTCGCTAGGGTCCACACCCGACGAGCAAGGGTGGTGAGCGAGTGACCGTGTAGTTCATGAAATATGGTCACCATAATGTTGATGGTTTATAAGGAGAATGAGCTAATAATGATGATGAAAATGATGATGATGATTATGATGATGATGATGATGATGATGATGATGATGACGATGACATGTATGATGGAGATGGTGGTTTTGATGGTGAAAGTGAAGTTTGTGATGATCATGTCAAGATGCTACACACTAAGAAATAAAGGTTCAAAATTGAACCCCGAAAGGTTGATGCAAAATCAGCACCCTATGGGTTCAAAAATTGAACCCTGCGGTTGGGGTTCATTTTTGCACCCTGCAGGTTCAAAACTGCACCCCTAGGGGTTCAATTTAAAATTTAGGGTGCAGTTTTGAACAAGCAGGGTGCAAAAATGAACCCCCAACCGCAGGGTTCAATTTTGAACCCCAAATCAGGGTTCAATTTTTGAACCCATAGGGTGCTGATTTTGCATCAACCTTTCGGGTTTAATTTTGAACCTTTATTTCTTAGTGTGTATAATGATGATAATGGCGATGATGATGGTGATGATGGTGGTGGTGATGACGAAGATGATAATGATGATGATGATGACGATGATAATGATCACGATGGTGATCATCATGATTTTTTGAATTGCTATCATAATTTTGATTTATTGATTGGAAAATCATGTTGTTCTAGCTTTAATATGCTGCATTGCATTAAAAAATTGATGTATTATTTCATTACTTATGACTTAAAACGTAAACCCATACCCGGTTACGGAGTGACATGAGAAATATACACTCACGGGCAGCAAATGGTGAACTTAAATTTTAAAATTTTTATTTGACTTGATGTAAAATGATGACCCTCAGATTATCCAAAAGAAAATTTCACAAAACAGGCAATAGTTTTCTAGTAAATTGAAATTAAGTAAAACAAGATATGTAGTCCCATGTATAGAATTTCTTGTATGGTTCGGATTCTCCTATAAGTAGGTGCGTAAGGAAAAAAATCGTGGCTAATTATGCTCCCCTTTTGTATTTATGAAATTCCATATGAGTTTTGATAGAAAAATTTGATCCAAATTTGAAATAGAGGCAATATAAATTTTTGGAAAATGTCCACTTTTGCTTGGAACTGCCCAGCTAGAACATTTTGGGGTGGTCATTGCATTTAACTGCCCCCATTTATACCAGTGGCACTGATCTGGCGATGATAGTTACACTACAAAATACTTACTGTGTCCCAAATGTGACACCACAAAGTGTATTCATATAGATCACGGACACGAGAGAAGAGCGGAAATTGTGTCTCAAGATTTACAAATTTAACTCTTTGAACTTTGTCGTCGTCTTTGCATATAATACACGAACTTGACTTTGGTCCAGGCCGTTACAAGACCCCATTCATTAAACCACTAATACTACCATGATTCGATTTCAACATCACGTAATGCTTGTTTTTTTGTATGAAACATCGACAACTTTCCTTTCGTTCGACAACACAAGAAACATAACAAAATCATGACTTAGAATCTATTCCAACCAAACTCAGACATTCATTCAAACCCTTTTAATCGCTTCACATCCATCGTTTCCTGGTGCCTGTTTCATAAAACTTGTCATAACAACAACCTTGCAATAACCGTTAAAAGCTTCTGAATCCTTCCTTCTGATTGGCTAATTGTAAATTTATTATAGAAATTGTGCATTAGTTGTTTCGTCAAGTCTATTATGAAACGGGACCCTTATGTCTTTATAACCTTCTTTATAACCTTAAAACCTTTTCTCCAAATATTAGAAAAGGGCAAGTAACGGGCAAATGTTTTTCAGGCAGGCGTCGAGGATATCTTGTCCTAAAGGTCCCTGGGATTGTTTTTAATTAGGTTTGACTATCCAAGCAGCTAGCTGTCCTTCTCTCTAAAGGTTGGGTTGTATAGGTACCATTATACATTGAGAATAGCCATTCCTGTTATGGTTGTAATCATATTTGATGAATAACGGATTCCAACAAAATGAAAAACAACTGTTCGTAGGTATAAATAGATTTAAATTACCAACCAAAACCAGTAGAAAATGAGGATGTATAGACCTTAATTGCTCATCAGTAGTGAGCGAAATAAGCGACATAAGAGCGATAATCGGTCACTGTCACGACTGCGCCAGTCATTGCTTGATCATATGACACATACCCACTTGTGATTAAAAGTGTTGGAGATCTTCAGCGTTACTTATTACATGGGGGCGTAACAAGAAACTTAAGTTCAGTTTCAAATCAAGGGCAAGTGCCCAAATCAAGCTCAAGCCATAACTGATTGAACGCAATTTTGTAATTGACTTGCGTACTATCGTAACTGAACTTTCTTGCAACACCAGACTATGCTTGATTTGCAATTGAAATTGAATTGTACACGTTTCTTGCAAAGCTCCGTCAATTTTTTAGTTGTAGTTTTTATAATTTTGCAACATTTTGAATGATAAAACCATGAACCTAGTACGTCCATGATAAATCTTAGTATTATGATAAGACGACAAACCACCTTGATTTTGTAAACTTTTTCTAGGAACTGTATGCTCTTGGAGATTTCTCGACATGGCTTTATTCATTGAATATATTTATGTATGCATTTTTTCACCCATCCATTCATTCATTCAATCAATCATTCATTCATTCTTTCTTTCTTTCCTTTTATTTATTTATTTATTCATTCATTCACTTATTTATTATTTATCTATTTATTTATATATTCATTTATTGATCTATTTATTTCTGTTCATTCGTTCCTTTCATTTTATATTGATTTATCAATGTATTTTTTATTTGATTATCTATTTGTTCATCCATTGGTTTATTTTCCATTCATTTTTTTTGTTCCTTAATTAACTTAAAGGGGAAATAGATGTGTTTATTTCACTCAACATCGAATAAAACACGTGAATATTCTTGGGTAACAACTGGCAAAGGTAATTCAGGTACCTTTTAGCCATTGGCGGCGGAAGCCCAAAAATTTAGGGGGGGGGCACCTGAAATTTTGGGATGGACACAGGTAAAAAATTTGACAAGCCCAACAAAAAAGGGTTATCAACCTAAATTTTAGGAGTGGATCACCAAATTTTTGACAAGCAAAAAAAAAAGAAAAAAATAAAAGGTTATCAACAAAAAATTTAGGGGGGCCGTCCCCAACCTCAAATTTAGGGGGGACAGGCCCCCCCCCCCCCCCCCCCCGCTTCCGCCGCCTATGCTTTTAGCCAATTAGCTGGTTATGAATAACTGTCATATCGAACACGATCATTATTAACAAATTATCCTTTGCTTAACATGCCAAATTAAATATGGTTATTGTTAACGACTCTGTTAGTGACTGTACATAACAAAGTCACTTCAAAACAACTTGCAAAATCATACACAACTGAGGCAAATGTCATCCAACAGTCTGGTTATAATTACCATCTTGTTTTGATATATATAAATATTCCTTTGTTATCTCACACAATTCAATCAATTAGTGTTCCAATCATTTCGCCAAAATTAATTAGATCGGTGCGGTGTGAAAATAGTCATACACTTGCACTTTCAGTCTACACACTAATCTTTCTATTATCAATGCAAGTGCATCTACTATCCGATATACATGTATAATCTCGAAGCAATGATATACTGATGTAACGTTGTTATTTGATATAGTTGACTTACATTGTACCACGCCTACATATCAAATTGGAGGGAAAACAAGTGGAGCGCCTCTGGCAGTCTCGCCTGCATAACGCGATTCAATATAGCAGCAGTGCTGACTTTGAAAACTACTATTTAATAATTATTTACAAAACACACCATTCATATAATGACATACATGTGTACGTTCATTGACCCTAAATGACATTTGACCTTGACCATGTGACCCAAGATTTCCCTTATGTCCACATTTCATAAACTATATCAATAAACTTTCAAAATTATGATGGCAATTCAACAATTATCCCAACATGGCCGAAGTTCATTGGCCATAAATGACCTTTGACTTTAGTCATGTAACTTGGAATTCATGCAGGATGTTCAGTAATACTTGATAAACATTATGTCCAAGTTTCATGAACTAGGTCTACACTTTCTAAGTTATGATGTTATTTAAAAAACTTAACCATCGGTTAAATTTTGATGTTGACGCCGCTTCCGTCGGAAAGCGGCCCTAGGCTACAGCCTCGCTCTGCTATGCAGGCGAGACAACAACAAAAATGACTGAATTGGTAATCAGCCCCCCCCCCCCCCCCCTCATCATCAGATAAGTTTGGTTTCACACGTGCTAAATATTCGTCATCAGCCTATTATTCACCGGAATCATCGTTCAAATTACGATTTTTTTTTCCATGTGAGAGGGTGGCCAATGAATAAGAAAGCGAATGGTTGCGAAAACTCACTATTATTTCCATGAACGTTTTGGTCGATCTTTCACGTCACCATGCAAACACATGACCAAGGCTCGAACCTCTGCATCAATCCGTAACGTTCCAATATACTTGGACTACCATGACGGGCGCACGCCCCATCATCCGGTTATACATTTCAAATCACTTGCGAATGATTATTCGTAATTAGGCATGATTAAAATTTCCTAAATTGGATTTGAAAATCATATCTACAACACTCTAAAAGATGAAGTGCTAATTCAGCACTTAAAATAGTGACTGCACTATGAGTGCTGATTTAGTCATTCAAATTTGAACTAGAAAATCAGCACTCAAAAAGCAGTCACGATACAAGGGCATTAAGTGCTAAATTAGAACTTCATTTTTTAGAGTGTATAACTATCTATATCAAAATATCGTTATGTATAGGACACATAATGTGAGGTACCTTTAAATCTGGCCGTAGTCATTCGCTCTTGAATGTACTAATCCTTGTGTCATAGTGTGTTTGCTTTTGCTTCTAAAAATAAATGACGAAACAATTAGGGGTCCATTGTTCTTGGTCTAAAGATAAATCAAAACCATTCACATCCTAAATGTTCGTATTTTTTTTACTTCGGAAATTTTGGACATTTAATCGGACATGACGGAAGTAAAACAATTATTCACCAAGGCTGTGAACGCCATTTGGTAATTTCGTGCACATTCAAACAAGCATGGAAATAAGCTCTACATCTTTTTTTTTAAATAATGGCTATGGATTTTCAAAAACTATTTATGATCATAATGTATAGTTTGGAATATATTTGATTTATATTTTTCAAACACTGCAGTTTTGAAATCATGCAGATTCTGATGGAAGAATTACGAGGCATATGCTGATCGACACATTCTAACGTTACAACGGTTTATTTCCAATTCGTCTAATGCCGATTCGTCCAATTGCCAACTCGTCTACTATCATTTGGTCTACCATCAGTTGCTCCACTCAACACATGGTCTACTTTCATTTAGTCTAATGCCATTCCGTCTAATAACCATTTGGTCCAATAACCATTAAGTCCATATACCATGTGGGCTAATTAAGCTAAAGTGTTAATTGTGCAAAATGAATGAAAAGAAAATGGGTATTAGACCAATTGGTTATACGACGAAATGGTAATAGACGAACTGGTGATTAGACGAAGTGATGATTGGACCGAATGGTTATTGGACCAACTGGTTTTCAGACGAAATGTTGATGGACTAAATGAAGGTAGACCGTGTGGTGAGTTGGCAGTGGACGAATTGGCTATTTACCGTCACAACACGTAACATGTACAGAGAGATAAAGGCTAAATAAAAGTACGTTGAGTAGAATTTGCGCCAAAATGATGGACAGTACTGCTACGACGTGAAAAGGGCAAGAGATCCTATGATTGTTTAGTGAAAAAAGAGGGAGAAAAGGAGGAAAAAATAAAGAACCTAAAAATATCATTTTCATTGATCTAACCTTGATGTCAGCTTGCCCCCATCCCCGCCCCTCCACCAAAATATACCGGCGCTGCTGCCCCTGATAACTTGATCTTTCATGGGGAAATTGTATCGCAAGAATGGGTAAACTTTACACAGTATTTCCTACCATTTTAACCAATATTGATTGTAATTTCAATTCATTCGTTATGGCTATATAACTCTCCCCTTCTTCGCCTTATCGTGCATAATATTTTGCATGCATTTTTAGCATACCATATTTTGATTCGTAGAATTGGACTCTGCACTCTTAATTGAAACTCATTCAAAATGTTGGGGTTTTTTTACGGAAAGCAAATAACTGATTACTATCAGATATTTGATTTGGTATGTGTATCTCTTTACTTTTAGTGAAGAATTTGTGGACCTTCATGTACATAGTGTAGATTTAAACATTACATTATTGTCATCATACATGTACTTATAACTATTAACTTGCATAATCTTTACATTTTTCCCGAAATTATCGTTTAGCTACATGAAAGCTTCCAATAAACCATTGTCATTATCATAATAGCTATTATTCATTCAATAACATTATTAGACCTAATTGAATTCAATTTTATTGAATGCAAATTAAACAACAACCCCCCCCCCCTCACTCATTCGTTTACGTTTGATAACGAAATACCATAATTGCTTCACTTACCTCAACAATCGAATCCTATTCTCCTCCTTCAGGGCTTTCAGATTATCCAAAATAAAAATCCATAGAAAGGGGTCAAAATATCGCGTATATAACCAGGGCCTGGAAGTGTAACACAAGGATTATGAAAGAAAACGAGAGAGAAATGTTAGCGTGCAAAAAAACAAAGTATACTGAAAAGTTCTGGAGGGACACGGGCAAGATCTGTCTTAGAAATCTCGAAGAAGATAGGACAAGGAGGGAGAACGCAGAAAATAGCCATGCACAAACGCTCTCTTATTACCCCCTGAAAAGTTAGAGGAAATTTAAAAAGGAAGTGCCTTTAGTCTGCTTGCAAGACTGTGTGGGCGCATCGTTTTTGTGGTTGGCGCGCGGTTTTCAGGCATTTATGGAGAGGATTTTGATGCATAGTTTTGCCTTTCTCTTGTCTCTCTCTCCCTCTCTGTCCCTCTCTCATGCTCTCCCTCGTCCTCTCTTTATTTCTTTCTCACATTCCGCACCATTCCCACTCTTGTCCCTCATTTAGTTATGAGGAAAATATTCATTTCTTGAGTGACGAATCATGATGACATCATTGGACTCCCTCGGAATATTTTCGTCCTCATCATGCGATCAATCCTGAACCCGTTGCTATGGGGGTTTAAGGTAATCATTTCGTCTATTTGTGGTCATATTTTGCGCAAATCATAAAGTAAATGATTTCAATAAAAAGAAACAAAGATATCATTCTGAGATTATTTCCAACTTGTACTTCTTTCAATAATTATAAAGAAAATATGTAAACTCGCTTTAATGTCGTAAATCCACTCATTCACTATTAAACGACAATTGAGCCCATTGAGCCGTGAGCTAAGTAATATACTACATACTAAAAAATGATGACAACAATTCTGAAATATCTTATAAATCTTAGAAGTGAGACTATTGACCTATAGTCATAATGTTTAAAGACCATGAGTGAGTTTACAAAATTCTGAGTTGAATTGCGTGTTGCCATGGTAATTGTCTGCAGGGTTTGAAAATGGGCCTGTGGGCCTACAGTAGATAAATACGAGTAAATGAACGTGGCGTAGTTTCCTTCAGCAAGGAATTAATCCACGGTGTGCTGCACTTGACCCAGGTGAGGTAAAGGGGTACCAGCAGGAAGTAATTCCTCAAAAAGCAGTGTGCACCTGAATAGGTAGCCTAGCTTAGCCGGGTAATTATAATAGCAGGGCCCGCTGGGAGAACAGTTATCGGAACTGAAGTGGCTACCCTGGGTAAATTTACCGTTATTATTATTATCATTAATAAATAAAATTGATAAATGAAGCGTTCCTTTAAAACTCGAATGGGCATCATTAAGGAGCACTTCATAGCATCCGTAAGAAAGCTTGCCATGTAAACAGGTTAGGGTTGATGGGCGAAAGGAAATTCTGATTAGCTCAACTCTCGTGTTGAAAGCTGGGAAAAAAAGACCTCCAAAGAATTATAAACAAGTCTGCCTTGTCGAAACTCTCAGACCGGAAAAGATTTATTGCAATATGGTGGCTTATGAAGTGCCTATTATGTGCAGGGGCCACGGAATCATTTTGAAACTTGGGGAGTCCAAACATGCACATATCACGATAAACAGATAAAGGGTGTTTTATGTCTAATATTATGTATAAACGTTTACTGCACAAAATTAGACGGAAGCCCTCTCAAACCACTGCCCCCACCTCACCCGCTTCCCACATCCATAGGCGGCGTAAGCGGGGGACGTGTCCCCCCTACCCCCCCTAAAATTTTTGTTGCTAACTTTTTTTTTCTTTTTTTTGCTTGTCAAAAATTTTTGGAGCACTTGTCCAATTTTTTACATGTGTCCATCCCAAAATTTCGGGTAGACACCCCCAAATTTGTTTTCCTTCCGCCGCCAATGCCCACATCCCGTGCAGCTATTATAAGAGGGGTGGTTGGATCGACGATTCACGTTTGATGAGCTCTATGTATTTTAAGCTACTTGTGTGACCTTATCTTTCTTATTTAATGTTAAAAGTAATGATTGAAACAGATATCTATAGCTTTAAATTTACCAAGCTATTTTTGTTCTCATCCTCTTCTACGTAATATACGTAAGTGTTGCTCCGATTCTAGAATAGAAATTCTACAGAAGTTGGCATCCTTTCTGTGGCTCATACTTTATGGAATTCTTCCTGGTAAATACGGTAAATGCCAAGTATCATTGCCATCCCTCCCCCTCCCCGGGGCGGGAGGTCGTACCTCAGGAGCCTATGAGAGGATCGTCTTGCCTTCATCCCCCCCTTCATGGACCCAAACTTTCGTGTGCCAATACCAAGAATATTTAAGTCCCTCCTAAAACAAGTGGTAAAATTGAATGTCTATCTTGATTTAATCAATGAACATAAGAAATAATAACAACAACACCACAAATGGACGCTGAGATTGGAATGGTGTTCTCGATAGTTAGCTATAAAACAATGCTAATGAATAAACTAGGTTAGCAAGTCTGGCCTCGCCATAATTGCGAGACGATCAATCCACGATTTCCGTTCTGTTAATTCATTTAAATCCACATCTATAATGCAAGCAGCAGCAATACAGACTAGTAATGAACGTGGTTATTTGTTTTGAAAAGTCATACAGTTGAAGATTCTCTTATGTGTGTTTATTCAATTATGAACGGTTGAGACGTGGTGTCATAAAAACTCGAATTTCATATTTTTGTCCCCGTTTTTATTTTTTTAATGATAATCCGCTTCAGAAGGGCGCTTTACAGATTGACCCCGGTCAGTCATTGGATTCTGGTCTGTCCGCATACACAGTATGCACAATCTCTACTCCCTGGGGAGTAGATCAATTGCCAGTTCGTCCACTGCCAACTCGTCCACTCACCACATGGCCTACATTCATTTAATCCAATGCCATTCCGTCCATCCATATCAACATTTCGTCTAACAACCATTTAGTCCAATAAACATTTGGTCCAATCATCACTTCGTCTAATCACCAGTTCGTCTATGACCATTTCGTCTCATAACCACTTGGTCTAACATCCATTTTATTCTCATTGATTTTGCACAATTAACATTTAGTTTAATTCGACCAAATAGTATATGGATTAAATGGCTATTGGACCAACTGGTTATACATGAAATGGTGAGTGGACAAAATGGTAATTAGCGCATCTGGATAGCTGACGAACTAATGGTAGACCAAATGATAGAAGACGAATCGGTAATTGGACGAATTGGTATTAGACCACTTGAAAATAAACCAACGGGAACCATTCCGTAATATACTGCTACAACTACAACTGTTCAAATGTCATTCAGGGCCCCGTTTCATAAAAAGGACTTGCAACTGTTGTAAAATTTGCCATAACTGCAACTACCACAGTAACAGGGCTCAGCAGCCAATCAGAATCAAGGTTTCCATGGTACTTGCCATAAAGGCAAAGTTACAACAGTTGCAAGTCCTTTATGAAACGGGCCCCTGGATGTTCGCAATGTTTCACCTCTGCCAAACTGAGCTGTGCTGATGACATTATCACTCTACTGGAATAACTAAATAGCGCATGCGACTTCCGTATAAACTTCCATTACACACATCATATTCAAACAAAGATTACCACGCTATAATGTGGAATAAAAGGTCAAGTCACGGTCCATAGACCCAAAATCACAATAAAGTTGAATTTTCAATACAATTCAAGACCTACATGAATAGCAAAGTTGTAAAAGATGATTAAGTGCATTTTCTTCTTGTCAATGGGATTGCGTATTGAGACCATGTGGGTTAGGGATGTATAAAGAATTGACAAAAGTCGAAAATAGATGAAAGCATTTTTGAGGTATTATGGAAAACGAACCGTGAAATAACTATACCATGGTTGTTTTGCACGGTATGGATATTATAGCTCCACGATTGCAACCAAGCCCTATGCATTATGTGACCCCATGGGAACACCACTTGCCTGTCTAGATATTTGATAAAATGACCAATAACTTGCAATTATGGGTGTACCTGTTCATTGCTTTTTACGCGTTTTTGTTTCCTTGTCAAAATCTTAATACACTCTAAAAATATTTACCCAATTTTGCGTCAAATGGGAACATGCATGTTGGTTGAGTAAACAGATACCCAATATTTTGTAAATTTTACGCAATGTTGCGTTCAAATAGCCCAATGTGGGGTAACAAAATACCCAGCAAACATGCATGTTCCCTTTCTACCCAATATTGGGTAATTATTTTTAGAGTGTATCTTTATCGCCCTCGCTGAGTATTTTTCAGAAAAAAATCCCTTTCCAACACCTACATGTATCTTACAAATTTAGTAATTGCATTTCAGAAAGGGGCAATGACTAAATCTTGAGGTTTTCACCTCTTCCGCGTCCCCCCCAAAAATAAAGGGGGTGTCACTATTCATCAATTATGATAGTAATTTTTTTTCGTGAACAAGGGGCTAACAAAAACAGATATCAAAGGGAATTCGCTAACAATAACCCCCTCCCTTACAAAAAGTCTGCCCTTGACTACCAAAATAATACAACCAATATGAAGTTATTAGAAGAAAAAACATAAATATCCACTCCCGCTGATAAGCGATCGGATTAGATTAAAACACCAAGGTACTTCATCAAAGATTTTCTTCGAAATCTGTCATACTCGTAATAGATACATTTTATGAGCCAAGATTTCGGCAACATCTGAAATGAATATATAAATCATAATTCAACACGTGCAAATAATTTCTATGAGGATATGGGCATTGCCAATATGCCCGCCCCTGGGTAAACTTTAATGTAGGAATACACTTCAGTCGTTCGTTCTCCCAAAATAGATTTGATTTTAATGGGGCCCTGTGAAAATACTTTCTCCCAAGATATACCTAGAAAATATTTTTAAAAAGAAAGAACAGGGTACTACGAAGCCCCAAACCGGACATTTTTTGACAACGAAAAAAAATAAAATTATTACGTACGTACGTAATATTATTACGTACGTACGTGATAATTATCACGTACGTACGTAATAATACTGCGTACGTACGTAATAATTATCACGTACGTACGTAATAATTATCACGTACGTACGTAATAATTATCACGTACGTACGAAATAATTATCACGTACGTACGTAATAATTATCACGTACATACGTAATAATTATCACGTACGTACGTAATAATATTACGTACGTACGTAATAATTTTATTTTTTTTCGTTGTCAAAAATGTCCTGTTTGGGGCTTCGTAGGGTATGATTAGGGAGGGAAAAGTCTAAAGGATAGAAATTGCCAAGATCATAAAAAAATGCTAATTTTTAATGTCTATTAATTTAGGAGAGCTTTGAATCTTGGTGTGTTTTTTTCTTTTTTTTTCATTTACAACAAAAAAAAATTACTTGATGTGACTGCTAGTTTGTACCGGGGCAAGCCAAGAAGCTTCACCGGCAATTCTTTCAAAGACGTCGTTGACGAAGCCGCTCTTGATCGCCATAGACCGATTGGGGGTGGAGGGGTCGTGAGGTAGTAGGGGATCAACATGGGACTCATTTTCACATTAAACAATGTGGTTCTCCTTTTAACGCTTATGTATTTTGTATTTTCATTGCAAGTGGCGTTTGTATAAGACCAAAGATTTACCAATTACAGTAACAAATTTCTTGTTAAAGAACATGGTGCATTTAGAAAGCAGTTATACAGGGCTACAAAATAGATAAAGAAACTAGATAGCTGATACAATGAATAAACATAATGTATGTATTTCTTTGGTTCCAATTTTGGCTTCGACCCAAACACATAACTTGAAAATGTTCATGTAGAAACTAAAGATAGATATAACGATATTTCCCCTTTGAAGTTTTGATTGCTTTATTTTTATTTCATTTATTTAGGGGGAGCTAGCACACATCAAATAAAGTATATTTCATGATGGAAGCAGGGGGAGACACGGATATGAAAGTCTATGTTATCATAGTCTTACCTAACCCATGTTCGTCCTACCAATCACACCAATGAACCTACATACAGTCCGATTAGCGTTTTTACGTTATATCAAATGACATAATGTCGATCGATTTGGAGTTGATCGTGTAAGTATGGCTGAGGCAGGAGTACGGTCCCCCATAGGTTGTTTCAACTGATCATAATCTATAAGAGCAAAATGAGAATATCTCCACGGATGGCGGCACGACCCATAACCCTCGGTATCAATGTGATATTAACATATCCTGTTTCTGGTTTCTGAATAAAATCTTATCAGCATCAAATCTTGTAAACATAGTGAAGTAAAAATAAAAAAAAAAGTTAAAAGAAATATCGCGAAGCTTGCTCCGCAAATCAATGTACGTATCGGAGTTGGATATACATGGTCCGTAGAGACAGAGTCTGATATTTTCCCTCTCGGATCGGTTGCTACTTTAGGGGAAGCAATCCCCTCCCCTAATTGACTTCATATCTCATTATATAAAATAAAACAATTTTCTAGACCTTAAAGATATCATTGCAATTACCAATTCTCGGCTTTCTAGGCATCATTGCTACCATCATTATGTTGCCAAAATTTGGAAAACTCTATAGATATTGGGAGTCTGTTGGGTATATTATTGTAAGTTGCGCATGTGGGCCCATACCGTAAACGTCTAACCAAGGATTAAGAACAGGTAGCTAAAAGTCCGGAAAATGATCAAATTGATAAAAGCAACTCTACACTTATACATCCTCTTCAGGGTTGAATAGTATAAGATGATTGCATCCGACCGATAATATTTGTACAAAGTGACCATTCGATAGTGGAAACGCTCATTTTTAGCAGTAAAATTTATCCATCAGCAAACAAGTTTGGAAACATGGCTCGAAAACCTTTAATTTAGATAATTTGGGCAACGAAAAATTTCTTCTCGCCATTATCGACAGACTAGCTCTGAAAGTTAACCCAACGCAATCAGCCCCCCCCCAAAAAAAAAAATGAAAACATAAAATGAAATAAATTTTCAAAATGAATATGAAACTTTGTGATATATTTTTTACATTATATTCAGAAATAGTTTCACCATTTCCTCTAATTTTCTTGGACATGTTGGATATGGGGTTCAGTGCCCCCAACCTCCATGTATACGCCAGTGTCTTCAACCCTTTTGGTATTTTCTCGTCACCTCACTCGATCACGGTTACGGTAAGCGCACACGACAGCGTTGACCTCTTCGACATCCGTCTCAATGTCAAAGCCATCACGATACACTATAGGTCTCACACCAGCTGTTTCCTGCGCTCGGTATACCGTACGACTTTCGGAGATGGGAGGGGTCTTCTTGCGTGAGGTGACACGACATTTGCTCTGGCGACAATTGCTCCGGGTTTTATTTCATCATATAGGGTTGGGATTGTAATATGGTTTTATGTTAGGTTTATGGTTAGGTTTAGGATAGGGTATAATGTTAAATAAATACGTTTCACCGAAGGTTTTTACCAAAATTACAATCTTCGACCTCCAAAAATGTCGTTGCCAGGTCTATCAAGCAATTTGGCAATACGTAACTAGGCCTAAGTGATTCGCATTATGATTCTGGGGTATCAAGGAGTTTAGTCAATATTATTTGATCATTTATTCGGTCATGAGTATTTTGTGAATATGAGGTACCTCCAAACAAATGAATATTCCGGCTACAACACTGACTTACTTACTCTCACATAACAAGTCAGTAAGACAGCTTTTTATCTCAGTGACATAGGTTTATTGTTGTGCAAACCTGTCACCCCAATGTTTTGAGATTTAATTTGAATCGGAAGTGGCAAGCGGAAAACGAAATGGGCCGAATAATTATTACAAATGGGGACGAAGTTTACTGGGGTACGATTCCTTCAGCGAACACGACAATTGCTCTGGGCTTTATTTCGTCTAAGATGTAGGGTTAGAGTTCGGGTTGCAATAGGTTTTTTTAGGAAAGGGTACAGTGTTAAATTTAGGATTAAAGTTGGTCATTCTATTAGTGTGTTGGATTTACAGCGGTGCAATATTGTCACCGGAACCACAAATATTGGCCTGAAATGAAATTGAGGTAGTCTTGACTACTACCCCCCCCCCCACATTCTCTTTCCCTCTCCCCTCTCTTTCTTTCTCTTACACTGTTAAAAAACTGATTTTACAGAAGAAAAGAAGATTTTGCAGAAAGCAATAAAAGAATAATCTGTAAATTCATAAAACCGGAATTTTTCTGCAATTTAATAGAACAGGTCTGTTTAAAAAGGGGGAAAAGGTGTTTTTTTTAAAGAAAATTGTGAGATTCCATACACCAAATACCATTTCCTGTAAGATTACACAATCTGGTAAGATTACAGGTGTTCTCGAGACTCTGCTGCAGGAACATTTTTAAGGATAAATTTTCTAACAGTTTACTCTTTCTAATTCATCTCTTCCATTAACCCACTCCAGAATGTAACTTTCAGAAAGCAAGTCAATTTACATTTAACGTGAATACACGTATACAGAATAGATAGGCCATGTCAAACTAAACTCATCTCAATTTAAGCTTCCGAGTTCTGATGACGTCATAGTATGACTCGTCTCCTTATCTGTGACAGACCTGACAGTCGGAAGTCCTAACGGTATCTAACCACATGGGGGCTCTTTAAGGGGAGTATCTTACAAGGGGTAGGGGGCAGGGGGCACACACTTCCAGGGTTGCAACTGACCGAGCGCCCCCCCCCCTCCAAAAATGAGGAATGAAACAAGGTGAAATAGAATGATAGATATATGAATAAATGCATATACTTAACAAAGTAAATAAATCATCATATTAATTGGGGAAAGAAAAAAAGAAGAAAGAACAAAGAAAAAGGGAAGAAAGAATTAAGAAAAAAAGAAAAAAAAGAATGAAGAAAAGGGGAAGAAAGAATAAAGAAAGGGGGAAGAAAGAAAGACAGACAGACAGACAGAAAGAAAGAAAGAAAGAACGAAAGAAAGGAAGGAAGGAAGAAAGAAAGAAAGAAAGAAAAAGAAAGAAAGAAAACCTGGGCCTAAAATAAGCAGATGCAATGGACTTAGGATAAGGAACTTTATTTTTTAAAGTTAATTGTTTTGTTTTCTTGACTCATTTAAGCCAAATTTCCTGTTTTTGCACGACTCCCCCCCCCCTCTCCTTTCTCTTCATCGATTCTTTATTTCTCAGTTTCTCACTCCAATCCATGTACATTTAACTTTTTCCTTTAATATCTCATTTTACTAGTATAAATCGCAAACACAAAACTACCGAACTTACATTAATTGTTTTATTGCTATATCATTGATCTTTATTCGTTATATGAAATTGAAATTAATTTCAATCGGAAGAAAGCAAATGTTTCATTGAGTTGAGTTAAGTTGAATTGAATTAAATGACTTCTTTATGAAACAGGGAAACATAGATATTTTATCATTCATTTTTCTCCCTTCTTCCCTTTCAAAATGTTGAGGGTAATTTATATAGCCAATTAAACTGACTGAATTCATGTGTTTGAAATAAAAACCTGAATTAAATCAGATTATAAAGATTGCTAAGCAATTCTGATTCATAATGACAAACGGAAAAATAAATCCTGGCTAGAATACTAACAATAAGAACCACAAACGTGCTAGTTTTTTTTCTTGTGTATAATAATGGATTCCTTAATTACTTTCTACGGATCTAATAACCGACTTTCAAGTGCTATCAATAATTGGTGAAATTATAAGTGATAAAAAGCCAATCTATTTATGCTTTCGCGCCTTCATCTTATAAACACACTGGGTTTCATATTTCCCGGAAGGAATATTTTGTACAACAGGATTAACAAAAGAGATTATGAGGACATAATCATAATCATTTAATACATCATAGTCATTTTGCATGAATCTAGGATTATTATACGCATGATCATATTTATAAGAAGTAAGCTGAACCTTAACACAATGTATTAAAAATAATATACGGGCCCTTCATAGAAACTCTTTAAAAAATGATATAGGTTCTTGAAAATTTTTTTTCCTTTAATCGAATCACATGCATGCAGATGTCGCTGTTATTTGCTTAGAATTGTCAAAGTTCACCGTTTAATCCTGATCTCACGAACTGGCATATTTTCAAAATGTGTATACTTTAGCGATAATATATTCTATAAACAAATTGTCATATTTTTATCAACTTATGAATTGGAAACAATGAGGAAATTGTAAAGCAATTATTGAGATTATGTATTATGAAAGAAAAGAAACTTGAATCTATTCGCAAGATGTGATTGTATTCACTCTAAAAACACTGAGTAAAATTTACCCAACATTGGGTGGAAAGGGTACATGCATGTTTGGTGGGGGTTTTATTACCCCCACATTGGGCTAAATGCATGTTTTAAGGGTAAATTTCAAGGCAACCTTGCGCATTTACAAAATGTCTGATATCTTTTTACCCAACCAACATGCATGTCCCCATTTTACCCAATATTGGGTAAACCTATATTTTCTGGAGTGTTGATAAGAATATTGTTGCAGTCACTGAACCTTTTCTGATCCTTCCTTCATCACGAGTAAACACAGCGCTTGACATCACTCCAAAAGATTTCGAACAAAACATTTCTGAGTAAGCATTGAGATTTATATTTCTTATTCTCCCAGCCGTTACGATTTACGCAAATTTAACCTTCACAGGCAAATCATTCTGCCCACGGTATTATTGTTCACGAATCTAAGGAATATAGGGAATTTTAAGGTAGAAAATACAACGATGTTGTAGTACATTGATTAAACATACCAGCAAACGCGGATAATGAGTGTTTGTTTTAATGTCAAAACACAGATTATTGTTGACTTTTCACAAAGCATGTTGTATCATGATCGTCATGTAGATTACCCCCGATGTTTTCCTTCAGTTTGTTACACCATGGACCTACTAGCAGGTCCATGGTTACACACTGTAAGAACTGTGGTGTTAAAACTGACACCAATTGGTGTTAATAGAGGACCATACCCTGAGGTGTTAAAATTACACCCTAGAGATTGAACATAACACCAAAGAGTGTAAATGTAACAACCAAGGGTGTTGTAATAAATAACACCTATAGGTGTAAAACTAACACCACCAATTTAACACCGGTGTATAAAAAGAACTGGTGTGGTCCTCTATGTATACCGGTTAACACCACAGTTTTTGCTGTGCATACTGGCACTGTCATACATACAATTTGTGAGATAGTATGAGCCAAATTAAAACGCAATAAGCTATTATGGGGGTGGTAAATGAATTGTCCTTATATCGCTCGTTAATTGGAATGAATAAAATAAACATTTGTCTAATAAAAAACCGCCCATAATCGTACACGATTAGCGATCGCTAAAAATGAAAACGGGGTAATTTTCTTCTGTTCTCTGTCTCTTCCCCCTCTCACCTCAAAAAGCATTAGCTGGTGTCCTTAACCATTGAAACCGTTGGCGATGAAACGTTTTGATCATATCATATTAGAATCTCTAGCGTACCAAGAGGGGTGCAAGGGCAAAGTCCCCCCCCCCCTAGGCCCTACGCACAGATATTCATTCGCTTTGACCATGCCTGTATCCTGCATAAAGTCAGCTTCCTCAGAAACATTTTTAATTTCATAGTTTTGAAAGTAAGGTAAATATAATAATGTACAACAGGTATATAAAAATGTGAGAATGCTTTTCTGCTGTAATACTATATTAGTTTTGTTTTGCCTCTTGTTATCTAACGTAGAAATAGTTTAACTCAAGAAAGCTATTGAGTGAATTTACTCAATGTTTGCAAAGAAAAATATTGCTTGTACATGTACATCGGGTCAACACATGCGTCTATATACGGATAATACGTTCAACTTCGAACATGAAATGATTCACGAAACACCATGATGCGAAACTCTCAAATCAGACCGACCTCTAAAATTGATTTTATAGCGGTTATCACAAACCACCCATATACATATTCTGTGTGATGATTGCCTCATTATAATGTGCCGTTAAATCGTTCTTTTGGCTTTGAAGTTTGGTTTCACGAAAATAAACTTTTAATTTTGTTCGTCACACTGGAAGCATTCCACGAAGAGTTGTGTAAGCGATTTTTCACTGACCATTGTTATAAGCTACTGAAATCCTTGCATTTGATTGGCTGAGAGCAAAAAGTCAGTGAAAATCACCGACGTAACTCTTCAATGCCCCCCCCCTTCCTCCCCCGGGTCTGATGAAATACATGTAGGCGTACAGTTTCTGTTTGCAAAAAAGTGTGTTGACCTTTAAAATCGCTTGCATAGTCATAAGGAATTTTTTTTCAATTAAAAACGAAAATGAACTTTGAATCTTGGTTTTAAGTACTGCACATGGACGTATAATGTATTGTGTCTTTCGTGGTAACAAATAACGGAAAAACTCATTACTAAATGTAAATACCTCTCTGGCTTGCACCCAGCATGCCCAGTAAATTAGATCGCATGGTATGAAAAATCATATGTGAAATGAAAGAAGGAGATGGAGAATGTGCGGGGGGGTGGAGAGAGGGGAGGTGGGTGGCAGCCGGGGGGGGGGGGGCAAACGATATGTGTTTTAGAATTGAATCCCTATTTGGAAAGAAAGAACCGTGACATAGGGGAGTGGGCGGAATGCAACAGCATACTGTATTCCAAAGAGACTGCATGCACAAGCCTTAATACCCCCTAATACTACTGACCGTTTCCGATTCAGGCTTATAATCAAATCGAGCATTGTGGCTCAGTGGTAGAGCGCCCACCTCAAGAACGGGAGGTCGTGGGTTCGATCCCCGGCCGAGTTATGATACCAAAGGCTTTGTAAATGGGACATTCCGCGTTTGAGTCGGGCGCTCGACGTTTGAGAATGAATGGTACTTATGCCATGGTCACATTTGTTCTACGGCGGCCGTACGGCGAGTAGAAAACAGCCGTTTCAACATTTTTTGTCCAACTACATATAGGTGGTTTGAATCAAAATTGATAAAACGGCTGTTTTAGACTCGCCGTACGGCCGCCGTAGAACAAATGTGACCATGGTATTAATATATGCAGGTCCTGCTCGAAGATCAGCTTACAATAATTGCTCAAACGAAGCCATTCATGATTTACAAAACAAATATATGTATGATCATCTAACTATGTAAAACCACATTTTATATACGTAATGAAAATCCATAGCTCTTCATACAGAATATTACTCCGAGTGCATTTCTCCGATGTATAATAAATGAATTCTAAGGTTAATATAAGCCATGCATGTTTGTGTACTGATATTTTTGTATTTTGTTCACCTGAACTCATCCGAGCATGGATCTCCATTCACTTGTCTGTCCACCTGCGGTTTCATGCCATGAATTCTTCATAACAGGTGGCCTTAACGCACTAATGAACGTGTAACGTGATACAGATTTATGACAGTTATGAAGGAACAATATGAATAGTGTACTCGCACGATTCCATATACATGTATATACCACTACTGTGCTACTCTAACATCGCAGCAAACTTGGTCCCAGTGCTATTCGAAAAGTATCGTGTCAGAGCAAGTCAAACTCAAAGTATATTTTCAGTTTCCAGACGAATCTCATTACTGAAACGTGGTATTTAATTTAAAAAACAAATTAAACTATATCGCTTCCATATACATTTCGATCTGTAATTGTCTAATAACTGTTTGATAATCAGAGATTATGCAGATGTGCTTCACCAATATTTATTTACAAATTTGTCTATATAATCCATTCCACGCAAATGATAAACAGTTTTTATAGAACCGTTCAAGGCGAAATTTGGTAAGATGCTTCCCCCCCCCCCCACCTCCCCAGAGACCTGGGAACCGTTTCATAAAGCTGTTTTTCGTAAATTACGAATGACTTTAGGCACGACTGGTGACCATTGCTTGTGCTAAATGATCTCCTTAAGTAACTGATTTAGCACCAAAGAACAGGTTTCAGTTGTGCGTAAAGTTGTACGTAACTTTACGAACCGCTTTATGAAACAACACCCTGAAAGGTTGAGGATTACTTGTATGTACCAACACATAATTCGGGAAACGATTATATGTGATTATTAAATTTTCTGCGGGTATTTCAATGCAAATGAGAAAGCGTATTAATGTCAGATTTCACTTCATATAGGAGTAATCAAGGCAATATATACTTTGTCCACTAACGTACCTATGGGGGGCAGACTGCCCCCCCCCCCCTGACGAGTCACAACTGATCCATGACGAGCCACCGGTGGCCTCCCCCCCCCCCCCCCTTGAACTTTTTTGCTTGTCCTTTTGTATCCTGTTGAGAACCTTTTTTTTGCTTGTCAATTTTTATTCTGGTGCGAAATTTCCTTCTTTATATCCTGTTGAGGACCCTTTTTTCTTGTCAAATTTTTGAGGGACGATTTTGCCCTCCCCCTGTGGAAAATCCTAGGTACGCTTCTGACTTTGCCAACCCCCCCCCCCCCCCTCCCCCCTCCTCACGCATCCATTTTGACATTATGTGTGCAAAGAAGTAGGCCTATATTAATTATAATGAATATTTCTTGTGTATTCACTCGTGGCCTAGAAATCTAGTGAGTCCTTATCAACCCCGGGCCCTTCTCAAATGCCCCCCCCCCCCATGTGACATTGCAGTGTGCAAGGCTGAGCAGACAGAGTAAATAGCGGACTAACAATCTATGTGCAAATCAGACAAAAGAGCTGAAAGACAAAAAGGCAGCTCCGGGATCAGCTCGACCATAATGTACAAGATCTCCGTGTATTAAGACGAAAACACAATAGGCTGGGCAAAATAATACAAGCTTCAATGAACAAAATAAGCTGTGATGAAAGCTGCATCAGATTGATCTGCTTCAAATCAACACGATTCTGAGAAGGCTATAGAGACCCGTGTCGGACAATATTCTTCCATGATTCAAGACTGATATTGCGTGAACAATGTTCTACGTGTGTTTATACATCTATGGTAGCTCTATGGTTTATCCATGTAGTAGGTAGTTGATAATAGTGCAGCTAGATCGAGAAGAGCAAACATTATAAACAGTAGAGCAAACAAAAGCGAAGAAATACATGTTTTGTACACTTACCTATATCTTGCGCGTCCGACTTGGTGTCTGTATTAAAACTGATATTCCAATTTCACCCTTGCTGCTTTTCAAACAGGGTCGGAACCTTGACTCGATATAGAAACGGACGGGGTAATTTGCGGACTTGGCGAGGAAGTTTGAGAAGTCCGAAAGCAGACGAAATCTGGTTTTCATTCTATTTTGGTGAAGCGACGATGAGACATCGATGCATTGCAGGTAGTCGACGCTAGATGGCGCGATACTCAGTTTGGTGTGAAATTTGATTGGGTTCAATGATAAATAATTATGGAGGAATGGATCCCCGGGAGGACCCCCCCTCTCTCTCTTTCTCTCTCTCTCTCTCTCTATCCCCTCTCTCTCCCAAAACTATGAGAGAGAGTCATCCAAAAGTATGACGTTCATATAGTGCGGTGGCACAAACATTTCACGTTTTACTGTTATACCTTAAAATGAAGAGAAAGTTTAATCTGCTAAATTCCAGATAAATCACTACATCACATAACCTCGTTCCTGGATGAGTGCATCACATGACCTATTTTTTGACTCGCGGATCAATCGTAACTCTTTGTAAGACGGACAAATCATACAAATATTCAGAGTTGATTATAAAATTGAAAATGATATCTTGTCGTTTGTCCAGTTTGCCCCCCCCCCCCCGACGAGCTTGAAGACCCCCTTTTTTGCTTGTCAAATTTTAGGGCGGACGAGTTTCGAATTTGCCCCCCCCCCCCTGTGCAATATCCTAGGTACGCCACTGAACCGGGTGAATCTAAAGAGAACACCCATACTCGTACATCACATGGCATGTCCTTCTTTTCTAGATGACTGGGTGTGTCTGCCCAAGTGCAATTTTCTGCATGGCAGGAACAGAAGACGGATCCAGGATTTTCCAAAGGGGGGGGGCATTTTTCTACAGGAAAAACATATTGACAACCCATCCCCCCCCCCAAAAAAAAAGGTCTTCACTGCCAAAATCGAGCTAATTTCCTAAAAAAAAATCCTCACTTTTCTATGCATGACATATTTTATTTGTTGTGCCTCTTAAAGGGGGGGGGGTCGAATGTGCCCCCCCCCCCCAGGATCCGTCACTGGGAATGAATTATGGTCATATTCGTATATTTACACCTGAAAACTATATTCGTAAGATAATAACGACTTTAACTTACGAACAGCTTTATGAAATGGCCTCCTGGGCTGAATGAAATTAGGAGCACATTTCAATTACCTCTGGCATTAGAAAAAGACCATTTTCACACAAAGAAATTAAATCTTACACAGTAAAAAAAAATTATACAACGCTGTTTACTAAATGAACCTTACAGTAATTGTTTAAACAGTTTAAACAAGTGTTTAAAGCAACAAAGTTTAATTTTCAATATCTAATCTTCAATAAATTAAACATGATTGTTTAAACGGTTAAACAAATACTGTAAGGTTCATATAGCAAACAGCGTTGTATAAAATCTTAAACAGCGTTTTTACTGTGTATTATTCAACACTTAGCACTATTCTCCATCGTGCACTACCACTGGCACAAAAGCAAGTTCTTGATTTCTCTTTTTGTCTCTCTCTCTTTCTTTCTCTCTCTCTCTATATATTTTTCTCTATTATATTTCTACAATTAGTTTTCGCAAATACTACGCAGACGCTTTTAGGAACATTGCGAATCTATTGAAAATGCCCGTCAAATCACAATAGACAGATTAGAGGTCATTGTCGAAAGTTGGTAGAACGGGGCAGCACGTCGTCTAAAGATCCGGATCGGACGAAAAAATGCAGTATGTCGTTAGTCCAGATACCTGGTGGGTGTTTCATAAAGCTGTACGTAAGATAAGAGCTTTTTAAGAAAGACTGGTGATCCTTTCTTGTGGTAAATGACATAATCATTGGCGATGGTTAAGCGCGTAAGAAAGGTTCACAAGTTGTTCTTAAAGTCGCTCTTAACTTACGAACAGCTTTGTGAAACACCCACCGGAACGACACTACTTTTTTGAATCACCGATTTTCGACAAAGACAGCTTTGTTATGAAGGTCTCCTGACTAAAGATTTTCTGCGATATATATACTAGTATAATGCGTCTAAGACAGGGGTTCTCAAACTACGGCCCGCGGGCCGGATCCGGCCCTTGGAGCTCCTCAATCCGGCCCGCGATACCCTTCTGGGTTTTTAAAATAATTTTTAAATCACAATATGAAACATAGCTCAATATGATTACATTGGGTATCCATGGTAGACCTAACCATAATAAAAGTAATGACAGTCAAAACATATGAAAGTGTTACAAATTAGTTGGATTGAATGCTCCAAAAATAAGGGCAAGATTGCACAAGAGAGCATTTAGGACCCCGACCGGAAGGATCTTTGCACTTCGCGCACATTTTTTTTCTAAGTATCCACTTCACCCTGGCCCTTTCAGGTTTACTTGGAGTCTAATCTGGCCCTTCAAAGAAAAAGTTTGAGAACCCCTGTTCTAAGAAATGATTGCTAAAATTCCGTTTTCGAAAGGCTACCCAAGTAGTATACATGGATATCCAACTCAACTGTGACGATTAGAAATACGAATAATATTCTACATATTCGTCCACTCTTTCACCATCCCATTCACTCGTAAAAGAAACACTTGTCTATGATTCTTTTTCTTCAATTTTATAAATATTTATTACTTCTATATACATTTACAATTTTCGTAATCATATCTTGTTTAACATATAGATTATTTCACTTAATGATTATCACAGTACGATCGTAAGATAGTAATGACAACTCTTTTCAGAAAATCTGACAGAATGAAAATTACGTATCAAAAGTACTCCATTTATTTATCATCATGATCAATACTTGAAAATAAAATGAATATTAAGTCATCTCCTTGATATATCATTGCACCATTATGTATTTGATTTAGTTGGTTAACGTGGCTTTTAGAAATTTTGGTTAAGACATTGCAACTGAAATAACTAACTTCGACAAGTTATCAATATGGCCTGAAATCGTTAGAAGCATGCTGTTTTGTTTTGAGATCATTGTTTCTGCTTTGGGGCGTTATGATTAGAAGGATAAAATATTTAAAAGCTCTTTTATGACGTTTTATGATGAATTAAGTCAATATATAACAAAATTTGTGAATGTAAAAAAAACATTTATCCACAAGTGATGATACATGTAATTATAACAAAACATTATGAGCACTAAGACAGTCAATATAGGCCACATGCACTAATGGGGCACTTTATTGACTTTTTTTGTTTTTCCTTTTTTATGAATATGCTGTATTTCGAAAGACAAGATTCTTGAAAAATTGCAAGAATTATCGACATTAGTTTCAAAGGTAAGGCAATGAGTGCCTTTCTGACAAAATTGATATTCAAATTTAAGTGTAATTTTATGTGGTAATATCAAACAATATCAAAAATACATAATCATAGAGAATATTTTTCATAATTATGTTTATGGCTGGCAGGCGTGGCAAGTTGGGATTAAATTAACAATTAACAACGAAGTAACAGTTTTAAAGAAAATCAATTTTATGCAATTCATAACAATATAGAATAATAACACATGATAAACTTATATTGTGCCATTTGTAAAGCAAAACTTTCCGAACATGACCCTGCTTGTGGCACATTCCGCCAAGATCTCATTTTCCAAAACTTTATTATTTCATTTGTGTCTTCAAGAAAAGTATCCACATAGAGCTATGGAAGTTGATTTTTTTCTCTCTCTCTCTCTCTTTCTCTGAACATAACACATTTTCTAAGTATAAAGCAAACATTTCCACTGACATGCATGGCAAGTTTTCAATCTATACAGACTGTGTCTCATTCTTCAAACCTTGAACAGAAACTTTTTTTTTGGGGGGGGAGGTAAGAAGAGTCAAGGCAAATATAACTTGAGATTTTCATATCTGTTACTGTTTCCACACTCCTACCGTGAGTGTTTCGCCCCTGGCCAGATACATCAGCGATTACTAATGGCTGGCCCACAATGCACCAGTGAGTCACTCTTATTTTACTTCCCCCTCACCCAACCGATCGATTGATTTTCCCCTCTCCTTCTCTCCACTCACGCGCTCCCACCAACACTAACGTGACGCGGTAGAGAAACTATCGAATTACTCTTTGTGCGATCGCAATCGCTCGGAGCGAAATTGCATGAATTATCGTCTGCGCTGGGTGTGAAACGCGCGAAAATGAACCCAAATTTTGCGTAAGTCGTAAGTTAATGGCGGATAGAATGGGTAAGTGCCCGGAGCGCACGGCGTGGAGATTTAACTTGCGACTGTTGCAAGAAAAATGAAAGAGGATTATTAGTACTATATGAGACTTCCTAATCGTGTTGAATTCTGACGTTATTACTTTTGTCATGTGGAGTATTTGGACAGCGTTCGGTTATCGAATAAGAGGTGTCATTATTAAAACACTGCACTCTTTGCCGAAAATCACTCGGAAGGCTTTTAAAGATGAAAGATTATGATGATTATTCTGACATCATATTGATTGAGAAAGAAGCTACGCTGAAAAATACCTCATGGCAACCCAATCTTAAATTCGACGGGACTTACATCAATGGTTTTCTCCATTTTCTTCTCTTACATTCACTTGACGAGACCTTATAAGGCTTGAAAACATTAGGATCATGGATTCCCGTGAATCATTGACGCATCAAAAAAGTAAACAGGAATATATTTACAAATATGTATATCTTGGCAAAATTTGCATGTGGATCTCATATTACATTAAACACAACTGAAGAAACATTGAACTCTTTTTCTAATTTGTGAAAAAAAAGATCAACAAACGAAAATCTCATAAAATACCTGTAGACATGGATTTCATGTTTGTAGCAATGAGATAATATTACAGGACACTACATTATGCTGAAGTAGTAAAATGCATTCAAACCCGTTAAAGGGAAAAATTCACTCTGACGAAAATTTTGTGGTAAAAAAATCAGAAAAAATAACAAAAGATATTGTAGAAAGCTAGAGTAAAATCAGTCCAAGATCGAAAAAGTTATTAGAATTCTAAGTTCTTGATTTGTGACGTCATTTACAAGCAGCTGTCTCATAAAATGCATAAATTTATTTTTTAATTGTTCAGGTGACTAAATATCTTTTTTTTCTTCCAAGAGCGGCTGTGAAAATAATTTGTCTGTTGAAGCCTTTATTTTTTTTTTATAAGAAAATGACATTTCATTGATTTTTTCAGTACATTGGGAAGCTGCTCGCACATGACGTCACAAATAAAAAAATATTAATATTCCTTTTAATCTTTGATGGAATTTTCTCAAACCTTCATCAATTTTTTTTAATGCTATATCTACAATAAACTTTTTGTCAGGGTGAACTTACCCTTTAAACTGTCTGCCTGAGTGGTCCTATATTACTCCAGAATGATTTGTTTTAAAAGGCAAAACCCACAAAACTCACTTTAAACACACCAAATGATCCGGGCAAAAGATACAGTGCAAGAAAGGTATATGCTCTCCATCATCATAAACATAACAAGTGTAAGACTAAAAAAAGACAATGATAATACTCAATTGAAACAAAATGTCAATTAGCTATATTCAGATGTCTTGATTAAATTGCCATATCTCATAAGAATCTATTTAATTCACGCCGTGATTGTTTATTGATTTATCTGAGTATTATGTCACATAGGCATGTGAGTATCTTACTCAAAAATTCTCATCTAAGAATAAGGAGTGTCGCTTCATTTTGGCATGTAAATGCCGCATTCGTTTAAAATGAATAGTTTTCATGAATCGAGGGCGAGTACAGTTACTTGGCAAGACTGAAAGATTTAAAAAAATATATATTTGTCAACACACTGTTATCTTCAGAAGTCCGTAAGAAAGAAAAGAAAAATATTAAAGCTTGTGTATAGTTTTGGTAAATCCACCAAAATGCACCTATCACTATTCCAATTCATTGGTAGCTAATATGAATGGATATGCCCTATAACAGTTATGATGTGGAGGATACGAAATGAAAATGTGTTTTACAGGATAAATTTTGCGATTTTACATGGAAATTTAACTTGATCGGGTCACCCGATCAAATTAAAATATCTGTGTGTTTTTGTCTTTCAATTAAATCCTATTCCAAATCATGGAATGGGCTGAAACTTTCAAGGTATGTTCTTTGTCTGTAACTTTTTGATATCTAATCACTAAATTTATAAGATAAGTGCTTGAATGCCCATTTTTTAATTTAAAACAAGCATCGCCGAGAGAGGGCGCTATATATCCAAGATTTGAATATTTGAAATTTTCTCAGAGAAGTGCAGTTGGAAAAATATCTAACGGTCTCGACGCTTCAGTAAGACTGTCATATTAGATGATATTCGATTATCAATCACATTATTGACCCTTTACCAAAGCTATACACAGGCTTTAAAGAAGTATATATCTTACACTGAGAAACCTTAGTTGATATTATGGACATTAAGTTTGCTTGAAAAGTATTGCTATATCATGTATGTAGGGTTTCCCGAGCCTAATTAAAACAGGAATTCAAAGAATATTCATTCGACCCAACCCATTCCCAAGGTATAGCTGATTGACGAAAATATATATGATTGTCCATTTAACACTGATCGTATAAGGGCAATCAATGAATTTCCTTTGTCCAAGTATTGAAAAAATATCACCTAACTTTTGGAACTATTTGGCTGACGGAAAAATTAAGACTACTTCACCGTTTCACCAGATGAATGATATTTCCCTACGAGAAAATATTTTCATATAAAATTGTCGATTTATATGAAATGAGCTTGCCAACGTACATGTTTCTTGTCAGATATGGAATGTCGGATACTAGTACAATATTTCCTTCCCACTGATTGTAAACATTGTTCCCTCTAATTTCATCCGTATGTTTTATTGATTTTTCACGTGCTTTCAACGCTCATATCTACAGAGAAATGTTCATGCTCGTGCAACGTATAGACCTAAAGCACTGATGTCATCACATCGCCATTTGTTGAGATAAGTGTCATTGCCTTGCATGCGTTGGTGATTCGCAACATGGCGCAACTCTGACAACTCCGTTTACGCTTATTCTTGTAGCCTCTAACGGAGGGCGCAATGAGATTATGACGTCACACGCATAAGGTCTAACCCCTATCAATAATTTATATTTAGATAATGCAGGGTGCAACACCCTTTTCGATGCCATGATATATTTACTTAAAGTAAACTGAAGTTTTTGACGAAATTCTGTTATGTTTTTGTTTATATTCTGCTTATATATTATCTGCTTATAATCCTGAAATTGTACAGTTTGATTTGTATTATTTTGTAAGTTTGTGTTATTGTTTTGAACAAAATATTGGAGAATACCAGTGATGTTCTGATATAATGAATTCAATTTACTTTTCCAGGTAATGGCAACATTTGAAAGATACGTCCATATATAGATAAAAACTGTTTATCATAGTACTTTATAGATGCAAAATGCAGGACGCCACCTTGTATTGGTGAAGAAAATCTTTAATTTTTATTGATCACGTGATTTACTTTTATCCAATTGACAAGCAACATTCCCAGTGATAATAAATAGCCCTACTTACGTTTTCTTTTTCGGGAACATAGTAACAAGGTTAAGATTTAGTCACATGATGTCATAGGCCTACTGCCCAATCACACATCGGAGTCAAATCAACAATAACAATAAAAATGATTTATCATTCAAAACTCTACAAATCTTTTGTGCCAAGTAGAAATAAATCTTTCTTACAATGTTTCTGCAGCCGGTTGCCATATTTCATAATTTCTATGGTCATGATGGCGATTTCAGAGAAAAAAATGATTAAAAAAAACCCCACATAATTATTAAACTTCAGAAGATGAAAACTAATCCAAAAAGCAAAAAATAGCTTTCTTTTTTTTTTAAATAAAAGTGTCTTATCTTCTGTATTTGAAATTGAGTCAATCAAACATGTTCTAGAAGCCATAAATTCATTCCAAGGAGATACCTTTCTAATCCCAACTTCGTCTATCTTTAGTTGGTTTCCATCTTTTCTATGGTTTCGGTCTCAAAGCGGTTACGTGTCAAAAAAAAGTAAGAACTCTCTTTTTTTCATGTGTTATGAAACTCAGACTACCGAACAAGATTTGATTTCGTCGCTGCCTGATTTAAATCAAATTCAAATTGACAATGCAATTCAATTCAATTCTTTCATTCATTTTCATTAGAACCTAATACGAAGTAATATAAATCAGATAAAATTAATGGACGAACGTCATTGCAAGACGCACTTAAGATCGTAATGTAGTATCAAATATAAAGCATGATGAGATGGAAATGAGTGGGGATCACTAAAGCAATGTTTGTAAAGTGTAGACCTTTTTTTTGTAAATTAAAAGAAGAACTGGGTACTTAATATTACATATGCGTTTATTGGAAAGATAAAAAAAAACAGAGGAGGAAATCATATAGGTAAAGAGTATTTTGAATTAAAGACAAGGGCCCCGTCTTACAAATAGTTGCAATTGATCCGGTCAACCACAACTATGGAAAGCCAGCAAAGTTAACAGATAAAATGCACGTTTGTGCAAAATATTTTCTAGATATGATGAATATTCATACATTTATCGTTTTCTTGAAATTTCAATGTGCTTCTCTTTCTTTCCAAAGAACATTCACTGTGGTGTTAAAACTGACACCAATTGGTGTTAATAGAGGACCACACCCTGAGGTGTTAAAATAACACCCTAGAGATTGAACATAACACCAAAGAGTGTAAATGTAACAAACATAGGTGTTGTCATAACACCTATAGGTGTAACACTAACACCACCAATTTAACACCGGTGTAAAATAACTGGTGTTTTCCTCTATGTACACCGATTAACACCACAGTTTTTGCTGTGTTGTGAAACTTTCGGGATTAGATATTATGACATACTTTGGATTACCATACATTAAGGTTGATCGGATCAATCGTAACTCTTTGTAAGACGGGGCCCAAATGCAGGTTCAAGTCACAAAGAGGTCTCCGCCATGAAAAAGGGGAAGGTCTATATTAGAAACACGGCGAAAGTCTGAGTGGGCCTTATGATCGAGTTCTTTCACAATTATTCAATTAAAAAGATGAATTTCGGTTTTGGTTATGATTTAAAAATGGGTTCGATGTATAGGAAAAACAAATATGTGCCAAATCGCTCTGAAATAAAATGTGTAATTGCTGACAAATCATTAAAATAAGCACGGTAATTTATCAAAATGTCGGGTCTTTTCGAAGTAATATTAGTACACTGTCTCACTTGTTCTTTTCTGCGTTAGAGATATTCAGATTTGATTAATTGCATTTATTCTTTTCGTTCCAAAATTTCAATTTATCGGTTTTCGGCTAAGATGTCAATATTTCATAAAGTTAAGTTTAAATCCATGTATCAGATCTAAATTTACGATAAGATTAAACCGATTTTAAAAAACATTCTAATAAAATTGATTGCAGCAACTGCATTCTTTTAACATCTAATGTTACGTTCTTTTAAAGTTCCCATTAAACTATTATAATTACGTTATCATGGTTAATGGGAAACATAAAACGGCGTTCAACCACTCGTAAATCTTCTTGGTGGAGTAAGGCTTTTCTATCAACACATTGCCTCTACAAATTAAGCCTATGGATATTACAGGACTCGGTTGCCAACGGGTTAACAGTAACATCAGGACGCTCTCTGGTGGCGGTAGTCTGTATAGCTCGTCACCTGATTTCAACTTGATCATGTCGATGTAGAATATTATAGGTTCATATCGTCCCCTTAAACACTTCTTCAGACTGGCCATCTATCAGTTTGGCAGCAAAATGATGTCCTGCCGAGTTCCAGTGTCACCATAAACAGAAAACTCACTGAAATCGTTCTTTCCATTAAACGGTATTGTATTGCAAATTGCAGGTAGTTGATGGCCTATTGTCCGTCTATCCAGAGATCGGGAATAACCGCTTTATATTCAGTACAAACTGCACATCCTTGGAAAGCTATAATTGCCATGAAATCATCTCCATACCATCGCTTTCTTCTTTTTCTAGACACATCAAAATGTTCACATCCTCTCGAGAATCTTCTCTACTTGCACTTTGCCCAAAGTCCTCCGGAAAAACAGTTCTTCCAGATTTTCCGTGCCCACGCGCTTCAGGGCGGGCATGGTCAGGAGAAGCTTGCCGAATCTCGCGGGACTCTCGGGATGCACGATGTTCTCGTACTGCGCGAGAACCACCTGTGATTGATCGCGGAAGAACTCCACCTTGCTCTTCTCCCGGAGTGTGCCTTTTGTATCTGCAGTTGTGGAGGAATACAAAAAGGTGTAGGATAGCTCAAGTTAATGGTGTCTTTACATAATCACACAGCCAAGAAAAAAAATCATGTTAACAAAATGAAACAAAACATGTCAATAGCAATCTCAGTTGAGGATTGTCAAATTTACATCAGCATCTCCAGTCAAAAAAATCGTTCCCAGAGCTATGGCAAAAGCCAGTTACAATATCACAGTCGTATTTAACAGGAGCCGTATTGTACAAAACTGTTTATGCATTGCCTTCTAGTGTATTGTATAGTGTTAAATTGCAATATATTGCATTCATTTATTTGATTTCCACTTAAATTACCATGTTGAGCACAATATGAAATATAGAAATGAAAATGATAATAACAATGGTCAGTTTTTGTATAGCGCATAACACATTAATAGTCTCTATGCGCTTGAAAAAAAAAGAAAGGAGAGGAAGAGAAGTGTTGGTGAGTTCATTTTGTTGAGGCTATAGGTACAATAGTTTAAATAAGTATGTTTTGAATTTGAATTTGTTAACTGAGCTGATATATAAGGGAATGGAAAGGATAAGCAGGATCTCGATCGCTTTGATTACTTGCATCATCTTCTTATTTTACCCATCCCGATATGAGCATTGCGGATCACAACCATACCATCTTATAAAAAGTAATACAATTCACCCGCCCTTTTTCCTCCAACAAAAGAATACATCCTTGAGTCACCCACTTTCTGTTTAACTAAACCCTATTCATACAAACAAAATATCATAAGTCTATTCTGTAACGTTTCGTGTAATTTACTAGTCAACAGGCCACGTTAATGAACTCTTATTCTGCGAACTGGGAGGGAAAAAAAACCTTTGCAATCCCCTTATTCGAGTTTCGCTCTTCATCACTTTCGCGCGCGCCGTGATTTCCCCTACAGCGGGTGGCGGAAAGCGGTGGGAGCTTAACTCGGCTGAATAAATATCGGCGGCAGGCCGGTTGCTTGTATTGCTAAAAGAACTTGCCGAGGCTGTATGGAGACGGTAGTTTGCTCTATCACGGGGAAATGTTTAATTTATCAAAAATCAGTTGAGAAGAATTAATTTCTGGTTCCTACCTCCTATAGCGAGAGTATTATGGGCGTGATGCATGGTTTCAAAACAGCGCTTAATAAACAGAATTTCGTTTTTTTTTATGATTCTCGGGTTTTAAACTCATTTGTTAACTACCAAGTAAAATCTCTGGAATGAGCATGTTTTATTTCAAAAGTAACGTATGTGATTTCCTGTGCCAAAATAAGAGTGAATTATATAATTTCCTCTCAATTCAGAGGAGTGTGATCAAACTCCGGTGTTGATTTAACACCAGCCCGGAATCTACATGTATGTATGTCCACACCAGAGAAGTATTGAACCAACACCAGTTTGGAATCAAGCCGATGCTGTTTTAATACTAATTGGTGTTGTATAAACACCTATCTGGTGTTAGACCAAAACGAAACTGGTGTTGTTTAACATTTCTCTGGTGTGGAAAGATTCCGGGCTGGACAGGTGCTAAATCAACACCAGAGTTTTTGCAGTGTATGCCATTGGTGCCATCCCACGTTCATATAAGACATGTAAGATATAAAGATACATTTTGCTGAGAAATGGAGAATATATACCGTTTTTTTTCAATGAACTTAAAGGATTTTGAAATTTCAAACAATGAGAAAAGGCGAACGTGCCAGGAGTGAGCTAAGACGGGTTCAAATAAAACTTTATCAATATCAATAATGAGCCAAAGTAGAAAAAGGCCCTATTGATCCAAAATTTAATCTCTGAAATGACCCAAATGTGACGTTTAATAGGTGACATGTTTGATATTAATGTGGGCTTAACTCATCCATGATTTTACAGATCAATATCCTTTTCAAACAAGTCAGTAATAATTGCTGACTTGTTACAATTATTGTAACAACATTGCTGCCAAATTATTTTAGCCGTTTTATTATTTGCTAAGATATTTATTTTGTAAAAGGGCAAATTTACATTTATGGTATATACTTCGATATGGAGTAATAATTACTGACTTGTTACAATTATTGTTGTAACAACATTTCTCCCAAATGATTTTAGCCGTTTTGTGTTAGGACATTTATTTTGTAAAAGGGGAGATTTGCATGTATGGTATATATTTCAGTAGGGAGTTTTCGTAACAGCTTCACTGTAAAAACTGTGGTGTTAAAACTGACACCAATTGGTGTTAATAGAGACCACACCCTGAGGTGTTAAAATTACACCCTAAAGATTGAACATAACACCAAAGAGTGTAAATGTAACAACCAAAGGTGTTGTAATAACACCTATAGGTGTAAAACTAACACCACCAATTTCACACCGGTGTATAATAACTGGTGTGGTCCTCTATGTACACCGGTTAACACCACAGTTTTTGCTGTGTATATACGCAGAAGTTTTCTGGAACAAAGAGAATCTATTATCAAAAGCCCTTCATGACAATGAAGTCTTTGTCGAGGGAAGGTGAATCAAAACAGCAGTTTCGTCCGTGACTCTGCATGACAAACGACGTATTTGCAGATTTTCGTCTGCTCGGAATCTTATATATAGGACGACGTGCAGTCCCGGGCCGTTCACGAACTTTCGACAAAGACCTCTAAGCTGTCCATTGTGGTTTTACAGGCATTTTCAATAGATTTGCTATGTTATAGAATCCACCCCCGTTGCAATTGCAAGAAATCTCGCTATTCTGGACCTCATGGGCTCTCTGTCATATCTGTCTCGTGCGAAGACCCACTGTTTGTCACGTACCTGGTTTAAAAAGGACGATGGCCTCCAGGAAAGCGAACTCGTGGGTGCTGAGGTTGAGGGTTCGTAATCGTACGGTGATCTCTTGGATGTCATCCACCACTTCGCTCTTTCGACGTGTCGTGCCCTGAATGGAGGAAAAATGAAAGAAGATAATGATCACGAAATGAAGAAGCAATTTCAACTTGAACAGTGAAACACTTTACACCAACTAGTGTACTATATGAGCAGATCAATCACTGTTTAAATTTTAAACACTTTGTTTTTTAGGTTTAAACAGTAATTTTAAATGTCTAAAGGAGATATTCATTGGCTAAAATTCTAATACTGTTTCTTCTTTTTTGTATTTGTAGAGTAAAATGCTGTTTAAATTCTTACGAAACGCTGTTTAACCTAACAGTAGTTGTTAAAAATGTTTAAACAAGTGTTAAAAACCATTTAAAATTCATTCATAAATATATTCCAATCTTGAATAAACAGAAATTTAAAATATTATTTAAAACCAATATAAGATTATAAAGATATAGTACATGACGACGAATTGAAATACATTCTGAAATAAACATGAAAAAGAAATATATGAAACAGTGCATAAAATGAGTAAACCCAATTACGTCAATTTTCTTATATATTTTTCACTTATAATACCAATGAATCCAATTATATAAGCGTCTATTTCTTGCAAATTTCGTCCATTCAAGAGAAACATATCTACTGATTTTTTTTTATTTTGATGAAATAAGCGCTTGCCTTTGAGTCCGTCTCCGTTTTAGCATCGTCCATCCTTAAGTGGGAGTGGCTTAGAAGAGCGCAAAAGTCAGCAGGGGGCCAGTAGGCGGCGTGTAGCAGGAAAAGCTCCGCCCAACATTCCTGTAATAGGCTTGTTTGGTCCCACGGGTCTAACGCCCTGTAAAAAAAATATATAAATTCTTATTACATTGTATGGGTATCTATAATGCCCCGTAGAAAAAAAAGAATACGGGGAAGTGATTGCTTGTTAATGTGCTATTACATTATTCAAAATATACGTCTCAATTTATTCAAATAAAGATTAGTTTCTATTAGAGTTGCATCTTTGTTTACACAGAAAGATAAAATAGTAATATTCAAAGAATAGATATTTAAAACAAGTTATGATTCCGTTTTTATTTCTTTTGTTGTCTTACATTTTGCCTGAGGTCGAAATTTTCTATTGAAAATTTAGGAGGGACTATATATAGATTTCCAATAAATCGATGAATGATTTATTAAATTGTATACAAAAATATAATTCAAGATATATATGAAATGATCTAACCATATGGGACATGCAAAGAATTTATAAAAAATAATTATATTTCATAATATATGCACATGACTATTCAACAAAATATATAGAAACAACGATCACTTATAATGACATCTACAACTTAAATCTAAGTGGCGTGCACTGTTAAAAGTAATTTTAAATACGCTGTTTGCACGTGTTAAAAATCTTAAACAACAATTTTTAAATTCAAATATTTAATTATCAATAATTTAAGCAAGGTTTTTTTAAGATTTTAAACACTTGCTGAAACAACTACTATGCATTCATATAGTAAACCGCGTTGTTAAAATCATTTTTAAAAGTTGATTTGATTTTGAAAAAAAATAAGTGGTAGATGAAATCAGTCATAATTATTGTGGGATTGTTGTCCATAGAGTTGCATTATCAATCAATACTGCTTTAATTTACTGGTTTATTTGTTTATATAAACTTGGTATTATATCTAGAAAAAACACATCATTAATTCGATAGAAAGCATGTATATTCTCTTTTAATGCATGATAAAGATATTTATCTATGTAATCATGCCGTTGTAATTTAAAATTTGATATTTTTTTCATATTGAAAATGAATAGGGATTAAAATTTATTAGATATCATTTGAAATTCATCAATAATATCTTGAAAATAACAAAGAAGAGCGCAGAAGATAGATACAAAAAGGTAAATAAATTTAATATCATGGTAAATTTAACATTTTGTCCAAAATATGAAAATATTGGTTATACGTCCTGGAAAAAACATGAGTATCCTAAGTATAATTGTTGATGTTTAATTTAAGAAAATAAAGAAGAAATATCATAAAATCAGGAAAAATGACAAAGTTATCATCAAACTCAAATTCTACCGACCTGAACGGTTGAACAGATTTCGATGTCCTTATTGCGTGGATGATGATCTGGGTAGCGGTCTCTTCGATGGCTGATGCGCCGGAGAGTCGGGGAGAGGAACACATAGCGAGTGGGAAGTTGGCTGCCAGCATGGGAGAACGAGGCAGCCACGGGACAAGTTGGGCCGGGGTAGCAGCGGCGGCCGAGGACGTCGAGCCCCGCTCGGATCCAGTGCTGACCGGACTTGTACTAGCTCCTGTATTGCAAAAGAATAGAAAACAACAGATATTCTTAATAGTCTATTTCTCTCATTCTTTGGATAAAATTTTGAAGAAAAAAAAAATTGTTAGAGATGAGGACATTTGTGAAAATCTTATTTAAATTGCAAATAATGGATTTTATTGTGAAATTATTTTATTAGCTTCCTTCTATGTTAATTCCAAACATTACAATCATAATCAATTATTCTTTTATTACTTCTTTTTCGCAGTTAGAGAAGTCTTTTTTTCTTTGCAATTCAATATATCCATCTCTATTTCATGTTCATTACCTATCTCTTACTCTCCTGTCTTTGAAATATTTTTGATGCTTCAAAATCTGTTCTTTTGATTATTACTTTAAATTGAGAATACCCCAGATAAGCCCTCGTGACTTTCGTATTCCCTCTATAATCAATTTGTAACGTACCTTTATCCATTTATTATTCAGCTCACCTTAATTTCTTTAATCACTTTTATCTTTTGTTATATTTTTATGTGATATATTATGTTCTTTTTAAATTGTGATTTACTGATTACGTTTCTTTTTATCTTTGAATCTGAATGTGGTAATGAAATGAAATATCAAGTTTCTGTAAGAATTCTGATTATGATTTTAAAAAAAATAAATAAGCAACACAATAGGGATGCGGACTTAAATACTTCGAAATCATTTTTTTTTTATTTTTTTTAGTATTTGCTCCTGACGAACATAAAGCAAATGTCATACTTTTATTCTTCATCACTTAAAAGAATCACAATCATGAAATCATACATTTCATTCCTATCTTTTTTATATTGTGCATAGTTTTTATTTGTGTAATTTTCTGTTATGCTATATGAGGACCCCTCGGTAGACCAGCAGCACCATGATTGATGCTGCTGAATAGGGCCATCCTCCCGTTTTCATATATCGATTCACATGCTTCATTTTATATGTATATTGTTATTTGTTTTTAACAGAAATAAATTCAATTTAATTAAAAAAATCTCTATCTCTTCCCCTCCTCGCCCCCCCCCCCTCCCCCACCCCACTCCCCCTCTCCCTCCTCCTTGTGTCATCGTCATGACTATATTGCTTTCTCCTCCTCATCCTTATACGCTTCCCTTCCTTTTATCAATATTTAATTGCTTGTTAGAGCTGGAGAGTGGATCCCAAACAAAGTTTGTTCTTTGGTCGCGTGTATGAAAGCAAACGGTTTAAATCAACAGTCGCTGAGAAAATAAGAAATCTCGCGGAGTGCATGTAACAAGTCGAAACGCGATAATGCGTTCCTGGCCATCGAGATGGCTTAATGCGTTTATATTGGCTAGCTAGCCAAAGAGAAGGGATATTGTGATTGTTTTAGGAAATGTAAGAGAGATAGAGAGAGGGGGGGGGGGGAGGGGGGGGGGGGAGAAGAGTGGGAGGGACTAAACAGAAAGGGAGTTGGGGTGATGTGTGTACAATCTATAAAAAAAGGGTTATTCAACATTCAGTTTTGAAAAGGGAACGAATATACAAAAAAATATCGGGAAAAAATCGGTAAAATGTGTTCAAATAGTAATTTTCAAATAGTTCTTTTACACAGCATTTGTTTGGTATTACCTGCTGTATACCCCCTCTTACTCTTTTTCAAACTTGTGTTGGTTTAACCTTGTTTATGGAGAGTATGGATTTGTGGGGGTATGTGTGTCTTTTGTTAGGTATGCGCGCAAGCATGAGTGTGGGTGACTGTTGTGTGTGTGTGTGTGTGTGTGTGTGTGTGTGTGTGTGGGTGGGTGCGCGCGTATGTGCGGTGGATGCGTGTGTACGGAATCAGAGGAAAAGAAAAAAAATGGACGATATGAGAAACAATGAAAGAGAGCCACCAGGCTCACGCCTCCACCAGTCACAACACACACACTCCAACACCCACACCCACCGTACTTACACATACACATACACAACGAAAACCATGAGAACGGTTGTCTTTTGCTTTAAACTTCATCAAAAATATCGTACCTCCCCATCCAGTGCAAACCCTCACACACGCACAACAAAAACAAAGGATTTCACTTTTCCCCTCATCACCCTCTCAAACACACACACACACGCATGAACGCGCATCAGCACACACTAACATAACAAAAGCATATACATCAGAGAAACAACTGACTCACTGACAAAATTAAAGAGAAATTCCAGTAGTTGCAGTAAAGACTGATTTCATGAGAAAGTCTGTAAAAACAGGCTTAATAGTCAGTATATATCATCGAGGATCTAGATCTGGTACAGTTACATAAACTGACCTTTGTGAAATCTTCAAATCTACGCTGAAAAATGTTCACACTGAAGATAACCAACACAGATAGGCACACGTGGGACAGTGTATTATTATTGCTGGAATAAAGACCCGACCGAAGTGACCGAATCCGCGCTTTTTTTGCTGATTTCTCTGCAATTACACAATTTCCTCCAGAATCCTTTGGCACATATTTTTTATTCATACAAACAGACACTTGGGTAGTCATTATATTAGATTCTGTAAAAAGTCCAAAACTGGAATTTATCTTTAATATGACCTGCCTCAACTAAATCCCCCGATGGCACACACACACTCACCCTCTCGCTTACACACCCACACCCTCATTCACATAACAAAAGCACATGTCTTTTTAAGAGATTTTATTTTTGATATATAATCCTCCCCTAGGCACACACGCACACACACACAAACACACACCAAACTAAAAACGCACTCGTGCAACAAAAACAAAATATGTTTATTAGATATTTCATTAACTTATTGAAATATTAACATTTTCCCATAGCTCATCACAAACACAACAAAAACACCAACATGAAAGATAAAAGTTAAAGTGAAAGGGAAACAAAAAGAGAAATGATAATAATGAAAATAATAACAGTCAATGACAATAGCGATAATATTAAAAAAAAAATAGTGATAATGTTAAAAATAAAAATGATAATGATAATAAAGAAAAGTAATACTGATATATTCAGCGCATTAATAATGTGCCTAATATTCTCCTGCGCTTTAAGAGCTCCCGATATGCTAGGAATACAAACTTCACAAAAGAAAAAAATAATGTGGAAAATGTTCAGGAATAAACTAAATATTAACCAAGTATTGTATCTCAAATAATACAGGAAGAAAGCGGTTGGAGGAGAAAGGGAATGGGAGAAAGAGAGATAAAGGGAGGAGGGTGAACTGTGCGAGCAAAAACTTAATAATTTTTTCTCTCGTCTCATCCTCAGCCCCTTCACCAAAGAAGTATCTCCTGAGTAAATATTCCGTTCGGGGCTCGCCTCTAAACTTTTCTTGGCTAAACCCATATCCTCATCTTCGCTAAACTTGATTAGAGCAATAATCAGTGCGGACAATGATGCTGCGATGAGGGGAGCATTGGAAATTGTTAGAGAGGAGGGCGTACATGAGGGGGGGGGGAGACTGGGAAGAAGAGGAGAGAGAGGTGGAAAGAAAGACAGAGTAAGAGATAGTAAGGAGGAAAGAGTGGAGGGATACAGATAGACTGATAGGAGGGATGACGGATCGGAAGAGATGAGGGGAAGGCTCTAAAAGCATTTATTGATTTTTCATTATAGAGATGTGTAAAAAAAATTATATGGCAAAGCGACAATAGAGGAGAAAATTGAAAAAATGGTCGACAAGAAAAGTGAGAGAAACAAAGCATTAGAATGGTAATTGAATAAGAGAAAAAGAGAGCACACTGCAAAAACCCCGGTGTTTATTTAACACCAGCCCGGAATCTATATCTGTCCACACCAGAGGAGTATTGAAAAAAAAACAGTTTGGAATCAAACCGATGCCGTTTTAAAACTAATCGGTGTTGTATAAACACCTTTCTGGTGTTAGACCAAAAACGAATCTGGTGTTGTTTTACACTTCTCTGGTGCGGACAGATATAGATTCCGGGCTGTTGTTAAATCAACACTACACAGCAAAAACTGTGGTGTTAACCGGTGTACATAGAGGACCACACCAGTTATTTTACACCGGTGTTAAATTTGTGGTGTTAGTTTTACACCTATAGGTGTTATTACAACACCTTTGGTTGTTACATTTACACTCTTTGGTGTTATGTTCAATATCTAGGGTGTAATTTTAACACCTCAGGGTGTGGTCCTCTATTAACAACAATTGGTGTCAGATTTAACACCACAGTTTTACAGTATAGAGTTTATGCAGTGCATGGAATAAAGTCATGTATATGAAGCAAAAAAAAAGACATGGAGGATGAGGCAGAGCATGAAATCCAAACTGCATATCGGAATAATCAATGGCGATCCGAGTACTTGACTTAACCATAAAACAGAAGCTGACCTGCAGAATGAAGCTCAGTCACATCGGCTGAACCGATTCGTCATCGACAAGAACTATTACGTTAGGATAAATGGCATAATGATCGGTCGGTTTCGTTGGTGTGACTATATAGCTTCGGAGAGGAAGGAGCGTACGCACCAGGAGGTGTGAATAGCCAGATGCAAAAACTTGAAAAATGCGAAGATGCCATTCCCCCAAACGGACGGAGAAAGAGAAAAGGAGGGAGAGAGAGGGAAATAAATAGGGAGATGGAGACGGAGAGGCAGAGGGGGGGGGGGTAGGAGGATAGAGAGGGAGAGGGGGGGGGGGACTCAGAGAGAAATGGGGAAAGATAGCGAGATGGGAAAAGACAGAGTAGAGAAATAAGAGAGAAAGATGGGAAGGGATAGTGAGGGATATGGAGAAATAGCGTGATAGAGAGAGAGAGACCAAGAGAAAGAGAGGGGGAGAAAGAGAGAGAGATTATATCAAAGATGGAAATACCGATGCACCGCAAACAGCAAAAAGTAAGATAAATCGATAAACCAAACTCGTAAAATCTTATTATCCATATCGCCTGGGAGCGGGAAATATTTTTTCAGCGAATCAATAACCAACTACACGCCGTCAATCAGTTTTTGATTGTTCCCCCTTTATAGAAAAGCTCAGGCCATCCTTGTGTTTTGGGGGTTTTAAAATTGGCGGTCCCTCCGCAACTCAGGGGGGCCCTGGGTTTTTTTTTTTTATGTTAAATTCGAGTCTCTTCCCCCGCTGACGGATGTCCCTGCCCGAGCATTGATTAGATGTCACCGCGGCGCTTGTTCAGATGCTTTCTGATGCCGGTCAGCCAATGTCTCGGTGACCGGGAGGAGTTAGTAGTATAAGGTTGTCTCCAGCGTCATGACGTAATGTTACGTAACCCTCATGAATATTAATGAGGGTCATGAATATTAATGAGGGTCTTGAATACATAATGAGGGTGTCTTGGGCGTCATGACGTCACACGAGCCCTAGGCTCAACCCTAGCCGTAACCCTAACCGTAAGAGTACCAGCAACTGTAACCCTACCCGAAACCCTAACCCTAAATGTACCAGCAACCCTAACCCTACCCCAAACCCTAATCGTTCGATGTCCCTGACGTCAGTCAGTGACATCGGAACACGATGGAAGATGATGGTACTGACGTCAGTCAGTACCATCATCGATGACATCGATAATGACATCGTTGGATTGCAACAGGGGTAAAATGATGAGGAAAAACGATAATTAAAAGGCGACAGTTTCGTCATTTGGTTATTTTCATCATTTTGATAATTCTGTCATTTCGTCATTATTTGCTATTCTGCCATTTGTCAATCGGTCAGTTATTCATTTTCTCGTGCTGCCATTTCGTCATTCCATCCTTTACTGGGAAAGGGATGGGAAGGGGGATGGTCCGTCGGCAAGCCCAGACAGGGAGGAGCATGGGGATAAGTATCCGTCTTTTCATTATTGTACAATTCGTCATTTTCATACCATCGTTTATTTTTTTCTCGTTTTGTCACGTTGATAATTCTGTCATTCGGCCATTTGGTAATTATTCTAGCATTCGTCGATTGGTCAATAATTTATTTCTCATTCAGCCATTCGGTCATTTCGCCGATTTATCATTTTCTTCGTTCCATTATACGCTGTTGTTCCGTTTTTAGCAGTTTCCTAAAGAAATTATTTCATTGAGAATCAAGAAACATATGCATCATTTTGTTTTACTTTGTTTAATTTGTCTATTTATCATTGTGGAGCGTTGTGACCCAGTGGATTAGTCTTCGGACTTTGAAACAGAGGGTCGTGGGTTCGAATCCCAGCCATGGCGTAATTTCCTTCAGCAAGAAACTGATCCACAATGTGCTGCACTCAACCCAGGTGAGGTAAATGGGTACCGGTAGGAAGTAATTCCTTAAAACGCTGTGTGCGCTATGAACGCCTAGCCTTAGCCGGGTAATACAGGAGCGCCTTGAGCACCTAACATGTGGATATGTGCGCAATATAAATACCCTATATTATTATTATTGTACAATTTGTCATTTTAATGTCATATGTTTGTGTTAATTCCATGACATCGTTTTTATTTTTATTCTCGTTACGTCATTTTGATAATTGTCGATCAGTCAATTGTTCATTTTCTCCTTCTGTCATTCGGCCATTTCGTCGTTTTGTCATTTTCTTCCTTACGTCTTTGTTTCATTACTAAAAACAGTTTCCAAAGGATATGGTATCATTGAAAATAAAAAAAGATATAAGAAAACAAACTAGATGGTCATCATGCGTATATACAATGATTGTTCATCTTCTACTCCCTCCTTATAATCATGTTCATACTTGTCAGATGATTCATAACAATTATTATAATGTTATAATATATTGGGAGAAATATATCTCCCACCCCACGATCGACATCCATGTCAACGATTCAAGGAAAATAATATTGCTGCCTCGTATTTTCACGCATTTTCATACACGCGAAGTCTTCATTAATTATGGTCATGACACCATTTCCTCATTATTACATTTTATCATTTAGTCATTTGGGCATTGTTTATTTAATTCAATTTTTATTCCGTCCTTCAATCCTCTCATCATTTTACCATTTTCACCATTTTTGTTTTCATTTTCTCATATCACCAGTCATCATTCGCAAGATCGTATTTCCTTCCACTCTATCTAGACATAGTTCAAAATTGAATTGCTACGTATATTATTTGTCTCTCTAGGATATCCAATTAAGTTTATTTATTATGGTAAAGCACCATGTGTAAAGCTGGCCAAATATAATGAAAAAAATATGAAACACATACAACGCACACACACTAAGAAACAGAAATCTTGGATAAACATTATGAAAAATACGAGACATTTGACTTCCTCCTGCTCGTACGCACGGGCGTCCGTCGATATAACACATAATATTTTTATGAAAATATGCACCTTTTTTCTTAAAAGTTGATGGAGAGGGGGAAAAATTAATCGTATCAAGTCGGGGTATTCAGTAATGAGTACAGGAGAAACTATATTTCACTGATTTTTATGATTCATCCCATTTGATTAACTCATCTATTCGTGTTTTGGGGCTAATCTTTCCCTTACGCATTGCTTTTTGGCAGAAGTTCTATGGAAAATGCACCTTTTTTCACACAAACTTTGAGACACTCTGTATTCATTCCCCCATTGCTCGAGAATGAATGGGCAGTTAACGACGGGGTTAAAGATTTATTGAGGAACGGAATGTATATTTCATGAAAATGAAAGCCATTTCCCCATTGGATGTTATCTTCAATACGTGTTTTTTAGATGAAGTCAGTTATCGAATAGGCTCTCCTGGCATTTGAGGTCTCTATCGGTGACGTCACTCAGGATCGTCATGCCTGGACCATCGGCCAGGCAGGGGTCGCAATGGTATTATGATTTATGCATAATGCACTCGATATATACAATAATCTTGTCCTCCCGTTCAAATGAATGTGAAACTCATATAATTTCCATCAGAGCATTCAACAGGAGTACTGTAGTACACATTTCTTTGTTATAAGTGAATTAAAGTCCCTCCAGTGAGTTTGCCTCACCCTATTGTGAAAATGTATCACCCCTAGCTAAGTTGTAACACAGTCAGCTGTTTGCACTCAGGGTCACTCCGTGACCTGTGTGTGCGTTCAAGAGTTGTACATGATTTTCTGTCTCATTTAGGCAGAAATCTTTCATAAACTTATTTTAATTTATGTTTATTACACAGAACACAGGGTAATCACATATAGAATGGTATTTTTAGAGGGCATTAGACTCGTATCAGTTAATTTAATGAATATGCATTATTTCTTTCCTCCCTAAGAACGGACTCGATATATCGTACTAATTCAATCAATGCAGTATTTTAGTAATGAATTTCTCCGGTTTCTTCCATCTCATCATTATCACCATCATCCTCTTCAGCTTGATATTGGAATAATCCATCGAACTTGGTTCCTTGTCTTGCTAAGACTCGTTGTACTGCTTTCCGAACGTTCATGCCACTTTCTACTTTTTCCGAGAGATCAGAAATTATTTCCTGATTCGTGTCGTCCTCTTCGAGGTACAAACTTTGTCTCAAAAAATTAGAGTAGCGGTCGAAAAAGATCCGTTTGACGGCCCAAAGAACTTTCACATGAGCCTTTTCTTTGGCTTCTTCATCACTCATTCCATTGGATATGTATTTGTCGTACTTTTTATTCCTCAATTGCTCGGTAGCTGCCATCGCCTCTGCATACCATTCTTGATAAGCCAGGTTGTCTGCTGGTTCGTTCATGTCAGGTGTCTCTGAGTTAGAAGATTCGTCGTCCTCTGTATCGTCATCTCTTTCTGAATGACTCGTTTCTACTCCCTCGTCATCACTATGACTGTCCTCGTTTTTGGAATCTTCATCCTCGTATTCATTTTCAGCATAATCATGAGCATTTTCCATTTCAGGGTGTGAATTTTTTTTATGCCTTTTCATGTCATATTTACGACTATACGTTCTATGACACAGTGAACAGCCGTATCGTTTTGATATATCGAGGTTATTCATCCTGTTGACTTGATGGCTCCTAACTCGCAAAATGAAAAGAAATTGCTGAATCTGTCCTTTTTTGTAGTGTTTGCAAATTTGCCCATGATGTCGCACACAAGTAACGTTACAACGTTGCAATACGGAAGTGCATAACGCCGTTGCCGGCGCAAGGAGCGGCAATTACTGAACGCCGTTGACACCGATTTGAACGACAGGATTATCAAAATGACGAGAACCAGAATTCCGATAGGCAAAAGGAATAAATTACAATATGTGATTGCGAAATTACGGAAAGGACAAACTTATGAAAGGAGAAGATGGGTATTTATATTGCGCACATATCCTCATGTTAGGTGCTCAAGGCGCTCCTGTATTACCCGGCTAAGGCTAGGCGTTCATAGCGCACACAGCGTTTTAAGGAATTACTTCCTACCGGTACCCATTTACCTCACCTGGGTTGAGTGCAGCACATTGTGGATCAGTTTCTTGCTGAAGGAAATTACGCCATGGCTGGGATTCGAACCCACGACCCTCTGTTTCAAAGTCCGAAGACTAATCCACTGGGTCACAACGCTCCACAATGATAAATAGACAAATTAAACAAAGTAAAACAAAATGATGCATATGTTTCTTGATTCTCAATGAAATAATTTCTTTAGGAAACTGCTAAAAACGGAACAACAGCGTATAATGGAACGAAGAAAATGATAAATCGGCGAAATGACCGAATGGCTGAATGAGAAATAAATTAGTGACCAATCGACGAATGCTAGAATAATTACCAAATGGCCGAATGACAGAATTATCAACGTGACAAAACGAGAGAAAAAATAAACGATGGTATGAAAATGACGAATTGTACAATAATGAAAAGACGGATACTTATCCCATGCTCCTCCCTGTCTGGGCTTGCCGACGGACCATCCCCCTTCCCATCCCTTTCCCAGTAAAGGATGGAATGACGAAATGGCAGCACGAGAAAATGAATAACTGACCGATTGACAAATGGCAGAATAGCAAATAATGACGAAATGACAGAATTATCAAAATGATGAAAATAACCAAATGACGAAACTGTCGCCTTTTAATTATCGTTTTTCCTCATCATTTTACCCCTGTTCCAATCCAACGATGTCATCATCGATGTCGTCCATGTCATTGCCTGGCGTCAGTGACATCGATAGATTAGGGTTTGGGGTAGGGTTAGGGTTGCTGGTACATTAGGGTTTCGGGTAGGGTTGCAGTTGCTGGTACTCTTACGGTTAGGGTTACGGCTAGGGTTGAGCCTAGGGCTCGTGTGACGTCATGACGCCCAAGACACCCTCATTATGTATTCACGACCCTCATTAATATTCATGACCCTCATTAATATTCATGAGGGTTACGTAACATTACGTCATGACGCTGGAGACAACCTTATACTACTGGAGTTAGCTAGCTAGCCAAGACGGTGGTGATGCGCGCCGGTGTTCGATTCTCTTGTCAGGACTTCGCCGCCGGAGTTCGGGGGTGAAGATGGAGGGGACGCGGGAGAACGAGGGCAAGAAAGATTATTTGATGATTAGGGGTAAAGAAAACGGTGATGAGAAGATAAAGAAAGGAGATGGAAATGATGACATCGAGAAGGGGGATAAGTGATCAAGATTGTCCAATCGTTTAGGCAAACGGAAAGAGTTTTTCAGTAAGTTAGTTTGGTGAGACAGCATTGGTAAAGGACATGATAAGAACACATTTTTTAAAGGATGTTTTATTGTATTCTCTCAAATCAACATATACATTCACATTCCATGAGCAAGTTGTACAAACTATTTGAAAAATGATTATAAATTATGCGATAAATCCAAAATATTGTTATCGTGATCGATTATGACCTGAGTATGTCTAAGTTTATCAAAAATGTAAAAAGGTGCTGTAATTATCAATGAAATAACGGATGAAAATGAGCGATAGCTAGCATAGATATCAACGGAAAGAAAGCAAAGGCCAATGAAATCCCTTGTTACATTCGTACGTTTTTCAAATACCCACTACCAACCAATCAGAGTCGGTGTTACTGGCCAAGTCTTCCAAAGGAGACTGCACTTTTTTTTCTCCACACAATCCTGAATCTTTAAAGAGGAAAGCGGTCAAGTGATAGCAAATTAAATTATGACACGCTCCAAGACGGTTATCCAAACCAAGCATTTACCCATCCATTCAACCCTATCTTTTAACTTGTTTTTCCCCGAAAATATGGCTATCTCATGGAAAATGTAAGGACTTTACACGAATGCCTTTTCTTCTAAATATTAGAAAAAACTCTTTCGTCTTTTCTTGGACCAGGGTATTGGAATTCCCTGCCGAACGACTTTAAAGAATCTCCAAGCATTAATGTTTTCGAACGCAAACTTAAAAAGACTAATTTGTCAATACTCCATACCAACAAGTCAAGCTAACATAACCTCAACTAAAAGTATCAAAATCTAACCTTTAACTACATTAATTACATACTTTTAATAATGACACTATAATGCTCAATGACCTGTGCACCTGCCATGTTCCTCTTTGAATTGTCAGTTTTATTTGTACCACCCGTCTCCCCCTCCCTCTTTCCTTTGCCTCCTTTTTCTCATTATCATACTTTCATAATTACTATTTTGAATTTATCATTATTATTATTGTTGTTATCTTTGTAATTATTATTTTAATTTACTTTCTCTTATATTTGTAGTCGCGTATTCGCTTTATTTTGATATTTTGTAGTTTACTTGTTTTAAGCTCATCTTCGTTCGTCTCCATCAATGTATATAAATAGTTCTGTTAATTAGTATCGAAAATAAGTTTAGGGACTTGCCATTTAATACAAACTTTGCTTTTGGGGGAAAGTCCCTCCGTTCAGTTAATTTATCTTCAATAATTATTTTGAAATGTCATTGAAATGCCTGTATTATTTTCAATATGTACTATTACTTTGATTACATTGTTTGTTTATTTTGTTGAACGGAAAAAAATCAAACTAATCTGAATCTAAACCAATCTAAATTCACCAAGCATAGAGACATCGAGATCCAATCGTGCACATTTGCAGTATAATAACGAGAATTTTGTCTACTGTTTCAGAAGAGACTACGAGGTTCTGTCTCTTAAAATTCTTCCCGATTTTAGCCTCCTGATCTTCACTCAAACCAATCGATCGGAAAACAGTGAATTATTCAAGTTCCTGGCAGCTCGCGTCATTGTGGTTCACTTATTGAAAGGCAAGGTATATCGGCGGGTAGGCGCGCTTATCTTTACTTAACCTTTTATTAGCCGAGCTCTGCGGGGCAAACACATCCATTAATGTCCCCCGGAGCTCAGGGGGTTAAGACAATCGCGATGTCTCTATTTTTGTGTTTTGTCAGGGATTGTGTGAGAAGGCACTGTTTCGGCGGTATGAATAATTCAGACGATTTTTGAGACTTTGATGGCCGTATAGCACTTTTCTCGATCAAAATGGGTTCCGAAAGCATGAAGAGCGGTGGATGTGAAAATGGGGGTTGGAAGAGTCCCTTTATCAGCCCCCTTCATCGAACACACACAATAAAATAACTAAATATCATGAACATTGTTGGTTAGAACCTTGTTACCCCCCCCCCAAAAAAAAAAAAATCAAATCTGTGACAACGAATTTATTCACGAAGATGATTGCCCGATTTGTGTCAAAGAAAACAAAAAAGAAAACAAAAATACTTCTCCAATGTTGGACATATCTTATGGTCAATGTTTTGGGCAAAATTCATGTTTATATTTTAGATTCTTTTCAGGTTCATTCAAGGTATCAATCTTGAAAAGAATTACACAAAATAATCAATGTGTTAGAGGCTATGAAATATGTCCGAACCAACAAAAATGTTCAAAATCAACCAATATATTCTACGGAATTTTAATTGATATTTGGTTATATTTATCGTTCGGATTTACCAGTCGATTGCTTTCGTTAATGGAAAGTTAGGACAGTACACACCCTCCCCCTGAATAAAGAAAACGCCCTGATTAATGGGTCAGTGGTGATGTAATGACAGATTTTTTTTTATTTTAGTTCATCTTTTTAGTTCTATCTTTAAAAACGAGGTTGTTGAATGGTTTCGGCGTTACTATCGTGACTACGTGCAAGGAAGCCTTCGACTCATCAAGAAGTGAAAAGAAAATTATGAGTGAAGACATACTTCAATGACGCAGTAAATCAAGATATTTTTTTTAATCGCTTTATTTTTTTCGTAGGGTATCACAAATACTTCAATTCCTGATGATCATGCGCAGTTTGAGCGACAGTAAGATCTGAGCGTTTGCCGTCCATGCAGCATAAAGAAATATACTTACTTAATTATTTTAGCGCCAGTCTGAGGGAGGGGGGTAGTCTTAGATGATAAGACTTGTAGTTAAGTTGGTGAAAACATATTTCAGTGGTACCCACAAATGAGTATTTTGAGTGCCAGAGTTCTTCGTATTACGAGTGAAATGCCCGAGTTTACCCACACCTATACTCTGGCCTTATCTTATATAATGCAAATTTCCCAATGTAATGCTGCACTCTTTAAAAGCTAGTCAAAATGACCATTCTCTTGGTCTTTTAGTGTCCGACCAAGAAAAGTGTTCAAAATCAACCCAATTATTGGTTAAAATCTACCAGGAATTTGATTGACTTTGGCCAATTGTATCGGTCTGACATAAATCAAGAGAGTGGTCATTTTGACCAATACTTTTTTTCAGAGTGATAATACAGTTACAGAAGCAAAACCGTATTCAAAGTGACCGACACATTATTGACCTTGGAAATAAAATGAAAGCTTTGTAGGTCTGTGTTTGTGACTGTAAACTCTTCAGATACTTGGGCAAAAATTCCCAGCTTTTAACCAACCCTGGGCAACATACTGTCCACACAACTATTGGTTAAAATCTGTTCAAATTTAGTAAAAATATAATAATTGAGTAATAAATTTGTTCAATAGGATAACAATTGCCCAGAATATATATATTTATACCAACATACATGACCCAACACAGTGAACAGTATTGCCCAACATTTTAAGTGTGTAGTTAGTACCGCATAAAGACCCATCACTCTTATTTCGGAGGAGTCAAATTTGACTCGAATATGGAACCACATGGGAGTCAACTCTGTTTCAAGTCAAAGTGACTCGTTTCCAAATAACACTGTCTCAGTACTGAGTCATTTGACTCGGAATACAGTTGACTCTCAGCTATTCAGAGTCAAATTTGACTCCGCAGAAATAATGCGCTACCCAGTACCTTTTACCGTTCTTGCGAAGGTAACACTGCCTTGATTTACCCCATTAGGAAACTGGCGACACTCCGCCACTTAGGTGTGTTTCGGGGCGAGTTGAATTGTGGCTTACCGCGTTGGAGAAAGGGAGCATATTCGAATGCTTTGCATTTATTTTGTTTCATTGCTTTCTTTTCAAGATGAGAATTCTTAAGAAAACAATTGGGTTTAAACCTAAAATGTGATACTGAATGCATTTTCACTTTACTCTTCGGAAAAGGAGAGAGAGGTGAGATACACCTAGAGGGTTTCCCAAATCTTGAATCCGGAAATAAATTATTGGCCTGAAATTAATGCTTTGTTGGATAAGATATTAATGCTGTGCAACTCTCACCTAATATTTGGTGAATCTCACTTTATATTAAACCTGTTTTCACCTCACACTAAACATACATTGTAGAAATGGAACATTAATTCCGGCACTAGAAGGTGTCCCGCAAGAAATACTCCCAGAGGTGCTGATATTACAACCTAGAGTTTGAACTTAACACCAAGGAGTGTTAAGGTAATAATCAAATATGGTTTAATTACACCCACTTTTGGTGTTGAACTAACACTGTAATTTAACACCGGTGAACACGTATGACTAGTGTGGTCATGCATGAACACTTGTTAATATGTATTAACACCGGTGCTGTGTACATTCTAAAATAAGAACAACCATGGGTCGGTGTACAAGGAACCGGGTCTGCCTGTGCCACATACCGGATCGGTTAAAGGTCCGGTCTGATTATTACCAAATTATTTGTTTAAAACCGAAAAAGGCGTTACGGATTATTTTCACTTTTACCAGATATATATTAATCCATTTAAACAGGTTTTATTGATCAATGTTCAGTTCGTTTATTTACATGATTGAACAGGTGCGGCACCCACATATTTTTATGGTGGGAGAATGAGCTGTATGTGTACGTCCTATCATTTTGCAGTTGATAACAAAACAATGTAGTATTGCTTCATATCTGAAACCGCAGCGTAAACATCTTAGTTTTCTTCTACTTTGGTTTCCTTTTCCTTTTCTCCTCTTCTTTTGTTTCTGTTCCGCTACATGAAAAATCATAGTATAAGGGAGTGGTTGCCCCTTCCCCCCCCCCAGGTGGGCTACCCCTGCTTTGTATTAATGGAGATATCAACATAATGTATGACTATTAATTCTCTTATAATTTTTGGAAGGATATTGCAAAGTAGAAGGTAAGAGCTTTCATCAAGTTCTAATATTATTTTTCTTCTCTCTCATCAAGTTGTGTAATTTTATTTTTGACCTCACTTTCACTCACATAACTATTATCAAACTTCCTCTTTCATATTTCCATCACACTTGCATAATACAGTCATGACCTTTTGAAATGGATTCATTGAAACAATTAAATTCCTCGTTATTGGTGTTTATATCGACACACTATATTATCATGATTATGTGACCGACGAGTGAGACTAATTATTTCTTTGTATCTATAAATTTGATTTCATTATGTAGTCTGAAAATTTAAATTAAAATGAATCGTGATCACTCAATCATAAACAAGGGGCAGTACAGTCATTTCGAAATATTTTATTTTATACAGTATGAATTTAATACACATAACATATTCTTAGAACGAAATAAGCTTATAATCATTAAACAAATATTTGAAAAATGGAATGAAAGGAGAGGACTAAAATTGTTTAAAACATGAATTACTATTTTGATGATTAATGAATGAATTAAATTAGTCAATTAATTAATCAATCAATTTTGATAATTAACTGTTTTGATAATTAATCAATAGGTATCGTGAAATACAAGTACACAGTGTTTAATTTCTTTTAAAAATGTAACAATAAGACCTTCTCCTTCTTATTTTTATTTTTTGAAGATTTTGCAATTGATTATAAGGGAAAGAAACACATCATGTTTTATGGAATAATCTGGGGTAAGGATTTCTTAATTTTGTGTCGGGAGATTTATAGGGAAGATTTCTTTATTCACATACCTGTGTTATCATCTGATCTCATGGCTGCGGCTTGAGTCAGGTGGGCTGCAGCAGCACTCTGGGGAGAGAACACGGCGAGGTGCCGCTCAATGCCAGCGCCACCCTCCGCCCTTGCTGCTGCTGCTGCTGCCGCCGCAGCGGCCGCCACGGGTGGGAGGTGCAGCGAGAGATGTAATCCCGGGAAGTGGGCGTGGCTCGCCAGCATGGGGACACGCCCACCGTGCCCATTTCTCACAGGCACGACCCGAAAAGCGCTCCCACTGGGAGGCAGGGAGTCGAGGTCGGCGGCAGCGAAATGGGCGTGTTTGTGTTGGTTTGTGTTCCACGGTTGGAATGGGCGGAAGGAGGTTTTAGAGCCGCCACCTCCAGCCCGGCGGAGATCGGAGGGGCGTCCGCTTGCCGAGCAGTGACCCGGTTTCACCTGTTGCTGTGGTTTCTTCTTACGTGGCCCCCTCTCTTCTTGGACGGCTGTATTGAAGAAAAAAAAGTTTGTGAAATGGTCCTGATTTCGACAACCATGCATGGATCAAAAGAAAAGCACGCTAATTTCACGCACAATTTACTGAGAAATATGTAAAACTGCTTGGGGCCCTTTCATGTTTTCCGGGGGGGGGGGCTGACCATGCAAAAATCACAATCATAATCACGTTGTTGTACATGGTTTTGAAAAAAAAGTGGGGGCTGGATCCCCACCACAGCCCCCCCCCCCCCCGGCTTCCACGGCCCCTGCTGATGACCCTTTCTTGTACTAAAATAGCGGCGAACATTATTTTAACTATAATTTTAATCATATTGCGAATAGGAAACTTTCCCTTTAATCTGTACAATAATCTAAATACCCCCTGAAAAAAATTAAAGTGATGCGACCGCCCCTGTTGTTTTCAACTTAAAGGAAGTATTTATGCTCATCATCTTCGTTCATTTGGCTTCACATTGGCCTACTATGAATGCATGGCTTCAGTTTATTAGAAATGTTAATGCATAAAAATAATATAAACCAACATGATCAAGGCTAGACAACTACGTAACATATTAATGAAAAAAAACAACGTAAAAATACATGTTTCGCAATTATTGTGACCACTGTACTGTAACTAGGGCTGATCTTTCGTTACAGAGAATGTGTCTCTTTTATAACACCGAGTACTAAAGATTTAATATAGATCGGTTTCCATTAAATGTGAAAGCGTATATGAAATATGGAAGTAAGGGCCTGAGGCGTCGACTCATTTCTGAGTGATGAACATATTAAGAAAAAAAAAATTACATAATGTAATTGTTCACGAGAACTATAACTCTCACCCTCTCTTCTAATATAAATATACACTGTAAAAACTGTGGTGTTAAAACTGACACCAATTGGTGTTAATAGAGGACCACACCCTGAGGTGTTAAAATTACACCCTAAAGATTGAACATAACACCAAAAAGTGTAAATGAAACAACCAAAGATGTTGTAATAACACCTATAGGTGTAAAACTAACACCACGAATTAAGCACCGATGTAAAATAACTGTTGTGGTCCTCTATGTACACCGGTCAACAGCATTGTACTCTACACTGTTAAATAAGAATTAAACAACAAATACAAAAAAGAAGAAACAATATTAGAATTTTAGCCAATGAATATCTCCTTTAGACATTTAAAACTACTGTTTAAACCTAAAAAAGAAGTTTTTAAAGTTTAAACAGTGATTGATCTGCTCACATATTAAACTAGTTGGTATAAAGTGTTTCACTGTTCAAGTTGAAATTGCTTCTTCATTTCGGGATCATTATCCTCTTTCATTTGTCCTCCATTCAGGGCACGACACGTCGAAAGAGCGAAGTGGTGGATGACATCCAAGAGATCACCGTACGATTACGAACCCTTAACCTCAGCACCCATGAGTTCGCTTTCCTGGAGGCCATCGTCCTTTTTAAACCGGGTACGTGACAAACAGGGGTCTTCGCACGAGGCAGACATGACAGAGGTTCCATGAGGCCCAGAATAGCGAGATTTTTGCAATTGCAACGGGGGTGGATTCTATAACATAGTAAAACTATGGAAAATGGCCTTCAAATCACAATGAGCAGCTTTGGACTTTGTCGAAAGTCGTGAACGGCCCGGGACTGCAGGTCGTCCTATATATGAGATTCCGAGCAGACGAAAATTTGCAAATACGTCATTTGTCGTGCAGAGTCACGGATGAAACCGCTGTTTCGATTCACCTTCCCTCGACAAAGACTTTATTGTCATGAAGGTCTTTTGACAATAGATTCTCTTTGTTCCAGAAAACGTCTGCGTATATACACAGCAAAAACTGTGGTGTTAACCGGTGTACATAGAGGACCACACCAGTTATTATACACCGGTGTTAAATTGGTGGTGTTAGTTTTACACCTACAGGTGTTATTACAACACATTCGGTTATTACATTTAAACTCTTTGGTGTTATGTTCAATCTTTAGGGTGTAATTTTAACACCTCAGGGTGTGGTCCTCTATTAACACCAATTGGTATCAGTTTTAACACCACAGATTTTACAGTGTAATAGATCATTATTGACTTCATTATACTATGATTATAAAAAACTAAAACATGCTCTTATAGAAATGAGTTACTCATTCCTAGATACGCGCATTCGGCATAATTTAATTGAAACATGCGCACGGCTTAATTCGTAAGATATACCATGAGACAAATCTAGATTGCACACAGTTCAACGCGCTTTTATTTCGCGCCTGTGCCGTTAACGCACCTTTTGACTCGAAGCGACAGATCTGGAATCCAAGCTATATGACGGAAGATCAGCATAACGCACAAACTCATAAGGTGAGTGTGGGGTCAACAATGTTTTATGTCAACAATGTTTTACTATACTAAAAACTGTTGCCCATTAATGATCATTAAGACTACAATATTTCGCTTATACCTTCATTCTCGAAGAATAATATTAGACATGTAGCCTCAAAGTCATGACGAGGCGATAGTTTTTATATTGCCCTCATGATCAGTCTTTATTTGTATAAGATACCACGTGACTCAATTTAGACCAATCGTATATTAGTTTCTTAGAAAGTAAGATATCTCCACATACAACATGCAGAATAATTGTAAGATAATGTTTTCCTTTTACAAAGTCCTTACTGGCAAATTAAATTTCTAGGAGAGTTTTCTAAGAACAACAACTTTTTTTTCAAAAACAAAATCATCAAGACGGCTGTAGGCCTATAATACTTTATTTAGTTGTAGGAGGAACCCTCAAATAGGCAATACTATTACGACACACCCGGCGGTATTTGGGAGCGACGGCCACATAAACCCACCGACGTCTGATTCTCCGCAGATCTTTCTCTCTTTTTTTTTTCATTACAGCGTGCCAACCCCTATTGTGACGACAGCGGCAAATCAGAGGTGTGAGGAGGGGGCGCGCCATGGTGTGAACGGTTGTACACAAGTCGGTTGTATATCAGGACACCATTTAATAATTCTGACCTGGTAAAAAATAGATTGTGCCTGTCCCCGAAAGGAAATGTAATAATAAACCACCGACCGTTTACAGGGGGCAGGGAGGGCTGGGAATGGCTGACTACATCATATGAGATGGCGTTTAGGGCCAAGACGGCCGTTGTCGTGGCGTAAAAAACGCCTCAATTCACGATTAGCGCGACGAAACCGGATACAGTTAATGCAGCGGCTGTGTAAATGTCGCCGGGGCAAGACCGGCTTTGTTGCCCACAGCACTGGTATGGTGCCTCGGCTAATACTGATAATGACAACATGTGCTGTATATATTGGACCTTGTTTCGCTCGAACTGTTCTCATTTCGGTGATTTTGTTCAGTTTACTTATTTCACGTCCATCGACAAAAGCCGCCCGTGCCCGGCGCACGCGCCGATGTCAATGGCCACTTATGGCGAACAATAGCGGAGCCCAACCCGTCCACAAATACTCGCCGACTTTTTACCGCACAACCTCTTCATTGCGGGCTTGTATCCTAATAACTGCATCGTTTCGAATCAAACTTCCCTCATTGTTCTGCTGGTGTATCAAATTATCCACGACCCTCTGAAGAGGCGAGGGGTCCTCCAAACTCCGGCCTTGTTTACAACCACCAGCGCAGGCCAAATTACATTTCACAATTCTCTTTTTATTTCATTTCAAAAGATTGTTTGCTCACCAACGGCAGGTATCTGGATGAAGGGAAGGACGGAGTCGCTTCGACTCGCGCATCAATGCGTGCGCACGCCAGTTGCGGCTTAACCACTGGGCTTAACCCAAAACTGCGGAGCGCGCCATGGGCTTATTAAACACGGGTTGATTTTTAGACTCCAAAACAGAGCCTAAAATAGGGATATCTTGAAGAAGTCTTAACATCTATTGTGTATCGACCACGTGTAAGTCGCACCCTTTTACAAAATTCTGTTCTGGTGACGGCGGACCTTGCACAAGCCTCGAAATAAAAGAAGCGTTTCTTGTTACACATTTGACTTTGGTTTGTTAGATACCGCCTGTTTAACCAAGAGTCAGCGCGCAATGTCCCTCTTAAAGTCGTGTGTTTGGTAAAATTAGGGGTATTGTTCGAAAGAATTCCGAGCAAAGGCTGTGTCAAAATCCCTGCAATAACAAGAAAATCTATTAGTATCGAACGTCAAAGAACACTGCTCAAAGTTTTAGGGGCTGTCAGTGTTAAATTTTCGACATGTTTTGGCTCTATGTCAAACAGAGTATGTGACATTCTACTATGTTCGCTGTAAAGGTTGTCATGGTAACGGCATGACGCCCCCTTTTTCAGATGGACGTTGAAATATCACATTGCTTCCGAAGCGATCAATCATATACGGCAAGACAAAAAAAAACGTTGTGAAAGTTTTCATGACGATTTTAGTGTGAATAATTTATAAGTAAATTAAAAAAAAGATATGGACAAATAGAATTAGAATGAGGAAGTTAATCGAAAATGTTTCTTTCATCTTTGGAAAATAAATTATCGAAAAATATCAAACAAGACCTAAAGACTTCTTTGATGTCATTACTAAGATTATAGCTTTAATGGTCGATAATGAACAAATGAAATCTGTCCAGTCTCCAAGCCAATTATGCACTAAACAAAATGAAAAATTGCCGAGATGGGTGACCTTGGGTCACATTTAAGGTGGGTATAATAAACGTGTGTAAACTAATTTATCTCTCCATCTTAGCCATGAGAGACTAAGGAGACCACAATCTGTTATTGATTGGCATATATAATTATTGAAATAATTATGAGGTTGAAATATTTTGGTAAAATCTCACCTAAAATTAAAAAAATCTGATTTGAAACCGAACAATACATAAAGGCTGGATAAACATTGTTGTTTTTATACGATGTACGCTCAAGGTGGAACGTCCTTTTTTATAGCGCAATACGAGATAGGACATCAGTCCCCAAAACAAAACCTATTTGTATGAATAATTACACCCCTCGTAAGTGTTTTTTCATTGGCGCGTGCCAACTTGATAACAAAAACTATTTTGTCAGACAACTATAATTATAGATATCGATATTTCATAAAAAGTTCGATTTGCAGGCTTCTCGAAAGCCGTTTTCAACTAATGTAGGAAAGTTGACACAGCTTGATAATGTTAATTACATATTTTTGCTATTTGCCTATCGAACGAATCGATGTAATTGTGCATATTTTAAGCAACATATATACAGCAATCAGATAACAATATTGATACATTTCCGTCTCGTTTGTCATGATTGTTTAAGCATGTTACATGTCAGCAAATTCATCAACACCAGATTTAATATATATATAGTTTTATATTATATATATATATATATATATATATATATATATATATATATATATATATATATATATATATATGTGTGTGTTCATGTTCGCACAAAACAGTATATATGTAATGTCCACATAGGAACAGTCGTATGTGTATATATATATATATATGTATATATAACATTTTCAAGAAGCATCATCCATAATGCTAAGTGTGATTATAGTGCATTTCATCAATGATTACAGACCTATTCAACTATTTTAATGCAAATCCCGCGGATTTTTTTTCTTCAAGAATTAAGTTCAAAACTCAACTTGTTCATGATCATGATGATGTTTTTAAGCTACTACTTGGCTTTTTAAAGGTCATTTGATTAAACTGCTTGCTAGTGGATTTAATAGACAACTCTTATAAGCTACTAAAAACTTCCATATGCTTGGCAGAGAGTGGATTTAGTGAGTAAAATTTCCTTTTTGTCCTATTAATCTTGTCATGTCCCAATTTAAAGTAATAATCATACTTTTTATTACGTATACAATATAAGAAACGTTACTTTACACAAATAAATCAATCACAAAACATTGTGTAAATGTATATATATTAGGACTATTACATTCCACGTTCTAAGAAAATTCGTGGTCCTGCTCTCTGATTGGTTAAACGTTTATCACGTGATTATGTGTAGTTTGTCCAGTCATGCAATCGCCACAGTCGTGTTCTGTATTTTAGCGAGCTCTCATCGCAAAAACTTTTTGATTTTAGAATCAAAAGGAACTAGTCAACGTTTGGAGTTTGCGTGAACTATAAGGTGTTGCTCCGCGTGATACACTGCATAAATCATGTAATCGCCACAGTCGTGTTCTGTATTTTAGCGAGCTCTCATTGCAAAAACTTTTTGATTTTAGAATCAAAAGGAACTTGTCAACGATTGGATTTTGCGTGAACTATAAGGTGTTGCTCCGCGTGATACACTGCATAAAACTCTGGTGTTGATTTAACACCAGCCAGGAATCCAGACCAGAGAGGTGTGAAACAACACCCGTTTGGTTTTGGTCTAACACCAGATAGGCGTTTATACAACACCAATTAGTATTAAAACAGCATCGGTTTGATTTCAAACTGGTGTTTTTTCAAAACTTCCCTGGCCGTGTGGACATACATAGATTCCGGGCTGGTGTTAAACCAACACCGGAGTTTTTGCAGTGTATCTTGAAAGCACGTTGAACTGTGTAATATTTTACAAGTACCGGTTATATTGAAATAAGCGTGAATAAGCGAGCAGTAACTATACGCGCACATGCGTCCAACCAGCAAGGTTTAAAGGGCAAACAAACCAACGGCCTTATACAAGCCCCATCTCAAGTCCTAAACTATGAATATCTGGCCAAGTTCAATACCCATAATGCAACATTCTAAACAGTGCATGTAGTCTTGAGATAATAGACCCACTAGAATGGTAAAACATTAATTCACTTCTCGATATACTCATATCACAATAATTATGTTATCATGACACAAAAAATTAGGTTATGTACACAAATTATTATTGACTAATTATATTTATCCTCTGTGTTACTAATAATAATTGTTTCAATAGGTATATTTTAAGACCAGTCATTTATAACACACAATCAATGAGAGACAACATGCAGTTCACTTCCCTTTAGATTGAAACTTCCATGTAACTTCCATGTCTCGTTCATACCCATACACATCAAGAACTGTGCAGGTGCTTGGTTTGTTAACATTAAAGGCCAAGACCACCCCAGAATTTTTTTTTTTTTTTTTAAACAAGTGCAAACCTAGTTACCTACAATGCATACAGCATTTCCATTTATTTGAAAGCAGGATAAAAAAGCATCGTAGATTGAATGCCTTGCTCACGTGCATAGGTGCCGCGGACGGGGATCGAACCCCGGACTTTCCATGTATAGCCAGGCGCCTTAGACCACTCGGCCACGGCACCTCCACAAAATTGTTGATTTGAATCGATAGAGAAAATCAAACAGAAATAATGCTGCAAATTTCATCGAGATCGGATGTAAAATAAGAAAGTTATGATATTTTTAAGTTTCGCTTATTTTTCACAAAACAGTTCAATGCACAACTAAGCGATATGCAAATAAGAGAGTCAATGATGTCCATCACTCCCTATTTCTTTTGTTTTTTATTGTTTGAATAATACAATTTTTTCAATTTCTACAGATTTGCCCATAAGGATCAACTTAATTTAACCATAAAATATTAAATTAATGGTAATTCCACATGTTCAGGGAGAAATAAAACTTTGTTTCACTTGACGAGGAGGAGAAAATTAGAATATTTCATATTTCTTATAATAAACTACAAACACTGACAAAAGAAATAGTGAGAGGGCGACGTCATCAGTCTGCCAATTTACATACCGACCAGGATGTGCATATAACTGTGTTGTGAAATTAACCGAAACTTTAAAATGTCATAACTTTCTTATTTTACATCCGATTTTAATGAAACTTTCAGTGTTTTGCCTGTTGGATTTTTCTCCTTTTTTCAATTCAACATATTGTTGGGGTGGACTTGTCCTTTAAGAACCACACCAGCCATTTTTGCAACGGTGTTGAGTTTTTGTGTTAGTTCAACACCTTTTATGTTACTAGTATTACAACACATTACTTTTACACGCTACAGTATTATGCTCCATCTCTAGGGTGTAATTTAACACCTTAGAGTGTGGTCGTCTAGGGACACCAACTTGTGTCAGCTTTAACACCCACAGTGTCCGAGCCTCCCAATCTCTGTAATTTAAAGTGTGCTTATGCCATTCGCACCTTCTTGCGATCCAAGACTATTCAGACGAAGAGAAGTAACAAGAACAAGAACTATAACTGGCGCGAAGCGCTTTGTCAATCTCACCTGATTTATTCATGTTGACCGCGAAGCACTTCTTGAGCCGACAGTACGGGCACCAGTTCCTCCGCGCCTTGTCCACCAGACAGTTGCCCTTGCCAATGCAGGTGTAACGCATGTTCCGCCTGATGCTCCGCTTGAAGAAGCAGCTACAGCCGTCGCAGCAGTAGACGCCGTAGTGTTTGCCGTAGCTTTTATCGCCGCACACCTTGCACGGGACGGGGTTCGGTAAAGTCCGACCTGGATGAGATATAAAAGAAAAACGATTACTTTCAATGTCATTCTCTTGATACAAAATGTTCCTATCCATCCATTCACCCACACTCTTATCTATCCATCCATCTATCTATTTATCTATCTATGTATCTAGCCATCCATCTATCTACATGTTCTATCTATGTATCTATCTATCTTTATTTATTTATTTATCTGTCTATATATCTAACTATATAGATTCACACCGACTGAACAATCAATCTATATATCTATCCATCCATCCATCCATCTCTTTATCTTATCTTTCTTCTCTCTCAATCAATCTAACTAAATACCCCCCTCCCCCATCAGGCCTTTCCTGTATTAGAAATTAGAAGAATAAAGCGAGATTCCTTGATTTCACTCTCATACTATCTCTTATTTTAGAGACCAACGTTTTAAATAAATCAAACAAATTATTTAAACATATTACAGCTTAATTCGCGTACTGGCTCAAACAAAATAAGGAATAGCATTAACACTTATTATGGCAAATCATTTGAATATATATGTATATCAATTTACCGACATTTTCGACAGCAATCCACACCGTCCTAGTCACAAGTTTACAAACCTAGACTTGACTTCTAGTCATAGGTCAGAGATTTCTTATATTTGAATAGTCCCTAAGACCAGTCTGACCTTATTGGATTTATTCCACTGAATTCACAACGCAAGAAGCGAAATCACAAATCGATTTCAAATGATCGGTTCTGCATTGCATTTGGTCGATCAGTTCTAACTTTAGAAAATAAATTTTGACTTTCAGTTGCAGCATGTAGACCAGCAACTATTTTGTGATTGGTTTTTCGGACATAAAATTAATAACTCGCTTTTAGTTATAGGCCTATTCTAGGAATATCCCCCTTTGAATGACGGGAAAGATCTAGCATTTGCAGGACAGTTTGGTTAAAGTGATTCTAATCAATATCCTGGAAAATAAGCCATTGTGGAAAATGTAATGGAGAAGTAAAGGGGAAAGGGACATTGCTTTATGGTGAGAAAATATAAGAATGAAGATATATCTCTCTCTAATAGGGGCATTGTTTCGCTCACGATCATCGTTTCTGTTCCGTTTATGGTTACTCCCGTAGGAACTCGGCAGGACAGATTTTTGCTGGTAAACGCCAAGTGGGTATATAAATACCTGCTATACGTTTGTTATAGAATTGGGATTAATATTTTGCCCAAAAAAACTCATCACTTTATTCTGTGCTTGTCAAATGAATATTTTTTTTGCAGGGGTGGTTTTATTGACTCAAGACCATTCATTGTGAATACATGGCAGAAAACATTCACGAAATTCACCGTTTGTATTCAGAAGTTATGTGAAGTTTTGAGGTATCAGAGATGCGTTACAGAGTAAAATTCAATTTGCTTTGCTTTACCTCTAACATATCTTTATCTCAACAAACATTGAAAACAATGAATAATAATAAAAATAACGCTTTATCATGAATGAGTCAAGTCATACCAATAATATTATAAATGCTTGAAACAAAATCGAATCACACAGTATTATGAATCTACGCAACATAAAGTCCAATTTTTACAATAAAAGTTCGTCTCTGTTTTTGAGAACTTGAATTAAAAAAAAAGAAATCATACTTCTTTCAAACCTGTTGAACAAATGACTCACTCTTATCAAGGTGAAATCAATTTTGACATGTAAGTTGAAAATGAATTTTTAGTTCTATCGAGTTCTTGAACAATGTAAATAATCAGATAACAATGCTTTGATGGTTGAAGTTAAGTGCAATTTATAAACTTCCATGCGCCTAAAAACAATTTCCATTATATCTTTGTCAATGTGATGATTTGTATTATAGCTTTCGTTGTGTTATTCATTTTCTCTTTTCTCAGTCATATACTAGTATACTGTATTGAATTTGTAAACTTCTTAGTTGTTTTTATAATTAGATTTTCAATGATCACACCATAAATGACTTTCCAAATCTTGAAGATTTATTTAAAAAAAACACAACCGAAGTTAAAAAAAAAAATTCTCAAAATGGTGTCTCAGAAAGAATACCATATCAGGTAGAAGTGATAATAAAAAAAATATGCTTACCCATTGTGTTGTTTAAAAAATTAATCCTGTACTTGTGTTTATATCAAGATTTGCTAAAAATCCAGCGAGGAAGTCGCAAGGAGTTAAAAGAATTTGAAGTTCGCAGAAAAAACTTTGATGGCATTCAACAAAGTAGTAGGGCGTCCCCGAAAATTTCGCTCTCATTTGAAGTTGTTAACAGACGATGGGGTCAGATGCATGGAAACTTCTTCTCGAGAAAATGAGAAATCGTTGATAAAACCCTTCTTGGTCAAAGAGGTGGAAAGACGATGAAGCGAGCAGTCTGTGGTGTCGGCAGGCGATCGCAAATTTATAACGCTCCGGCTTGGGTTGAGATTTTCCCGCGCGTATGGCAGTGTATGTAGGGTGGCGTCCTTCTTCGCTCTGCGGCGTCTTGTTCATGGTGATCCGCAAGTCAAGGCGATATACATGACTCCCGACTATTTTTCCATTTGCTTATCCCGGAACCATGCATGCGAAGGGCTGGGAAGATTAACGGACGTTGTATAAGAAGCGCTAGTCGTATCTTTCTTATTTCCTCTTCCGACCCCCCCCCCCCCTCTCTATCTCTCCCTCCCTCGCTCTTTTCCGCTTCCTCCCTTTTTTCTGTAAGATTTCTTTATTTTGTGCAGCCATGGCTATCGTTTTACCAGGGAGTTGGATTTACTGAAAGGTGCTGATTTTATTCAAAGCGTTGGCAGCACCTGGGAAGGGGCAAATGTCCCTCCTTCAATTAGAGCCCCACCCCCTCCAGCTCCCCAGCTCAACTCCTTATTATTATTTGGCGGTACATGATACATTTTCCTCATCTACCCCCCCCCCCCCCATTTCTCTTTGCCCTCCATTTACCCTTTTACTTTAAAAATTCCGGTGCCGCCATTGATTTAAAGGCTTGAAGGTGCAGAGAGAAAGATAGAGAGGAGGAGAGAGAGAAAGAGATGGAGGGAGAGAGAGGGAGTGGAATGGGAGAGCAAAGGAGAGAAGTGATTTGCTGAAGCTGTTTTCGTCAATGGACGAAAGTTTTCATACTGTGGGGCGGTCTGAATTATGCGGATCCCTCTTTTGTTGTTACACCCTCCGGACATTAATGCAAACCGTTTATCATCTATCGCCACCCCCCCCCCCCCTTCACGCCCGCCAGTCTGTGTAGGGGTGTAGGAATGTGACCCCACCCCATCTCTCTCTCTCTCTCTCTCTTCTATCTCATCTCCCTCTAAAAAGAAAATATAATTGTGAGGTTTGACTAAAATAGAATAAAGGAAAATATCCCATCTCTGTGGTCTAGTTGTTAAGAAACCGGCGTTCTAAGCTAGAGGCCCGGGTTCGATACACGGCAGAAACATTTTTTCAAACTCACCAAAGCTCATAGCTCTCACTGCGCGCGTTCTGCTTCGCTCTCTCCCTTGCTTCGCCATGTTCGCTCGGAAAGCAGCCGACAGTGCCTCGACAAGAGGCTAGGGTTGCATCAAAATCTCTTTCAAAGTGCCTTTTCAATTATTTAGATTATAATTGTTTGAAAGTATTTTTAAGTATAAATTCTTAGGTTGATTTCATAAAAAAAGTGATATTTTTACCGACTCATATAGGTTTAAGACATTATGGACATCTGGATTCATTCATTGCAGTCATGCCTTGCTTTGGCGCAAATCAAAATTTACATCACTGCACAGAATACCTCCTGATCATCCAAGCGTTAACACATACCACCCAAATATGGTATCAAATTATTTAGGAGAAGATACTCTTTCCAGCAATATATTAATGCGCTCATGCCATATTTTGTCCTCTAATTGATTTGTGAGGTGTCAAAGGTTTTTTTTAGTCACACGGTATTATACGCAAACATCATATTGAAAATAAAAATTGACATTTAGAATTTTTAATGAGCATTTGCCCTTTTATCCAGTCATTTATTTCTTGCGTCAACAATTGCGTTATGTCAGAAAGCTTATAAGGCTATACGACCACTGCGTGTCCTTTATTATTAGTAGTATTATTATTATTATTAGCGTTTCCATTAAAATGATGACGTGTTAGTATTTAATGAATATTTAAGTGTGAAAGGCATGCATCTGAAACCTAAGCAAGTACGTCAACATGGATGGCTTCCTATATAATTATGTCTAAAATCAAGGATTAAAAAACTTTGTTAGATGCCACAAACAATCGAATAATTACTACGTGTAGTTTTCGTCAGAAATGAAGTAAGTGCTGTTCGTGATGGGTGGTGGGTGATGCGCGATGGATAGAACAGCCACAAGTGGTATGACGGCGACACACGGCTTCTCGCTCTCTGATCTATCGCACCGAGCATCCCCCCTTCAAATCGCTAATTCTGTTTAATCAGTTGCTCAATCGATAAGCACTATTCGCCATAAAAACGGCAAGAAAATGGTACAGGGAGAGAGGAAAATGAGGGAGAGCGTTCGTGAGAGGTGGGAGAGGGGGAGAATGTGGAGAGGTAGATCTATAAAGCTTGTCGAATCGTTTTAAACCTTCAGGGAGGGAGTGCGAATAATAGCGCATCCATCATCATGCCGGTTAATACATGACGTTTATTTAATGTCGATCTTTCTGTCGTATTGTTCGCGCTCGTGTAGCGACGGTAATTTGTCAAACTCCATCGGGATGAAAGATTCATCTTTTGATGCAATCTCTCTCTCCCTTTCACTCTCTCTCTCTCTCTTCCTCTCATTCCATCTCGAGTCAAGATGATGTATCGAAGTTTACCAAGTCATCATCAAATCAGACGTCGTGTGCAAGAGAATCTTACCCAATTGATTTCTTTCTTCCGTTTCTCTCCCTTTTTTGTCCAGTCCCTTATTTCTATCTCCCCATCTCTATCTCTGCATTGACCCCTCTTTATTTCTATCGTATTGGTAGGATTAGTGGTCACCCCCCACACACACGCACCCACACTTCCGCTCCTCCCTCAGTAAATATAAAAAATAATAATATGAACAGAAATATAAAGAATAGAGAAAATGTTAAAATATGATAATCATAGTTACAATAATCACAGTGATAGTGATTACAAAAGGAAGAAATAAAATATGAAATATAATAAGGTGAAAGATCATGATTATTCTCCCAAATCAGAATTATTCTTATCTTGTTAGAAGTCTGAACATGATAATCTTTAATCAAAACATTGCATACATTGGCGGTTTGAAATAAATCGAAACTATATCACATTTTGTTAAAACTTAATTCGTAGTATTTTCTTTAATTCTCATCAAATTTATCTTAATATCACTCTGGCTGATTTGGGTAATTAATAACAAGAGATTGATGACTGGATTTTGTCGAGAGCATTTACTACTTTATTAACATAATTCATCAATGCATGAGTAGTGTTGTGCTTTTCGCGAACAAGTATGCATTGATAAAAAAATCAGTTCTAAGTTATTTTTCAAGGATATTACAAAAGGTTGAATAAAGAGAAATACACTCTTAAATTGTTGGGCAACATAATTTCCACACAGCAGTTGGTTAAAAAAATATATAATTGTAACTCTGGGAAGTTTTCAACCAATACTGTGTAGTTTTCATCCAAAGCACACATTACTAGTTTAAAACTACCTAGAATTTGAAAAAGTTTTAACCAATTGTCGTGTGGACAGTATGTTGCCCAACATTTTTTAGAGTGTAGGTCGGTATTCCGACATCCAATTTATCGCTTTTTAATGAAGGAACTACCTTGGCTATTTTCATTCGGTATGGAACTGCACCAGTTTTTATAAGGAATGATTCAAAATATGCACCAACGCTATGCAGCAGGGTGACAATTTTTCAGATATTTTTAAATAAATGTATTAATTTCATCAAAGTCAAGACTTTTCTTATATTTCAATCCAGATACAACTTCTCTTAAACCATTTGCTCGGGCAGCAGTTGCTCAGATAAAATCGAAATTAAGCGTATATTGATCCGGGTGCCTATTCTTAAATCAATACATGCTATGGCCACAACACATACATATATCATCGTTGGTTAGTTTATCAGTCGTGAAAATCAAGCGTACAATCAATCGCTAACCTTTGTGTTACGGGATCCTGGCCTATTCAATTTCGTCATCCTGCTATGTAAGGCATGCTTACGTAATATCTTGCTTTGAAATCTGCCTATTATAATGATAGAAATGAAAGGTCGTTGACCAAAATTGTCCATGGATAATTGGTCTTTTACGGAAATGGAAACTTGGGTATATCATTTGTTTAAAAGTGCCTTCACGACAATTTTGACATTTCCTGTTTACTCATTAGAGAATCTGTAAAGGAAGGTTAATTTTTTCACACAAAACATGTTTACTTGACATGCTTAGGATACTTTTAACCTTGATGAAGTTATCATTATTATTCTCGTTTATCATTTTAATTTCCTTTATTTTGTCAAAAACGTCTTTATTGTGTGATGCTTTTGTTATTGAGTCTGAGACTATTTTCTATTAATATGTAGTCAAGTATATCATGCAATAAACATGTTTACAATTATCTGAATGTTGAGAGCAATCAGTGACAATCATATAAGTATCAAAATAATGTAGACATGAAAGTCTTGTTTTTGTCATACAACTGTTATTGACTCTGAGACTATTTTTTATTTATTGATTCATGCAATCAAATATTTATCACGGAACAAACATGTTTAAAAATATCTCATTTTTTAGAGCAAACAATCAAACTGATAATGTAGATAAAAAAAAATTCTTTAAAGTTTATTACAGACGCAGGAGGATATATAGATATTATCATCTTCTTCGTGAAGGTGCCGTGGCCGAGAGGTCTAAGGCTCCTGGCTGTCACTTGAAAGTTCGGGGTTCGATCACTGCTACGGCACCTATGCCCGTGAACAGTCAATTTAATCGACAGTGCTTATTTTATCCTCCATTCAAAGAAAATGGAAATTCTATATGTATTCTTGGTAGCTATATGTTCACATTTGTTCAGAAAAAAAATCTCAATTTTCTTTTGCTAACCAGGGTCTGTTCCTTTAAGTTCTTCGTAAAGTCACGTATGATTTTGCGAATGATTTAAATATGAAATGCCAGATTATAAGCCTACTTGTGCTGTTCTTTCTTAAATCCCAAGAAAAAGAGCTTGCATCTCAAAAAGTCAAATGATGCCATTTAAAGCGTGTAATTTTTTTTTCTTTAAATAATGTACTTTAAATAATGCTAATTTCAAATATGCCAAGTTATATATGTGTGTGTGTGTGTGTATTTGAGTTTTGTCAGACGTGTATCAATCAGATATGATTATTTACGTCTGGGACCGACCTTTTAGGTCACCATCCGAAAGACGTGACCAGGACTCGACCCTCGAACCTCTGCATCAATTTGTAACTTCCCCACAGCTTGGATTACAGGCGCACGCCACAACGCCCAGTTGTGGCATGTTAATGCATGCACGGCGTGGCGCTCTTTTATTGGAAGTCACGTGATCTCGCGAATCGTCCAATAGCAGAGGCGGAAATGAGTACTGAAGCCATGACGTCACAAACCAGCGATTTGGATACCGTGTTTCATTGAAATGTGATGGAAAACTAAATGCCTTTCTTTTTTAAATGGTGATATAAACAATTTCATCGGAATTTATTTATCTTTCACCTGCCGTAGTAATCTTTAGCTCCTAAATCTAGAGATTATCATGAATATTGTAATTATGGGTGTTTTGTAAAGATGTCAGTAGTTAGGATTAATTACCGCACTGTATAAACTGCGGTGTTAAAACTGGCACCAATCGGTGTTAATAGAGGACCACACCCTGAGGTGTTAAAATTACACCCTAGCGATTAAACATAACACCAAAGAGTGTAAATGTAACAACAAAAGGTGTTGTAATAACACCAATAGGTGTAAAACTAACACCACCAATTAAACACCGGTGTAAAATAACTGGTGTGGTCCTCTGTGTACACCGGTTAACACCAGAGTTTTTGCTGTGCGGAGAAATGCTAACTACTTTAGATTTCTTAATCCTTTCTCATCATGCTCAGTCATCACATTTATCAAGGTTCTAACGGGCTGGTATTGTTCAGCATTTACGCTTATAATTTGACACAAATTGAATGAAAACGTTTAGGGAAATTTTCATGCTTTATCTAACAAATTCTGGGGGTATTTTTGTTTTGGTATAAGGTTGCAACGAAGGGGGATGTTCATTTTAGAAGTAAAGATCACAGCCTCTTTGAAGTTGATCATATATTTTCTTCAGAGATATACCCGCTTTCTGTGTGTGTGTCTCTCTCTCTCTCCCTCCCTCCCCCCCCCCCCCCTCTCTGCGTTATCTGGCTCATATCTATTATAGCTGACAATAATCTATCTTTAAACTTTATGCGATGAACAGGTCTGACAACAATCATCAGTCCATATCCATCCATTCACCCCCCCCCCCCCTCTCTCAATCTCTCCCCCCCTCTCCCGGCTCCCCCCCCCCCCCTCTCTCCCGGCTCTCTCTCCATCCCCTCCCTCTTCATATCTTTCGTTCTCTTTATAATTCTCTCTCCCTCTCCCTTTCTTTTTGTTTATCTCTCTCTCTTATGCACCTATCTCTCTATTACTGTATCCCTATGTATCCCTTTCAACCTTCTCATAATCTGAAGTTCTAGTTCTCCACCACCAGGCTAAGAGGCAGAAGGGACGGAGGCGGATGGTACTTTGATTTTGCTTAAATCGATGTCGGTCTTATATTACGGGGTTAACTGTCAGAGTGTAGTTGAAATTAGAGCATCAATGTTAAAGCAGATCGCTGCCTGGCCCAGTAACATTTCCAACGGACACCACCCGTTCGATACGGCACCCACTCCCGCCAGACTTCACGGCGATCTCGCTGATGATGTTGATTATACAGAGCCGCGACCAGCGCTTCCCTGCATCCCGCTATTAAAAGCTGCATGAATATGATAGTGGCTTTCCAGCAAAGATCAACACTTGCGATCAATCGAGGCTTTTTATTGTCACCTATTTCATTGCAACTTTCTTTTCCCCAATCCCATTCTTCAGGCCCAGTCTTCAGGTTTTAAATGACTTTCATCTCCGACAGGCCAGGCCAATAAGGAAGGATCTCGGAGCGAATCTGTCGGGATCTTATTTAGGTAACCGAGACTGGCTAAATTGGGCTTTTAAAAAGAGGTCTGACATTTCACATCGATATTCAGAACAGTTGCCAACTTTCAAAGTGTTTGAGGAAATTAAAGTTCAAGATGATCAAATTTTATAATACACTTTCCATCAAGATGTCAATGAAATATTAAGTGTCTTATTTGGGGGGAGTATTCAGGGCTTGACAAGATTTTTTTTGTCTTGTGGATTGTTTCTAGTTGTGTTTAAACACTAAAACCTCCTCACTTTCACAAAGTTTCTAGCTCATATCTTAAATGCCTTCACTCATTATAATGCTGTAATAAAGCTATCATTAAACATTTTTTCCCTCTCTGATTAAGAGAGAATTATAAAAGCCATAGGCCTATAAAAATAGTATATTCTTCAAACCTTTAATTGATGAGTAATTTTGTTTACCGTTTTCTCTATACTATGGCAATCTAACTCTCAAAAATTACCCTTTTCATTTAAATATAATTGCGATTGGCTCTGATATACGGAAATATAAAATTATAATTGCAAATTTGTTATAAATGGAAATTTTGATCAGGGTAATTTTTTTTAGTTCATTTTGGTCGTTCTCTTATTCATAATACACATGTAGAGTCTAGAGGGGCGGGGGTCGTCAAAATATTTGCCATACTCTCTAAATGCAAAAGAGCTAATGTGGTCCCTACACTGTAAAAACTGTGGTGTTAAAACTCACACCAATTGGTGTTAATAGAGGACCACACCCTGAGGTGTTAAAATAACACCCTAAAGATTGAACATAACACCAAAGAGTGTAAATGTAACAGCCATAGGTGTTGTAATAACACATATAGGTGTAAAACTAACACCACCAATTTAACACCGGTGTAAAATAACTGGTGTGGTCCTCTATATACACCGGTTAACACCACAGTTTTTACTTTGTAATCACACTCCTCCTGAGTGAGATGAGGGACCAGTCCTAAAAGAGTGATATTTCCATCTTTCAAGAGTGAATTCTTATCCTTTTTAGAGTGAAAGTGTAAAAAAGATGCACACAATCACTACAAAAAATGACCCGGACTAAGGTCAGATGTGACGCATAAACGATGAGATCTGATCCCAACATAGTCACATCGGACATTATTCCGAGTCATTTGTTTACCCTGAACGGGATTTGGCACCATTTATACCCGTTATATATTATCATTATTATCATCACCTATTCCTCTTGTCAAGTTAACTTTTTGTGACCCCTTCCCTTTCTTTTATAGCACCCTTTCATTTTCAAAAGACAGGCTTGTTTATTAAGAAAAGATTAAACTTTTGCTCTCAACACATTCGTTTTCAATTGGGCGGCAGTGAATACGCAGAAAAAGCAGTCGGCCTATTACAAAAGACTGAATCCGTAATGAGCAAAAAATGTAATAAGTAAAACATGAGGGGCACGACAGGCGTCTTTGAAAATTTTCTTTAAGTCCTGAGCGGGCGAACTGAGCTTCCAAAGAATGACCTATTCAAAATGAAATGTAACTTTGTCATGGTTGTGTCAGATTGACATATTAAATTTAAAAAAATAACATCACATCTTACCCTTTTATGTTCTTTCCTTTCTTTTTTCTATCTTGCTTTTTCTTTTCTGTTTGGTCGTATATCATTTTGGGGGAGGGTCATCATGGTCGTAAAGCCCCCCCCCCCCATTTGTTCGCCAGTGAGAGACTGTACATAATAAGGGAAAATATTGCCACTAGCTTGGGTAAAGCCGTCAAGATAAATCCAATCTCGCTCAACACGCGTCTTATGCTTTCTTTGACATCCTGACATGGCTGACTTTTCAGCCTTGTTCCGATCAGGAATGTATTTTTTTCTTCCTCCCCAAGATCAAAACAAGAAGCTTCTCCGACTCCTCTTTATCCTCCCCTTGTCCTCTAGTGCTCTCTCCCGCTTGGCTCGAGTCGATTTGCCCTTTTCGGCTGCCCCAGTGCGACCCACGGCCGCCCATCGAAATATTGGCCGTCTCAGCCCGACTGGATATCCAAGACAGCAACCATCGATTCTTGCTCAGCTGTCGCGATCGTCGCGCATCCAGCTTTAACTTTCTTTTTTTTTTCATTCTCCCTCTTTTTTGCAAGCGTGTCTTTTCTTCTTTTCTTCTTTTCTTTTTCTGTTTCTTAATTCTCCGCTCTTTGTTGAATCGTGTTTCCATTAATCGCCTTTTGATTTGAATCCTACTCGTGGCTAGATGGATGTATATATTACTAGGGCTATCTAATCGTTAATACACGGGGAAAGGTGACTGTGTTCCAGTTAAACTTGACAGAAATAAGACAATGAGAATATGCACCTTTCGGAACTAATGATTTTGTAGTTCGTTTGGCATTGATCTTACTTCAGTTACTTGAATCGGTTTTTTTTTTCTCTCTCTCTCATCTCTCCCTTTCTCTCTCTAGTCTCTCTTTTTCTCTTTCTCTCCTCTCTATCTCGACTTTTTTCTCTTATCCATTTTCTTTTTCTCCCCTATATATCTGTTATTCCATTTACTATTTTTCTTTCTTTCTCTCTCCCTCTCTTATTCCCCTCTACTTCGCAATCCTTTTCTCCCTCATCCATCTCCTTTCTCTCCCTCTCTCTCTCTATCCTATATTTGTTCTTTCGTAACCCCCCCCCCCTACCCCTTCTTCTCTCTCCCCTCTCCCCCCCCCCCCCTCTCTCTCTCTCTCTATCCTAGCTCTTTGCATATCGTAAAATCCATCAATTAAATAAAATTCATATAGGTATTTCTAAGGAGAATCTATTTTCACATTGTACGAACATTGAAAGTATAAGTCACGGCGTTGTTATGGAAAAGAGAAAATATGTCTAGGAAGTATTGTTTCGGCACAAAGGACCCTTGTTTTTATTTTAAAGTGCCTACTGGCTTTTAATGCATGTTCGCTAATCATTCTAATGCGTGCCTTAATGATCCACAGAAGAGATTAGGAACAATGCTATCAAATTACTGTGATCCAATTCATGGCAATTTAAAAGGGGGAATAACTTTTATGTGTGTATGTTGGGGTTGGAGTGTGTGTGTTTAGTGTAGTTTCAGCGATGGGTCTTCTGATTAGGACCCCACACTGATGTAGATATTTGCCCGCCCCCCTCTATAATGAAGGGGATATTTACGAGAAAAAAGGGTGATGGCACTCAAAATTAAACATCTTCGTTAAAAAAATGCCTTTGGTCTAATATCAATACTTTTACTTCCTTATCGATGTAAACTTCCGTTGTTGGCATGTTATTCTGTAGCGAGATCTCATAGGAAACTTGCCCCAGGCTCCCCGGCAGGCTAAACCAGTACCCGTAGTATAGCGACACTCCTCCTCATATCTTCGGCGGTTTTCTCCATTGAAGCCCATGCATCATCCAAATAAGAAACATCTCATTTTTCGCTGTCGCCTCAATCGCTTATGCGACAGTCAGACCGGTTTAACCGCTACCAGACCCATCAAAACGATCACGTTATTACCAATGAAATCTCATGATCGATTGGGGTATCGGTTTCGCTTGTGTGGCTAAGGTATTACCTTGGATGAAAGTTTAACCAACCTTTCGTCTTTTGATGAAGTCCTATATAAGATCCTCCTCTAATGAACCCCTCATCGACAAGAAACGATTCTAGGCGCCTTGATTACCATCTAACGGCTTCAAAAACAGAACTTATGATGCCCTCCAAGCATGAACTATTGACTTAGATTAGGTTAACGTGTACTTTATATACCTTATATCTTCAGACCGTCAACTGAAACGCATCCCTCCTCATCCTATATTTTGTGGCGCGAAAATTAACTGACAAAAGGTATCCATTCATTCAACAGAGATCTGGGGACGATATTATTATAGTGGAAACGCCTCCTATCTACGTGGACTGGCGACTCTGCAAAGGCACTAAAGCGTTCTTTTGCACGATAATTGATCTTGCCACTTATTACCTAGATAGAATTAACTAAAATTATGATTCGTTCCATAAAATGTTACTTCGCCATTATGCATGTTATAATTGTATGGAATGCCCTTTAAAGCAAAAACGAATCAGCGATCATGTATAGTACCACTAGCCTCTTGACCTACTCGAATCTGATCAGGTTCCTAACCCATAATGCAACATTTTAGATTAAGATTTTTTTTATTTCCTTTCAAATTTTTTTCAAAATATAATCAAAATAACAATACATATTCAAAATAATCGATATAACAGACAAATCAATGAAATTTCGTAACGAATTTTGAACATAAATTAAACAAAACTACCATTTGTTGCAGTAATTTTATCAATGAAAAGAAACTCCGTTCATTTCTTGTTTCTCTTCATTGATAAAATTACTGCAACAAATTGTAGTTTTGTTTAATTTCTGTTCAACATTCGTTACGAAATTTCATTGATTTGTCTGTATTATCGACTATATTGTCATTTTGATTATATTTTGAAAAAAAAAATTGAACGGAAATAAATAAATCTAAATCTAACATTCTGAGAAGCATAGTCTTGTAATATAGACCCACTTGAATTACACTAATTCACTCCTCAATAGTACTTTTCTACCTTTATGTAACTTAGTATATTTATGTAACTAAACAGGTACTCTTCTCAATATATTTTGGTTTCTTATAAGAATAAAACTAGGATAATTAATAATCTGTATTTATGATCAATCTTAAAATGAGTGTTTTAAGACTAGCTATAACACAGTGTCAATGAGCATGAGATTGGTTGGTCTAGTCGCCTCCCCCCCTTAACGTTTTGTAAAACGAGAGTGAGGGTTTTATCCAATCAAAGTGGACGTTTAATTTTGATTCATTTTTTGGGGGGGCAAGCTTGACAGAGGATTTTGTTGCCAAATCAGGCACAATGGGTTAAAAATTCAACAATTAGGCAAACCTTGAAGAATACGAAAACCGCATAACTAACCAATGATAACTTTCAAATGCTTCTCATATATTTAGGGAAGGCTTGTACCGAGCAGTTAGGTATAGCGTCAGGTGGCGTCGCGTTGACTTGAACTCAATCCTTCGTCCAAAGCTGATCAGAGATGATCAGTTTCACCGATTTTATATTTATATCTAACCTTCAAACAGCCATTTCAAGGAGGTTATCGTTTACTACTCAAAGGAACACTGATCCACATTTGGTCTAAATCGAATAAGGATTCGGTCTAATAAGCGCCTCATCTAATCCTCAAAAGCCATTGACCCGTATTCTGAACTCAGGTTTGAATTAAACCCTGGTTTAAAGTTGTGGTTTAACTATGGAAAGCCAATGGGGGCACAAATCCCTAAGAGTGCACATCAAATTTATTAACTCATATGACACCCAAATTGTCTGGGAATAATAACTGAAGTATTTTGAAGTATTTTTCTTCGTTATGAAGGCAAAAGGAAACTAAATAGTATACAAAAGAAATATACAATATAAACATAATTTTTGAAATTTTGACTCCCCATAATTTTAGCACAGAGTTAGACCGTGGTCTAAGTTAAACCTGACTTCAGAATACGGGCCATGAAGTCTAAAACCCTTTTAGTCTAATGCCCATTTGTTCTAAACGCATTTGGTCTAAACATTACTTGCTTCTTAGACCAAAGTGGATATTTGACGGAATGGGTATAGCCTAACTGGAAATCAGGTTAAATGGTAAATGTTCTTTTATGAGTTGCAAGTCACACCCGTGGTTATTAGACGAAATGGATGTAGACGAACAGGGATGAGACCATGCGGGATGAGACCGAATGAAAAGTGGACAAAATGGATGGCGACCAAGTGGCTATTCACCGTACTTCAGACAAAGTTACAAAATCTCACATTAAGCTTAAAGAAGAACTTTATCTATATCGAACCATTTCGCTTTAAGCTGTGTTACCTGCGGATAAATTCTTCCTCTTGGCCACGCCAGACAATGCATTGTTCTAGAATGATATGATTATGGAAAGCTACTTAGACAGGTTTTCTGTTACACAATATTTTAAGGCAACGTAAGATGTACAATTTTTCCCCCGACTAATGCCGTGCCTTCGAGCCGGCAGTAATTTAACAACTTGATGGCAGAAGTGAGTGCCCAGTGAAGACTTATTATATGGACATTCAGTTTCCGGAAGCGAATGGCGTAAAACAGCTTGCTTCATGGAAAGGGAAGATGTAACCTAATACCGAAGCAAAAATTAATGCGAATCATTCGCGGGTCGATGAAAAATCTCTCCCTTCTTAAGAAGTATTTCAACTGGTTCTCCCGCCTCGATAAATAAAAAGAATCGCTTTATTTGGGGGAAAGAATAGCTTATTAGCATATCATCCATTCATGTATCATCATGCTTATTGATGAATTACCGACAGAAATTCAGCGGGTCAAATTACAGGAAGATATACCGGATGAAAAAGACATGGAAGGGAGACAGCAGAGAGCAACGGCATGGTAGGAAATCGGGGAAAATGTTTGGTTCGATATATCGCCTGTATCTGCTATCGATCTTTGCAGGCGATAAGGCCATGTTTCTCCCATATTTCGGTCCATTTTTGCCCTTCCATCTCAGAGACAAGACCAAAATATAAGAAGAAGCGTTGCCGAGCCCAAGAGCCACACAAAGTCATGGTATTGCATTACCAAGGAGGCCTACAAACAATATGTTTTCGCCGACATTGCATATGTATGGTATAGTTTAAGAAACGTTTCTGGGAGGGGAAAAGGAAAAGTTGCTCACTTTTGGCGGGAAACGCTTATTTTTTTGTCCTAGTCTACAAATACTAGACTCATATTCTGCTCGTTGCTGCGGGAATTAAAAGGCGAACTCAAGTTTGTATCCAGAAACAGTGTCTTTTGGGAGTTTCAATATCTGAGCGCGCGCGCGCGGGTGTGGGGATTTATAGGTGTACGTTTTGTATAAAATGGGAATATTTTGTGAACGGATTTTAGCCTGATGAATACTTGTTCAAATGTCCGCGAAGTTTGGACACCCCATCATACAGTATAGACATGGTATATCTGTTTATCATTTTGTCTGTAATAGTTGTTTACTGGAACAATAAAACCTAATATTAGAATGTGTCAATGTTCCCAATGGCAAATATTTTTTCGAATCTATAATATATAATGACGCTCGACCATCGTGAATCATTGTTTCTTATCATTTCTTCAAGAACTAAATCATTAACCATTTTGAAGAAGGAAAAAAAATGTGTGGATTTATGCCCATATTTGGTAGTTTCGTGAGCTATTGTCAGGCTTCTTTTCATTAATTCTGTGAAAATCTTGTTTTTCGCTGGTACCAACATGTTTTTCAGTTTCGAGTCGATTCAATTTTAGATTTATTTGTTCATAAAAAATACATAAAAATGCATAACATATACAACTGCTAATTTCATCAAAAAGAAAAACACAAGAGATTATACATGAGAGGGTCAGAAACAAATAAACTTTTGTAAAGGGTCGATAACATTCTATATAAATTTAATTTCAGGGTTGATTGAAACTGTTTGAGACATCAAACCTCCCTCCATTTTTTGAGCAAGTGTAACACGTCCCCCTTTCAGATTGTATACCAACACTTGCTAAACACTGTTTGAAAAAAAACACACACGAAAAAAAACCCCGGTAGATTCTTGGGAACTTGATGCGCGACTTCAACTTTATTTTCAGAGGGTAAATATAAAGTATTTTTAAGTGGTTTTGCTGTCATATTCTCATCGTTAAAGCAGAATCTTCAAATATTATTACCATTTTCTCACTTTTATCTAATTAAAATTGTTTTATACTATTTTATTATTAGTGTGTTTTCTTTCTATCTAATGAAGAATAAGCCAAGTTGAACTGTAATGGTTAAATCAGCAGTTTCTCATAATTAATGTTAGACCATGGCTCAAATTAAAGGAAAGTGGGAGAGTCATCATCGTCATCACCACCGTCGTCATCATGAACATTGTCATCATCATTATCGTCATCTTCATCTTTATCATCATGATCATAATCACCTTCATCGTCATCATCTTCACCATCGTCATCATGATCACCATCGTCAAAATCATCATCGGCTTAATCGACATAATCATCATCATCATCATGATCACCATCGTCAAAATCATCATCGTCATCATCATCGTTATCATCATCATCACCATCGTCATCATCATCACCATCATCATAACCATCATCCGCTTAATCGAAATAATCATCATCATCATCCTCATCATCATCACCATCACCATCATCATACTCATCATCGGCTTTATCGACATAATCATCATCATCATCATCACCATCATCACCATCGTCATCATGATCACCATCATCATCATCATCATCATCAACAACATCATCACCATCGTCATCATGATCACCATCGTCATAATCATCATCGGCTTAATCGACATAATCATCATCATCACCATCGTCCTCATGATCACCATCGTCAAAATCATCATCGTCGTCATCATCGTTATCATCGTAATCATAGTCCACAACCACATCATCGCAATCGCTCTAACTCAAATCCACCACCACCCCAAGAACAATAACTGGACAGGGTCTGATCCGGCATCTAGCTTCGATGGGGGGCATCAACAAGATATATTTCTCTCATCGCAGAATCGATCGATACTACCAGCCCTTTTTCTTTTCAATTAAGTTCCTCCAGTCCCCTCGGACTCCTCACCCCCGATAGGGATACATTTCTCCCCTCTTCCCGTCCATCCACCGTGTTCACACTCCTATTTAATCCCCAAACAACTAACGATGACAAAGTATAATAGGGCAGCTTTCGTATTCACATTTTTTTTCTATAGATGTTTCTGCATTTATTGTAAAGACAAAATAGATTTACTTTTCATGAGCATAATCAGAATATTTCATATTCTGATATGGGTTTTTTCGGACAGATACAACTATTCAGTTTTAAAATGTCATATAATAGTAGTAATGATGCGAGGACGGAGACGCTCCCCCCCCCCCCCGATCTCTTGTTTATCTTTCGTGTCTATAGGTTATTATAGGAAAAATGTCAAAACAGCACATGCATGGCGATATCATTGTTTTTCTTGGGGTTTTTTTTAGATTCGGGGATCAGGCTTTCACACTTTTCATTCTTAAACATTTTTAACGTCGAGTGAAATGCTTAAAAATACTTACACTTTGCCCTATGCATAGACGTCATCGTGCTGCCATCTTATCTTGACAACTCTGTTTACGTGTATTCCTATATCCTCTGATGGAGGGCGCCATGACATCATGACGCACTCGAAAACGGTTTACCCCATATTGGGTAAAGGGGCAAAATGGGAACAAGCATGTTGGTTTGGTGAAAAGAAATGTTGCCTTGAAATACCCCCAATACGGGGTAAAAAGTACCCAGCAAACATGCATGTTCCCTTTCTAACCAAAATTGGGTAAAAATTTACTCAAGTGTTTTTTTTAGAGTGGAGGAGCCGTGGTGTAGTGGTTCTGACTCTCGCCTTGCAAACAGAGGGTCGTGTGTTCGAATCCAACCGTGGTCTGGCGTCCTTTGGCAAGGAGTTAACCCACACTTTGCCACTCTCGACCCAGGTGCTAAGTGGGTACCCGGTAGGATGTGAAAGTCATTGTAACTTGTCCAGTACTGTGTGCGCCTCACAGGCGACTGACTGGAATACTCCCCAGGGAGTGGAGGATGTGCACACATTGTGTGCGGGAATGACTGATTGAATCCGATGACCGGGGTAATAATATATTTGTAAAGCGCTTAGACACGTCGTTCCGATGTATTAAGCGCTATATAAAAGCGGATTATTATTATTATTATTATTATTATTATTTAGAGTGCGTCATACAAAAGCTCCATCGTCACGTTACATGGCTTCATAGTTGTTTTACTCTAGCCTGTATACATCAAAGGTTAAAAGTGGTACATGCTAAATTGTTCTTATAAAATGACAGCCTGTGTTAAAGAATTGTATGTTAAAGTTAAAATTAAAATTCTCTTCCTTTTAAAAAAAAAATCCCGAACTCCGATGTGTGTTTTATTTGTTATTAGTTTATATAGATATACATGTACAAATAAACACCCCCAATAAATAATAATAATAGCAAATGATAATAAACTCAAGATTTAGGCCTACTTATGTGAATTTACACCCTATCAAATATTTATAACTGCATAATTTATATATTTTTGTAATACCATAATTATGTTAGTACAATGAACTCATTCTAAAATCAGAACAACTTAAGTTAAACCACGGGATGGCATATCCCCTCCTTCCTCTCCTCATCACTGTAAGTATGAATTTTGTTATGAATTGAATTGACTTGTTTGATATGTAAATAATTATCATCTTTTGTTTTATTTTGTTTATGTATACCTATACTGTATTCAATTTATGTTGCCCTGTATTACGTTCGTTTAGAACTTAACCCATTATTGTAATTGACTCCTTTTTTATGAATAAAAGGTGATTTATAAAAAAATAATAATAGTAATGATCATAAAGATGATGATAAAATAAACAAAAATAAATAAATGTAAACATACATAAATAAATTAAATGAAGTGAAATAAAAATAAAGATAAAACTCTTGCGGACAATTTAAGGAAAACTTGGGGCTTTCCATTGCTTTATCACAGAGTTGGATTACGGTCAAAGTTAAATCCGACTTCTGATTACGGGCCTATGGCCCGAATTCACAAAGGTGGTTTTGAAAACCCACGGTTGAGTCCAAGGTTTATGCAGATTTCCTGTATAAATTACGCTTAATTTAGCGCGTATCGGGCGCGTGTATAAAACATGTCCAATGCTGATGCGCGCATTTGTCACAGTGCGCCAAATTGACGCCTGTTACCATGGTTAGATACGCTATTTTATTCATGAGTCCACTGTTTGAAGAGTGGACTCATGAATAAAATAGCGTTGATAACCACGGCAACAGGCGTCAATTTGGCGCACTGTGACAAATGCGCGCATCAGCATTGGACATGTTTTAGACACGCGCTCGGTACGCGCTAAATTAAACGTAATTTATACAAGAAATCTGCATAAACCGTGGGTTTTCAAAACCACCTTTGTGAATTCGGGCCACATGAGTCTAAATCTTGTTTTTAACAGCATTCGCCATTATACTCGACAGATGAGGGACAAAATAAAGTCAACAGGAAATTCAGAACTGCGTATTTGCTGGTTCGATGCAAGATACGGAACTATAAGGATTGACGCTCAATTTCGAGATCTTTATTGGCTTCAGTGTTGGCCTCGGCAAAGAGTGACGTTTTAAACATATTTTGCGGATTCAAATGAATAATATACGTGGTGTTTACGTGATCACTTTGATGATAATAGGGATGATGATGATGACGGTGATGACGATGATGAAGGTGATGATGGTGATGTTACTGCTGCTGATAATAATTTAAATAAGGTTTTTAATATTGTTGTGATTTTGTTTTTGTTGTGGTTCAACATGATGATGATGATGATGACATGATGATGATGATGATGATGATGATGATGATGATGATGGTGATGATGATGGTGGTGGTGGTGATGGTATTAGTAGTGGTGTTGATGGTGCAGATATTGCTAATGCGATTATGATATTTTAACTCATATCTAAACACATTTCAGCATCAAGCCATGTATCCATACTGGTTGACCTACTTGAATTTAACAAAGTCTTAAGCTACCCATACTCTCTTTGTAGTCACGGCGATGCGCAAAGCGATGAGGTGCGAAAAACTGAATATTGTATTAACAAACCAATAATGCATTCTATATAATGTAATATATATAGAATATATATGTAAATAATGTATATATGGAAAAACACAGTTTATGTAAGAAAGTACTAAACTGGAATTGGTCAGATAGAGTTTTTCTTTACAAAACTTCAGTTCATTCCAGACACTTATGCAAGATAGCTCTATAGTATCATTGACCAGAAGTGCTTATTCTTTGTATCCATCTCCAGACAAAGAACAACTTAACTTATGTAAGGAACTCTTATGATGTGATTGGTCCAAAGAAGTTTCGTTATGTATTTCTTTAAATGCACCTCCCAACGCTTTGTAAGGTGGTCCTGTGAGATGATTGGTTCCAAATACACAGCAAAAACTGTGGTGTTAACCGGTGTACATAGAGGACCACACCAGTTATTTTACATCGGTGTTAAATTGGTGGTGCTAGTTTTACACCTATAGGTGTTATTACAACACCTATGGTTGTTACATTTACACTCTTTGGTCTTATGTTCAATCTCTAGAGTGTTATTTTAACACATCAGGGTGTGGTCCTCTATTAACACCAATTGGTGTCAGTTTTAACACCACAGTTTTTACAGTGTAGTTTCTCCATGTATGCATCCCAAGATAAGGAATAATGTAACTTATATAAGTTAGTCCTGAGCCTTGGTTGGCTAGAGTAGTTTATGCAACATCGGACAATAAGAAACATAGGGTGGAGAATTATATATGTATTCCTTTTTTATGTAACAGTGGGTTATATCTATGTAACAGTACGTTATAAATGGTGGAAGGAAAATAGAAGATAGTATAATAGCTACGAAAGAGGTAGAGAGACGTATGTCTCAGAGCCGGTATTATATTGCGCTTGTGTTGAAATATATACACATGTGTGTTGAAGATTCACCTTGAAGTCTGGCGTGGAATAAAATCAACTTCTTCTTGCAAGCTGTTAGTCACGGGTATATCCTTGCGTCGATGCGATTTCAGCTTGGTTTAGTGACACAGTTAATCATCAAATAATTCTCCCTTTGATTAATCTCTTAATCATCGTCATTATATTTCACCATGACCAGCATCACCATCATCTCCATGGCCTTCATCTTTTTCCATTATCACCTTCATCCTTATTTCTATAATCCCCATCTTGATTGTACCTGCACCCCCTCTCTCCCTATATTTGCCTCTCTGTTCTTCCCTCATAATCACAATTATTGCAACCATGTTGTTATTTTTATTATTTTTATAGTTATTACTATTATCATTTATTCTAATTTGGTTCACTCTTTCGTTGTTACCTTCGATATTTTGTATAGCCTCCTTTTAAACTGTCTTCCGTCTCTCCTTTATACTATAGTTTTGTAATATACGTATTGAAACTAAGTTACGGGGGCTTGCCTCCCATACAAGCTTCGCTTTTCTTGGCAAGCCCCTCCGTTCTGTTTTGTATAGTAATTATAGTCAAAGTTACTTTAGTTTGCATTAATTCTCATTGTTTATACCTTATTTCGATTGATGTTGTACTTTAAATTTGACTATGTATTGTTTGATTTTGTTGTGCTTTGTGAACGGAAAATGAATAAAATCTAAAAAAATCTATAATTATAAACAGATATTACCATTCTGCTTTGTATGTGTAATCATCTAGCTGATGATTTTGAATGCTCAGTGGTTTTCATTTTAATCTGCTTATGATGTCAATCTTCCTGCAAATTGTAAGAGTAAAGATTAATCGGTAGTAGATCATATTTGTTGAGAATAAAATATTTGATTTAGTCCATTTTTCCTTTCTCTATGATTCGTACCAAAATACAGAAACCAGTATATTATTCAGGTGCATTTTTGTTATGTAATGAGAATCAAGACTTTAAACAACTAAGGTCAAAATGTCAATTCAAGTTTAGCTGCTAGGAATCGAAATAAGTGATATATTCGAATTTGTAATCAAAGAAATTCCAGTCGTTCGTATAAAAGTTTTAGGTAAATTCACGATCAGCTTTTTGAAACTGTTCTGGGACACCTTCCTGCTGTTATGAAGTTTCTATTATTGGAGAAAACATATAAGTTTTTAGGTCAAGAAACCCCGTGCAATCAGGCAGTACGGGTTAAACTATCCCAAATGATAAAAAATTACGACTCAAAGAGAGTATAAGGTTGGTTAGCATGGAGGCATATTTTTTTTCTTGCTCATCCTTGAGTTTGGAAGCCCTACGTGCAGTCTCCAGCGTCATCGTTACCGTTGAGCATTTGAAACCGGGGGCGGGTGTGAACACGGTCTGCGTTTAAGTGGCTTCGGAAAATAACTCACTTCACGGATCCGGCACGCGCAAGTGAAAATTTCATTAATTTCATCGATCGCGGATGGATGCCGGCAGTGGCTGAGGGGTGGAAAAATGATACCCTTGTCGAGAGGAGCGCGATGTCCAACAGGAGAGATAAAGCTTAAGGTGATGCATGGATAAGCCGCACCACCTGCATGCGTAAATAAATCGTTCAGGCATAGCCGACAGCCGTTTTGCCAGCGACGCTGGGGCACTGAGTACAGGTATCGCGCGCGGAAGAGCGTCCGACGGTCCGCAAAACGACTGGGCGAAAAGCCTAACTGCGGTGAATAATCGACCAGATTTTGTGGTGTATATTTGATGTGCTTTCTCTGACGAATACCCCTCGCATCGCACTTTTTAGCCGCGAATAAGAGACGTAAGATGGATGGTGAGATTGTGACAGAAACGAAAAGAGGAAAAATCAATGGTATGTAACGCAAGGATACGACCCGGTCTGCCGTAAGCGCTGCTAATGCCAGGCAACGCTCGCGGCGCGAGCGGTGTCCGGTTCGCTAAGTTACGCTTTGAATGCGGGTGCGGATTTTGAACCGAATCCGCTCGGAGCGAGGGGTAAATTGGCACAAATTACCCGAAGAATTGGCAGCTGTCAGACGTCTTAAATGTGTAAAGCCTCCGTCACGGAGAAGCGTAATTAAACGCGAGTTGATTGTTTCATGGAAGTTTGATACCCGGCGACCCGAATGATATTGGATGCATGCCTTTAGTTAGAGAGACATATCCGCAGCGCAGTGATACGTTTCAACTTTGACATATCAGTCGCGAATTCACTTCCGGGGTCGTCTGCTGAACTATTATCCAATGGCATTGCAGGACGCATTCTCCTTACTGAACATTGCGAACTGAGAGATAATGAGAGGTCAACAGAATGGAATAATAGATTAATACAAGCCGCTCCATGTACACGCACTCCCTATTTGTTTTATGTAGGCTAACACTTCACATACCCCCCCCCCCTATTTATTAGAATTACATGGAATTCACAATACATATGATATCGAAATGCTACCACAAACCATTATCATTGGGAGAAAGTATGGTCATGAATTAACAGCCACAGATTCCGTTTCACCCGTTTTTGCATTAGGATATTAAATCTTATTGTTTCTGATTGGTTGTTTGTTATCAATCATTTGGTCCATTTTACAATGACGTCGCCGACCGTGCAATTCAGGATCCATTTATCGTGCAATTTTAGATCCATTCGATTTTGTCCATTGAACGCGCGTATTGTACGCGACATACGAGACAATCAACAGACAGATCTCGCACTACATGATCATATTTTGCATCGAAATTGATAGTTTTCCTATGCAAAATAATCTAGTTTTAAGTGTCATATAAACCACATAATGATTGTTCCTTCATTCGTGCAATGGACAGAATAGTTCATTCGGTGAAAGATGAAATGGACCTTTTCATCTTTCACCTCATGAAGTATTCTGTCCATTGCACTCATAAACATTAATTATTTGTATACTATTTTGATATAGGCCTAAAACATGTTCGATGTCTGTCAGTTGTTCAGAACTTTCATGATAATAGCTGAAATTTCATCTGAGCTATTACCCACCGACTTTTTTGGTCTTAGAACAACGACAGGGAATCTATAATCCCGAGACACCAATAGCCTTATCAATTGAGTATCACGTGACAAAACAAACTGTAACCGTGACACTGATCGCATCATCATTGCCATCATAAAACATGTCCCCTTCCAACGACTAGCTAGCTTGCACTGACGATGAATAAGAAGTTTTAAAAGACGAAAAGGGAAAGGGGTGTCATCTTGTTTACCCTTCTCGATGGGTTTTTTAGTATCCCGAAAAACAAAAGTCCCGGTCGAGCCATCGTAGCATCCCATGCACGTTCGACTTACGAGCTCGGCACCCAACACTTACAGCGCCACTCCAAAGCCATTACGGGCCGGCGCCCGCTCGTGAGGCCGCACTACTTAACACCGATAGCCCGGGTGAAGTGCCCCAACTCGGCAAGGTCGCATTTGCTCTCCCTTTTCTATTTTCTTGTGGGGAGTTGAGATTTACACTGTGCGGTTTAAGTTGGTATGAGTCGCCTCATCTTTGGGGAAACTTCTGGAGCGGATCTCAAGTATACCAAGCTTAATGCTCGTCCATTTTTGAACGGTGAATTGAGTTCCCCCCTAAATTTAGGTTCCCTGTAATTTTTGGCGATGGTGCTCATCCCACCATAGATTCATTCTTTCATTCTTTGGTTATATAAATATAAATATGAATATATATATATATATATATATATATATATATATATATGTTTGTGTCTTTGTGGGTGTGTATATATGTATATCATTATAATGTATTTGATGTTACATTTAAGTTTTTAAGTTTTAAAAATGCAAGGATAGGACCTTGGAAATTTTCATTTTTATTTGATGCGAAATTATGTGGTACGTTTTCTAACCTATAATCTATTATAATACTTTAAAAAGGGTACTTCATTTTGAAAAAGGGTACATCTCATTCGGAGAAAGGGCATTTTCTATCTAATAAAATATGCAACCCCTCCCTACAGGGAATTATTAGGGAGGGGTTCCGCCGCCCTATTCTTTCTTTCATTTGTCATATTTCTGAGAAAAGAAATCTAGACGATGTAACTAAACATCAAATTCATAAAATCAACAACTGGTCTAAAATTGTACTCATAAAATTCGAATAAATGTATAGACGCATGCCTTCATGACTGTCATGTGAACTGATGTTAGCCATGCTGGATACAGGTCTCGAGCCGCTTCAATAGAACACAATATGTTCATAGAACCCGAGTTGACATAGGCTAAAGCCAGCCCATGCCCTAGATGCATTTCAGTAGTAGCATTCTTAAAAACATTTAAGAAAAAAATTAAACAGGCATTTTCCCCGTCTTGCATTGTTTGAGTGACAAATAAATTTATCCTGTATGTCCGAGATGCATATTGTACTGAACCTAATTTATTAATTGGGAGTTAGTGGGTCAAGGGAAGTTCACTTTAATGGTTTTAGCGAAGGGAAACAAGATCGTCAAACAGAAAGAAACAACCGAAAGTTTATAATATAGAAGTCGTGCTGTGTGCCGGTGCGCACGCGCGCGTGCCGGACGGTCAACCATCAAACCAATACGAGAGCTGAATCAATAAACTGCGCGCCCCCGTGCGTTCGTTTGCGCGTGCGATAATCGGCGGAAAAGATTTTTGAAATGGACCAGCCGGAATGGTGTTTCCTGTTTAGGGAGTGAACTGTATATATCCCTGAAGCCATAAGTAGACGCTCCTAGACAACCCCCCCCCCCCTTCTCCCCATCTCTCGCTCTGTCTTTACCACTTTCTCTTCATCTCTCTTTTCTCTTTCATTCTTCCTATTTCTCTTTGCCATTCCCCGTTACTCTTTGACAAAATGTGATGTCCTCAATTTGGTTTCATCATAACGAACTTGAAATAGATTTTGTTTAGACAATTACACGATCTTTTTTATTTCCTTTTTTCGATGTCATAAATTTTAAGCCTTGATACATAATCTTCAAACCCTTCCGCCCCTATCTTTTTTTTTTCTCTCTCTCTCTCTCTCTCTCTATCTGTTTATATATTTCTTCGATTCACTTTGTTCCGTATTTATTCAAGCTATACAAACTTTTAAGAAATAAACCATGAGCCTTAATCATCCCAGGTTTTTCTTCCGTATAATATCCCCATATACCTACATGGCCTTATAAGCCAATTATCAGATTATTTTGCGACCAAAACATGTCCCTAGAATCAGACTTCAATCATTGAGAGTTCTCTTAAGGTGAGATAATCAGCATTAATTCGGAAATTCACACACAAGACAGCTATTATTTCAATTATGAAAGACATGCTTTATCACCTTATATCTGGATCGATACCCAGTCAGCGCCTCTAATTATCTTGTCAACTTCTCTTTATTTGCTTAGCTAGTCATTCTTTGCAGACAAAGCCTCGTGATAATGTTTCACGGTAGTAACACGGAGAGAGAATCAAGGAGTCCCGTGCCGTCGTACCCTCGAAGACATTAGCGTACCTAAGGGGGCAGACCCCCCCCCCCCCCCGACGAGTCAAAAATGATCCCCGACGAGCTAAGTGGGCCCCTCCTTTAAACTTGAAGACCTTTTTTTACATGTCCTTTACTTGCGGTTGAAGACCTTTGTTTTTGTCAAATGTTTTGGCGGACAAATTTGCTCCCCATCCCCCCCCCCCTTGGAAAATCCTGTGTACGCCACTGCTCGAATAGAATCCACAAAGTCAGTGGGATTTGGAGATTAATAACACCAGTCATAATTACACTTCTTAATGCGCGCCTCTCTGTATTGTATGCCAACGAGACGCCAACACCTGGCCACGTGGTCATCAAGCAAAGCGTGGCGCCGCGATTAAGGCGCCACCGCGCTGCATTCAAGATGAACCGCGAAAAAGCATAGCGACGAAAAAAACTTAACACACCGTGCATTTGTGGGAGAGGAAGGGAGCTAAAGGTGCTCCGCTTTTATCCTTCTATTCAAACATCAATCCGGGGAGCATTTCATGAAGGAAATAGTCAGTGATTGTCACTGATAATTTGTCATAAACTACTGACATCCTGGCATCCGATAGGCTCAGATCAAATTTGTCAGTTGAATGTCACTGACGAGGTGCTTCGTGGAACACTCCCCGGAAGTCTTCGCACACGTCCTGTTTCTGGATGTAACCCTATCAACTACCGAATGTTCCGAGCGGTCCTTGCAGACTTATGGATGCCATGGTTTTCTGGGATTCGGTGGGTTAATGGAGGTCGGTACTCGAACGTCAGACTTTGCTATTTAGTCGTGGGAGAAGAATCAAATGGATTATCATTAATGTGTTGTGCGTTCAGCTGCCGAGTCCGTCACTTGGCAGAGCTAGAAGTGTTCCCTCCTTTCAATCCATCAGGGGGGGGTGCATTTTTTCTTCAAAATCCATCACCTATATAGTCTTCATCTGCAGCCGCATTGACACAGAAAAAACTTGAGATGAAAACAATCCAGATTAATCCTCTATTTTTATCCTTTGCCATATAAACAAAAAATAATCTCAGAAAATTTGTCTGAAGTGTGGACAGATGATCTTGTGTTGCAAGAATATATTTGTAATCAATCGAAAATATTCTGTTCCAATTTTACAATTGATCACTTTTAACTATAGTGAGTCAGATTACACTCCTTGTTTCATGTAGCAGATTAGCAATCAATCGCAAATTTGCAAAATAATTGCTCGGCATATGTTTGATTTCGGGAGCGAAAATAGACTTGCAATTGATCGCAAGTTTCTTGCAACGCCCCATTAGTGTGATAAACTGTTTATCGTGATGGAAATTTTCACCCTCATTCCTTGATACAACAGCGTAGCCAATTCAAAGATACGCAGTTTCATTTAACAATAATTTGCTTAGAAAGAATTATGCAAACTTAAAGAGCATTTTGATCATCATATTGGGGAAACTACGGTCACATTTTTACTGTAACTACCGTTTAAATGCGGAAAACGCGTATTCTAAACAGTTTGCTTTGTATGAACTTGCCACATGTACAATCATGGAAAAACAATGCTTAGTCTTTCTATTATCCAATATACCAATGACAATAAACAAATTATTATCAATACATTCTATCAAAATTATAGCTTTCAATCGAGGTCGCTTGTTTGTGACGCTTGCTTATGACTTCTCAACATCTCCCATGAAAAATAACACTTTTAAGGTTTCTGGAATTTTCCAGAATGGACTGAACTTTCTCTCATCAAGTGTACCACATTTATTTTCTTGATTTCGCTTGTTTGTGACGCTTGGTTTATCATATAAAAAATAATAACACTTTAAGGTTTCTGGAATTTGCCAGAATGAGGCAAGTTTGGGACTGAACTTTCTCCCATCAAGTCAAGCTCATTTATTTTCTTGATTTCGCCTGTTTGTGAATTGTGACTTATCCACATCTTTACTTCTATTTAAAAACAAAATAATCCTCTCAAAGTCTCTGGAATCTGCCGAACCGAGGCAAATTAGGGAGACTACAATTTCTCCCATCAAGTCTGGCTCATTTATTTTCCTGATGTCGCTTGTTTGTGACTCCTCGGCGTGCGCGTCGCAGCAAAGCTGGGCAAATAGAGCTTTTGCCATAAGTAAGTACTTGGCTCAACCACCGAGATGGACCAGTGCTTCCAAAAATCTGGTCCGGTTTTGAAGCAAATTGTCCGCGTCTCAGAAAGTAGAGTTTCCCCTCTCTCCCTCCCTCTTCCCTCCAAGTTCACCTGCTTCCGTCCCTTCTTCCACCTCTCTCCCGTCGTGTTCTATGTCTATGTGATTCTACCCCCCCTCTTGTTTCGTACCCCCCCCCCCCCATCTCTGTCTCCCCTCTCTTTACAATGCTTTATACATACTGGTACTCGTTCTTTCTTCTTCAAAGTATTTTAGTTCTCATCAATAATTATCACTGTTACTGTTTTATTATGTTAATTTTGTTTCTAACGATGCTTGCTGTTATACATGTGATAAATGTTACTTCTATAACAATGGATGAAATACGGTCACTGAAAGTGTAAAGTGCATCATTGATTACATGTTTTTTATTTGTAAAATTTTTATTGTAAAATAAAGTTTTACTTTGAAAAGTAAAAAAAAAAAGTCTTCTTCTTCTTCTCTCCCCCCCCCCCCCTCTCCCTCTCTCTCTCTTACCTCATTTTCTCATATACGTTATGTTTATTTTTATTTTATTTTTTTCTCAATTTGAATTTACGTTTTAACCAGGCTTTCAAATTTAACATAAAAACAAGTATGATACAGGCACCGACGTGTTCCGATATTATGATTTTTTTTTAAGAATAATTAGTATAGATAATCTTCGTTAACCTAGCTTAAATCCTATAGTGATTTTATTCTTGTTATTTGGATACAAATACGTGAAAATCATTACTTGTAAATAAAATATATATATATATTTGTTGGGAAAAACTACTTTGCTCCGGCGTCAACTACCCTGTTATCACCTGCATCCCCAGCCGCCGGTCATCCGTGACACACTTAGCAAATCCTGCTCGGACATGAACGGACGGACGCTTCGGAGATACCATACCTTAAGGAGGGATCGGCAAAACGGGGGCGTGCCCTTTCGAATCTTTAGGGAGACACCTGTTTGCGAGTCGGGGGCAGTATTTACGGCTATATGAGGACAGTATCCTGACATTTCTTGGTGGAGAGGGGAGAAGCAAGCATGCCGTGCTTCTTGATTTTATCATCTTCTCCCGTCTCATCCTTTGATCGTGTCACATGACAGGTGATAGTCTCAGCTTTGCCAGACCCTATTTCATTTTGGGGTGATTTTCGGCAAATGGACAAGGAGGGCTGCCATCCGCGCGCCCCGGCATTTGTTTTGTTGTGTTATCAAAGTATCAAGATGACAATTCTGATTAACACTTACTTTGAACGACAACAAGAAAACTATTCACAATCGATTGCAAATAAAAAAAATAATGTCCGAGCAGGATTTGCTAAGTGTGTCAATTGTCATGGATGGCGGCGGCTGGGGATGCAGGTGATAACTGTGGAGGTGCCGTGGCCGAGTGGTCTAAGACGCCTGGCTATACACAGAAAGTCCGGGGTTCGATCCCCGGCCGCGGCACCTATGCCCGTGAGCAAACCATTGACAATGCTCTTTTATCTGCTTTCAAATGAATGGAAATGCTATATGCATTATTTGTAGCTTGGTGTGCACTTGTTAAATAATATTGATATAAACAATATTTGAGATATTATGCCAGTGTTTCAAAAGAGAGAGAAAGAACAGGAAATATAGAGTGTTAAGTATATGAGTTGTCAATGTATCTTCTTACTTGTAACGAGGTAATATTTCATTTGATATATGAATTTCACTTTCATTATGTAAAGAATTGTAGTTATTATCAATAAAAAAACACTAAATACAAAAGATGCAGCTTTGCTATCGATATATCAATCTCAACTTTCTATTCATACTTTCCGTTACAAGAAATGTCAGCGTGCATGCAGTAAGTAGTGGCACTTATAACTCACCATTTTTAAACCTAATATTGATTTGTGATTGATGACACGTTTACGGCACCATCGTTTTAATTTAATTAAAATCAGGCTAGGTGTAATATATTAACTATTCTATTGATTCTCCATTAATTGGTTATTGTGTCTTATTTTCAAAGCAAAATTTATTTAATATGCTTGATATCGAAAATGAAGGAAATTTTCAATACACAGGAAAACTACCTATATACCAAAGGCACGCCCAAGCTTTTGAAAGGATTCTTTTTTATAAATGAAATTATTTATAAAATTGTCTTTTTTTCAGAATCGTCGCAAGAAGTTTACTCGAGAATGTAAATTTGGTTGACGATTTGGGCCAGAAGTAGCCATATAACTATCGATGTATGAAAAAAAAATAGAAAGAAGATAATAAAGAGGTAAGCTTAAAGAATTGAAAGAATCAAAAAGTTGACGGAGAGAAAGAGTGTGTCGAAGACAGAGGAAATGATACAAACAGGCAAATAGACAAATAAAAGAGGGAGAGAGAGAGAGAGAGAGAGGCGAAAGAGAGGGTGAGAGAGAAAAGAAAGAGAATATCAAGCACAAAGGCGAGCGAATGCAAAATAAAAAATTAAAGAAAGATAGATGTCGAGAAAGGAAAGAGCAGAGAATGACAGAGTGGAAGAAAGATGAAGAAAGTGTTGGTGATTTGAGAGAGAGAGAAAGTTAGAGGGATATATGATATTGTGAGAGGTTGTAGGATTAAAATAGCCTGAGGTATATAATGGGCCGTATTTATACAACTTTCACAATAATCTTGCACGATAAACATAATCTTTATTGCAAAATGATTGGATAATTTACAATAACACAAGGTCATGAAAATGGCAGGCTACTGGCTACAGTTTGAAAAAAAACCCGCTGGCTATCATGTAGTGATTACGTCACAAAGACATAATTCTCACGCTATCTTATCAAAGTAAATGATCTATAGAAGTTCGTCTGCATCAGTTCATACAAGAGACATCAACACCAAAAGTAAAAAGGGATGATTTTCAATTTAGCACGCATACATGCAAGAGAGAACGCAAGAAAAGATCATCGCTCGAAAAAAAGATAAACAAGCGCGGTAATTGAAGAGCCTACTTTGCCCAACGACGCCATCTTTATCGTGTGTGCGCGGGCTCTTTGCCTGGGAAAATATATATATTGATGCGCGGTGGTGTTTGTTCAGAAGTTTCCATTTCAGTGAAATCAAAATTGAAAAGCGGTGGTAATGGCGAAATCAGTTTACATTACAAATTCTGATGAAGAAGAAGGAGGACTCCCATTTTGTTTAATTTCCAGTATCAGAGGTAGATATTAAAATATCAGGGTCGTTGAGATATATTTGTCTTTTTTTCTCGAAAGCGTTTGTCAACCATTTTCTAGAACGAGAAAAATTAGAAGTAAATATTTTACTCCATGCTATTTGAACAGCCGACATTAGAGGCCAATTATAAAGCCTCCGCATTCGTCCGTTACCCATCATGATTTCAATTTAGGTTGTACTGGGTAAATGACATAAATCGATTAACATGAATAATTACTTTGATCGCCGACTGTAAGTTTTGATATGCAAATAACTTTTTAAAGGTGTCAAAGTAATATTCGACCTGGTCATTATAAGAGTTTATTAAAGGAGAATGTCATTTCCTACACAGAAAATACACTGCAAAACTTCGGTATTGATTTAACACCAGCCCGTAATCTATATATGTCCACACCAGAGAAGTGTTAAACAACACCAGTTTGGTTTTGGTCTAACACCAGATATGTGTTTATACAACACAAATTAGTATTACAACAGCATCGGTTTGATTCCAAACTGGTGTTATTTCTCTGGTGTGGACATATATAGATTCCGGGCTGGTGTTAAATCAGCTGAACACCGGAGTTTTTTTACAGGGGAACCCAGTAGCAGGAACTATTATCGGATTGATACACCTCTGTAAAAACTCAAACTCAAACACATATACACTTAACACTTTTTCAAAATGTACAATATAAAAAAGGAACATCCATTTTTATTGGGTAAAAAACTGCCAAACACTGTGTTAATATCCATTGTTTGGTTGAAATCAGGGGCGGATCCAGGGGAGCGTTTCATGAAAGGACTTGTCGGACGTTTTATCCGACAATTCCCATTTTATCCGACAGTTACCATAGTAACAGTGCCTCTCAGCCAATCAGAGTCAGAGATAGATGTCAGATCTGACAACTTGTCGGACAAAAATGTTGATGAAACACTCCCCAGGTCTTCACTTTCAAAAGGGGGGAAAAACTTCTGTTTCAACGGCATTTTTACACTACAAATTTTAATTTGTTTCTCAAGGGGGGGGGGGGCACGGGCTGGCTGTGTCCCCCCCCCCTGCATCCGCCAGTGGTTGAAATTAACCCATGAAATATGCATTTTGCCTCATATGAGACAAAATCTTACCTAGCATATACCATATACCATATTTTAAAGCAATATTGGTAAATTTTTACTAAATTTCTTGTTTTGATTACGAATTATGACACTAATGGCTTCCCACAAATGGTTGAGTTTGATTTAAACTGATTATAGATGTTAATCAGACTGGATACTCATGCTGGAAGATGTAATCTGTGTTTGGTTTCTTTTGTGGGCGTGAGAGAGTGTGGTATGGGCGTGTGAGGGTGTGTGTGTGGGGGGCGAGGGTGGGTGTGTGCGTGTGGGTGCTTAAATCAGGGAAATTTTCTTCTATTTTTGTTTATGGTTGGTTGGAGGTAAATGAGATTAACATTTTGAAAAAAAATTCATGGAGAGATTTGGTAGTGAGTTTCATCGACTTTTGAGCTTTCAGCTTATCAGATTCAAAGATTTGCGTGGCTTACAACATTAGACCGTAAGAATCACTGACAAACTAATCATGAAATACTCCCCGGGTTAATAACATTGAACATTCAAACTTCATATTCCCTGTTTCCTATCGGTCTGTTTAGCATCTTTCTTTCTTTTTATTATTTTTTTCTCCTTTTTATAACTCCCCAGTCTCCTTATTTCCTATATATCAGAATCTAACCCCCCCCCCTCTCTCTAACTCTCTCTCTCTCTATATATATATATATGTTTGTCTCAATGTGTCCTTTCTTTATTGCGGCCCTTGGTCGTTATCTCCCTCTCTCTCCCTTTCCCTCTCACTCTCTTTCTTCCTTTCTCTCCAACACCTTTCTCTGACTTTCTCTCTCTCTCTCTGTATCCCCATCTTTGATTTCCCTAGTATTTCTTGACTCGCTGCTTTCGTCACACAAAGTTCAATGTATCCAAACTTGTTTCCAAATTGCTTACATGATTACATCCAAAAAGTACACCAAATATGTCATGGCTTTGGTCTATAAATACAAATACTGCTTTTCTTCACTCCGTTTCTTCTTATCATCGCCTCGCGATGTCTATCGCTCGCCCGTAATGTAATTTCTCGACTCCCCAGCGAACCATCGCGGAAGAATATCGAACTGCTTTTAACAGGTGGGCGAAGTGGCCCGTGAATCGCGCGGAAAAACAGCGCGTGATGTTGGGCAGTGTCGTCTGCTCAGAACTCGGAGAGCGAAAATCGAATTCCTGATTGATTTTAGACTTCAGAATAAACACAGGCTAGGCTGAGATTTGATTTCTGCCGCGTTGCTTGACGGTTTTAGATCCAGGGTAAGCTGTCAAATATAATAATTAGCTGGGGATTGTCGTGAAAGAACAAGACCACTGAAAAAAGCTAAACAAACCTACTCCCCTGCCCCCCCCCCCAAAAAAAAAAACATAAATCGGGCTCGCATCATTTCCGGTACAAACAAAATACAAATCGGCGTCTCTGAGATTTTAGATTTATTTATTTCCGTTCACAAAACACAATCAAAGTAACAAAGATTTCAGGGTAAAAATCACAGAGAATGTCAACGTTGACAAAACCTAGAAATGGAAGAAAGGGTAAACGTGACGGGAAATAAGTTCAACTAAATTAAATTTGGCTAATCATTCTACTTTTAGATGAAATTGCCATCTTTTGACCGAAAACAGTCATCCATGATCCTTTTGCCAATCATTGAGGCACCATTTGTGGCACTGATATTCAATCCCACCGCTGCCACCATTTTAAAGATGTTCTTTCAACAACGTTTTATTTAGAAGGATTTCAACTCTTCAATTTCGTGTCCAGATCCAGATTCAGTGTCCATGTTTTTAGAGAAAAAAAATGTGTATGTATTGGATATAAAGAAACGACGGTGACGCCCTTGGTCCTAGAGAATGCCATTGTACATTTCCGACAGGAGTACAATGTGTACATTACAAAACAAACTGTGATTTTATTTTAAATCTACCTATAAGCATGAAGAGTTGTGTCAAGTGGTGGGGTCAGTTTTCCAAAGTCATCATAGATGGCGCTGTTAAACCAGTACTTGGAAGCTTTCAACACTTTGATCATGAAAAAATCGTACTAGGCGCAGCTTTTCAGTTGCTACACGCTCTTTCAGTAGCAAACGTCACCGGCGAGAAAATAGATATTGTTATGCGCATGTGCAGACAAAGGTGTGTGGTTTGGGGAAAATAACTGCCATTAAAAAAAACCGCTGACGTGTAAGTTTGGCTACAATCATGGTGATATTGGTTTGATCAGAAATTTTGATCCATTGGAATTAAAGTACAAAACTTGTGTCATTTGTGGCTGAAACAATTTGACAAGTGAAATTTAGTGGACTTGCTTTATCATGTATTCTTCCAAAATGAGCGCATTTGCTAAAAGGCATGTGCCACCTATATGCTTGCCCCCACCCGAATCTTCGTCTAACTCTAAATCTTACTGTATAAATCATAAATCTTTAGCATATCTTATAGATTTTGATGGATGAGGGAGTAGGTAAAGACATTTGTTATCAACAACTTGATTTACAGCTAGCTCTTCTATGTTATTATCATTGATTATCCTTTATGTGTCTCATGATAAGTTTTCCAATCTAGGATGAAGGATATTCATTTTTAGGCATCGCAGGATGTCAAAACATTTATGTCGTTTACCATGCACAGGCAGTATTGAAAGTGATACAGTGATGAATGAATTAAATGATTGACGAGTAGTAGAACATTATTCTATGCACATTTCCTTTACCGTCAACATTGTGACTGAATGCCAACAGAATTGACTCATTTAATTCATTTTGTTAAAATGACGAGAGAGTTATCAAAACAATCACAATCATCCCAGATTTCTTTATCATTACCAGGACATGAGTGATCTCCAACTTTTTTATGCATTCCAACCATGCCGACAAAATATAAGTCATCTAACGCGAGGAGACGTCAAAACAGAGTCAGATTTTACGATACGAAAGAAGACTAAACGTCAAGCTGATCTGAAGAAAAGAAGGGGGGTTTAGTTTTCTAGTCGGTATCAAAATACTCCAATAATAGATGACAGGCGATTGCTCGTGTTAATGTCCCCTGGCGAAAAGGCAACACACAACCGGTTGATGCTCGATTAATTAAAGATTTTCTTTCTTCGGCCGCGTCAACGCGTGAAATTCGAGCAACGGATCTCTGGCGGATTAAAGCAGCCATCTTGCCCGGTGTCCAAACAGCCAGCGCTATGCTTACCTTTGCGGGCGCCCGAATCAGCACACCTCGCGCGAGATAATTTTTCGCCAGTAGAAGTTAATGAATTATGAAGCACCACGCGTGCGGGACGGTGTGGTGTTTCCCGGGTGTGATGACAATCCATAAAAGCTTCCGGTAACTCTGATTTTTCGAGCTTTCGTTCCAAGAACATGTTGTCAGATAGAGGGACGGATGGGGGTATGAAGAAGAAGATAAAGTAAAATTCGACTGAGAGATAAAAAGAGGGAAGAAAAAGACAGAAAAGAGTGGATGGGGAAAGAAATAGGGAGGGCGCGTGGTCCTATATCTCGGTCCTCAGTACGCCGTTCTCGATGCAATAACCCACGGATGCACCCCCCCCCAAATACAAACAATTTGTCTTCTTTATTGTAAAATTAAACTCTTTAATCTTGTTCAACCCCAGATAAGATTGATAGATACAGTTATGGATACGACTTATTAAAAATCCAAATTATTTCACATTCAATGAGAGATACTTCATGTCTTAGTTTTGAATGGAACCTGGCAAGATTTAAAAACATATGAAACAAATAAGTAAACATTGTTTCCAAAGTGAGCTGAAGCCGCGCTGCATTTAGGCATCAATCTCCATTTGGGTAAAGTCATCATTTAAGATAACCAGGAGCTAATCTGAGGTGTTGTGGCCCAGTGGATAAATCTACGGACTTTGAACATGTTGAAGCACAAGGTCCGGGGTTCGAATCTCATTGCAGCACTTTGGTAAGGCGTTTGTCTACAATTATTTGCCACTCTCCATCCAGGTGCAGTAAATGGAAACGTGGGGTAGAAGAAATTCCTTGATAAAAGTAGCCGTGCGAAAGCCGGGTTAATAATATGCAGCGCTAAGAAACATTTGATCATGCGCTAAAATTATTAAAGGAGAATGAAACCATTGGAACAAGATAGCTTGTGTGAAAACAGAAAAATCAATGATACAGATCATCGAAAGTTTGAGAAAATCGGACAAATAATGAGGAAGTTATGAGCATTTGAATATTGCAATCACTAATGCTATATGGAGATAGCAAATTGGCAATGCGACATAGATGTGTGATGTCACTTGTGAACAACTTTCCCCATTACTTTAGTATATATTTCACTTGAATTGCCTCTTTTATCACATCTATCCATAAATCATGTGTTCTTTCTACATGAGGGCATGTAATACATATTTTTTAAGAATACATCATGGATAAAGAGTTTGTATCATCATAATAAAAAGCAAAAAGAGACATTTTGAGGGTATTTTATAGTCCACCAAATTAAAAAGGGAAAGTTGTTCATCAGTGACATCACACATCCTTGTCGCATTGCCAATTTGCTATCTCCATATAGCATTAGTGATCGCAATATTCAAATACTCATAACTTTCTCACTATTTGTCCGATTTTTCTCAAACTTTCTTCATTCTTATTCTTTGATTTTTCTGTTTCTACACAAGCCTATTTGTTCCAAAGGTTTCATTCCCCTTTAATGTTGCATAGTATTACTATTATTACTATATTTACTATTATTATGTAGAGGTGCTGTGGCTCAGTGGATAAGTCTCCGGCTCAGTGGATAAGTCTCCGGATTGTGAACCACAAGGTCCGGGGGTTCAAATCCCACCACAGCAGTAGCGTCCTTTGGCAAGGCGTTTATCTACATTTGCCAGGAATTCCTTGAATGCTTGATGCACCCGATCAGGGTAGCCGTGCTAAAGCCCGGGTAATAATATGCAGCGCTTATAGAAACATTTGTATTAAGCGCTATATAAAAAATTGCATATTATTATAATAATAATTATTACAGGGGCCGCGGAACCGGGGGGCTGGGGGGCTTCAGCCCCCCCCCCCCCCCACTTTTTTCCAAAACCGTGTACAAAAACGCAAAAATGATCATACGATTGTGATTTTTAGCATGGTCAGCCCCCCCCCCCACTTTTGGCTCAGCCCCCCCCCCCCCCCACTTTGAAAACCGTTCCGCGGCCCCTGTATTATTATTACTATTATTATCATTATTAAATATATTTCCTGGCAAATGATTGTTGTTTCACAAACAACAAAATCTGATCCACTGTAAAGTTATTCACGCCAACGAGACCGATTCCAAACCGACGAATTCCATGTCATTGGAAATAACTGTAGTCGATCTGTGGTCGACCTGTAGTCGATCTGTGGTTGGTTTCGCCGATGTAACCAGCGCGTGGCATAAAGACAAGTAGGTTCAACTTTCCAACTACTACAGTATTATGGTGCAACCAAGTGTCAGACATATTGTATACGTTAGCGTTTTTTTTTAGCATTCACTTCGTAGACGCTCTCTGCAACGTTCAGAATCTATTGAAAATGCCCGTCTAATCACAAGTGAGAGATTAGAGGTCAGTGACACGACATAATAGCTTATGTGATAATTTGTTCCGGTCTTGATATCGGGCACAGGGTTACAGTTGTTGTTTTTTTTTGCTCAGAATAATGTATAGATAATGATCGGGGTTTATTTAGTTTGGAAGGTTTTGTTTTAGTTTTGGCATAACCTGTTGATTTTCCAGCAGAGAAATTGTATCCTGAGCAAATGTCATGGAACCTAGAGGTCTTTGTCGAAGATTGGTGGACCGAGCGGCGCAGGACATCGTCTTTATAAGATTCGGACAAGACAAAAAAAATGCAAATGTAGTTTGCCAGGATAACGCAAATGAAAATGTAGTGTTCATAACGACACTACAGTTTTGATTCATTGATTTTCGACAAAGGCTACTTTGTTATGAGGGGCTTTGACAAGAGATTTTCTGCGTTATGGAAAGCGTCTCCGATGTGATTGCTAAAATTACCTATTTTCTGTTTTGGAAGAATATTTTCAGGTGTATCCTTGCAACATTCACACTTGTCTTAGTGTAAAATTCCCGGGGGGCCATTGACGAGTGGATACCATGCGCGAACAAAAAACGCGTAAAAATGATGTCTTTTTCACGATAGGGCACGTTACGTACGTAACGTGAAAAGGGTGTCAAAAACACAAAAATAATGAAAAAAGGGTATCTATTTCGCTAGGAAAATTACGTGTTTAGGGTCGACTTTGCGGGTATGATATAACAAAATTAAAATGTTTTATAAAGGATGTCCTTTTTGCCCCAATAGTATGTGTTTAGAGTCCTATTTGCGCGAGGTGTAGAAGGTTTGGTCGCACTAAACCAAATAAGGTAAAGCCGACGACCGAAGGACCCGTAACAATAAAACATTCCTGTACTTGTTTAGGGGTTCATTTCAGGGAATATTTGCCAAGAGTATCGTTTTGTTTCCAATACTTGTTAAGGGTAGGGTTTCACACGTCAATACTTGTTAAGGGGTGCATTTTCAGAATATGGAAGATACGTGTTTAGGGTGCTTTTCGAGGCCCCATGGTCGAGCATGGTATCCATTCGTGAATGGAAGTGCCCCCCCCCCCCCGGGGTAAAATTGCAGTAAAATCCCAGTATATGAGCCGATCTTCATTGGGTGTATAGATTGAAATGAATTATACAAATGCTTGTTCACATTTGGAGATTGGTGAATTGACTCCCTCTCTTTTGAAAAGAAGGGATAAGTTGGGACATCACTCGATCCTTCTCCAACGCTTACAGAAGAGGAAAAATAATGGGGTGAAAATCATGAAATCGGGGCTAATGGGATGCAGAGAATAAAGTACAGGGAGGAAGGGGGAAATTTTGAGATTATTGGCTTATCTTAGGGGGGTGCCTTCCTAGGCACTTGACCCCCCCCCCCCTCCTAAAAAGGGGTTCCACGACCAAGAATAACACAGAAAATTGAGAATAAAAGGAATGAAAGAGTGATGATAGCTGATATCATTTCATACTCTATCTCAAAATTATATTTTCATTTGAAAGACTATCACTATGACTTCCTTGTTCCCCTCGCGCGCGACTCATACACCATACGCCACATGCCTCGTCGATTTTTTTTCTTAGCTCATACGTCACTGGTGATGGTATTAGAATGAGGAATATCCCTAAAAAATCATGAATGGTCTCATCATGTTTATATCTTATTTCCTTGCGCGTCATACCTCCCCCACCCCCCCCCCCCCCCTCGGGAGAAAAACGGTGGATCCCGCCATTAATCTGTCCCGTATGTTGGTCTTTAGAACAATTTCTTAATTTCATGTTATTCATTAATCAGACGTGTGCACTGCTAAGTTAAACAAAGCATATCGATTTAATGCTTGTTTAATCCAGCACTGTTTATCTATCAATCCGAAGAGACACTGCCAACAAAGGTCAAGATTATTTCCTGTGTTGTAGCTGTTTAGTGTTAGACGAGCAGACGACATTGGTTCGCGCAAAATTTAAGCCATATTAGTGCGGGAATTCAAACAAATCTGCTCAAACAGGATTCCGGTTTTTGAAGCAGGTAATGTCTTTTATCTCAATAACAATGTGCTTGTCTCATCATTCACCGTGTTATACTAGTTTGTAAATCAGCATAAATAAATGTTTGTGATGTTATTCGATATATTGTGCATGTATTTGCAGCGATTGTTTGGTGCCTCCTGAGGTTTGCTCTAGTATGATGACCTTGTATTGCAAGTGACCTTATATAAACGTCCCCCTCTCAACAACCCCCTCACCCTCCCCTCTCCCACTTTTATTTTAGTATTCTCTCCCCCCCCCCCTCTCTCTCTCTCCTTTTCTTTCCTTTTCTCTTTTTTCCCTCTGTCGTGATTTTTTTTTTGGGGGGGTGGGCAAGACCCCCAGCCCCCACTAGTTAAAACATCAGCTTCTTGTTATTGCTTTTCTGAACCTATATGCTTTAGATATCACAAATAATTATTATGAGTATTTGTCTGACACATATAGATCTTGAAATTTCCGTCTCATCCTCACAGATAACCAGTCTGTACTATGAATAGATCATAAAACACTCCAAAAGGAAATTGCTTTCCCCGGCCGAAAAAGACGTCAATCCATTTTCATACCATTATAGCCCTCCCTCATCCGTCAGAGGCAACAACAGTGGGCGGAGGCATCCACCCCTATTATTGTTTAAGTTAAAGTACGAAAAAAAAATGAGGAAAAGAGCAGGAAATTATTAAGAAGGAAGCATGGTATTTGAAAAATGTTCTCGGAGATTCTCGGCTACATATCTAGTTCGTTGAAAATACCAATGAAATACCAATAGAATTTCCAATAAATAAGCTATGCTCTGACATAAAGTCTGATGTGAAACTCGAGTTCTGACCTGATATGATGATCTCCTTGAAGAAACTGCCAGCTTATATACAAATTATTCACTATTCTGGAAACTTCTAGTATTCACTATTCTGGAAGCTTCTAGTATTGTCTACAAAAAAAGAACAATCTGCCAATTTCTCGAGCAGTCTAATTTTAGAAGACGCTTGAATGACCACAGTGGAGCCTGTTGTTCTTTTCACTGACACTAGTCTATTGTCTATATTCCATAAATAACAGAGATTATTCAGCCTATTAAATAGACATGCCTAACCACAGCTTTAATGAGACATTCTGGAATGTTCTTAATCATTCTATGCTATGAATATCCTTAAAGAGAAAATAACTAAACAAATTAATGTAATTGCTCTTACAATTCTACTTATATATAACAAAGGGGAAATAAGAAAATGAAAAGGAGAGGTATGGACAGGGGCCAGTGCACTTCTTTGCTTTTTCACGTTTGATGGCATTTATTCATATGAATATTCGATTTCAAGCCACTGTAAGATTGTGAAGGTGAAATTACTTAGAAAAAATTGATAAATTATTATGGAAATCGAATTTCTTGGTGTGCAGACAGACGGACTACCAACGCAAGATGAGGTTGTCAGTTGCAATGCTTTTCCTGGTGGGCGGGGTTTATCTCGGCATCATCTTGTACGTTCCCATGCCAACCGATATGGACGCTAAACTGGAGTTTTATTGGAAGACCATTGGATACCGATTTAGCAAGTCAATTGTAAGTACCTCCTCCTCTTCTTCTTCTTCTTCTTCTTCTTCTCCTCTTTCTTCTTCTTGTTCTTCTTCTTCCTCTTCTTCTTCATCATTATCTTCCTCTTCTTCTCCTCCTCCTCCTTCTTCTTTCTTCTCCTCCTCCTTCTCCTTCTTCATCATCTTCTAAATTTAGTTTGATTTTGCCTGAGTCATCACCATTGCCTACACTCGCCTCCTTTTCATTTGTATCAAATCAACGATTACTGATGTATATTTATTCATGGACCGCGGAAAGTTTTAGAAAGTGGGATTAGAGGAAAGGAAAGAGGGGTATGACTATGCATGACATCAGTCAAATTGTATTTTTTTACGTCTTTCCACACGTTTACTTCTCCTTCTTCTTCGGATGAAGATGATGATGATGATGGTGTTGATGGTGGTGATGATGATGATGTTGATGGTTGTGATGATGATGATGTTGATGATGGTGGTGATGGTAATGACGATGATGATGGTGATGGTGATGATGATGTTGTTGGTGGTGGTGGTGGTGGTGGTGATGATGATGATGAAGATAATGGTGGTGGTGGTGATGATGATGATGACGATTATAATGATGATGAAAATGATTATGATGATGATGATGAAATAGATGATGATAATGATGATGATGATGGTGATGATGGTGATGATGGTGGTGGTGGTGATGATGATCATGATCATGATGGTGACGGTGTGGTGGTTGTGGTGGTGGTGATGGTGATGGTGATGATGATGATGATGATGGATCCTTATCTACAAGCATTCTGCTTTGAAGCGGTTTCCCCCACTTTTCCAATTTATGCACATCATTCATGGAGTGCATATTTTGACTGCTTGTTAATTATATTTCAATTTATCATATGTATGTAAATGTCGTTCAACGTTATTAAGTTATTATATCAAAGTTTTTGTAATGTTACGGGCTTTTAGAAATGAAATATAAATGGAAAAAAGAACTGTATCACCATTTAACCTCTCTTATTTTCGATTGCTTTAGATGTACCTAAAATACCTGGTCCGCGGAGGTTCAACAATTGATTTCTCTGTCATACAAACTAGCCTTACAGCTCTAGCTAAAATCTATCAGTTAGGAGCGGGTAAGACGTCACAATCAGAGGGGTCAGAGGTCACGTTAGATGACACGACCTTTGACGGGGTCAGGGTACTTTTCTACCAGCACACAGAGGGAAAGCAAGAGAAACGGCCTGCATTTATCTTTCTTCATGGAGGCGGTCTTACTGTTGGAAGCGTTGGTGAGTGGTTGTTGGGTGATTTCAAATTAAGTGTTGACGTTTTGGTGTTGGATTTAGGTCAATTTTTGCATCAACATAGCACCAAACATGAAATAAAGGTGGTACCGAAAAGTCACTCACTAGGTGTTGACCCGTTAATATTGTGATATCACTTTTTGCAAACTTGTAATTGGTTTCGGAGCGAGGAAAGACGATAAAAATTGAGCTTCCAACACCGGACTTGAAATCACCCTTCATGATAAAAAAAATAATGATAATGTTCATATATTATCGCATATCACATACATTCGACGTCTCTACACTGTTAAAAAACCCGTGATTTTACAGAAAATAAACAGAAGATTTTGCAGAAAGCAATAACAGAATCATTCTGTAAATTCATAAAACAGGAATTTTCTGCAATTTAACATAACAGGTCTGTTAAAAAAAGGGGAAAATGGTGTTTTATTCAAGGAAATTTATAAGATTCCATACACCAAATACCAAATTCCTGTAAGATTACGCAATTCAATAAGATTACAGATGATCTCGAGACTCTGCTGCAGGAACTTCTTTTATTTTAAGGATAAATTTTCTAACAGTGTATGTGCTTCAAAAGGCACTTTGATATTAGTACCCTGGCTCCAGGTTGGCAAGCATTGTACAGTGCACAATTAAGCATTTCAATGGATAACTTTAGGTACCCATTTACCTCACCGGGTGGGTGTCTTTATAAAGCTGTTCGTAAGTTGAGAGCGACTTTAAGAACGACTGGTGAAGCTTTCTTACGTGCTAAATAATCACCAATGAACATTTAATGGAGAATATCATTTGCCACAACCCACAAGAAAGGCTACCAGTCGCCCTTAAATTCGCCCTTAAGTTACGAACAGCAATTAATCTAGCCATTCCTTCCTTCCTTTCCTCATTCCTATCTTTCCCTTTCTCTCCTTCTCTCTCTCTATATATGTATATCTCTTTCATTCTTTCTTTTTTCTTTCTCCCACTTTCTCTCTCTCTCTCTCTTTTTCCCCTAACAGATATCTATGAGATTGGTACCCGTGATATAGCAAGACATCTTGAAGGGATGGTTGTGATATCTGTCGAGTAAGTTCCTACATTTTTTATCAGAAATTCATGATAATAAAAACAGGGGTGGCGCCACAGCGGGCAGGTGATCGCAGTCCATATAATTTTTCAATCAATAAATAAAAAGGGGAGAGGAGAGAGAGAAAAAGTAATAATAAGCTTAAATGTTTTTAGCTGTTTTTACTGTATGATGAATGATCTATGAAGCGAACTTATCAGACAAATCTAATTTTCACAACCAATTTTGGGATGGGTCTTTCATTCATGTCTGACATAGGTGACACGACAATTTCGACAATTGCTGCGGGTTTTACTTCTTCTAAGACATGGGGTTCGGGTTATGGTAGCCACTGGCGGATCCAGGGGCACAGCCGACCCGCCTCCCCCCTTGAGAAGCAAAATTAAATTTTGTAATGTAAATTAAAACTTCTGTCTAGTCAAATTCTTCATCGGGAAAATGTGCCCCCCCCCCCCTTGGAAAATCCTGGATCCGCCCCTGAGGGTTGCAATATGGTTTTATGTTAGGGTTAGGGTTGGGGTAGGGAGTAGTGTTAAATCCAAGATTGAATTTGGTTATTCATTAGTGTGTGGAATTCACAGCGGAGCAATTGTCGCCGGACAAAATGTCATGAAACCCTGACGTGTCATTAGCCTATATTATCTGAAAGAAATGCAATAATATTTCGTTTTGTTTTAGAGGGGTTTTACTAGCTGACTTTCCAATTTTCTACTTTCGTTAAGTTATCGCTTGGCCCCGGAACACCCCTTCCCGGCAGCGTACGATGACGGGGTAGCCGTTGCTAAATGGTTGATGAGACACGCCGACGACTACGGAGTCGACCCAACTCGCATTGCTGTTGGAGGTGACAGTGCTGGCGGCTACCTCACGGCTGCGATCGTCCAAGCCATCCACGATGACCCAACCCTTCCCGACGTCCGTCTCCAGGTGCACCTCTTCCCTTGGTTGCAGCACTTCGACTACCAGACACCTTCGTACCAAAAGAACAACCATGTCTTCGGCGAGAAAACCTGGCTTGAAAACTCCATCACGGGGTTTACCTTCAGCGCGTACTTCAACGGAATCCTCAATGACTCCCTGGTCGAGCAGATGTCGGCGAACAACCACACTTCCGCCACCATCAAGAATTCCCCGCGCTTCCGCAAGACCTTCAACCACTCACTGATCCCCAAAAGTTTCCGCGACCCTGCGTACTACGCCCCGCCCCAATCCAGCGACTTCGGCAACGAGGCGATCTGGAATGACCTCAAAGATACCGTCCTGGATCCTCGGTTCTCGCCGATCCTTCGCGAAGATATGCGGGGACTGCCGAAAGCCTACATCGTCACCTGCGGCTATGATCCCTTGCGCGACGACGGCATATTCTACTATCATCGTCTAAAAGATGATGGTGTCGATGTGGAATGGGTTAACTATGATATTGCCTTTCACGGCTTGGATTGGTATTATCCAATATATTCAGAAACTGGAAAGCAGTTGCAGGAAGGATTCATAAATTTCATCAGAATCAACATTTGATTTATGTTCCTGCGTTTTAATCTGAAATAATTACTGATTGATTATACTTTCTTTCTCAAGTGCAATTAATTTCGTATTGGAATGCAGTCAGTCTTCGTCAAACCTAAATCATACATGCGACAGACGAGTTATGCGTCTATCTACATATTAAACAAAACTTGACAAATTTTATTTATCCAAATCATCGTTTTTAAATGAATATATTCATATGCTTGTCTAGGTTGAATTTGTTTGTATACTGTTCGTACTGATTGATTCTTAATGCCACTTTATGTTGTTAATCTAGCAGAATGTGTTTATATAAATACGTGAAATTATTATTTTTTATATTTACGACGGTATAATTGTATTTCTGTACAGATTCATCATGGTTGTGTAGTTGTCCAGCTACTGAAGAGTTTAAATCAAATTGTTACAACCATAGAATGTTTGTTCTTACTTTGTGTTTGAAAATAAACAGATAACAAGACAGGAAGTGATGAGAGTGAGGGGGTGTTATTAAAAGCAAAATGATATTAATTAGAAAACAGAGAGAAAAGCAGATGTGATGTGAAAGAGGGAGGGGATCAGCGAAATAAATAAAATAGTTAGCATAACAAAGAGGGAATGGGAAAGAGGGAGGGGAGCGGCGAAATAAATAAAATAGTTAGCATAACAAAGAGGGAGGGGAGCGGCGAAATAAATAAAATAGTTAGCATAACAAAGAGGGAATGGGAAAGAGGGAGGGGAGCGGCGAAATAAATAAAATAGTTAGCATAACAAAGAGGGAGGGGAGCGGCGAAATAAATAAAATAGTTAGCATAACAAAGAGGGAATGGGAAAGAATTAATGGGTGATAAAAAAATGAAACAAACAAAAGATAGAAAGTAAGTAGGTATGTTGATAGACAAAAAATAACTTTGCTCTGTTATATAAGTCGCTTGTCCGACCACAAGTTGAGTTTGCCCATGCTGTGTGGAACCCTATACTGAAGAAACATATACATGCATTAGAGAACGTACAAAGAAGGGCAACAAAATTAGTCCCTAAATTACGGAAGCCTTCCTATCCACAACGACTTAAACAGTTGAAAATCCCAACTCTGGCGTATCGAAGAGTTAGGGGTGATATGATTGAAACATATAAACACTTTAATAGTTATGATCAATGTACGAAACTTAATCTAGAAGAAAAATATATTGAACATACCAGAGGTCACAGTAAAAAAATGTTCATACCAAGGACAAAGACCCCAAAATATAGGCATTCTTTTTATGTTAGAATACGTAAGACATGGAATAGCCTAAATAATGATGTTGTCACTGCCCCAAGTGTGCACAGTTTTGAAGCTGCCCTGGATAGATGCTGGAAAAATGAGCCAATAAAATATGACTACGAAAGCCCTGTTCCCGGAAGTGAGCCAGCCATCTTGAGGAGGAAAAACCTAGAACTGAATACAGAGGCATAACATGCCTACATTCAGAAACTTCCCTAGGTATCCCTAGGTACTAGATAGGCAGAAGGAAATAAAGATAGATGTGGGCCTACAGATTGAAAACACATTTTTGTTTTCCATATGCACTCATTGTAAGGTTTTCTTTTGATTGCGACATCGGCAATATATTACAACGAGTCCCTATACTCTGGAATATGGAGTGTACTCAATAGAAGAAGGAGGGGGAGATGGACGGAAAAGGGAGAACACGAAAGATTGAAAATTTATGGATAGTGAAGACCGAAACCCCCAAACTAATGCTTCCTCAATGGGAAATGAATGGGTTGGACTGATAAGAGAGAGAGAGGATAAAGGGAAGGATGATAAAAGGATGAATTAATCAGGACAAGATGCGTAATTTCTCTAATCCTTCAATCCATGCCTATGAACAAAAACAACAATTAAATTCATTAAATCGATGGTAGCTCGAAAACCAACTTTTTATTACGGCAAATCGGTAATATGACCCACGGCCCACGACATGACCCATGACGAATATTTGACGCGTCGCGTCTATCTCATACGGCTTTGCGTCGTATTTCTGTGGCCAGTCTGTTGTATTGCGCCATCTGCGGCAAAGTAGCAGCGATTTCTTGGAGAAAGAGTCGGATAATTTTGCTTATATTACTATTCTGTCGCTGCCTTAGCCTTGTAAACTAAAGTCCTTTTCTACTTTTATCGAATTACCAAGGTCATCACGATGACGTCCAAGATGGAGCTCGACTTGACTGCTTCTGCACGACCGATTTGGCTGGTCAAGGTAAAACTAAATTATATCGAGTCAATTTAAATGGCAGTGCCAGTGTCTCAAAACAGGTCACAGACACAGAATGATACAGGTGGGACTGCAGTTTACTAATGATAATCTTGTTCAAACAATACAAGTGTTAGTTATACTGTTACACAAATTACAATCCAATCAGAGCGCGAACTGAACAATACAGGAACTGATTCTTCCAAATCAAATCCACTATCATTGAGTGGAATCGCCTGAGCAGTCATCATCTTAGTAGACAGCTGGCTGCATGCTGTCTGTTTCGAGGAGTTTTTTAAACATTTTTTTATTTCTCCTCGTACACAGACCGTGACCACAGACGGCTCACTATCGTGCAGCCGCCATTAGGGGACTTCCAATGCAAAATCCCCCGTCGGGGCTCTTCAATTTTTGTCTTTAATGAATACAAATTTTAAAAATTAACGCGACCAAAATGCAAATTAATATTCCCTCTTGGCATTCCATTAATTGCCAAAAAACTGAGAAAAATCAAGTTAAAAGGAAAAAAAAACAGTGACTTACCTCGGCTGTCGCGCAAATTCACTTCCCCGTTTTATCCGATCTTAAGTACATAAACATGCATATGGCCATTGAGTCCCCTGTACAGATCGTGCTAGAACTTCGGTCTCTGTATTTGGTGAGTGAAGCCAACGGAGTTCAGGTGAACTACCAACATAACAGAGACCGAAGCTTTTGGTCTATCATCAACTCAACTCTTGATTTTATTTTCTTTCGCTTGGTGCAGCACAGAAATCGCGTGATTTGCATGCTGTCACAATGCGACTTGATTTAAACACAGTGGCAAGTTTTCCCTGTCTTTTCATAACATTTTTCTTGTTTTTTAATGAATTCTTGTTTAAAAATGAAATTGATACTAGCGTAGAAATGTCGGAAATGAAGTTGTAGGTAGACAGGAATAACCGTCGTTTCTGGGGATTTATTAAACAATTTCTGACATTTTACTATAATCCCAATGTATTGGTGAGTGAGCCAATGCAGTTCAGAGGAACAACCAAAATACAGAGACTGAAGCTTTTGGTCTAGACATGAATTAGGGCTAGGGGGCCTAGATCTTTAAAAAAAAAATCCATAATTTATTGTTCGAAATAGACATGAAATGAAATACCCTGAAAATTTGCTTTGCCCAATTGATCGTGGGCCCGGCAGCCACCGTGCAGCGCCAGATCGACGAGGCTCTATCCCTTTAATTGTTGAATGCCAAACAGGGTAGCAGCAACTCCCATCTTTTAACGTCTTTTGGTCTGACGTGGCCGGGGTTTGAACCCCCGACCTCGCGGTTGTGAGACAGATGCTCTACCAACTGAGCCAACACACCGGTTGTCTTTCAGAAGGAAAGTAGAAATCTCAGGGGCAAAGAAAGTTTCAGGTTGTTTGGCGGTATACGGAGATGAATGGGAAGGAATTCCTGGCTCCGTTGAGAGTAAGCATACGTTAGTAAACGATTTCTGTCTCTAGTAGGAGCCTTCTGGCTACACCAGGATCAGCTTTATTTCATCTTGATCAAGATGATGTTGTCCAAACTCTCGGACAGTGGTCTTTCTTTGTCTTTGCTGAAGTTCCGATAGTACAGTCTGAAATGGAGGTATTTAGTGATTAAAATTCATTTTCGCAATTAAAATCCATGAATTAATAAATGTACTTGCTGAATTGTTTTTGTTTAATAAGGTGGAAAGTTTCTTTACCTGATTAATCAACTAATTTCCAAACCCTGTGCAGATATCTATTACAAGTTCATGTCTGTTTTGATTGCAGGTTCCAAAATATGTTGCACAGCGGTGGGAAAAATCTGAGAAGAATGGACACATTGGAAAGATACGAGTCGGGAAGTAAGAAGTGCTCTCCATTTCTTCATTAAAATCATACACATCTGCCTCATTTCCTTCAAAATGTTTGTACTGCAAATAACTTTGTAACAGACGGGTCGTGTGGTCCAGTGGTTAGAGCGAATCCCCACTCCCGCATTGTCACCACTTTGATAAAAAGGCCCGAGAGTAATATCTGTCGTCTATAACGTCAGCCATTATGACTTATTAACCTAGACGAAAAAATGTTTCCCAGGTAATTGGTTATATATACCAGTTTGACGTTTACCAGCAAAATGCTGTCCTGTCGAGTTCTTACAGGAGTTACCATAAACAGAAACTTTCTTGGATACCAGGTTCAAACAGGTTTTATTAAAATTTGAACTTTTTTATAGTAATATTTAGCAAATTATAAGTCAGCAACAGCAGTCCTTCAATTTTCCGGAGAATCTGAAAAGTTTTTACTTTTATATTTCAATTCATGGTGACTAGGAAAATGAGACCCTTAAGTTTATGAAGGAAGGTACATGATTATTTATAAAATCTTTTGAAAGAGGCAGATTTATTAATTTTCAACTAGAGTCAATCTGGTAGAACAGACTAATGAATTTGCATGTAATTGTAAGAATAGTAATTGATTTTATTACTGGCCAGCAACTTGTAATCAAAATACAATTGATCTTAAGTTTCTTGTAACACCTATTAAAAGCCTCTTTGTTATCCCAACAGGAAGTTTGGTAAGCCTGATATATCACTGGTCATGGATGAATCGGTAGCGAAAACCAAACTAACCCCGGACGACCCCGATATACCGGCGGAACACAAGATGCAGGTGATGAGCGCCCTCCCTGGGACAATGATGGTCTACTCACAAGGGGCTACAGGTGGGTTCTCAAGGGGGCAGGTTTCATGAGAATGAAGCCTTGTGATCTTGCGAGGGTACTAAGGGCTGAAAATAATCATAAAATAGAGTAAAATTAATTGAAAATCTCCCTCCTCCTCATAACGTGCATCCAAGTCTAATTTCATCTTTGAGATAGGCTACAGAGCCCTTTGAAGATTATAGCAGATGATGATGATGGTGATGATGATGAGAAAAATGCTGAAAATTTCATCAAAATCTGATTACAGATAGTAAAGTTACTAAATTGTCAAATGTAGCAATATTTTGTGAAAATATTTCAATATGCACATCGTCATGAATATTCATTAGGTAGGCTGATGATGTCATGCCCTCACTTTCACTTTTCTCATGTTATTACATGTATGTCATGTGAAATCATAGAATATTTCGTATTTTCATTTAAGTGTGTATGATATATCTCCCTTGTAATGACAAAAGTTGCATCTTCAAATATCTAATGCATTCAATCAGATGTCAGTCCAATTTTTTTAATTCTTGGAGGACAGAAATTAAATAAACATTTCATATAATAATAAAATACAAAAGAACAAGTGGGGATGGGACATTCTCAATTTGCTCATTGAATATTCATGGAGACATGCATGGCGCTGGGATTTTAGTGGAGCCCTTCTCCCACTTCTTACACATCTTTTGTTTTTGTTATTGGTAGATAAATTATCTGTGGAAGGAAAGGTTGTTGAGAGATTAGAATGCAGACCAGTCGGAAGTGATTCATACATGATGATGAAAAGGTATGTTTCTGTTTAACCCTTTCAAGTTTGAATTAACATCAGTGAATTTTTATATGTACCCAGTTTGAATACAGTGAAATCAGTGAATAAAAACCAGTTAAGTAGGAATGAAATTGAAAAGCGGTCTTATGGACAAGTTCCTGTATTGTACGTTTCAACGGGGGAAATTCATTAAAGGAAAACAGAACTTGTATTCTATAGACAGAAGGTCAATGAATGGATTTTACTATTATTGGAATTTCCATTCACCATACCACCATTCCACCCCCCCCAAAAAAAAAAAAAATCAATATAAAAAATGAAAAATTGATAAATACATGTAAATAAATAAAAAATTGAATTAAATGAGGGGCTAAGGCTGATTCACCCCCATAATGTAAAAGGTTGCCATTATACATGTAAGTGGCTTATAATGGAGAAGAAGAAAAGAAAAGAAAGTGTGGCATGAGGAGGATAGAACTGTAAATTATTATCGGTAGACCAATAGTGTTATTTATATACAGTAGCAAAAATATTTTAAATTGAATTTTCATTGTTGTCTTTGATGTTCCAATAGTAATTAAACTACTTATTTTATACCCCTTTCATAAACCCAATTACTATGAATTAGGCGGCTAATAGCAGCATAATTTGGTCGTAAAATTGGAGGACAAGAGTTATCCGCATTACTCTGATGCTGCTATTATCCGCATAATAGCGGCATCGGGATAAGATTTTGAGTTTATGAACGCATTTCCAAATAATGCGGATAATTGCCATGGTGCGGTCACAAGGTCACCCTTTTCCAACACAACCGCATCGGAGGGGGCGTGTCCAGTTGTCATGGCGATTATCCGCCTTTTTCAGGACGGGCGCTTGTAAAAATAATGCGGCTTATTTTCGGAGTTTATGAACGCAATTTTTATTGAATTATCCGCATTACTCTTAGGCGGCTAATTGGAGGATAGGTTTATGAAAAGGGTATTAGTGATTTTCCTATTCAAGTACTGGTACAAAAGCCTCTATATACCGTCCTATCTGATAACCAATTAAAGCTCAGGAAATCTTTCATGTAACTTCTTCACGTTAGATTCCGTTTAACTTTGTTTGAATTTGTTTTACATTTATTCCTGCATTCCTTCATTATAGATAAGAGAGGAAAAATATAATTCAAGCTTATATTCAGTGCTACTTTAATTTTCATCCATGCAGTGTATGGCTAATAGTTGTCTTCCATAAACTTCTTTATTGAATTGATTATTTGGTTGAATTCTGTTATACCTTTACTAAAATATTTTCAATTACTCGATATTGAATTGTTTCAATAATATTGAATTGTTCCCATTCGATGTATTCTTACTTATCTTTTGTTCTTTTCTTGAATGAAATGACCTTACAGGAAGCAAATAGAGCTGGCACACAAGCCCACCAAGGTCACGCAACAAATCAAAGTTAGGCATGTCAATGCATACAAGCCTATTGCTAGACATAAAAACCTTGTAAGTATATTCAATTTTCTAACAATTTAATCCTTACACATTTATAATTGATTTTTTTTTATTGAGAGAATCAAATGAATACTAGAAGCATGGCATGTACATATTGTCATAATTTCACTGAGAATGAAGGTATATAGAGAATGTAGGGTCTGATATCCAGAAACTTATGACATTTGTTAACATTAGAAAGATCTTTTACAAATTCCTGAACTTTGTAAATTTGTTGTATTTAATATTGCTCATATACAGTAGGCCCTATGTATAGAGTTAAAAAAAAATACACCAAACAAGAAAAAAATGAATTCGTGCAGACACTGCCAAGATTTCTGTGGTAGAAAAAACATCTTTTGATTTTGATTTTTAGTTCTTTCATTTGTTATGACAGAGATTTATCTCTACTTCAAACTCACAAAAAAATTACACTAAAGCAATCATATAGTTAAGTAAGAATGAAATCGTCCTGCTTTGGACCTTTAATCAAAAGTTTGCATCTTGTAAACAAAGTTAAAAAAAACAAAAGTTTCTTCCAATTTCCAACACCATGCTTTAATTATAATATCAGCAGGTTCGATAAAATTGTAAATCGAACATTATTTTACAATTTGTATGACCGTCACTCAATCCCAAAGCATTTTACTTTTATTTCGGCTATTAGTGGATTATGACTATGAACTCGCTATTTCAATCTAAGCCTAAAACGTTAGGCCTACTTAGACTTAGCTTATATAGTTCTACTTCTAGATCTAGATTAAATTTTACCTTAAGTTACCAAAAATACATGTTGCGGATCGTTGGGGCCCATACGGTATTAGCAGCGACACTTCAGTTTTATTCAGGGGTTTTCATGGTGTACTCACAGTCCAGTTCGCGATTTAATTGCATAAAGTTCATCCGCTATGTTGAACTAGTTGACAGCGTTCACTGTGCAGTTCTCATTAATGTTGTGTATTATACATCTCAGAAGTGTGTGTAGTCCCAATAGTTCATTTACATGTTGTGCAGAAACATGTTCAAACTCGGTTCCAAATCTCACTATTCAACGCGTTGAAACACTAGCTCAGACAAAAGTCCACCTCTGGGTAGAAAGGTTAATCAGTTCAGCTAATAGTCAAGATAATTAACTTTCATCTCGGATCAAAATCATACAGGGTTGAAAAGAAAAGAACGACGAAGTTTCGCCCGATAAAATAAAAGACGTCACCTTTCACTTTTTTTTTACACAGTTCATTTCATTGCCATCCCAATCCTTTTTCGAAACCATGGAAACAGTCCGTTAGCCTTGTTCCGAAGAGCAAAATATTAATTCTAACTACATGATATAATAAAATATTGAAATAAACTTAACCTTAATACGATACTATCAAGTTTATTCGTAACACATTGAAGTTAATCCAACCTTTTAAACCCTTTCCTCTTCCTTTTTCAGGCTGAGTATGAGAAAAAGAAGAAGGAAGAAGGGAAGAAGCCCCGTCTGGAGAAGGAGAAGTTGATGGACATCTTGTTCTCTGCGTTTGAGAATCACCAGTTCTACCAGCTAAAGGATTTATCTAGGATAACACAACAACCTGTGGTGAGTAAAGAATTGAAAACATTTAAAGGGAAAATCCACGGGAAGAAGGTTCAATAAAAGTAGAATATAGAGATATATGTATTGAATGATAATTTATATTTATTTAGCATCTAATACAATGTTTCTTTAAATACTGCTTACTACTTCCCTGACTGTAGCACAGCTACCTAGATCAGGGCCTCAAGTATTCAAGACTTTCCTTCATACCCACCTGGGTGGAGAGTGGCAGATGTAGATAAGTGCCTTTCCAAAGGATGCAAGTATTGCGGTGGGATTTGAATCCTGGAGCTTATGGCTCAAAGTTCATAGACACAAATAATTATTGGTTTAATGCAAAAAATAACAATAATCAAAGACTAACAGCGTTTTCTAAAGTTATTATGTCTCGCCTGCTATAATTGTTTCATGATTTCTTTAGGGATTCACCACATGAGATTATGTACGGTTTTGAAAATGCAATGTCTTTTAGATCTTGCAATGGTGTTAGCATAAATTCCACTGTGTGTATTTGAGAATCCATCTACGGATAACTTTGCATAATTTTAATCTTTTGGGACCACAAAAATCTGTTTGACTTTGTAAATAATTGATTTAGATGAGTTATGGAACATATTTTTAGACTTTTGGAAGTTGACTACAATACATAACAGGTCATGTGGTCCAGTGGTTAGAGCATTTGACTCATAATCGCAAGGTTGTGAGTTCGAATCCCAACTATGCCATTGTCTCCACTTTGATAAAAAGGCCCAAGAGTGATATCTGTCGTCTGTTACGTCAGCCACTATGACTGATAAACCTAGACGTAAAATGTTTCCAATGTAATTGGTGGTTTATTGCCATTTCGTCCACTGCCATTTTGTCCACTACCCACATGGTCTAATATCATTTCGTCTACCATCAGTTGGTCCACTATCCACATGGTCCAATTACCATTTCGTCCAATCACCATTTCGTCTAATAGCCATTTCGTCTAATAGCCATTTCGTCTATTATCATTTGGTCTAATAGCCATTTGGTCTAATGGTATTTTTTTGCCAATTGGTCCAATAGCCACTTTGTCCACTATCATTACGTCTATTCCCATTTGGTCTAATAGCCAAATGGTCTAAAGGCAAATGGTCTAATAACCACTTGGTCTACTTTCATTTCGTCCATGTTCCATTTGGTCTAACTGCATTTGGTCTACTATCACTTGGTCTAAACTCATTTCGGCTAACAATCATTTGGTCTAATAACCAATATGTCCAATTGCCATTTTGGCTAATCACCATTTCGTCTAATATTCATTTCGTCTAATACGCATACTGGTCTACTATGCTGCACTAGCGCCCTCTACGACCCGACTCTGAGTGAGGTCCGTCCAAAGAGTTATGGGTCCGTCTCATATTCATGCGCGTATTCTGGAGGGGGGGGGGCTTTGGGGGCCCGGGCCCCCGGGGTAGGCGAAAGGGGGCGCCAAAAAGGGGAAGGAAAGAGAGGAAAAGAAAAGGGAGAGAAAAAAAAGAGGGAAAGAAGAAGAGAAAGAGAAAAAAATGGGGAAGAAAGAGAGAAGGAAAAAAAAAGAAGAGGGAAGAGGGAGAAAGAAAAGGAAAAAAAGAAAGGGAAACATCTCATGCTTCGCGCTCGCATTAATAATTTATTGAGATATGTATCCTGTACATAATAACAAAAGAAAAATGATTAAAATCTCCCATTTTTGAGATCTGAAAATAGGGAAACAGCTTCAGCTCTTGCTGCGCGCTCACATTTTTATTTATGATACATCCATCTCTTCTTGAATTCCTTCAAACAATCCTTAATCTGTTACTTCTTTATGTCAATTAACCAACATTTTCGGCAATAATTGCAGTAATTGTTCATTTTAAGATAATTATGTATCCTGTATTACAGGGAGTGTTCAAAGTGTCCTGAAATATCAATTTTTTTAACTCGCCGTGCACATGTTTGTATATTCATTTCTAAACTGGATATATAGTGACGTGGATTGTCAATGTCTAATTCCTTCCTTCAGCTTTTTCTCGTCTCATTCCCCGTTTTCTTTTCCCTCCTTCCCTTTTTTTCTCCCCCACCCTTTTCTCTTTTTTGGGGCCGTCAATAAGGAGGGGCGGACGCTTTGCCCTCCTCGAAATGCCTATGTATCCACTTTATGAATGCTTACAAACAGTCCTTAAAACGTCATTTTTCATGTCAGAATATCACAAATTTCGACCCGCGCTCGCATTGTTTATTTAGATGTGTATTATGTACAAATTTACAAAAAGTGATTAAAGTGCCCCGTTTTGAGGTCTGAATATAGGAAAATTTCAGCTCGCACTGTGATGTTGCATTTACAAAAGTAAAATATGTATCTTCAAGAATTCCTAAACGCAGTCCTTAAAACGCCCCTGTTTCATGTCAGTATATGGAAAATTCTCAGCTCGCGCTGCGCGCTTGCAATCCTCGCATTAGTTATTAATCTAGAGAAATGTTCAGGATTTCAAACAGTGTCAAGACTTACGATTTTATGTGTAAAATAATAGTAGGCCTACATGAAATAAAATGTTTATAAAAAAAAAAAAGATCAGCTCGCGCAAGCAAAAAAAAAAAACCCTCTTCGATCCGCAGACAGGGGAATATATAAATGAATGAACATTTTTCGAGCAACAGCCCCCCCCCCTGCCCCCATTAGCAAAAGCTAGATCCGCAAAAGGGATGTGTTATAATTATACCCGGCAGGCCTATATACTCGCGACCAAAAATCTACTCTAGTGATTTCAATACCCCCCCTTCCTGTAAACTCCTGGATCCGCGCCTGCATAAAGTAGTAATTATTTTAATTATGTATATTATTTCTATTATGATTATCCTTATTATTATCATTTTTGTTAATATAAGTAATATGATCATCATAATTATTATCATTAGTAGTATTATTGTGAATTTTATTATTATTATTATCATTTATTAGTATCATTATGATGATTATCATTCTTATTATATCCATTAATTGCTACAGCATGAGTATATCACAAACATTATACTCATCGTTATTGTCAATACTACTAGGCCTACATTTATTTTAGGCGCAGGCGGGCTTCTAGCGACGGGAAACGAACAAAAAGGGAGAGGATAGTACAGGGAAAGAAGATAGGACAGATCGGGAAGAGCTCTTTTTTTGGGGGGTGGGGGGTATATTGATCAATAATATTTCTTTAAAAGGCTATATTGTCTTTCATCTGTTTATCGTATTTTGATATCGGAATACAATATTCTCCTTATTTTTATAAATAAAAATTGAGCGACAAATTAAAATAAAAGGACCCTTTTCCATTTTCCCCATCTTAGTTCCCCCTTTTATATGTGTGTGTGTGCGTTTTAGGGGGGTGGGGGTGCCTGAATTGCTGTACCCACTGAATCGACCCTTGCGATAGTAGTTATCATAGTTTTTAGGGTTTTTTAAAAACTAATATCATCAATAATTTCAAGGTATTAAAGTCATTTCGCTCCCCTCCTCGGATAACGCAAATTATTTGTATTAGACGAAATGGCTATTGGACCGAATGGCTATTAGACTAAATGGCTATTGGACGATTTGGGAATTGGACGAAATGGTTAGTAGACGATTTGGTTGGTAGACGAACTGATTATTGGACCTAATGGTTGATGGACGAGATGACTATTAGACGAAATGGCAATTGGACGAGTTGATAAGTAGACGATGTGGATATTGGACCAACTGAAATTAGCCGACATGGCTATTGGACCAAATGAACGGTGGACGAACTGGTTAATGGACGATTTGGCATTAGACCAAATGGATTTAGACGAAATGGTTGGTAGACGAAATGGTTGTAGACGAATTGGCTATAGACTAACTGGCTATTAGACTAAATGGCTATTAGACGAAATGGTGATTGGACGAAATGGGTGGTAGACGAAATGTTGATGGACGAAATGGCATTAGACGAAATGAATGTAGACCATGTGGTGAGTGGACGGGATGGCAGTAGACGAATTGGCAATTTACCGTAATTGGTTATTACCAGCTTGGCGTTTACCAGCAAAAATGCTGTCCGGCCGAGTTCCTACGGGAGTTACCACAAACAGAAACAGGCGAGTTTACTGTAGTTTCTTCTTATTATTATTTGTTGTTGTGGCTTGATTTGTTGCAGCCATTCCTGAAGGAGGTCTTGCAAGAGATCGGCATCTACCACCAGCGGCAGCCACACAAGTACATGTGGGAGCTCAAACCAGAGTATCGGCATTACAAGTCACAGGATAATGAAATGGACACCTCCTAGCATTTTCTTGATGACGAACTGTGAACACGGACTCGAACTGATGAATAGATCGCTATCATTCTCAGCCTTCAAATTGGCAGTGTGGGACTAGTGAAGGAAAAAAAAATATTTTAAGATGTTCTCACCAAGTAGGTTACTTTTATTATCCTTAGAAAAGGATAACGAGATGGACGCCTAGCATTTTCTTGATGGAAAATAGCGAACACGGACTCAAATTAAAAAATAGACCACTATCATTCTCAGCCAGCAAATTGGCAAATTTAGACTGGTGTGGAAAGAAAAATATTTAAAGGTCCTATGAAATACAGCAAAGATGCTGACTTATTCGTTAGCTTAGTGGTTACTAATTACGATTCCATCAAAATTTTACCCGAAAAAGCATCCCACATCAGGTTCTAAGGCAGTTTTATATTGAAAATTGAGCCAAATTCGCCCCGCCCACAAAAATTCGGCCAGATTTGGTTTTGTATATATCATGTGACAATTATTACGTCAGGGAAGGAAGCTGCTCAGTGTTGTTGACGTTTGGAGCGTGAAGTGCCTATTGTGGTTGCACGTGTGGATCCAAAGTAAATAAATTGAATTGCTGGAATAATGTTCAGAACCTGAATCTTCAAAGTCTGAAGAATCAGACACACCTGATGACGATGCTGCAGCCATGATCAAAACCTCATAAAAATCTAAAAAAATCTGTTAAGGATGAGCTTGCTTGGTCGAAACAGCAACTACACAAGGAACGTGTACAATAACTAGGGGTCCGGCTGCACAGCTGGGAAAGCCTTCCTTCGATGACGTCACAATGATTGACAGGTCGATCGGTCGGACACTTTCGAAAATTTTAGTGGGCGTTCCCGTTGAAGTTCATTTCCATGGAATAACTCAACACCGGTTCCCCGTACACAGGAACCAATGGCAAATTTGTATTTTTCAAGTAAAGCTACCTAATAATAGATATGTATCTAGAATAAGATGGAATTGGTGTCATAGGACCTTTAAGATGATATAGCCAAGTTGGATAATATTACCATCCTCTTAAACGGGAAAATGAAATAGAAACCTTCAAACATTTGGAGCGTGTGGAGCGTAGTGGCCCAGTGGATTAGTCTCGGGACTTTGAAACAGAGGGTTGTGGGTTCGAATCCCAGCCATGGCGTAATTTCCCTCAGCAAGAAACTGATCCACAATGTGCTGCACTCAACCCAGTTGAGGTAAATGGGTAGGAAGTAATTCCTCAAGAAGCTGTGTGCGCTCTGAATGCCTAGCTTAGCCAGGTAATATGTATAGGAGCACCCTGAGCACCTAACAAGGTGGATATGTGCGCAATATAAATACCCTATATTATTTCTTTGTGGAAAACTATGTACAATAGACTGGGAAGTGAAAAATGGAAACATGCGATTACCATGTTGGTCATATATTGGCTGATAGCAAAGAGATTTGTGGGTCATTTATATTTCAATCACAAAAATTGCAACATAACTTCTGAGGACTGAAAATGAAATTCATTTGTATGTCATGTGGGGAGTCTAAATTTTGTATAGTATCCAATTTGGTAACACGTGCTGATCAGGTAAAGTGAAATGATTCATTATTTTGTGAATCATTACCATTATCCACTGAGCCACAACACATGTACATGTGAGACTTCTGAAGTGTCTCTGTTTTCCAGGTCATATGAAAGGTTGTAATGCTCTCAAATTATCGTGGATTGAGCAGTTCATGGAGTGAAGAAAGAATTGAGAAAAAAATTATGGGGGTCGGACCTTTGGTGGTGATTTTTACCCGATTGCTAAGAAAGAATGAATGCTTGTAAGCAAGCAGAGGACCGACGGCTTAAGGTCCTCTCCGAAGGACCTGGTACTGAGGATTAATGCCTTACCAAAGGGCAATAGCGCACCAAGTGGGAATCGAACCCGGGTCACCGGGATACGAATCCCCCGCTCTACCGACTGAGCTATCGCTCCTCCTTTAAAAAGGTTGAAAGTTATATGGAAATTCCCATTTGCAAAATACAATTGATTTTCAGGAATTGAACTTTTTTTGTTCAGATTCATACCTGTCAAGTGTTCCTGTGAAATAGGAACATACCTATTTTGGTGAAGAGAAAATAGCCATTTCAACCTGTGTGTGTTTCAATATGTACATGTATTTCTGTGAAATGTAGAAAATGTTCCTTTTCCAGGACTTTCTTAGTAATCTGTTCATATTTCTTGGCTATTAAGGCGGGCAGGTATGCAGATCGTTTTGTGCCAAGGCTAGAATTATGTTTCAACTTTGTCATTTTACTTTTCCATCCGTTGAAAATATGGTTTCCCCCAACATGATAGTGAAATCAAGGGCAGATACAGGGAGTGTGGGAGGTGTCGGAGCAAATGGATTGTGTCCCCTTTTATTGTTTAAAACTGGTATCGTGCCTCCCTTTTCTGATAACAGTTAACGTGTCTTAGCAACCACCTGTCTATCTTAAAAACCCGCCTTTAGTGGCCACCAAAATTGAAAGGAATGTGTTAAAGAAGAACCTGTCTATAAAGCACACCAGGGGCCCGTTGCAGAAAGAGTTGCGTTTAAATGCAAGCCAAAAAATCAATCGCAAGTCCCAAATGCGCGCTGTTGATTGGTTAAATATCAAGTTGCGCATGATTTTTTAGAGTTGCGATTGATTGCAACTCTTTCTGCAACGGGCCCCTGTTTACACGGGCCACTTTTTCTGTTCCCAATGGGTGACCACGGCAGATGGGTTCCACTGTAATTCTCATTTTTTTTGTTGTGATTACCCATCAAGATATTCCGAAGAAATTAATTTTTTTTGTATCTCCATATTACATATTGGGTTCTGCGGTTTCAGCCCCTTCTGGGCTCCGTAACACAAAGGTTTGTGATTAATCGCTAAATGGCAATGGCCAATCAAGATCATTGTTGCATGCGCATTTTGTTCAAAAGACTGACTTGTTACCAATCACAATTGTTCTTTCAAATTGAAAACCTTTGTGTTGCGGAGCCCTACATGGTCTTACTACAAACTGCTGATTTTGTGGATCAGTTGAACATCATCAACAAAATATTGAGCGATGATTGCTTGAATTTTCTTACTCTAAAAGGAATGTTTTGTATATGACAATGTGTATTAAATTAAGGATCGACAGCACTCGATATATATAACCTAGCAAGAATGAGTTAAAACTGATTATTTCAGTGTGTACTTGTATACCGGTATATATCAGTTGAAATTTGTCGTACAGGCGTCCTGTTTTTTAAATACTTGCAACTATGGTGCAGTTTGTCATAATTGTGACTATCATGGTAACCTTGATTATGATTGGGTTCTGACACAGCTGAGCATGTTGCATCTGTGTCCCGTGGCATATTACACAAATATACCAGGGGGGTGTTTCACAAAGATTTAGGTATGACTTAGGTCGCACTTAAATGTCGACGCTTACATGATATGCAACGCGCAATCTTATTGATCATTACGCGGTAAAGCGCGTCCTCTTGGCATGATCTGACCAATGCAGTCATGCCTTTTATACTGCGCGCAACTAGACATTTAAGTGCGACTCTAAGTCATACTTAAATCTTTGTGAAACACTCCCCAGGCTGTAATAATTCCCTCTATGCTTTCCAAACAAAGGCCATATATTTGTTTTATGTCCCACTTTAGTAAGTTAGAGCAATAGATCTTGATATTCTAGTTCTTGAACTCATAATTCATCCATTTTTAATCTAAACCAAATATAGATAACCCGCTGTGCTGATCGACCTACTTTTCCTGTACCCACACACTCGGCGCGCAGAACGCGGACTAGTTGCTGCGCCCTCGTGATCTGTGACTGTAATGATGGAATGCACGTAGTGAAATATTCCATCATTGACGTCATGGAATAGTAAATTTTTTTCAGTGGGCGTTTCATTTTCAACATCGTCGCAGAATAGTGAGAAAATGTTTGATCACATGATGCTATTTAAACCAATCTGCACACAGGATTTAATTCATGTACATGTAGGATATAAAAGGTACTATTTTAGTAACTTTGCAATCCAATGGTAACAATGCTCATCAGCCAATCAAAATCAAGGATTCCATGAAAGATACCATTGGATGGCAAAGTTACCATAATATTAACTTTTAAGCAAAGGGGCGCTGATTTGGTAGTTACTGTAATGGCAAAGTTTCCAATGTGACTGGCGGGCAATGACAGTACTGTATTTTCACATTTCCCTTCTAAACTAAAGCAAGAGTCCATTCAAGTGTTCATCATTCTTTTATTCCATTTTATTGTCTGTATCATCCATTAACATAATACACCCGTGTCCATTTGACCACCCAATATACGTACAACTTACAAAGTATAGTTGCTTTCTCATTTACATATTGATGAATATTCATATATTGCAGCATGTAATGGAATATTCTTATCAATATTGTAGAATTGTACTCGTTGCAATATTTTTGACAGCTTTGTTTCTCTTTGAAATGAAGAATAGAATAGATACAGTATTTTATACTTTTACAAATTCAAGCTGGACCTAATCTTGGTTATTATCTCAAGTCCGTACTTCTATACAAATATAACTAGATTGTTGCTGGGATGTACTGTGGTGTCTGATAACGAAAATGTCAAGCATGAACACATCCCGCAAACATGAGCAAGTCTATTCAACGCACATAGAGCTCTTTTTATTAGTCTTTTCATACTGCTTTGGAAGCTCATTAAATTTACATTTCATAAATAACTGAGGTCTTCAGATCGATGCGATCACTTCGAAATGTTTATTGAATGTAGCATTTACATGAATATATATTAAATATGAATACACAGAATTGAAAGATTTTAGGGAATAGAATTCCCCAATATTTGTCAATACAAAGAAAGGACCCCACATGGGTATTCAGTAATAATGAAACTTTGGTATTTGCTGAATTTAGCCTTTTTACTTCAAAACAAAACCAACACATCTTTTAGATAACCTTATCTGAAAAATGAAGGCTGACTAAACAGAATTACATTCAGTTTCTTTGTTTATTGGAAGAATATTAAATTGAAACTTTCATCAGATTTGATAATGAATTAACCACCATATCCCAAATATTACAATTCCCATGAACAGACAATTTTGAGAAGGTAAAACATAGCCTATCACAATATAACAATGGTGATGCGTGTTTCAATACTATCATCCATACACTAAAACTGACACAAAATTGCCATGAGTTAAACTACAACAGGCAATAAAACCAAAAATCCATGATCTGACACCTGATTTTCCTCGGGAAAAGATTGTAAAAATTTCAACAATCCACCCTTTCCTTTTAACACTAATTACTACCTGAATGCTAATCATGTGGCAAAATTGTGGAATGTGAACATTACTTAATGTTCATGCACGGGACATCATATTGCCTTATCACAAATAAAAGGGAGATCATCAAAAACCTAGATATGCAATATCAATCAGCCTAAATATTTCATTTATGCCATTTCTAGTCCATATGAAGAATATATACCTTCTCGAGTATTTACATGTCAAATTAACCTATTTACCATACAACCCTTTAGAAATACACGATTGTTTGGGGTTTTTTTTTATATAGAGACCAAACAAACGTGCAATGTAGTAACTCAATATGGCATTGTTGTGAAACCAACCTGCAGAGCTAGCTGTGTCTTTGTATTGCCTGGGTAGATTCCACTGAACTTTTTGCAACTGTGCTTGATCTGAGGGCCCCGTTTCATAAAGAATTACAACTGTTGTAAGTTTGCCATTAATGGCAGCTACCATGGTAACCTTGATTTTGATTGGCTGCTGAGCCCTGTTGCCATGGTAGCTGCCATAATGGCAAAGTTACAACAGTTGCAACTCTTTTTGAAACAGGGCCCAGATCATCTCAACTATAGATATCCAGGGCCCGTTTTACAAAGAGTTATGATTGATCCAATCAATCATAACTCTATGGAAATCCATCAGTGTCATAATTTTTTTCTACAATTGTGCACTTTTCGTGCGGGATTGATATGAATCCAATGACCGGGGTAATAATATGCTGTAACGCGCTTTGACCCATTATGGGAAAAGCGCTTTATAAAAATTGGCTATTATTATTATTACAGGATATTTGCACAATAGCCTTTGTAAACAAAGAGAAGCACAGAGCATCTTTAAGAAAACAATAAAAGCATGAATATACATCAAAGCTAGAACATATTTTGAACAAGCATGCATAATACATGTTGACGTTGCTGGCCATCCATAGTTGCGATTGATCGGATCAATCGCAACTCTGTAAGACGGGGCCCTGCTGATCAATTCAAACTATGGAAAGTTAGTTTAAATATGCATTGAAGACTGTTAAGTTGTTGGGCCTTTCATAGGTGAGATTAATCTGATCATTCACATATTTTTATAAGACAGGGCCAAGAAATACCACAGCTTACATCTTGGTCTTCACACTGACCCTCCATCGCCAAAACGTCAACCAATTGCACTCTTATTTATCCACGCATATCGCAATACTGCTGATGCTCAGTAATGTCTTCGAACTAGTACACAACCTTGATCCCTCATATATTTAATCTTGATAAATATTCATTTTAAGGAAGTTGCTTTACTTGTCCTGGTAGGCTACTAAGGGGGCGTGTTTCTGGACGTTGTCACCCTTGGCAACCAGGATCCGGTCGATGACGCCGTCCTTTGGTGCTCGGATCACATACTGAAGGAAGAAAAAAAAAACAAATGAAAGAACAGGCAGAAAATAGTTGAATTTCATGTTTAACTTTAGATACATGTACAATGGAACAGTATACCATCTTCCCAAGAAACGATAGATCAGTAATACAAATTACCAGCGGACTCCCAATTAAAACTTGATTCTTATTCTAGAGTCAAATAACTTCACATCAGTTTTTTGTTAATCCATCCAGTATTTTTTCATTTTCAATCTGAAAGCAATTTGAATGTGCAAGCTGTGACCTTTGACCTACAGACTCTGAATTGTGATCTATCTACACATCGAATACATTTATTTTTATCCCACATTATCGAGGACAAGTTATTGCATGGAAACCAATTCAGGGGACAAACTGAAAGATAAATGGATAGATGATAGGACAAGAGCAATGCTCAATGCCCCCCCCCCCCAAAAAAAAAAATAATAATTAATTGAAAGGACATGACCTTTATTATCATTTATTTCAGTCAGCATTTTCCCTCTTACTCAGGTTCACCTAATCTCATGCAATGACACTCCCACCTTTGACTTCTTTCTGTCTTAAAGGACAAGTCCACCCCAAACATAAGTTGATTTGAATAGAGAAAAATCAAACAAGTATATCGCTGAAAATTTCATCAAAATCGGATCAACATTTTTCTGGGGTGGACTTGACCTTTAAGCATCCTCATTCAGACCAACCTAACCACATTCCTTCTTCACATGTTTTTTTTTCAAATGGCTGTCTTCTGAAGTTTGTTTATAAAAGGACAAGGTCTAATTCTGTGCTAAAATATGGTAAGTCAAATATTATAACATTTTGTTTACTCTGGATGTTTCTCAACTATACTGTGCTCATTCCTCATGTTTTAACTCTGCATGCTGAATTATTTTTGGGGGGAAAATAATAATTGTTTCCATGTTACTTTCTTTAATTCAAGATTACATATTGTTCCACTGATGATTATTATTATTATTATTATTATATAGATGTTATCCAAGAACTATTGCCTTTTCTTAGATTATCTAATTTGAAGTTAGGGGGAAAAATGATTATTTACAATTATTGAATTAAATTGTACGAATGTGCAAGATTGCAACATCAGCACGCAATGGGTTAATGATGAAGAAAACTATTTACGTTATCATTCCATGACAGTACAGAATGATTTGAGTGTCTAATGAGCTGACAAATTGAACTAGCAGTCCTGCACTGTAGGGATTTATGTCACAATTGGCTATCCATAGTTCAACAACAAATTTAGACTAGATTTTACATTAACCCGACGTTCCGAATACAGGCCAAAGAGCATTTAAACTGACCTCCATCTTCATCGACTCCAAGGCCAGGAGAGGCTGTCCTTTCTCGACCTGATCACCCGGGTTCACGTAGACGTGGGTGATATCACCGGGCATAGGGGCAAGGTCACCGTGACCTTGAGAGCCAGACGCCTGCATGAAGTCTGGGACTGGTTTGGTTACCTCAACACCTCCGATCTATGAGAGGGGGAAAAAGAGAGGGAGAGAGAGAGACATGAGTGATATTATGGGGCATAGGGGCAAGGTCACCGTGACCTTGAGAGCCGACTCCTGCACAAGGAAGTCAGGGACTGGTTTGGTTACCTAAGCACCTCTAATCTAAGAGAAAGGGAGGAAAAAAAAGGGAGTGGAGAGAGAAAGGGAGAAAGAGAGAAAAAAGAAGAGGGAAAAAGGAGAGGAAAAATAGAGAAAGACATAGGGAAAGAAGGAGAATGACTGCCTAGTAAGTGACCATTTCATTGCTGTATGAGAGCACATAAGATGAATAAGACTTACTTTTAGTAAACAAAACAATTATTTAAAAAAGAACAAATATTAGCAATCAAACTTGAGTTTCTAATTTTCAAGAGAGGTTTAGCAAACTTACATCCTCTGGTGAAAAGAGGTGAATACTATCTTCATGCATGATGACAGTGGATGTAGTCTTCTGACCGTCCACTGTACTGGTCATCTGAAGGGCGTTACCCTGGCCGGTCAGTGTTCCTTGGACATTATAGGAGGCATCTCCAACCTACAGGGTGGGGAAAGAGAACATATTCAAAACGCCTCAAAATAATGCAATAATCTTAATTTTGTTTACTGTGCCAAGATCAAAGAGTTGAAAAACTTATCTTTTTTTCATTTTGGCATTTTTATACCCGATCTTAGTAAAGCATGATGAAAGACATTCACGATCAAAATTTGGTGGAAAATTTTCCATGGGGGGCCCCCAAGAATGAGGTGTACATCTACTTAGCCCCTTTAAAAGCAGTGTAGACTGGCCTGGAACCAAGCCAAATTTCACTGATTTAAATGGGGCCTATACAAATAAGTCACACTGCTAAAGAGGACTATATAATACTGGTGGATATTTCATAACATTGTTAGTTACATGCATGACTGGTTACCTTTCTGTTACTAACACAACACCTAATAAAATGTCGGTCCTAAAGTTGTGTGTAACATTACGAAAAGTTTTATGAAACATCAACTTGTGTCATCAATGCTTATTCTCATCTCCAGCCCTTCTCCTATCCTCCCCTCATTCTCTTCGTTCCATCTTTACATCCATCCAGCTTCTCAGAGTATCAAGAGCGAAGTTGGCTCAATCGGTAAAGCATCTGCCTGTCGAACCAAAGATCGTGGGTTCGAGTCCAACCCGGGCGGATGACTGAAGCCAGTGCGTTGTATGTAAACGTCTCTCCCCTGTTACAGTGGAAAACACTCCATCCCTCGGATAGGGCGTTAAATATGGAGGCCCCGTGTAGAGGAAGAGTCACAAGGAACCCACTGCACTATTGGTATAAGACTACACTCCCCAATTAGTTATATCAGGAGAGACCTGCGAGTCATAGTGATTCAGTTCACTTTTTACCTCCCAGGCACAGGTGATGCCAAACAAGAATAATCCATCCTCCCCCACCCCCTCTCACTTATTCATCCATAACACCCTCTACTCCCTGTCACAACGGAACCAAGTATTGATATTTTCATATTCATACGAGATCGTTGCTTCTGATGTTCAGATGCGAACCCAGTGTCTTTACAAATTTCTAGTGATCCTTTCTTGAGGCAAGCAGGCCTGTGAGTGGGGTTTCAAAAAAATAGCGGAAAAATCTGAAAATTTACCTTACTATTTACTATCGCCAAGCTGCTGCATTTGCCCATCACGATTCACGGTGTATTCTAGACCAAAAGCTTCAGTCTCTGTATTTTGGTTGTTCCGCTGAACTGCGTTGGCTCACTCACCAATACATAGACTGAAGAGCTTGGAGGCCCGTACGTACAGACAACGTATTTTAGCAGTAACGTTAGATCTAACAGTGGAAACCCGATTTTCCGATCATTTTTTTGTACATAAAATGTCACATTATGAAAAAGAAATCACATCCATATTTACAAAAAAATGTTTGAAATTCAGAAATATCGTACCTTAGACCGCAGTTACCGCTAATTCCTTTGAAATAATGAACGAAACATCGTCATCTTCGATCCTTTCGTTGGTCATCGTAAGTTGCCATCTTGGAAGACGTCATCATCCTTACAGACGTATTTACCAGTCGCAAAATATCGCCATTTGAGCTGCTGCTTTGCGCTTGTATGCCAACAACGGCAACGGTGCACGGTGTGTGAATACGCAGCAGTTTCATAGAGTTACATATAGTAAAAATTCGAAACTTCGCGAAGGCAAAATACAAAGCCCCGTATTCACAACACACACATTCTACCCACATTCTGCTCGCTTCCATTTACCTAGACTCGTTTTCCAGCTGTTTTTGGATAAAATAGTGAAATTTTGACTTGGAAAAAAAGAACACATGAAAAAAGCAGAAATTGAAATCGGTCTTAAAAATGAAAATAGCGGATTTCCGCTAAATAGCGGAGATTTCACAGGCCTGGGTAAGTTACGCCCACCAAATTTTCATAGGTGTGGATATAGCTCCCAAGAAAGGTTCACCGGTCGTTTGTAAAGTTGCTCATAACTACCAAACGGCTTTGTGAAACACCCATCCATTCTTTGAAAAAATTCAGATAAGTGCAATTTTATGTTGTTCAGTTCCATCTCCCTCCTCACCTTAACCGAGTAACCTTGATCAGAATGGTATGTGACGGTCGCTTCTAAATCCGTCTCTCCAGACTTCAACTTCACTCGCCTAAGCATTTCATCATTCAACCTTAGGCCATTGCCCTGACTGTAAGGTGAAAATGGATCTGCAAAAAAATAAAAGAACAAAAAAAAATGTCAAGTCCACATCAAAATAGGATTTGATCGATGTGCATCTATCTGTATCATAGATGAAGTTAATAGCGATGGTGACATGGGGAACATAACATAAATCTTAACAGCAAGTGCACAAATTATATTGAATACCACAGACAGATCTAGGGGAGAGGGGTCTCCCCCCCCCCCCCCCCTCACTCATTTATAAGGGGTCAATTTTATTTTTGCTAATTTCTCATCTATGGTGGTGACCTTTCACTTCTTATTTTGTTACTTACCCCATAACCCCCTCTCCCCCCCCCCCGTGAAGATTACCAACACAGATAAGCACATGTGGGACAGTTCATCATTATTACCTAGCTTTACAAAAAGACCCGGCACCTATCCGGAATGCCATGCCTACTTTGTCTATTTCTTTACAATTACACATTTTTACCAAAATCATCATTTATTATTCATAAATACAAATACTTGGGTGGTCATTTCCTTGCATGCCGTTCAAATTCACTTTTAGATTGCTACCACAACTGGCATTCGTATTCCTTTAACGCCCATATTCAATGAGTTAACAAACTCTGTCTCACCGCTACTGTCGAGACCTTCCACACTGCTACACCTCTGCTCGTAGAGTACCAGAGCTAAGACGGCCCTGCACAGTGTCTGGTCGTTGAGGGCGCCCCGCTCTGGAAACAGTTCCTTCTCAAACTGAGGAATGAAGTCGGTGTGGACGTGACCTTGGCCAAACTCCGGATGCTTGGCAAGGTCATCAAGGAATCTGATATTGGTCTTTAGTCCAACAATCTAAATCAGGGATCAAGGAATAGAAGATTTGCAATTGTTTCACTCATTTCATTACTAAAGCACTTATTCGATTATTAAATGAAATCAAAATCTTTTCCTAATTTAAATACTGGAATTCTTTTGTGGGGGTACAGGCTTTCGCTCATGTTGGCCCTGTACTCTGGATAAATTTCTCTCTCTCTTCCTTCCTTTTTTTTGCGCCTTACGCACTCTACAGAATGGATTTGGTGTTCTACAAATCCTGTTTATTATTATTATTATTAATACCAAAGCCAAATATATTCGGGCCACAGCCAACTGTTTAGCTTGGGGCAAAATATTTAATTTGAAGAAGTAAGTCTTGCATAATCTGGTCTGAAAAGTTGCTTTGACTTGGGGAATATTCAACATATGGAAGGTCAATTTATGCAAGTTTACCCGCAAATGTCTTATCAAACTTACCTCCCATCTTATCACCAAAGAACATTTCTATCTAATTAATCGAATATTGACAAATTCTTTCAATGAGAAATGGACCTGCCTATTCCAGAAGCAAACAGGTGTGTGTTTTATAAAGCTGTTCATAAGTTACGAGCGGCTTTACTTGCGACCGAATGGTGATCTTTTCTTGTGCTATATGATACACACCAGATTTCCAATGGCATTGACTTAGTTTCTAAGAAAGGGTCACCAGTCATTCATAAAGTCGCTAGTAACTTACAAACAGGTGGGTTTTTCATAAAGCTGTTCTTATCCTAACAAGAGTGACTTTAAGAACGACTGGTGATCCTTTCTTGTGGTAAATGGTATACACCGAAATGTTTATTGGCGATGGCTTAGAGCAAAAGAAAGGATCGCTACTCGTTCTTCATAAGGGCAGCTATGCACAGAGGGTAGGCACTGGAGCACCCGTCTACATAGCTGCAGTACTTTAGTACCTGACTGCCGAAATCTTGAAACTCGCCGGTAATGCTGCTCGTGACAACAAGAAGTTTAGTTTGCTATAAACTTACATGTAAGAACAGCTTTAGGAAACGGCCCCCAGGTTAATTTGGATGGAAGACATACCTGGTAGTCATGAAGACACTTCCTGAGTTTATCTAGAGCACTCTTTCTATCATGTGACCACACTACAAGTTTAGCAATCATTGGATCATAGTAGGGGGTCACGTCATCACCTGAAAACAGAGAATACGAAAAAATAACACACTGTTATAAATATGAAACGATTATCTACTATTATCAAGAAAGACTTGTGAGAAGAAAAAAAAAGCATTGTTTGCAATACAAATTGTTGTCATGTTATTTAGGGAGGATATCATAGAAAAAGTCCCAATGCCAACGATCACACTACAAATCATTCTCATCTTATTTAAGAAATATGTTATAAAAAGAAGGCTGACTGCAAATGATTTCTAAATATAAAGGCAAGTTTCATATTAATGTTGTTGAACGGACAGACAGCAAAATTGTCAGAATATGGCATGAAACCCCCCAGTTTAACACAACCAAAGATTTGAACCAACTTCACACCTTGTCTTACACCAGTCTCAATCCTTATCGACTCATCGGCGTCTGGGGTTGCCAGGTGAATGAGGGGACCAGCTCCTGGGAGGAATCCATTATCGGGATCCTCCGCGTAGATCCGAGCTTCAAAGGAGTGTCCGTGAAGACGGAGGTCATCCTGGGTAATTGGTAACGTCTCGCCAGCAGCAACCTGAACAAGATAAAAGAATAAGCCAGTAGTACTGTCAGTGATTGTCACTGACAATTGTTGCAAGCTACCAAAATCCTTGCAGCTGATTGGCTCAAAACAAATTATGCAGTAAAAATCACTGAGAAGATGCTTCACAAAAGGCTTTTAAGATGTGTTGTTTCAAGACACTCTACTAAGGGGGTGTTGCAAGAAAATATTTGCAATCAATCGCAAATATTCGGTTGCAACTTTACAATTGATTGATCACTTTTAACTGTAGCAAATCAGATTACAGCCCTTGTTTCAAGAAGCAGAATAGCGATCAATCACAAATTCATAATTAATTGCATCGCATATGCTTGATTTCGGGAACAAAAATAGACTTGCAATTGATCGTAGGTTTCTTGCAATGCCCCATTAGTCTCAATGAAAGGAGCATTTTATGACACAAATAGTGTCCTTTCACTGACAACTGTTATAAGCTACTGAAATCCTTGCATCTGATTGACTGAGAGCAAATTAGTTGATGAAATTCATTGACAAAACTTTTCATGAAACACTCCCCTAGGAAGCATTTCCATGGGGAGAATTTCCCAAAACTAAAATGGTCAGTAATTTTCACTGACAATCGTTATAAGCTACATGTACAATAATCCTTGTATTTGATTGGCAACAAAGGAATTTGTCAGAGAAATTCACTAACAAGATGCTTCTTAAAACACTCCTTACAAGCTGCCTTTTGATAAGATCAGCTTTTGGGTAACCATCTCTGATAACACAAACAGACATAAGAGACATAAAGACAGACATACAGTCTTATATAGACAAAGATAATGGGGATGGCTAAAGACAGAGACTTAGAGAATTAATCTGTTTTTACCTTGAGTAACCATGCAAATTCACTAGATCAGTTTTGGTAATCATATCTGATAATACACACAGACATGCAAAACTTGAGGGACAGATGGACAGACAGACAGTTATGCAGACAAACATAGGAAGGAGGGTGCTACAGGCAGATTAAAACAGATTGAATCCATAGTCTTACTTTGAGTTGCAATTCTACTAAACTCGATCAGTTTCAGTTACAATCTGTAACTTCACATACAGACACAACAGACAATTTCGCGAGCTCCGCATGGCATCTGGTCGGGCTAACAGACACCCCGGAGGGGGCACTCACATATATTGGTGGTACGGGGACGTGCCGCTTTGATGACCCCCTTTTTCAGACCCAATTTTCAGTTCTCTAGATACTCCGAATGACAAAACTACTTTCAGAAGCCGCCCAGCCCCGCTCGCAAGACCCCCGTTACAAGACATCTCAGTTCTCCAGCCCTACCAAAATTGTCCAGCGCGAGCACCGCATGCGATAGACGCACGTACCTCTTTGCAACTCCTTACATAATACTAGTAGCCGCTCTATGCATGGCGAGTGCATGCACAGCGCTATGGTGCAACGTATTTGCAGTGCTGTTCCGTAGACCGTTTTCACACCGCTCGGTATATATTTAGTTCCCAAGACCCCGTATTTTACCCTTTTAGTCAGTTCCTTAGACCCCCATTTCAGAGTTTCGTGAGGCACGCCCCCATCAAAAAATAATTTGAGTGCCCCCCCCCCCCCCCCCCCCCCGGACAGACACACAGACATACAGATGAAATGAGGGTAAAGAAAGAGACTAAAACAGATTGAATCTATTCTTGCCTTTAGTTGCCACTCAACTAGATCTGTTTTGGTAACCATCTCTGTAACAGGGTGTTCGACCTGAAGTCTTGTGTTCATCTCCATGAAGTAAAAGTTCTGCTGTGCATCCATGATGAATTCTACGGTACCTGTGAAGAGAAAATAAAAAAGCTTAGAAATAATACCATTCATTATCAAGAAAGAAAAAGAAGGAACAGAAGGGGAAAATGAAGATGAAGGAAATGGTCTATTTTGTTGGGAAAAAAATGTAATATCACAATTTCTTGCTGATGGTGTTTTTTTTTTATTACAGATAATCTGCATCAAATGAAAAATAGCCATGGAACGAAAATCATTTTGTAATTCTTAGGGCAAGGCTAGTTTGGTCATAGAGTGCTTCAATTGCTCCAATGCCATTAAGAAAAAAACAACTAAAGGGGCATCAAAAGTCACCTTATTCAATATGGGGGGATATGTTATGGCTGGGACCCAAAAATGAGTAGAATCCCCCCCCCAAAAAAAAAAAATAAGTAGAAGTGGTTCCTGTAGAATTGACCTACATGTAGAACCTTGAATAATCAGACTTTTCTAGCCAAAAAGTGACTGACCTGGTGGGTGTTTCATAAAGCTATTCGTAAGATACGAATGACTTAATTTACGCACGACTGGTGATCCCTTCTTGTGCTATGTGATATCCCTATGTAAATTGAGATATGATCTGAGAAAATGTTCCAGTCGTGCGTAAAGTCATTCGTAAGTTTACGAACAGCTTTATGAAACACCCACCTGCTCCTACATAGTTGACAGCCCTTGCAGCTTGTACAGCAGCTTCTCCTATTCTCTTTCTTACTTCTTCTGATAGATGAGGCTAAAAAAAGAAGAGAAAACCAAAACATTGAAACTCATTTTTAATGTGCAGGATTTCTATTCATGACAAGGGTTGATGGGTGGTGTCACAAGAATGATTACGACTCTGCATCTCTGACTCTTTCCTTCTATTGCCTTTTTCATCCCCCTTCTCTCCCTCTCTTCTTCTTTCTCTCCTAAACCATCACCCTCCCCTTCTCACTCACTCTCTCTCTCTCCCCCCCCCCCCCTCTATTTAAAGGTCAAGTCCACCTCAGAAAAATGTTGATTTGAATCAAAGAGAAAAATCAGACAAGCACAATGCTGAAAATCTCATCAATATCGGATGTAAAATAAGTTATGACATTTCAAAGTTTCGCTTATTTTCAACAAAATGGTTATATGAACGAGCCAGTTACATCCAAATGAGAGAGTCGATGATGTCACCATGGATGTCACTCACTCACTATTTCTTTTGTTTTTCATTGTTTGAATTATACAATACTTCAAGTTTTACGAATTTGACGATTAGAACCTCCTTGCCTGAAGCACAAAATGTTAAAATAATGGAATTCCACGTGTTCAGGGAGGAATGAAACTTCATTTCACATGACAATGACGAGAAAATAACAATATTTCATATTTCATATAATAAAATACAAAAGAAATAGTGAGTGAGTGATGTCATCAACTCTCTCATTTGGATGTAACTGGCTTGTTCATATAACTATTTTGTTGAAAATAAGCCAAACTTTAAAATGCCATAACTTTCTTATTTTACATCCGATTTTGATAAAATTTTCAGTGTTATGCTTGTTGAATTTTTCTCTTTTTATTCAAATGAAGTTTTTGTTGGGGTGGACTTGTCCTTTAATCTGCATTCTTTTCCAAACCATCTTTTCTGGCACCCCCTACCTCTCTCTCTTACGCTCTCCCTCAGTCCCCTCCCTCTTGCTTACCGCTGGTGCTTCTTCAATAATCTTTTGATGTCTTCTCTGCACACTGCAATCTCTTTCAAACAGGTACACATAGTTTCCATGCTTGTCCCCAAATACCTGAACTTCAACATGCCTGTTTAATCAAAATGAGGCAAAACACATTTTTGTCAAACATTATTTACACTAGAATTAATCATTTATTTCAAAGGGATATTTCTGTTGATCTGGGGTATTCAAATGAACTGGGGTTAATCCTATTACGAGGGGGGGGGGCCTACAATTACCCTATGATGCACTTTCCAAAGTCAGTTGGTAAGGTACTGTTTCTTCCTTGGTGAGGCCCTAGGCCAGATACCCCTCTCTGGTTGCTAGCATTCATGCTTGATAGCAGTAAAATGGACAAAAATAAATCCTCATTATTTTCTTTTGATCTTGTTTCAAATAAGATGAAAATATACAGTAAAAAATAAATTTAATATTAGGGCAATTCCATAAAATAACCTTTTAGTACATCCGACCCCCAGGTGAGGTAAATGGGTACCGGTAGGAAGTTATTCCTCAAGAAGCTGTGTGCGCTATGATGTAGCTCAGCCGGGTAATATAGGAGCGCCTTAAGCACCTAACAAGGGGGATATATGCGCAATATAAATACCCTATATTATTATTATTTTTCTAAGGTTTTACACCACTTCATAAACGGACCCAATCATGGTCCTTTGATAGCATTACAGACTGTCAAAAGAACAAGAAATCAGAGACAGAGAATTTCATGAAGTCCCACATGTAGGGGGTCGGACGTACATATTTTATGGAATTGCCCAACAGTCAAAGGTCAAATATTTCTCTATACCTTGGGGTCTCAACAAACTTTTCAACGAGCATGATGTCATCATCAAAAGATTTCTTGGCCTCTCGCATAGCTGATTCTAAGGCCTCATCAAAATCTGCTTCTGTTTTCACAATACGCATACCCTATACAGAAAAAAACATTCAAGAATATGATATGGATAAAAGGATAAAATTAAAAAAGCATGATGCCAAAAATATCATTAAATTTGGATGTACATGTAAAATAAGACAGTTATGACATTTCAGAGTTTTAATAATTTCGTAAATAGCTATATGCACAACACAGATGATACATGGATGCAAATGAGAGAGAGCCAATTATGTCAGCTTTTTTTTACATGATATTGTTATCATTGTAACCTATTGAGATTCAATAAAGAGGATCCTTAATGTCAAATCTGCAAAATCTGAAATATATGATATAACAAAAAACAAATGAAACAGTCTAACTGTGACATTATCATTCATCTCACTAGCATATTATCTGTGTGGTCCAAATCACTGTTCTTTTTTTTATTCATTCATTTAACATCCCATTTTATAGAATTTTCATTATCAATAATCATAATAATAACATGAATTATAATACTTGGGTCTATATAGCACATTTCCCAGGAATACAAATTATTTTGGAGGCAAATTTAAGAGTTATTTTTATTTTTTTTCTCTTTTATTCAAATCAACCTTTCCGGATGGCACATTTCTCCTAAGATATCAGGTTTGAAAAATGTATTGACTGACCTTTCCTCCACCACCTCTGACAGCCTTCAGCATGACGGGATATCCTATACGCTCCGCCTCCTGCCTCAATCTCTCTTTTGATTGGTCCTCACCATGGTAACCCTCAATGATTGGCACGCCAGCTGCTGACATGATGTGCTTGGATGTGCTAACATTTGGAAATGAAATCATTCAATTGATTAAATGAAATCAATATCCCAATATTCATGTGCTCTTAGCGAATTCGATGTACGGACTTCTGTTAGCATATAACATCTTACAATGAAAGCATCATGAAAGACTCCCCTGTAATCAGTGGCGTTGAGGGGGCGTAAAAGGAAAATCTAAAAATTCACAAGTGAGCGATGCAAGTCGGCAAAAAATTCAGTTTTTATTAACTGAAAATTTGATTCTCTGATAAATTTTGACCTAAATATTCAACAAATATTAATAGGTTTCCATCTTTTTCCCTTTTTCTTTTTTTCTCCTTCTTTTGCTTTCTTGGTTGTGGGACCTTTTTTGAGGGGGACGGGGGGTCAGAGCCCCCTAATCCATACACCAATGCCTATAATCAATCAGTGAAACCTACGCCTTACCTCTTGATGCCCATATCCCTGATCGCTGATGACGGCGGTCCAACAAAGATAACACCCTCCTTGTCGCAGAGGTCAGCAAACTCTGTATTCTCTGAGAGGAAACCATACCCAGGATGGATGGCCTGAAAAGTCAAGAGCAAGGGGAATCACTTTTTTATTCTTCTTCTGATTAAGATGATGATGTAGATGATGATGATTCTGATGATGACGATGATGGTGATGATGATGACGATGATGATGATGTAGATGATGATATGATGTAGATGATGATGATGATGATGATGATGATGATGGATGATGATGATGACGATGATAATGATTATGACGATGACGATGCTGATGATGAAGATGATGATGACGATGATGACGATGATGATGACAATGATGATAATGTAGATGATGACGATGATGATGTAGATGATGATGACAATGATGTAGATGATGATGATGGTGATGAAGATGACGATAATGATGGTGATGATGATGGTGATGACGATGACGATAATGACGATGATGATGAAGATGATGATTAAGATGATAATGATGATGATGATGATGATAATGATGATGATGATGATGATAATGATGATGATGATGGTGATGATGATAGTGATGATGATGGTGATGATGATGATGATGATGATGGATGATTGACCAATTTCCTTCTTAAAAACATTTTTAAGTAATCAAACTTTCCTGACACAATATGACATCACATACACGTATTTCAGGCCTCTGAAAAGCAAAAGTGTATTTTCACCACCCACTCTGTTGAATTTTAAAAGCTAATTCCTCACTTGTCATAATTCATAGCTGGCAGGGTTTCCATCTGTCAATATCACTTTTAGCACTGATAATAATAATAACGTTTTATTTACCCAGGGTAGCCACTTCAATCATAAAACTGCTCTTCCAGTGGGCCCTGCTTAACATAATATGTTAGCATTACCCTTCTCCAATCTAAATGCTGAGCGCCTAGCAAGAAGGCAGAAGGTCTATGGTATGACTCGGCCAAGGATCGAACCCACAAACTCCTGTTCATGAGGCGGACGCTCTACCACTGAGCCATCATGCCCGGTGGGTCTGATTTGGGTCTTTAAAAAAATAATTGGTGATTTCACAAAATACAAACAAAGAATAAAGTGCCATCATAATGACAAAAAGACAATACTGTACAAACCTAAAATGAGATGGAAACCCCAAAGTGGTATGAATTAATGTGAACGGTGGGTACATTCCAATTTGAGAAGAATCAGTACTGGTATGCGAGAATACAGAGAAATTCATACGCCAAACAAAACAACAACTGACCTGAGCACCCGATGCCTTTGCCACTTCTATGATCTTCTGTTTGTTGAGGTAGCTGAGCTGAGAAGCAGCTGGTCCTATGTGATAGGCTTCATCAGCCTACATGTAACAGTCAAAGATACAAGAGGGATGATGAATTATCATGGAAATAGGATCGACACTACATGTTGTATTAAAACCCTCGGAAGAAAAATCATGGGATTCACGTACAACACAGAATTTCAACAGAAAAATTTAAAGCCCCCCCCCCCAAAAAAAAATTGAATTTCGAAAAGATACAGCAAAAATCATGAAAATGCAAGCAACATACAACAAAAGAAAACCATATATCAGAGGAATTCCTTGCCAATTCAATTTCTTTCAAATGTTTAGCATGCATTCATCAAGCTTTTTTCTGCATACTGAATTTCATGAATGTAAGCAACTTTGTATATTTATATATTACATTTTCACTATTATCATGATTCAGAAATATCACTGCAGAACACAGATTTATATATACTGTAGATGTTTAAAAAAAAATGACAGGATGTTGCAAGAAATTGTTTTTTTTTTTTAATTGATTATGGATAAAATTTTCACAAACAGTCAATTAGAAAGATTTGTAATCAATTGTACAATATATAATTGATTATCAGCCCAAGGCTAACTCAGAATCAAGAATCAATTGCAAGTCTTGTAATGCAATCAAATACAAAATAAAGTTGCGCAAATATGAAACTGTGATTAACTGAAATGCCAACAAGGGCCTGTCAAAATCCTTCAAAAATTTGAACCGTAATATCAGTGAAACACATCCTTACCATGGCAACGTGCATGGAGTTTCTGTCTGCATCGCTGTAGACTGCGACTGTTTTAACACCGAGCTTCCTCGCTGTGCGGATAACACGGCAGGCAATCTCACCTCTGTTTGCGATCAAAACCTTGCTGATGGATGCTGTAGAAACTGAAATTGATACAGGGGAGGGATTCACTAATAAATGTAGCTGAAATTAATCTAAATTGCTGTCAAATTGATTATTTGGTTGGTCTATGGCTATCAAGAATGAATTGACTATAGTGGTTACTGACTCGCCCTCAGATTTGTGAGGATTTAACCTACATGTATATGGGTTCAAGATAGCACATTAAACCAATAGATATACATTCACATTATAGGAGACACCTTTGCAATTTATCTTTATATTGAATATTTAGCAATAATATACGGATGGTGATTATCAACACACAAAAAAATGAAAATTTATTTTTAAATAGACCAGGTGTCAAGCATGGAATGCGCTATCAATTAAATCTTTTTTACCCGATCTGGATAAACATCCTGCTTGCCATCCTAACTTCCTGGTAAGTTCCGCAAATTTTCTGAAAGAACAATAGAAAAAAATCATGTCAATAATGGGTATAATAATAACAAAAATAATATAGGGTATGTTACAGCTATTCCTGAAACCCTACTTTGTTTAGCTCTTAAAAAAATCATTGAGTCTATAACACCATAGCATCATAGGACAAAATGTGATAAAATTACATTGCCCAGAATGAAACTTGAAGCCAGGGGCCGATTGCACGAAAGGGTCTTTGCAAGGACCATCTTTCGTGTCGCCCATCTTTTATGATGCGCCATGTAAAACGCATTTTAAATAAATCATCTGCAAACATATTTCATTCGTCCATTAAAATAAACAAATTATTTGTTTATAAAATGATGTGATGAAATTGTATAAAATTTAATTTAAAAGCAAGCTAACGAATCTTATTCTTTATCATAAATTTCAGAAACACCCCGCTTATAGCGTATCATAAAATATGGGCGACACGAAAGACGGTCCTTGGAAAGACCCTTTCGTGCAATCGACCCCAGAACTCTGGCTATCCTGACCCATCCTCTACATTTACCAACACCTGCTCAAATCCAAATCAGGGCAATGTAGTTTTCTCACAATCCTTTTCTCTGATCAATTTCATCCTCATGTTTAAAAAAAAAATTCTAAAAAATCAATAATATAAAAAACAAAACACAGAAGTTTCCAATGATGAAATAAACACTGTTTTTTCATAATGAGTACATTTGGTAATGATAACACTTTAATCCTTCTCTTAATAAAGTTCCTATTTACCTATGAAAAAATATTTTTTTAATTCCTATCATACATGTAAGTTTTTAAAATGAAATTTGTTCATGATTAAATTCAGGTTACATTAAAGTATCATGCTAGAAATTCATGAAAAAACAGTCAAATGAACTACCGATATACATATTGCAATCTATAGATTAATATCATATAATTTGCCAACAAGAAAGTTTGGGTCATGATTGTTACATCAAGGCACATTAGTGACGGTCCCAAATACTGTAATTTACAACCTGTATTAAAAACCTCTCAGCAATTATTTGATTGATGTGCATGATATGAAATTAGTGTTTGATTTGTATCTTATCAATAATATTCAAGATTTGTATTGTTATTGATGGGGTGAACTTTGATGTTTGCTCTTAATATGACCAAGATATTGGTTAAATTAATTACTAATTAGTATCTACAAGACATGGGTGGCATGCAGCTGTTGCAAGCCAATGGGAGTGATGGAATCAATCAGGGTTAAATTGTTAATCTTAACAATTTCTACATATGTGTAGGTACATGTAGTCTCGCTACTTTTTAAACTGAAGTAGTCTAGTCGTTAGGCCACTAAACTGTGAATTATAAAGGGGTACACACATGTACATGTATGTATATGTGCCATAATTGGGATTTTCTAAGTCCTAATAAGACTAATACGACTATACCCACTGGCCCATTACCATTGGCCATTCTCTACCACCAACAGAGGTCCTCAGAAAAAAGAATGTGCCCCAAAAGCTAAGATTTTGAGTGCTCTGATTAAGAAGAAAACAATCACAATCAAAGTAAAAGACTGATCATGGACAAATGTGTTGATGTGGTTTTGTTCGCTAAATTTTTCAAATGGTCTTTATATTTTGGGAGTGTGTGATATCAAACACATTTCACTAGACACTAGTGCATTGCTGTTTGGCAAGACACGGTTGTTTTATCAAAATAGATCTACACCTATATTTAGAGCCTACATACATGTATGATAACCTTTTAACATGGTAAGGGATTCTAAAGCTAGGCACTCTATGTGCACTCTTTATATCAAACTGTTACAGCAGTCAAAAAGTTGAAATTTCCATAACGGCTGCAATATTAATCACAAATAGCATAAAAATTGCAACTGCTGGCAGTTTCATAGTTCTTTCTCATTTTCCTACAATGATATTTATAGATCTTAGAAATTAACGCACAGCAACCATCATTAATTTGAATGAGAAATAAAGTGTTTAGCATTAGGACCCTTTTTACATCCAATCCAAAATCAAGGTTTTCAGAAAAGGTTGGACTTTGAGTTAGCGAGTATTAATCTATTTTCTGCTTGGCCAAATGATTTTTAGAATATTTCAAACCATAAACTGCAATTAGACAAGCTCTCAAAATATCCAATTTGCCATAGCATTGATCATTTCAGGAGGTACACGTAGTTTTACCTTGGATAACATTCACCTGGTTTCAAACATTCTTCTCTTTCAAAAGAGAAATCTACCCCCAACAAAAACATGACTTGAATAAAAAGAGGAAAATCATACAAGCTTTAAAAATATTGATGAAAATTTCATCAAAAAGGGATGTAACATAAAAAAAGTCATGAAAATTTAAATTTTCAGTTGATTTCACAGAAAATTTTAATTGGATGTCCCAATGAGGGAGTCCATGATGTGACTCACCCACTACCCTTTTTTTGTGAAATATGAATTTCATTTTTTCCTTAATGTGAAATAAGGTTTGACTCCTCCTTGAATATGTGGAATTGCCACTTTTGCAACCTATTGTGATTCAATCAAGATTCCTCCCTATTGTAAAATCTGCAAAATTGAAAATGTAAAATTCATGTCAATGCTCTCATTTGCTAAAGACTGTTTTGTGGAAAATTAAGTCATCTTTTAAAAAATATGACATCCAATTGTGACGAAATTTTCAGCATTGCGCTTGTTTGATATTTTTCTATTTATTCAAATATAAGTGTTGGAGCAGGCTTGCCCTTGGCTTTAACCTTAAAGTTTATGTACTTCATATTTTTTTATGGCAGTGTAGCTCACTGTTGATCTCTGATCGTCTGCATAGATATAGGAGGATCAGAGCATGAGTGCAATCTTACCAAAATTTGTCAGGATCATGGCTTCAAAATCAATCAAATTCTTATTTTATTACTCTGTAATGAAAACAAGTCAAGTTGACTACGATCTAGATCTACATCACCAGTGACATCAGTTATTTCCTAACATTTATCCAAACAAGTCAAAACCATCATGTAATGGTCATTTTTTTTTTCTCTCTCTCTCTCTTCCCTACTTATTTCTTTCTTCTCTTTGTTTTCTGTTCCCTTCTCCTCTCTATTATTTTTATATTTCATTTCCTTTAGCTTCAGTTGTTTGGCTTTAGCTTTCCTTTCCTTTCTTCTCCTTTTCTTCCATTCATCATCATTGTTTGTTTCTTCTTTTTTTACTTCAAGATATCCCTGCAATAAAAGGAGGAATGAGATTAGAGTCTACAGCCATGTGACCTGTTGAAAATTGAAATTCTCTTTAGCTCTATGAGACTGTGAAGCTAGAAGTGGGTCGGTGTCGCAGCCGTCCTCATCACGTCACTCTGTCCCTAGAGCATAGGCTAGCAGTGCATCAGCTAGAAGCTATAGCGCTAGGCAGCTAGGAATTAGGAAAGAAAATAAGTGAAAAAATAATTGTTTCTTATTGTTCTTATCCAACATTACAGACGCTACATTGGCGAAAAACAATAAGAAACAAGATGGCAGAGTAAACATCGAGCAAGTTTCCCCCGTCTTTTCATGATATTTTTCTCAAATTTTAATGAATTCTTGTTTAAAAATGAAATCAATATCATAGAAATGTCATAAATGAAGCTGTACTGCTGTATCCCATTTATATGATTTAGCCAAGGAAAGTAGAATCTCGGGGGGGCGAAAGTTTCATATTTGTTTGCGGTACACACACACGAATGGGAGTCAATCCCTGGCTCCGTGGAGAGTAAGCATACATTAGTAAATGATTTGTACTTTCTAGGAGCCTCCTGGCTAGGAACAACCAAATGCAGAACAGAAGAGACTGATCACTGAACTTAATACTATAGTAACACAACTCATAAGTCCCGTTTTGGCCTTATCGTGAAATTTGTCACCGGGCAATTCCACGATAACACCATGACATTTTGGAACACCTATTTACTCATTAAATGTGGAATACCAACAAACTATTTATCTTTTGAAAAAAATTGGATTATGTATCTATGACTCTAATAACAAGTAACCTACAACAACAACAAAAATCTTTAACTTCATGCTAATTAATGAATTATGCATAATTAATTACAACTGTAACACCGTGACTCAAAATGGACATGCATTTTCTCGTACTTGATTCATTTCATAAACTCTGTGAAGTTACTGAACATTTTAAAAAGAGATATTGTTGTTGAGATACACTAGAGACTTGACAGTAATAACCAAGTAGTTTATAGAAAAATAATCAATAAACATGACAGTGATGATACATATTATAAACAAATGCACTGTAACACCGTGACTGTAACAACGTGACTTCTGAACTGCATGTACAAAACGTATGTAGAATTTTCACATCATTCTTCCTTAACCTATAGTAATCTAAAAGGTATCATTGAGCAATCTTTTATCAATAAAATTTATGTCATACATCAGAGTACATGTAATTAATGAGGATGAAAAATCTAGTTAAAAATTTCACTAACAAAAACAACAAAAAATAAAACTATATACACTGTAACACTGACGGTTCTTGTAGGCCCCCATGTTTCATTCATAAGATACGGGAAAAGTTTTATTTAAAAAAGTTATGAATTCTCTCTAATGCAGAAAAACTTTAATGTAAATAATATGCAGATTAATTGAAATACAATTTTACAAGAAGACAAAGAAAAAAAGCTTAACTCTTAACATGCCACGCACACTACTAACCCAATGCGACAGTGCTAATCCGATGCTAATCCCCTGTGCCAGCCACAAAACCCCCCTGTGCCACATTGATTTTGGGATCGCGAACCGTATTCACTCATTTCAATAGTCATGATTACAATTGCTCATAAGTCTCTAACGATTAGTTTATCCACAAAATATTGTGTAGTAAAGTTGTAGGAAATTTCATACCCCTTATAATGGTGTCCTCATTGTATAGATTGGTTACTATATTTACCGCTAAAATATGAGTTGTAATCAAGTAGTTCCATTTAGTGGAGTGTTTTATATGGATTAAAAAACCTAGGTCTCTTCCCTCTCAGAGGCGGAGCCATATCTTGTAAAAAATGTAGAAATTCTCGAAAAAGTCGAATGTAAACCGCGTAAGTTGATCTGTCAAAAAGCAGAGTTCACATTGCACGCAATAGTGCTAATTACGGCGTGCATGCGATGCGCAATACAATGCAAAACGGCGTAACAATGATTGTAATTCCGAATGTGCGCAGTCATGCACGAAGCAGGCAAGGGTAGGAAACAATGCAAGCACAAAGCAATCAATAGTAGGCGTGCGAGCATGAGTGTGGCATGTTATAGTTGGATATGTAGCGTGCACGAAGCACTCAATGAGTTAATAGAAACACTCGGCAAACTGATATACTTTTAATTGCAAATTTATGGTAATTGTGCATGTACATGTACATGTACGTATACAAAGATGAGTTGCGCCCATAACAATAACAGGAAGAAAAATTAACACACAGCATCTACAGACTTGCATGTAGATATTTGCTCAATTTTCAAGATGTTATAGAAATTTTGCAACTCATAAATGTAAATAATAAAAAAATGTACATGATTAGGCTACATATAAACATTAAAAGACAACCATTAAAAGGCATACTGATTGAGAATTTTGAACAAACAATTCAATCCACAATTTTGTGCTTGGATCCAGATACATACATTCATATTTAAATACTGCTCTTTAAATACTGCTTTGTTGTCATGCTTGATTTATTTTTTTTTTCTTCATGTGCAATTTATCCAAAGCTTAAAATGGTGTGTGTATTATTGATGGTACTCAAGATCTGCAGATAATACAAAGATCTTATACATGTATGCATTATGTTATAAAAGCTTTCTTTTGTAATTTTTAAACAGCAGCATTAAAACAGTCTCAAAATCAAATTGTGTAACTTCTTTTTTTCATCTTTAAGGTTGTAAGATTTCTTGAAGTCCTTTTTAGTTTGCTTCCTGGATTGGCATTGCAAAGTGGTACCGCTCTCTGTTATCCATAACAGGTGCTGGCAACTTTCTCACTATTTGTTTTTTTTCAACCCAACCATACTTGTCAGTGACATCCTTTGCAACAAAAAGAGTACCCCTTTCATCACTCTTATGATAGTGTATGACATGAAATTCACGCCCGGGGGGGCCACTTACACTGACGAGTGGATACCATGCGTGACCAAAAAAACACGTAAAAAGGATGTCCTTTTCACGATAGGGTGTCAAAAACACAAAAATAATGAAAAAAAGGGTATCTATTTCGCTAGGAAAATTACGTGTTAAGGGTTGAATTTGCGGGGATGATAAAACAAAATATTTTTTTATAAAGGATGTCCTTTTTGCCCCAACACTACGTGTTTAGAGTCCTATTTGCGCGAGGTGTAGAAGGTGGGGTCGCACTAAACCAAATATAAGGTAAAGCCCCGGGGTAAAGCCGACGACCGAAGGACCCGTAACATAAAACATTCCCGTACTTGTTTAGGGGTTCATTTCAGGGAATATTTGCCGTTTTGTTTCCAATACTCGTTAAGGGTAGGATTTCACAAGCCAATACTTGTTAAGGGGTGCATTTTCAGAATATGGAAATTAAGTGTTTAGGGTGCTTTTTGAGACCCCATGGTCGCGCAGGGTATCCAATCGTGAATGGAAGTGGCCCCCCCGGGAATTCACGGTCTTGGATATCAATCACTTGTGCCACATATTTGAGCGATTTCTGCAGAGCACCTTCATACTGCACCAAGATGCAGTCTCCAATCTTGATTGCATCCTAAGATGGTGGTGCATCAGTCATTCTTGTCGTTGATGTATCCAAACCTGCAATGAAAGCATGGGTTTCATCTTCTTGTGGTTCTTTGTTTATACCTTTCCTGGAAACAGCCAAGCCTCCATCCCAACTGACAGAAATCAGCTGGTCACTTCAACAAACATCATTTGGCAGGAACCTACTATGCTTTCTGTGCAATAGCAATGTAGGTCACGGTGTTATAGTCACGGTGTTACAGTTATTGTAACACCGTGACATGATTTAAGTAACTTTTAATTAATTAACAAACTGACTAAATAACTTGTAAGTACTTGTATATGATAGTAATGATTTGGGCACTAAAAGATTTTAATATTGTTTGTGTAGTTTTCATAAAATTTAAAAAACATCAGTTTTTACTGTAACACCGTGACATTATTTATCATGAGAGTTTAAATGTTCGCTGAAGCATAACGCAAAGAAAATTTTGAACTTTGGTGAACCTGTTATGAAATTCAGCCCTAAAACTCAGAAAAACACATTTAGATTTTTATGAATCTTTCAATGGAACACTTGCTACACATATTTAATTTTAATGCATTTTTCACACATTTAAACAAAAATTAATTATGCTAATTTAATTTGCATATTTGGCATCTTAAGGACCAAATTTTTCGTTATCATGGACAGAATTGAAAAATTCAGTCTTTTAGCTTTAATATGATACCAAACTTGTTCAGGTTTGACCATTTTTAAAATTTGATGGTCATGTCCACTTTATCATGGAATTGCCCCACCTCTCTTCTTGTGCATGTGCGCTTGTTGTGTACAAAGTCAATGGGAGTGGAAAGAAGTCACCACTGTTCACTTGTTCACTGCTAACACCCTGCCTGTGGGGAATCTACAGGTAGGACTATGGTATGCCAATTCTGTACATAGCACACACTTTGAAAAATCACTAAAATATCACTTTTGTGACCAAAATTACTGATTTCTATACAGTTGCAGTTAGTAACTTGGGAAAAAATTTTGTTTTCACCAGAGCGCTCAAAAACTTGAATTTTGGGCATATTTTTTATGTATGCCCTCTATTGGTGGAAAGTAATATGGCTAGAAAATTTTCATTTTTCAATTTCAATCTCTATATCTAATTAAGAAAAAAATAATTTAAAGAATTGAATTTACATAAGAGCCACTCATTCAATGAACAAGGTTATGATATAACCTTGTTCTCAGCTACATCCCCATGTGTGGCAAAATAATGGTGGCAATGTTTGGCTTAATTTCTCTTTTTGTATGGAACAAATGCTTGATTTTCTTACACTGTCAGTTTTCATTACAGCTATTCATCATATAACTTGGCACTTATGTAAATTTAATTCTTTAAATTATTTTTTTCTTAATTAAAAATAGAGATTGAAATATGAAAATTTTCTTGCCATATTACTTTCCACCAATAGAGGGCGTACACAAAAATATGCCCAAAATTCAAGTTTTTGAGCGCTCTGGTGAATACAAAAATCATTCCCAAGTTACTTAAGAAAAATAAATTGCAACTGTATGGAAATTAGTAATTTTGATCACAAAAGTGATATTTTAATGATTTTTCAAAGTGTGTGTTATGTACAGCATTGGCATACCATACTCCATAGTCCTACCTGTAGATTCCCCACAGGCAGGATGGTTGCAGTGAACAAGTGATAAGAGCCAAGTTATATGATGAATAGCTGTAATGAAAACTGACAATGTAAGAAAATCAAGCATTTGACCCATAATCGCCATATAAAGAGAAATTAAGCCAAACATTGCCACCCTTATTTTGCCACACATGGAGATGTAACTGAGTCAATTACCGGTATACCTTGTCCATTGAATGAGTGCCACCGTTGATGAAATAAAAGGCAGTGAATGGACTGGTGACAAATTCCACGATAATGCCCAGACTTTGAATGATATTATGTTTCTTTTCTTTTTTATTCATTTTTTTTCCTTTTTTAATTAATGTTAGTACTGTCAGTACTAGCATTAATTCAGAACAAGAAAAAAATGAAGAAAAAAAAAGAAAAGAAACATTAATCTCAAGTTGAGGCTCAAGTCAAAGTGACACTGACAGTCAAATATGAACATGATGTGGGTATGTGACAAAAAAAATGAAAATCCTCAAATCTCAATGAATTTGGTATCATTTGAAAGCCCTTCAAAAGACCTTTCAAATGCTACCAAGAACTCAAATTTTCATCAAGAAATGATAAAGGTATTCCAGTTTAAGTCGCGCATATTTATCCAAATTTGTGGTCATTGTCTTAATGTAAAGTCAATGGAGTGCATAACCGATTTTTGTGACCATTTTGAACCCAAGTCTTCAAAGGGCTCTAACTTCTTTGTTTTTGAGCACTTTGAAGTAATTTAGGTATCAATGGAAAGGTGAAAGAAAACTCAATTGATGTGTAATCATTTCACTTGGTAATTTTTCTTCTTAATATGTGTAAAATAATTTCTTTTAATTAATTCTAATTAATTATGCAAATTACGCAAAATCACAATTACTCGCCTCTTTTTTCCCAAATGAAGGTGATAATGAGAGATAATTTATATATAATTTAGTTGGCGTCAAAACAGCTTCATGTAGATAATTTCCTAAATGAATTTGTTTAAAGTATTGTTTTTGTAATTTCTAATGTATTTCTTTGTTTTTCTGATATAAATTACAATTACTGGGGGTAGCTCTTTTTCAACTTTAGTATTGTGTACATGTATGTATGGGGTCTTTTTTTTTACAAATGAAAAATATCATTCCTTTTGTACATGTACTTTGTATGGTATAAAAATACAAGTGTGTTTTTCTGATGTATTTGATTGTTTCACCAATTCTTTATGTATTTTATTGTTTCAACAATTTGTTTATAGATGGATAATGTAGCTTTCATTTTGGAGACCGTGGGCATTCGATTACAATTTTTTTAGGAAGGATGAGCAGCAGAGTCTGAGGGTGTTAAGATGTAGCATTGCATGTAATTCAAGTATCAAGAAGGAAACATAAAAATTAAGCTTTAATATCTATGCATTTCTTAGATATGTATGATTACAACAAAGGCCATGTCCGAGCACTCTTTTTTTAATGAAAAATAAGTTCATATTCTAGCGTGAAATCACTGCACATAAATAAAGCTCTGAACAGCAACAAAAACAGGCATCAAAGCTCCAACACTCAAAACAAGAGAACAAAAGTGACACAAAAACTTAAACAAATCCCATCCCCATTTCAACTTATGAACACGACGCCCCCCCTGCACCCTTCTTGAAAAAAAAAAATAATTATAATAAAATAGAAAAAAAATGAATAACATAGAAAAAAAATAGACAATAGAGCCATGTGGAAGTGAAGAGTTTTCATGTACATTTTCTTACAAGAGTGAAAAATTAAACAACATGTTTTTTGCATTTTAATCATGGGCGGAAATTGGCCCGAAGGTAGGGGGACACTGGCATCGGCGGCGAAAGCCAAAAATTTTAGGGGGGACCACCACCAAATTATTTTGATAATCAAAAAAATACACCAAAGGTTATCAACCAAAAATTATAGGGGGGACGCAGAAAACTAAATTTGACAAGCAAAAAAAAAAGAAAAGAAAAAAAAAAGGTTATTAAAAAAAAAATTGGGGTGGGGGATCGTCCCCCACCTTAAATTAAGAGCGGGGGGGGACACTTCCCCCAGCTTTCGCCGCCTATGGATGCTGGCAAGACAAGTTAAAAAAAATGTTTTTCCCAAAACTGTTGTAAGGTCATTTTAACCCCCAAAAGTTTGACCAAAATGAAAAAAAGAAAGAAAAAAATGTATTATTGTTACATGTCCCCCTATTATTTTGGGTAGGGGGACGTGTCCCCCTGGGATTTCCACCCATGATTTTAATTGTAGAAAAGTCAACATTGATATTCCACTGTCAAAAGCAAATCCAGTTTCCAAATGAAACGATAATCAACCACCTCGACTCTTGAGTCACATAACCTTGGGATGATAAAATCTTTCTGTGACAAATGTATGTATTAAAATCAATATCAGAATAATTATCCACGGTATAATGACAGATTTCCCAAAAAAGGCACAACATTATCGTCAAGTAAGCAATTTAAGATCTAGTTCAAACCAGCATGAACTATCAACCGCTCCCATCAACCTGCCAACCGCAGGCGCATCGGGCAGCTCGACTGCCGAGAGACCGGCTGTGACAAGGGTAGCTAGCATCTCTTATATCTGGACTGCGCAATGTCAGAATGGCGTGATTTTGGATTTTCTAATAATTTAAATATATTTAGAGCTAATTTTTATACCTAATCGGAATGTTGTTTTACTTACCATAAAAAAATTTCGAACATTTACGCGTCCAAAAATTTGATGAACTTTCAAGCTCCGATATCCACACTTTACAGGCGAGTATCCACATTGAATTTGAAACTTATATGTACAGAAAGAGCACATCTTCAGCAGAGATGCCAAGTATAAAAAAATGTTATGCGTGAGATTTTCATGACTCGGGCTTCAAAACCATACGATACACGCACGCGATTCATCGTATCACGAATAGCTGTGCGCTGACTGCACTCTCGATTCGTCTCGCGTGCCGGGCTAGACGCGAAGGCGATCCGCCAGTCATATAATCTGGCGAATAATGCTACTTTTTCTCTCTTTTTTCTGTCGGGTCCCGATGCGTGAGAAAAATGGGTGCCATGCGTGAGATCGTGAGACGGACCCCGAATGCGTGAGTCTCACGCACAATGCGTGAGACTTGGTAGCTCTGCTTCAGCTGTCTGTTAAAAGGCACGAGATTGCATCTACTATCATGACTATGTGCGCATGCGCATTAAACCCCATTTGCGACGAGCCGCCCAGACAGAGGCGCAAAACCAGCGCTCGCGATGCCCCGTATTCGCACATACCTACGTGATGAAAGAAGCTCTTTCAAAAAAAAAACAAAGCTCCAAAAAGCATGCAAAGGTAAAAATAGTAATTATTGGCTGGTTGCCAGACCAAGAAGTTTGAAATGATTGTGGGCATTAACAGAAAGACAAGAAAGACAAGTTGAAGAAGCGAGCGCGCGAGCGAGCGCTAGCGCTAGCCCACCCATGGGTTCATATCGTCTCGCGAGCGAAGGATTATCAGTCATACGCACGCGACACACAACTACACTTCCAAAATACAGTGGGCTTTTGCCCACATAAAATATTATGTATAAATAAATATTCCACATCCTGCTATGACACTTACCGAATCATTTAGATCCTTCCGTGACTTCTCCTTGAAGTTTCTTTCTAAAAATATGTATATTTTCTTAATCTTTAGTGAAGATTTTACGGAGATAGAAATCAGTCAGCGTTGATATCAATTTTCTCCTGAAGAGGGCGCGCGATTTATATTCATATCAAAGACACGACAAGGGAAAGAATAGGCACCTACACTATTTTACACGCATATCGACGCAAGGCATTACGCAAAGTCCGTAAAGTGTCCAATCTTTTCATTGTATAGACTTTGGTATACCGTATACGTATTATTGACGTTCGTCAAAGCTTGTACTGCTGGTTTCTTTCCAGGCACGTATATTATTTTCATTTTTTTTTATCAGTCATCTTTTTAAATTAATGCAAATGAGTGTTATCATCACCAATAATAATCATTAATTATGTTTTTTGAAGGCATTTCATTAATTGGTGCCCATAATTAGTAAATTAATCATGAGGATTGCGCATTCAAAGAATTTAGATACAGTTATAAAATTACCGAGGAGCTGAATCAAGGTTGTGAAATTATTAGCGCCACCAACGGGCTTCCTTGTATTTCCGTGGAAGAGACAAGCGAAGTCACTTTCGAGGCCGAGGTAAGCAAAATGTGCTTTTTTTATCGGATTATTATTTTATTATTATTTTCATTCATATTCAACAAAGCTACTTACCGGCTAGACCAAAAGCTTCGGTCTCTGTTATGTTGGTTGTTCAGCTGAACTCCGTTGGCTTCACTCACCAAATACAGAGACCGAAGTTCTAGCGCGATCCGTACAGGGACTCAATGGCCATATGTTTATGTACTTAAGATCGGACAAAACGGGGAAGTGAATTTGCGTGACAGCCGAGGTAAGTCACTGTTTTTGTTCCTTTTAACTTGATTTTTCTCCGTTTTGGGGCAATTAATGCCAAGAGGGAATATTAATTTGCATTTTTGTCACAATAATTGTCAATTTTTTTATTCATTAAAGACAAAAATTGAAGAGCCCCGACGGGGGGATTTTGCATTGCAAGTCCCCTAATGGTGCATGCACGATAGCGAGCCGTCTGTGTACTAGGAGAAATAAAAAAAAAAATGTTAAAAGACTCCTCGAAACAGACGGCTGCCAGCTGTCTACTTACCGGCCACCCATGGGTTCGTATCGTCTCGCGAGCGAAGGATTATCAGTCATACGCACGCGACACACCACTACACTTCGAAAATACAGTGGGCTTTTGCCCACATAAAATATTATGTATAAATAAATATTCCACATCCTGCTATGACACTTACCGAATCATTTAGATCCTTCCGTGACTTCTCCTTGAAGTTTCTTTCTAAAAATATGTATATTTTCTTGATCTTTAGTGAAGATTTTACGGAGATAGAAATCAGTCAGCGTTGATATCAATTTTCTCCTGAAGAGGGCGCGCGATTTATATTCATATATAAGACACGACAAGGGAAAGAATAGGCACCTACACTATTTTACACGCATATCGACGCAAGGCATTACGCAAAGTCCGTGAAGTGTCCAATCTTTTCATTGTATAGACTTTGGTATACCGTATACGTATTATTGACGTTCGTCAAAGCTTGTACTGCTGGTTTCTTTCCAGGCACGTATATTATTTTCATTTTTTTTATCAGTCATCTTTTAAGTTAATGCAAATGAGTGTTATCATCACCAATAATAATCATTAATTATGTTTTTTGAAGGCATTTCATTAATTGGTGCCCATAATTAGTAAATTAATCATGAGGATTGCGCATTCAAAGAATTTAGATACAGTTATAAAATTACCGAGGAGCTGAATCAAGGTTGTGAAATTATTAGCGCCACCAACGGGCTTCCTTGTATTTCCATGGAAGAGACAAGCGAAGTCACTTTCGAGGCCGAGGTAAGCAAAATGTGCTTTTTTTATCGGATTATTATTTTATTTACCTTTACCTTTACCCGAGATTCTGGAAGAATGCTGATGATCCCAGCAGTCGTGCTTCCAGTTCAAGTCCTTCATCCTTCTCGTAAGTAGGTATCTTCTCAGCAGTCATAGCTTGGAAATCTGCACCGTCCTCAACATTAGTATGATTTATGCATCATAGGGTGAGCAGTACCGCTGGTCTGCCCACACCTTGTCTAGCATTATTTTGAAACTGTTCACCGTCTGAGCAGTGACTACCTCTTCGGGCAGCGAATTCCAGTCTTTTATTATTATTTTTATATTCAACAAACTCTTGCTACTTACCGGCAAGAGCCCCGGTGCGTAGCGAGAAGGAGCTTCGGCAAATATTACTTCAGCAATGAAGCGATGTTTGCCGACTACTTCGAAATCCAGGGTCAAACACGGTCTATTGTACGAGGTTAGTACATACTAACCTCGTACAATGTGTGAGTGAGTGCTTACCGGCAAGAGCCCCGGTGCGTAGCGAGGAGCTTCGGCAAATATCAATATTACTTCAGCAATGAAGCGATGTTTGCCGACTACTTCAAAATCCAGGGTCAAACACGGTCTATTGTACGAGGTTATTACATACTAACCTCGTACAATGTGTGAGTGGCGCTAGCCTAATTTAGGCAAATTGCAAGGCTACGGCTTAGGCCTACACAAATTTATACATGTGGGTCTACATAAAAAATATGGCGAACTTCTAATGCGTAATTAAGTAAAGTTTGCTTGTGTAAACCAACATAAATACGGTGTACTTATATCTAATTTTACCAATGCTTTTCAAAATAGAGTAAACATACCTCGAATTCAGCTGCAATATCAGAGAAGAAGCCATTTTAACGTTCTTTCCAAAACACGAACCAGCAAAAATTCACAACCTCGTATGTTAAATGTTACTATTTATTGATTTTGATGATAATTTGAATTCAAGAATTTTCCCAAGAATACCTTTGAAATTATTTAGATATTTATTTTGTAAATTAAATTGATTTTCTCATATTTTTATTTAAAAATGCGAAGAGCAACAACCCTTGAGCCTTGACCGATTGGCAACGTTGTTACCAGCAACCATTATCAACATATGTGAAAGGTAAGACCATTTCATCGCATTATTTTCTCATTTATTAAGCTAAAAAAACAGTATTTTTATATTTTGTGAGATTTTTCCCGTGGAGTCAATCGTATACATATTGGTTTTGGCTATTCAAGATGTCATTATAAATTGAATGTATTAAAACACAACATGAAATCAGACTTAGCTTAGCTCAGCTCAGACTAGTCACTAACGCCGGTGCAGTCCCATATGTTGTTAATTATGTAGGTATGACTTAGTAACAGATCTTTTCTACCCCCCCCCGCGTATTATTTTGGAGTTGTTTTTTGTATTCGTTATTCTTAATCTTTGATAGATTATCTTCAAATCTTCACCAAAAGTTTTTAGTATTTTTTCTCTAGATCTAAACATATTTCTGGAATTTTTACAACAAACATTTCTTCAGTTCAGGGTGAACTTCCCCTTCAATGAATGATATTACTTAGTAGATACTAGTACTAGTCTCTAGTCTTCGCTAGCCACCTTTTCATCATCATCAGCTGTGCGATGCCAACATGACTTGAAGGGGAAGATGAATACATACCTTGAACATACCTTGAAGTGCCACACTTTCATCTTCCATCTTATGACTTGGATGTATATGAAAATTTTGAATTTTTACTTCAACTTATGGAAACAGTACAGTCCACCGTCTGGTGTATTGTCGTACTGGTGAAGTGCAGCGTGCAAGTGTATGTACATTATCCGATAAAAAATTGCTTACAGCGTGCAAGTAAAAACAAGTAAAAACTTAAATTCAAGCATTGTGAATTCTTTGTTATTTTCTTTAATGGATACTGCAAGAAATATCTGTGTTTTTTCATTGTTTCTCTCTTTTTTTGTCTAACAGTTAACAGCACTGAAGAACAAAATGAGTGGTGTCAACACGGAGCTAGAAATCCAGGCCCACGCCCTTGTGGATCGCGTGATTGACAATGCTAGGAAGCGAATCGTTACTGAACTAGGAGACACAACAGAGATCATGAGTCGTCCCGTGTCCTCGATCAAGACCTATGACAGCCTGCTTTTCCGAGAGACAGAGGACTACGAGATACCGAAAATTGAGTGGATGACGATTGAAGAATTCAATATTGACCTGGGCATCAAGAAGTTAGATGAGTTTGTAAAGGTATCAATATTATTTTTCCAGTATATTTTTTCAGTATAATACCAAATTTCAAACCTTGATCACCAAAATTACAAGATACGTTAACCAGTTTTAGGAATTTCCATATCACATCCAGCTTTTTCAACACAATGTTGTATGATGTTTGTGCTTCAACATGCCCTTGTAATTAACCCCCCCCCCCCCTCCCCCATTAAGATAATGGATAAGTAAATAAATATAAATAGATAATTAAGTCAGAATGAATATTCATATGATAATTAAATGTTGGAAAAAATTAGAATAGTAGTGCCAAAACAAGAAGGACCAGACATTTTAATGCTGTCTATTTCATAGAATTTAATACTATGTGAATTGGAATTTAAAGGACAAGTCCACCCCAACAAAAACTTGATTTGAATAAAAAGAGAAAAATTCAACAAGCACACACTGAAAATTTCATCAAAATCGGATATAAAATAAGAAAGTTATGGCATTTTAAAGTTTCGCTTATTTTCAACAAAATAGTTATATGAACGAGCCAGTTACATCCAAATGAGAGAGTTGATGACATCACTCACTCACTACTTCTTTTGTATTTCATTATATGAAATATGAAATATTTTGATTTTCTCGTCATTGTCATGTAAAATGAAGTTTTATTCCTCCCTAAACACGTGGAATTCCATTATTGTAACATTTTGTGCTTCAGGCAAGGAGGTCCTACATGTAATTGTCAAATTCGTAAAACTTGAAATATTGTATAATTCAAACAATAAAAACCAAAAGAAATAGTGAGTGAGTGACATAATTGACTCTCTCATTTGGATGTAACTGGCTCGTTCATATACAGTAACTATTTTGTTGAAAATAAGCGAAACTTTGAAATGTCATAACTTCCTTATCTTACATCCAATTTTGATGAAATTTTCAGCATTGTGCTTGTCTGATTTTTCTGTATTGATTCAAATCAACATTTTTCTGAGGTGGACTTGACCTTTAACAATCTGGGCCCTGTATAGTGTTCCATTTACTGTTCATTTTTAATTACATTTTGCCTTGAACTCGATAGCAATCCATGGTGGGAATTTGTGTGACAATAATTCAGAATCCATTCATTTTTTTTGTTTGTAAACTGCTGCCATTGTTAACTGGTAAATCTAACTGGTGTGCCATGTTGTGAATTTTTCATATTGAGCACTGAATATATATATTAATATGCTCTCCCCCACCACATGTACTCAGACATGGGAGTACGACAACAGCTGGTTGTACTGCATTGATTTTCTGAGAGAGGAAGACGACAAGTACTCCAAGAAATACCGCTATCAAGTCCGATGGAGCATTCCTACTCGGAGGAAACCTATCCCACGAGCCACAGCGTGCGTGTATTTCACCATCGAGGTCTCCAAGATCAAACCGAAGGTACTTCTGATTCATTTTAGTTACTTTTATTGTGCAAAGGGGTTTAATTTGGCACCAGGGATGATTAATGACATTTTCCAACTGTTCACATACCCCCCCTCAGCTTGTATAGATCTGGGAATTGTATTTTAAATATTAATCACGTCTTATAGGTATTTCAGGAGATAAGGGTGATTGGTCTCTATAGCTAAAGTTGCTTGATCTTTTCCCCCATCTTGCTTTTAGTAGTTACTGGCTTGCTTCTAAAAAAAAAAGATCAAATTAAAAACGTGAATGACCAAATCATTTGTAAGAGGGGTGCATGATGAGCCATGAAACATGTTAATTCTGGACATACATGTAGATCTTTAAAATGAGTTTATTATTACCAAGATTTGTTTTTGTTAAATATAAAAAGGACTATTGATGATAAATTTCCCTGATATGAGAATATAACAGCATTTTATTTACTCTTGCATCTATTCTTGTCAATGTAATTGTAAGAAACCTTTGACAGCCTAAATATTATGATGTAGATTCATTGATGTTATATTCTTTAAATAAATACATTCCTGTATTGTTCTTTTATATAAGTAAAGTAACGCAGTGATACTCGTAGTGTAGAAAAATAAATATATCTTTAAAAAACACTTACACGGGAAAATTGATACATCAGTGATTGTACCATATTAGAAAAGTGTATTTATCTATTTTCATGTATCCATTGATTTACTTTACACATTAATGTATATTCGTTTCTTCTTCATTTTCAGACCTATCCAGTGTCTGTGTACTACGTGTTCGAAACAAACCGTCTAGTCCATCAACCTGGTCTTTCCAGGTTTAGGGATCGGTGGCTCAAAGACATCATCGACACCAAGATCTTAGTCATGGATACAGTTACATTCTGAATAACCTTGAAAAAAAAAGACTATCAAGTGCAGACTTCTTTTGGACAGCAGCAAGTTGTCTATGGCCGATATTTATCATAGACAATAATTATTACATTCTGAAAAAAAAATTGAATATAACATTCAACGTTCGTTGGCTCAAAGACATTATCGACACTAAGATTCAAGTCATGGATATATGCTGAAGAAACTTAAAAAAGGAACAATCCATCGAAACTTCTTTGGGACAGGGACCATGCTACTCATCTGTATCTTTGCGAATCGTCTGTGACTGTTCTTCAACAGTCATTTTCAAGTCATCACTGATTCTGAATTAGAATTCTATGGGGCAGTGGCTCCTACCTATATTCCATACATGTATATCTTTACAAAATGTCTATGCTTTTTGTCAACATCCAGATTTAAGCTATTATCCTAGTAAGGCAAAAGAATGTATTTGAATCGATTCAACGAGACAGGTTTTTTGGCTGACCCCAAATGATGCAGCTTTCCTACATGAATATGCATTGCTTTCCACAAAGTGTGGTATCAGCAAATTGAAATCTCTTCTCCATGAAAACTTAATATCGAACCACTTCAAACTTGCAAATGTAAAACCTGTATTTTCTCTTTGCCTAGGTTTCTGCATTCATAGCACTGAGAAAGGAATAATTTGATTCAGAAAATCCTTTTTTGCTTCAAAAAATAACCCAATGGACAACTTTAAAGTGTACTTAATAAATTGTAAAGTCAGTGTTGCTCAAGTCAAACTAAAAAAAAAGTCACCTTTAATATTTGGAAGTTTTAAAAAGTTAACTTCTCTTTATATTCTTGCTTTAAATCTACATGTAAGTTATTCAGAAGTCTCATCCCAACTGAAACAACTTTGGCAAGGTTGACTGTGGCAATGAATTAATATTTGTATATATGTATTCAGTATATGAAGTGTAAATATTTGTAAATTACATATTATATCATGTAATAAAATGTTTAAATTCATACAAATGGTGTAATTTGGTCCATTACATGTATGTTGTACAAAGTGAACTAATTCCACACTATAACAAAATTCCAGTTTAGAATGATTTAGGGAAATCATTTTTTGAATCTCTTCCTGTCTACTCTTCAATATAAATCCCTTTCTTGAACTTTATTAACTAATTTTGTTTATCCTTAAAACTTTTAAGAATCTTGTCGTATAGGACCCTCAACCACAAAACAATCAGTAAATCCCAATGAAATGTTAGTGTCAAGAGTTGAATTTGGAAAAGTAGGGATTACATGTTAGTAGTTTTCTGAAAGGTAATATAATCAATCTATCATGTTTGCATTTCAGGGTCAGAGACAAAACTAAGCAAATTTTTGAGATACGTGCCCAATCAACCAAGCTAGATGCTAATAATGGTCCTACATTATACAATTCCAGTCTTCTGAAATAGTTTAAAGTCATCAAGCCATGCAGATAAACCCATGATTTCACATTTTAATATGATGCCACAAATCTTTGTTACATATCATAATTTCATGATATCATGAGTCTGTCGGCACAACTTGAACAAAGGGGATTGAATACATAACTTCTGAAGGTTTCCATGGCGAAGAATAGCGTAGTAGGTTTCACGGTACACCATGTATCTTTTCTGGTCAAGTGTCGGTCCAGAACTCTGAAGACGACAACAACAGGCTTGTCGAAACATCGAGTTTGTGTGGTCCTTTTCAGGACCAACACTTGCCCAATACCTCCTACACTGTGATTCATTATACATGTATTTGATGTTGCATTGTGATGAAGAGAAAATTCTTCATTCTTACCTCTGGAATTCCTTCTTTTAAATATCTCATATCAGACTGAATGTTGCTTAGTTACAATATCACAGGCCCGTTGCAGAAAGAGTTGCAATCAAAATCACGCGCAACTTCATTTTCAACCAATCAACAGCGCGCATTTACATGTAGGACTTGCGATTGATTTTTTTACTTGCATTTAAACGCAACTCTTTCTGCAACGGACCCCACATCACATCTGAATGAATCGCAAGAACTTCACAACAGCAAAAATGAAGCAAGAACACAGTTATCAAATTAAGTGTGAAAGACCGTGTGCATTTGGTCCATTAAACATCAAACCTCTTTTGAATACAACACATTTGCTGACATGACATGGCAAAAGTTATCTACATTTGTATTTTAAAAAAATCAAGCACCATTAAAATATAATACTTTGTACATGAATTCATTACATGTAATTATTATTATGGCATTTGAGAATATAACCCACCATACCGTGGGCCTCAAATGTAATACATGTTTTATACAATGCATTCATTCCAACTCCAATTAGAATTCCAATTCAATTTGATTGTTTTAACAAATAACAGCATAGCACAATTCAATAAACTTGTTTGAATACAAGTAGAAGACAAAAATAATGAAGAGCGTATAATATTTTCATGAATGGAACATATTACAAGGGTTTAAACCTCATCATCAGACTGATAATTATAAAAAGTCATTGGTATTTATGCATTTTGGATATCAGGTACATTTGAAGAATGTAAATACATAAAGACTACAAAAGGTATGTGATACAGGAGAATTCAGGGGTGGTATTCTGAAAATTGTCTTAACTTTTCTTGTAAGTCAGCAAGATAACAGCACACTAAAATTCTCTTAAATTGGTATTCTGAAAATTGTCTTATCTCTGTAAGGACGTCCCCTATTTTATCTCTGACACGCCCAATATTCTGTCATCAACCAATTATTAAGCTTGTTATATGCTTAGGCCAACCAATAGAAGCACCTCTTCTTAAAAAAAATGAAGCGCATTGTTGATATGAGGCGTAATTTCCTTGCGCCCCCGACGCTTATGCTTGTGCGCTTCTGTCCTAAAAATACACGTGGCTCTTCTCAAAGATATATTTTCTCTGAAAAGATTAATCATCTCGAACACCAATTTGTAATTGCTGAAAAGTCTACCAATCCGTCATTATAATTTCTTTTGAATGTCTCCTTTTGTAAAACATGATGTTCTTGCGGGATGCAGCAAGAAATACTTATTGCAGACGGGCAAATATCGCATGCAACAATAAGTTACAATAGCCCCCCACCTCTTGTAAATTTCATTGTATTTTCAAGGAAGTTAAGAGAACGTAAAGAAGAGAATTTTCGGAATAGCTTGTAACTCGATATTTTATCTTGCGCACAGACATAATATGCGCCAATTATACATTTACGCATTATCATATCTCTGACATCATACGCGCTCAGTGAAAGTTACAAGAAAAGTTAAGACAATTTTCGGAATACGGATTTTATTGTAACTCTAAAGATACAAGAATATTTCTCTTAAGACAATTTTCAGAATACGGCCCCAGTTTGTAAAAAGGATTGAAAGTAAACTCATCAAGAACCGTTTCTTAACCTCCTCCTTTGTACAATGTGTACATATCATGCTTGAGTGAACCCAAGAATTCAAACCTATTTTCTCTAGTTCCTTCGAAGCTCTCACTGAATTCCTCAATTCACTATAGTTGTGACAGTTATTTTTGACCATTTTTGACAAGTTATATATCATATGTTTCCAAGGGAAAGAAAAGGTGTGGTCTTTACAGGTGGTCGTAACACAAAGCTTATAGGCCAAGAGCATTAGGTTTAACATTTTCTGTAACAAGCTGGTTTTTTCAGGATAGGTCCAGAAATATGTCTAGAATAACATACTAAAAGTCCTCATATACCTCCTTGAGGGTTTTGGAAGAAATCTTGGATTTTTGATGTACTTGACCACTGACTGTCCTTGTAACTTGTCCAAATGTACTACTTGACCCTTAACCCTATCTAGGCTGGGGTATTTTGGGAGTTCCTATGGCCGGGGGGCCTCCCAGGCCCCCCACTAAGATCTCGGCCCTCGACCGCGCGATCGCGCCGAAAATTGGCACGCGGGTTGTCTGGGACAGTAATTTATTTCATGCGAATCGCTATTAAGTGATTATGCTAATTTATGCGTAATTAGTATGCGAAATCATACTTTTTCCTCGAACTCCCTAAATAAAGCTCCAAATGTACTAATTTTTGGTATAGAAACTCTTTGTGGTGTCCTTAGCAAGAGTACATGAAAAAAATTGTGATATCAAATCATTTTCTTATGTATTATATTGTTTTTGCAATTTCTTATGTATTTCTTTGTTTTTTTGACCTTTTGTTTTTCATTGTTTTTTCAATGAAATTTGTTGGGGACTCTTCTGTGATTATAAAAATCATAAAATGAATACATTTAGACTGGCAAAACTAAAAATAATCATACATTTATGAATTTTGGTTGAAATCACAATTTGCATTGACTTTGTACACGAAATCACGTTTTTGAGCAATTTTCGGTCTGACATGCACTTACATGTTGTGTAATTTCGGAACCACATACCCGGGTGACGCAAAATTGGTCTAAAAGTTGCGCAAGACTTGAAAGTAAAAACTCAGCGAGCGGCGTGGTCAAAAAATTTCGCACGACGAAAATATCGCGCGATTCGTTGAGGGGGGGCCCCCCCGGCCTAGATAGGGTTAAAACCATTGAATAGAAACAGAATTAAAGATAGTAACATGAGCAATAAATAGATTTTTAGGCTTTGGCGGCCATTTTAGACGCCATCTTGGATTTGGGGGTATACTGGACTGCTTAGTTTCACTCTATCCTGTATCAATAGCTCTTTTTACACCTTTAAACCATGAAATATGCACCAAAATTTGATTTCTAGGGTGGACAATGATAGTGTTATGGCCATTTTGGATGCCATATTGGATAGGGAAAACCCTCAAGGATATATGAAGACTTTTAGTATGTTATTCTAGGGTTGTGGACCTATCCTGAAAAAAATCAGCTTGTTACCTGAAATTTCCTTTCTTAAGCCCATTTTGGCCTAATGCTCTTGGATTATTAGCCATCATCATAGAACCTTTTTTAAGATTGATTGGATTGACTGCAATATAAAATTGTGAAAATCAAGCATACAATTGATTGCTAATCTCTTTGTTACGGGACCCAGGTTTGACTACCAAAATCATTGTCTGATTAACAAATAATTCTCTATTTTTACTGTTATGACTGGATAGTAAGAGAAAACTATAGAAGTTAATTAATCAGCAATATAAAACTAATAGTGTACATCTATAAAAAGAGAGAATTGTTCTGCCTGACATGAAATCGAAAAAAATTACCCACTATAGAGGATAGAATGAGTTGTAAACACTTATATTCAAAACACTTGTATTTTTTTTACTAGTACTGCATATTTTCATCTAAATAGTTCTATTTCATCTACATGCATAATATATTTAAACTAAAATATATAATTTGTATAATTCTGTAAGCACACCAACAGATATTCTTGAATACGAAATGTGAATGGCTTAGTAAAAGCACTAAAAAACATAAATTTTTAACTTTGTTAACACTATAAGTATTCTGACGCAAAAATGATAATAAAACACCTTAGTGGTGTTTCAAGAAACATCAATTAATTTCCAAATTAAGCATAAATAAAAAAAAATTAAGTGCAAGTCCAATAAATGCAAATTTTAAGTTGATATGCATTCAGTTGCAATTTGAAATAACTATCTTCCAATAAATGCAAATTTTAAGTTGATATGCATTCAGTTGCAATTTGAAATAACTATCTTGCAATACCCAGTTATGCTTTATATGGGGACATATGCTTGATTTGTAATCAAAATTACTTACAACACTTGACATGTCATTATTTTCAGCTATATTATTGCCCATTTAATCAGATCAGCAGTGGAATACGGGAATATCATCTTTCAGGCATTGAAGATCCTGAGAAATAATCAGTAGTAATGCTGCACAGTGAATTGAGATATTTTATCAGGCTATGTTATTGTGATAGTTTTGGGTCTCATATGCTCATCTCAAACACTATAATATTATATCATACATATACAACAAATGTAGACATTAGACCTACTAAATCTATTATGACCACTGAACTTAGACATGATTCTTTTCCCTCATCTTACCCATCCTTAATATGTATAATATACACTGATTTTTTTAAAATAAATATACACTACAAAATATATATTTCAAAACACCATTTGTTTATTTATACTTCAAAATACTATTTTTTGTACCATACTTCTCATCAAAAAGACACTGACTGAGAGACTAAGTGTTCGCTTTGTTTATATATATTTTTTTCTAGCACAACTGGTAAGAAAGACTATTCAAAATGATATTGAATTTGGTGTACCTTTCTAAAGGGTATCACACTCGTGTCACAGTCACATCAACGAAATCAACAAAATCTATTACATTATGGACAGTTTGGAGTCAGTTTCGTTGGTATGAGTGTAACACAAAACAAATATTATCCACTGCTATGATAATTAAAGAGAAATGCCAGTAGTTGCAGTAAACACTGATTTCAAGAGAAAGTCTGTAAAACCAGGCTTAATTGTCAGAATATCTTTGAGGATGTAGATCTGGTACAGTTACATAAAATGAACTTTGTGAAATCTTGAAATCTACGCTGAAAAATGTTCACATTGAAGATCACCAACACAGATAGGCACACATGGGACAGTGTATTATTATTGCTGGAATAAATACCCGACGGAAGTGACAGAATCTGCGCTTATTTTGCTTATTTCTCAGCAATTACACTATTTCTTCCAGAATCCTTTGGCACATATTTTTTATTCATACATACAGACACTTGGGTGGTCATTATATTAGATTCTGTAAAAAGTCATTTTGAGATCGTTACCAAAACTGGAATTTATCTTTAAGGCACTAGTTCAAGGTGTATTTTATTCTTGCCATGGGCAGAAATCTATCCCCAAAGGTAGGGGGGACCAGGGCCTGGAAAATTTGACAAGCCCCCCCCCCCAAAAAAAAAAAAGGTTATCACCCAAAATGTCAAAATGAAAGGTGATTTTAAACAAAACAATCTGACAAGAAAAAAAAGGGCTTTTGCCCAAAATATAAGGTCATTTAGTCCAAAATACATGCATTATTTCGACTGTGAAATAATGTATTCTGCTCCATCATGAAAGACCAAAATTAGTGGGGGGGGGGGGCATTTGATATTGTGTCCCCTCTACTATTTTGGGTAGGGGGGACGTGACCCCCGTGTCCCCCCTGGGATTTCCACCCATGATTCTTGCCAATAACAAACCACATCATATGTCTACAATTATAACAGGTCAATGTAGACAGAGAATGCTATGTTGTTTCTACTCTCAAATAGCTCAAAATATCATCACAAACAAGCCAATATATTTTCTGTGTAAATATGTGTTCTATTATATTTTTCTCCAGTATCCTACATTATAAAAGGTAATAAATAGTTCTGTGTGTGTGTTTCACTTGCAAACCAATATTCTGTGGACATCATTTAACATTTCATTATCAAATATTTCTGAGCAAATATATTCTTTCTTCACATCCTAACATACAATGTCATAACATTCACACTGAGTTTGCTGTACAAACCCTTCGCTCGAGGAAACTGATCTGAATATGGGAAATTAACACGATTCATCCCTTTTTTAACTTCCTCCCAAGCTTTCTCAAATTATCTTCCATGACCTCTGAAGAGGGGTCAAGGGTCAGCGACCTCTGGTACTGATGGTAGGCCTCCTCGAGCTTTCCCCATCGGTGATAAAGGACAGCAAGGTTGCCATGGTAACGAGCGACATCAGGTTTGCAGTGGATGGCTTGAAGGTACATTTCCTCCGCTTCCTGCAAATGTGAACGGTAAATGGTGGTGATATTTATACCTGACTGCTAAGAAAGTACTAATGCTTGTAAGCAAACAACCAGAGGAACGATGGCTTAAGGTCCTATCCGAGGGATCTGGTAATGAGGATTAATACCTTACCAAAGGGCAGCACCAAGTGGGAATCGAACCTGGGTCACCGGAATCCGAAACTCCCGCTCTACCGAATGAGCAATCACATTCAGTTTGAAAGAATGTCATTTACTCAGATGAACTGTAAAGTACATGTAAATACATTGTAAGTTACAATTATTACATTGTAACTTTAACATTGTAACTGCAAAGATATTTTAATGAATGTAAAAGAAAGGAGATACACAAAATGTTTCTTTAAATCACATGAATGAACTTACTGACTTTGATAAAAGTATTTCAAAACAAAATGTTGTTCTTAAAATTCTTTATCTTATGGATTGGAGTATTGACTTGGTTTAAAACATACACTGAACAAATTACATGTACATAAAACCAATATCTTTCTTTTAACATGTATCTATCCTATGTTAACTTCATAATTTGTTAAAATATACCCATACTTAAGGCATTTTTAGGCAACCATTCAGAATTATCCCCATCTTTCATAGCTTCCCACATACCGTAAATTCTTCTATCTTACAAACAAGACTAAAATTTAGCATATAGAAAGCTGATTAATTCAAAGCTCTTTATAGACCAATGTTGGAAGTTGGGTCAGATGCAAACTTGCGATATACATGTACAGATAGGCCAGAGCAGCAGGCAGGTACATGTACAAGGTTTGTATGGATCGAGAGACAATATGCTTTCATGTATAAATGCAAATTTGTCCTTACTTGGTCAGAGCTTAGACCCGGCACGCACCTTGTTTGATCTCACCTGCGGAGTGTTCTTACTGCCCATGATAACAGCTGTGCATCCCACAGCGATCCCATTTTTTTCCTCCTACATTTAAGTACCATACACAAATATGATTAGTTTTAAGCACTAGAAACTAATCAGCTTTAAATGATTTTACCTATGCATGCAAGCGGGACTGCATGTAATGCATGTAACAGTCTTGTCATCTAACTTCTGAAGGTTTCCATGGTGAAGAATAGTGTAGTATGTTTCACGGTACACCATGTATCCTCAGGATGACAAGAACACATGACACACGACAAGAACACACTTGTCGAAACGTCGAGATTGGGTTGTCCTTTTCAGGACCAACACTAGCCCAAGAAAGATACATGGTGTACCATGAAATCTACTACACTAGTCTTGTCATCCATAGCATCAAGGAAATCCACTCCATGATTGTTTACATGTATCTTTCAAACACGACCTACCTTATATCTTTCCATCTTGCCTAATACATTGCCAATAGCGTAGTATATTTGAGGATCATCTTTGACATGCCTCAAGGCTTCCTGTCCTACTGATATAGCAGTGTTATACTGACCTAATGAAAGATTGATAAAAACAAGAATGCAAGTCATTTTTATAACTGGGTCTGAAAAAAGACCAGGTGGGTTTTTCATAAAGCTGTTCATAAAGTTATGAATAATGGAATATTTTATTTTGACTAAGAATTGTGGAAAAGTTTGAACACCTGCAAAGTCATAAACCATTCTACAATTATTCTTGAATTTAAAACAAAAAATACACACAAATTATCAATAGTTTCAATAAAATCCTTGTCAGAAGTTGGCAGCATGGATAAGGAGAATGCTTGTTTCTCTTATGTACTAAAGTATTTCTTTTTAAATTTGAATGAATGACACCTGCATAGGCCCACAGTAATGGATTCACATATACACTTTGCTGTGTTGAAACGAGGTGGATTGCGAACCACGAGTCTTGCCTGATTTCACAATCAACGAGTCTTGTCTGATTTCACAATCAATAAAATATGACATTTTGACCCCTGGGTGATCTCTGACCTTACCATCGTCATGAACACACATGTAGTATTACCCAAGGATCATTTGTACCAAGTGTAACCACAATGATGCAGAAATAAAGAAATAAGAGCAATACAGATAAAATCTTGACCTTTTGACCCCTAGATGACCATTGAACCATCCTCTTCGAAAACACACAAGGTACTGGTATTACCCAACAATCATTTGTACAAGTGTAATCACAGAAAGAAAAAAAAAGAAATCGAGCAAGTTGAACAATAACTTCAAAAGTATCCATATGAATTGAAAATGTACATGACTGAAAAGTTAGGCTGGTAATAAACCTTAAAAGCTGACATAGAGAAAGAAAAACAAATATGATCCTGTCTGAAAACACTGAAAAAAGCTGAGAGTGCCATAGTGTGCAAATAGCATAGACATGAAGTGTCTAATATGATAGGATTTTTGCGACATTAAAAGGTGCTGTTACATGTACATGTACTTTGTCCCATGGAAAGAACTTTTTATGTGCTACAAAGGAGTGAGATGAAGAGAGGACCACGAAACAACAATGCAGAAAAGAGATAAAAATATGCTATAAATGGCATGAAAGCGGTTCCTAATAATATTTTCAAGTAGAAAGACAAAAGTTTTATATCGGAATACAACACAATGGTCAGAATTCACATTTTCAAATTATAGAGAGGTTTAAATTTTTGTCACTACATTCAGTAAAGTCATATTGGTTATAGCTGCAATTACGGAATATAACAATAATTTCCAATGGCTGATATCTCTGACACAAGTGCAGGAATAGCTGCTAATGTAATATTTGGCGATATTTATCACTGACTGCAAACAAGAAATCAGGAACTACAATGTCCATTTCAGCAACATTCATTTTAGACTTTTGCTTACATGTAATCCCCAAAATGTTGTCCTCTCTTTCTACAATATGCCCCCTCCCCATGAATGTGTCGAATCAAAGTGTGTACAATTTGGAATCTTTTTCAACATCACTTAAACATACTTTGGATTTAATCTTATTTGTGTTTTGTGTACCTTGTTGAATATCTGGGATAATAGAAAAAATATAGCTTTAACATAATCCACAAGAAACAAATCATACAGCTCTCCATCACGTTCTCAACAATAACGAACACACATTGCTCTTACCCAGATCATCATACAATGTCAGAATGTTGGACCAAGCCCGGGAATGATCTAGTTTCTGAGTGATAGCACTCTCCCACTCCTTCACTGCGAGCATCCACTGCTTCATTTCCAAATACTGTGGTTGTAACATATTATTATCAAAGAATATCAGCAAAGCGTTCTGTGTTAGCGGGCCATTATAACCGTGCATCTCCAAATGTGAAAATTTTGAGAGAACAGCACAAGAAAAAGCTGTAATTCCTGTCAAGAACTCTATCAACTTCAAGCAAAACAAGGTTAACACTTTCTTAATACTCTAAAATATAGATTTTTTTTGAGATACAAGGTTTTAACAGGCAACATCACTGTGTAGTTTTGAAGGCTGAATCAAATCATGCGCTTGTGTATATATATTTTCGTTAGTAGCAAACATGCTTATCCAATAAAACAAGCTGTAAATATCTTAGTTGTAAATTGACATTAACTAATTGGTTTTTTGTTCAAACAAAAGCCATTACATGCAAAAACAATGAAGTATAATTTTCTTCTAATTTCACATTATTTTCTGTGATAATTGTGGGAGAGAATTTTTACAATGAGATCATCATGTGATTGGTGCAAGTATCTATGTACATTTCATCATGTAGTTTTTAATGAACAAGCTCCATATAAATTTCACAAATTGATCAATTCCAAATCAATAAATCAATAAATATTCAACTACATTAAGCATCAAACCTTGTAAACTCAAACAATATTTTTCAGTGTTTTTTCGTTCAATAATAAGATTAAGCCTGGTGTATTTCTTTTCAATAGTAAAATCATAAATACATGCAGACATGCAATTTATCTTTAAATGTTATGCTGATGCTAATAACATAGTTTTAACATCTGTAGAACATCAGTTTTCAACTAGTGAGATAACCAACAAAAGGTCAATGTTTAGAATTCTAATAATGCAATATATGGAGTTTTCCATATCCTTTTACATGCAGCAACATGTATATGAGTTTTAATAATACTTTGCAAACAAATCATTTAGATAACTCCATGATGATAAATATTGGATACTGGTATTCTTTTGTCTTTATGAAATAAGCAGAGCTGCCAACCTGAACAAGAACATGTATCAGTAAGTATTTTTTAAAGCTGAAAATCAGTATTTTGGTGAGAAAAATCAGTATTTTCAAAGAAATACCATAGGACAACACATAAAATTGGAACTTGAGAAATCAGTATTTTGCATGAAACCATCAGTAGTATTCTCATTTTTCAGTACTAAATACTGAAAATCTGTACTGCTCGGCAGGTCTGATTAAGATCATATCTTTGAATTAATGGATTGCTTTTTCTCCATCTCTCTCCCTCTCATCATTTTTTTTCACTCAAGACTGCATCCCACTTTTCCCGTTCTATTCTTCACTGTTACCGCCCACTCCCCTTCTCCATTTTTTTCTCGCTTACCCCTTTTTTAATCCATGACGAAAACCTCCATTTGAGAACACTATACCCCAATTTCCCCCAATCAATTCTCTTCTCCAAGTACGACAAACCCACTGACCCAAGCAAGCAATAATATTTAAGTATCAAAACACCTGTTTCTTGACCTCGGTCCGAAGATAACAACAGCCCAAGCGCGGTCCCTGCAAAGCATGCTGTCATTTTATTCACTTACTTTCCTTATTTCGAGGTTGATTTTCTTCGTTCGAAATTGAAAATGGACTAACATTGGATTTCTGAATACAATATGCCTTTGAAAACGTGATTAAATATCGAATACAATGATATCATTTCGAAGGCAGAGAAGTCTTACGTAATAGCACAGCTGTTGTTTATCATTTCGTCCTTGGCTCAACGCTCATTTACTGGCCTGTGGAGGTGAAATTGAGACAACGGGGATTACCTGGCCAAGAAGGGTTTATCGGGGCTTGGAAATGTTGAGATTTTCAAATGAAAATTGGGGTCTAGAACCGCAGTTTGCAATCTGAACTGCGGTCTTTCTCCAAACGGGGGTTTGACGTAATGTCTCTCTTTCCCTCTTTCACAATCTCAATCTGCCTCCCCCTCTGTACCCAGGCCACTTCCTTTCTTTCAGTCTTCATCCTCTGTTTTTGTCTAGACCCATGAAATTTGAACTTAGGGAACATACATGCACCCCCACCCTCTAAAAATACAAGCATGTGACACAATCACCCCCCCTTCCAAATACCCTAGTACTCATAAAAAGGGATATGATTTTGCTGTTTTTCCCTTCCAGTAGCCTGTGATAAGAGCAGGACAAGAAGTAAATTTAATGCTTTCATACCATAACAAAACGGGGTCAAAAACCTAACCGAATTTCATCCTGAAAGGGGGATTTCTACAATAAATTCTGGAACAAGCATTGGTGTGTGGTTGACCGGTTCAATGGGAGGGGGGCAGGAACTCACCATGATAGAACAAAAAGAAAATGATGTTACTCACACTCTGCTGGCTAAATATGGAGAGCATGCACACATCCATGTGGGAATAAATACTGGAAAGAGAGTTTGTATGAGATTATCCATCAAGCATACAAGCAACTACACCCCCATGCATAAACACTGTCCCCACTAACTTTTTTTTCAAATTAGAAATGGGGGATATTATATGGCTTTAAATGAGAAAATAGAAAAAAAGAAGGAAGTATGAATGATTAAATCTGCAAGTGAGTGTAATTTGACAAGGCAAAGCAGATGATGACTGACATTAATAGAATGGTGTTAAGAACTAAATGCCTGCTCATGAAAAAATGGCATTGATATAAAAAAAAACAGAAAAAGGGTGAAGAGACTCCAAGGGAGAGAAAAGGGCAAGTAGAAGTGGGCAACAGAGATATAAGGAAGGAGAGAACTGGAAAAGAGAAGAGGAGAAAAAGAGAAAAAAGAGGAAAGAGAGAGATAAACAGTCTGAGCAGCTATTTTAAAAATTACAGATGGATAGCATAAAGAACATATAAAAACAGCAAAAAACAGAATGACTCTCAAAAAGTGCAATTTGATAGCCGAGACATTAGATACCTCTAATAAAAACAGAACTTACAAACACTTTTCACAAATGTTGTTTGTGACCAATTTCTCACCTAGGTTATCAAGAAGTAGCAGAGTGTTACTCCAGGCTTCAGCGTGTGTGTTAAGCAATGATGTAGCATTCAGCCATGCAGATATAGCCTGGTCGGTGCGGCCTAGTACTAAGTACTGTGAACAGTGCATTCATGCATTTATCATTCTTGTTATGTGTGTTAAGGACACCGCACACCTTACCATTAGTCTACGATCTCATTTCAGAATAAAATGTAGTAGAATTTTATGCTAATATTGAGACATGGAATATCTCTACTGTGTAATGTTCGAAATCATCATACCAATACCTATGTTCAAATCTGTGACTATTCTATCATCCTTAAAATAAAAGCGCATTTAATATCTAGTCGTAATGACGTCATAGCAGTCGTACAATTGGCTACGATTTGAAACTAATTTGGCCTTTACTCCAAAATAAAGGCTTGAAATCATTCAAAATTGTTATGTTATTATTCTTTCAATTAATTTGAACCTCAAATAAAAAGATCAATCTTTTCATTCACATTTTCAGAAAATAAGACATATACGATTTGCTCGAGATCGGAACGTAGACCAGTCGAAAGGTGCGTGGTGGCCTTTACTTGTTATTCTTGTTATCATGGGCAATTCCATAAAATATTCAAGATTTATTTTGTCAGGACAGGAAAATAATTTCATCTTTGGGGGCAACTTTTGTTTCCACATTGGAGCGATTGATGAATTTTTGGGCCTATTTGTTTCATTTCAAGCGTGACTATTCTGATCAACAAACATTTATGCTATTAAAGCATAATCTGCTACATGCAGAAGATTGATTTTTCTAGAAGTTCTTGAATATTATTTGTGGCAGATCTTAGGGGAACTTATTAAAAAAAAAAGATGTTTGCCCCAAGTATTTAATTTTGCAAATTTTAGGGGCAATTTTTGCTCTCATAAGGCCTAAGGGGGGGGGGGGTTCTCCCATTATTAGCCCTCGCGTACTTCCTACAATAGTAAGACAGGATAATTTGAGAGCATTATAACTTCCTTTATGGACTAGAAAACATGGACAACTCATTTCAGAAAGGTCCGACTTTAACATAGGGAGCCGTACATAATACTTTACGGAATTGGCCCATTATCTTTTCCTGTGATTAAACTATATTATCATTGTGCAGTATAATGTCAGCTTTGAGCAACAAAAAAGGCATTAGTACTTGCCTTTTCAAGACATAAGAAACAACATTATGAGCATGTTCTTTAAAATCTTTGATATGTCCTAGTTATATTTCCGTTCAGTTAATCATGAATAATTTCAAATTTTGAATATTGAATCAAATATTATTACATCTGTATTCTGGGGAATAAAATACAGGAATCCATAAATTTTCAATCTCATAAGCTAAATTTCTGCTTTGTTAAACAGCAATAAAAGCAGGTTTAGTAAGCAACACATATTGTTTCATAGAGCATATCAATAAAAAAAGAAATAAAAAGTCATAGAAATTGAAAGTCAAGCAATCATGTAAATAAGTAATTATAAATAAAGATAAACTGGAAAAGAAATTAAACATAATTTATTGATAAACAATAAAATAGTTTTAGAAATTGAATGATGATTATTGAATACATGTGCAATTCATCAAAAGAAATCATAAAGTCTGGCTTATTGCAGGTACATGTATCATTGTACAAGCAATTAAATAAACCTATGGATTTATTAACCTAAAATAAATGCGTGCAAATACAGGTCTCCAACATTTCAGAAACATTGAGAGAATTACACTTTCATTAACTTTTTTTGTCACAATTTCTCAAAAATTCTAAGATACATTTCCTACATGTACTTGCGCCCATTTGTAGTATTTATTGGCAATAATTTGAATACGTAGCTTCCTGAAAACTATAAGAAAAATAAGTTCCAAATGATTATTTTGAAATATCTCAAAGAACTATACAGCGTACATAGACATTCTCCAATAATAATATCAAAGCAACAATATGTTTATAATACAGAGGCACTAATAGGTGACATGACATTTTATTCAAATAACTCTTTTTAATGAAAAACTAACTTATTGCCTCAACTTTTCACAGAACAAGTCAAGGGAACGAGTTTGGAAAATAAAAAATGTCATTTCTCCTTCGGGCTTCATACTGTAATGACCTTCCAATGATATTCCAAACAGATATTCTTACCAGATTTCCCAAGTTGAAGTAGCAATCAGGATAATGTTTTCGATGTTTGAGAGCGGTCAGATAGCTGACCTCAGCATCCTGATATTTCTTCAAGGTTGCTTGGACAATGCCAAGGTTCATCCAGGCAGCGGGAAAGGTCGGTCTGGGATCACAAATGGTCAACAAGAGCAAAACTTGTCAATATTATAGCTAAAAAAAATCTAATTAGGATTTAATCAAATCACATGATGGAACAGACATCGTAAAGAATATATAGAACAATATCTTGTGTTTGGACCAGATAGATTCTACAAGCCGTGAAAGTTCTGCTTCTGCCGTGACAAGATTAAGAAAATATTAAGATTCTAAAAATTTGATAAAATAATCTCTATTACCTTTGAACTTGTGACTCAAAAAAAAAAAATCATCAGAACATCATTACTCACATATGCATACATGTACATACACCAACTCAGCCAAGAATGAAGTTGAACCCTTAAACAGTTCTCCAACTATCATGAGAATGTGATCTTTTCAGGTGAATGACGTCTGTGACCTTTTATCTTTGATCCTGTGACCCCAAAATCTAATCAGATCATTGTGCTTCCAATAAGGATCCAAGAACAAAATTTAAAGTTGATCCTTCAAATGGTTCTTTGGTTATCGTGATAAAAACAACATAATTTCAGGTATGTATTGACCTCTCAGATCTTTGACCTTGTGACCCTAAAATCTATTCAGATCATTAGACCAAGTTTGAAGTCAGCTTTTTTAAAATAATCAGTCATTTGTGACCTCATGGCCAGAAATTCTAATGACATTATCATTCATTAAAGCAAGAGCTTTATATGATGGAAGCAAATATCAAAGTGAACATATTTATAGGCCTACCTGATTTGGACACTTGGGAAATGAGGTAACTTTTTAAACAATCAGTAATTTGTGACCTCATGACCCCAGAGTCAAATCATATTATCATACATTTAACAAAGAGATTCATTTGATAGGATCAAACATCCCAACCATGACGTAATTTCCTTCAGCAAGAAATTTATCCACATTGTGCTGCACTCAACCCAGGTGAGGTGAATGGGTACCCGGTAGGAAGAAATTCCTTGAATGCTTGAGTGCCTAGGCAGCCAAGATAAGGCCAGGGTAATGATAATACCAGGGCCCGCTGGGGGAACAGTTTTCAGAACTGAAGTGGCTTCCCTGGGTAAATATACAGTTGAGGCCAGAAGTTTACATACACCCAGGAAATTCAAAGAAAAGCTGACATTTGTCAAACGTCATAGAATTTACTGTATCTTATAAAATATTTGTGCTATCATGACAAATTTGATTTAATGAGTATGTCATGCCCCTTCATCACATTGCTTTGTCACCAGGAGCTGAAAAATATTTAGGTGAAATTTTTTTCCCCAAAAATTTTCATATTTTAGACGAATTAAAAATAAACACTTGACAAAAACATTTCATATTTGTGCTAGTTACTTCTCAAAACAAACATTTCAGATAACACATTTTTGTTCAGTGGTGACATATCATGATAGAAAATGTAATATAAATCATAGATTTGACATTTATATATTTTTATGAAACAATGTTTGAAAATATAAAAACTAACAATAGAATACAATGGCATTAATATTACTTTTTTTCTTCAAAGAAAATTCCACCTGAAATATACTTTGATCTCAGCGGTATTCCAATCATGTGGAAGAGCTCAATATGCTCTTTCATTTGATACCAAATTCTTCATGGTAGTATTTATATTATTGAAGATATAGTAAATTTAATTATGTTTGGCAAGTGAACAAATTTCACTGAATTCCATGGGTGTATGTAAACTTTCGGCCTCAACTGTACCTATACTATTATTATAACAGTGAGAATACATACCTGATATGGACAGCTTTTGAAATGAGGGTGTACGCTTCTTCTGTCTGATTCAAATCTCTTAAGATGTTACCCAAATTGTTCAGAGCTTGGTCGTAATCGGGATGAAGCCTTCAAAATCAATAAAAATGCATGGAGGGGTCGATTGCATTATCCATATACATGTAAATAGTGCATCTTTTTTTCCATTAGCTTAACATATATGTTCATTTAATTGATGGCTAAACAATTGTATCATTATTTGTATACAAAAACATTCATCATATTTTGTGCTTCTGGGATTTTTTCAATTTATTCATTGATTTTTTTGGGGGGTTTACTGATTATTATTATCTAATTATTTTCTCTTTCATTTTTTTTTTACAGAGAACTGTTTGATAATATAAGTAGGCTAAACTTCTGTATCTATATGCTGAAATGAAACAAATTTAGAACACGCCAATAAAATATGAACTTAAAAGGGCTAATTGGGTATTGATGTAGTCATAGCTCAGGCCCCTATGAACAGATTACTACCAAACATGGGCTATGGATGTTTCATCATCATGCTCCTCCGAGATGTGATGTAAAGACCATGAAATATGCAAAATCTGTTATTTTTCTATGGTGTCACAATTGGGTACTCTATATCATGACATTGATATAATATTAAAAGACATTTTTTAGGAAGAATGGAGTAGAACGGGGATAAAGCTATTAAATCATACCTTATGGCCTCTCTGTATGCATCAATAGCTTCTTGTGTATGACCTGCATCTGCTGCACTCTTGCCAATGTTGTAGTGAACCTGCAAAAACATAACAGGTGCATACTGTCAATGGGATATTAAAACCTCACTATTTCAATTCCTCAAAATTAAGATATATGATATAAGGGGGTATTGCAAGAAAAATTTTGCAATCAATTTCAAATCTCAGTTGCAAATTTACAAGTGATAGTTCCATTTTAGCTTAAGCAAATAAATTTACACTTGTAAATACAAGAAGCAGATCATTGATCGATTGCAAATTTGCAATTAATTTGCAAGATTTATGATTGACTTGGGGACCTAAAATTGACTTGAAGTCGATTGCAAGTTTCTTGCAACAGTATATATATATATATATATACATATATACTGGTATACATCATCTTTATTTCATAATCAAATAGAGAAGTTACAATAAACCCAGGTCCTCTGCCAGTGATGATGGGACAAACTCCCCTTCACTGGCAGTAGGCAGGGTGATAGTACACGATATTGATTGAACAGGTACAATTCATAAAGGTACAGGTACAATGCATAAGAGTTAAGGACCCCTGGATTGAATCTTGTAGGACCACAGATACCTGCTTGACTATAGACTCTCGAAAGGTATACTGACCTCCCCATGAGAAACTGTAGCAACTCTTTTCAAAATTGATATTTTGCTTGATTTGATATATTTTCTACAACTTCTACATGTAAATGAAGTAAAATAAATTGGAGTCACATCCCTAATTCCTGAAATGCAGAAGTTTCTGCATTTCTGAAATGCAGAAGTTACGCAAGTAACTCTATACATTTCCACTTAAAACGTTGACACTTTTTCCTCAATTACTAAGAAGCCCATTCCACAGTGATGCTTCCTTTTGACATTTTGACATAGGATGGCATACACATGTTTTGCATAATTAGGACTAAAAATCATTTGACTTGGGTAAAATTCAACTTATGGAAGGCAAATTTATGCAATTTTACCTATATCTACTGTAAGTATTCTTCATTCTTACCTTAGCATTTCCAGGACATACTCTGAGCCCAGATTGGTAGAGCTGTCTCTCGGTCAACCATTCATTGTTTCTATGGTAACAGCAGATCACATGACAGACAACCAAAGTCAGGAGAAGACCCTGGATAGCCTAACAAATGAATGAAAATCACTAAATTAAAACTTAGGCTTCAACAGGTACATGTACTTTTATATATCTAGGGATGTTACACTTGAATAAATTAAATTGACTCGAAAAAAATTCAAACCTGAAATACTGAATGTTTGTTGAATTTTTTGTACTTTTGAAATTTTTGTACTTTTTGAATTTTTGTACTTTTTATGTAGTTTCAAAAGGTAGAACCTATACTTCAGTAACTTCATCAAACAAACACACATAGCTATTTGATTCAATGTTGAAGATTTAAGGCAGTGGCGATGGGTTTCAAGATTGGGTTTTGAATAAACTTGATGGTGAAACTATCAGCAGTTTGTAAAATGATCTTTAAGACATTTCATACAAATTATATTTGATCAATTTTCTGTGTTCACCCTAGGTAAGGGGAAAAAATGCTAGGTAAGCTATCTCAAATGAGTTTTATCTACATGTTCATGTATATAGCTGTTTTGTAGAGTTAACTATATAATAACATTATTTGTATAGTGCTTATCACAAAACATGTCTCTAAGCACTTGGGGAAAAAATAGAGAGAAGGGATTTCAGAAAAAAAAAATTAAGTAATTGTACAGTTCACAGTAGACTGTAGACAGTTGAGGGGCTTCACTTGCGAAGGGGAAGGCTATTAAAAAAAGTAGGTTTTTACATGGATTTGAATTTCTCTGTTGAATCTGCTTGTTTTATATAGTTTGGGGTAGATTGTTCCAGAGATGAGGGGATGTGGAATAAAAAGATCGTGAACCATGAAGACTGGGTATTTGTGGCAGGAACTATTTTGAGTGATTTGTTTCTTGAGCGCAAGCTGCGAGAGGGTGAATATGCTGGTATCAACTCTTGTAGATAGATTGGAGCTGATTTCTTAAACATTAGAATGTCAGCAAGAGGATCTTAAAATCAATTCGTTCCCAGACCATTAGCATGTGAAGCTCCCTCACCAGTATATTGCACCATCGCACATCTCAAGGTGAGGAAAAGTGCAGTGGATTACAAAGAAAATGCCAAGAGCATCCACCACTATTCTAGGCTAAAATTGTGCTTGGTGTTAAACATTGATAAAGAACAAGTTAGAAATGGCCACATCAGGCTGTAAATATCAATGTTGTATTTCATACATGACGAAAACCTCCATTTGAGAACACTATACCCCAATTTCCCTAAATCAATTCTCTTCTCCAAGTATGACAAACCCACTGCCCCAAGCAAGCAATAATATTTAAGTATCAAAACACCTGTTTCTTGACCTCAGTCCGAAGATAACACAACAGCCCGAGCACGGTACCTGCAAAGCATGCTGTCATTTTATTTACTTAGTACTTTCCTTATTTCGAGGTCGATTTTCTTCGTTCAAAATTGAAAATGGACTAACATTGGATTTCTGAATACAATATGCCTTTGAAAACGTGATTAAATATCGAATACAATAATTTCATCCCGAAGGTCCTATTACAGGCAGAGAAGTCTTATGTAATAGCACAGCTGTTGTTTATCATTTCGTCCTTGGCTCAAAGCTCATTTACTGGCCTGTGGAGGTGAAATTGAGACAACGGGGATTACCTGGCCAAGAAGGGTTTAACAGGGCTTGGAAATGTTATTAAGATTTTCAAATGAAAATTGGGGTCTACACTGTAGAACCGCAGTTTGCAATCTGAACTGCGGTCTTTCTCCAAACGGGGGTTTGACATAATGAAAAATATTAGCTAGAAATGAGTTTGTGAATAAATTATCAATCAATATTTAGCTGTGACCTTACTTTCTTCATGATAGGGGTTGCATTCACACAAAGATGTCTGGTTCCCATGACAACTAGTAAACAGAATCCCAGACTCGGTAGGTAGAGGACACGTTCAGCAATGACAAACCCCACCCTGAAGAAGACATTAGATGCTGGGAGGAAAGGAATGATCACTGCGGACATGGAAACAGTCAGAACTCTGAAAAAATAAAAAATCCCATTACAGGCTGAAGAAAAGTTTGACCCTCCATCCTTAAACCAACAATCAGTTCCCAGGGAAGGTTCCTTGTAAAATAGTGAAATAGTAATTTGTTCTTCAAAAGTAAATTTCTGAAAATTAGCTTATCTGAAATAGTAATTGTCCTTCCCAATTTGAAGTTGATAAGTTGAATAAAAATATGATATACAGAGTTTCTTGGACATGTGTACATCATTCATTTTGTCATACATGTATAATGTCTGTTGTTTTTTTTTTTCAATTATGATTAAGGACAGGAAATTCACAAGTTATCTAAGTGAATTCATTTACTTTTTATTCAGTTTGAACAGTAATATCACAAAGTTAAGCTTTTCATTGTCTTTTAATTTTGAAACTCAAGAAAAATTAGCATTGTGGATTATTTACATATGAAATAACTGTGCAAATAGAGATCCATACTACAAGAAAAAAAACTTACCTTCTTTCATAATGGTCTGGTCCAAATAAACAATAAAGCAAAATGGCACCCATTGTTATCCAGAAGACAATGGGAGCAACCACTCTAGGATCAAGGGGTGTTTGGATTACAGGAATGCAACCCATTGACCAATCAAAACACAACCACCATGGATTAAAAAGAAGCCAGGCATTCAAGGAGTAGATGTAGCTGTAATTGATCATCTGTACCAAAAGAAATAAAATATTAGAATTCAAATTTTGATTTGAATATTGAGTTTTATACCATCTGTGACATCCTGTTAGAAAATAAACATACTATGCATACAAATCATTTGATCTGCTATACTGCCAACAGGCTGGATGATCCGACATTCATCACAAATTATGGTTTACCTAATTTCCTACTACGCTTTTATGTAATAACAATTCCAAAGTGGGCTGAGAATATACAAAAAAAATAGTACTTTTCAGCATTCAAGAATAAGTGTATGTACAGATCCAACTTTCCATATTGGAACAAGAAAACCAACTTGAAAGTGTACCATAATATTAAAACTTAACTCCAGTTCGTCTTTTATGAAATGAAATGCAGCAAAGGAGACGAGAATTCACTAGATGGACGCAAAAAAATTTCTTCACCTGATCATAGTCAATAGAAAAAATGACAAAAGTGATATGAGAGGGTATATGCAATGACTGCTCCGCACCTGCCGCTTTCATAATTCCACTACATATCATTATTTTCACAGTAAAGAATAGAAGCTTCAGTCTCCACCTTGATCATTGGTATTAAGTATGTAACCAAGTGAAAAAAAAATGAAATATTCAGAGGTTACCACTTGAAATGTACTTTTGAATTCTGAAAACCAAATTGGTAATGTAGGCAGGGGGATGGGGTGCCGTGGAGGGAGGGGTAGCAAACTGCAATTCATTAAGCACGTCTTACCCTTATCCAGATACTATCAAGAAATGAAGCTGGATTATCAACTTGTTGAAAAGATGGAATCCCACTTCCCATGATGAAAAATCTATTCCATCAAAAAACAGAAAAAAAATCAAAGAAAAACAAAACATAAAAACACAAAATTAACACAAAGTGATTGACAAAAAAACCCAGAAAATAACCAAAACAAATTAAACAGAAATAAATGAAAATCATAATGTGAAAATTAAATGGGACAAAAAGAACAGAAGAAAATCAAACAAACAATAAAGGATGCTTATCATAGTTTAGTAAGAATCACAATATGGTGATCAATTCATTGATATCCACTTCTAGACAGTGATAAGTGACTAGAATCATTCATCATCACTTGGTCTCCAACTTCTTGTAGAACAAGTGAAAATAAACCTTAAATCATCTGAAAATTTGTATCCACATTGTGCTGCATTCTACCCAGGTAAAGTAAATGGGTACCTGGCAGGAATACTTATTCCTTGAAATGCCTGTACGGCACAGGATGGCCAGCCAGGCAAGGGTAAAGGGAAATATCATCACCCTCATCATCCTTATCATCATCATCACCACCGCAACCATTATCATCATCACCATACTAATATCATCATCATTACCTGGTTAATAAAAGTATAACAGCTGTAGTGACAAGAATAATGTGTCTGAGTAGTAATTTTCTCAGCCATCTTAATTCCGGAGAACAGAAGACAAGCCGTATAGATGGCAACACATGATGGCACTTTAGAGTTGCGTAGGTGGTAGATAATGCTAAGATTGGGTCAATACCGCAGTTGATGATGATGTCATACACACTACAGATTCCCTATGATGAAGAGTATTTAATACAATCAAGAATTTGTTAGTTTTTTATTGAATCAAAATGGATTTTTATGTAAAAAAAAAAAAAGAAAAATTGCAAATAAGACAGTCTTATGCATGGCGGTAAGGCTGAAAATACATACATATGTTCACATCATAAACAAGCACATAATTTTTTTTCAAAAAAAGAATAACTTACTATAACTGTAATGCCCTGCTCTTTGCAGAGCATTGCCAGTGCACACAATACCATGCTGGGTACAAGACCGAAAATTGAATACAAATGAGATGAATTGAGGCAAGAAGAATCTGAAAAGAAAATGGAATAAAAAAATTGGAAATTTAGAGTAAAGATCAAGTCCACCCAATTAAAATGTTAAGCTAAAAGGTAGAGAGTTATTGCATCAAATGTTGCATCAAAAACTATTTCAAAGGGCAATTTGAAACGAAAAGGTTGATTTGAATGATATGGAGAAAGGACAACCAAAACACTCAAAATCCTACTGTGAAATAAGACAGTTATTACAATTATAATTGTCATTGATCCCAAGAGTGTATAGACAGGTCAGCCCAGGGGGGGGGGGCACTCAAATTATATTTTGATGGGGGTGTGCCTCCCAAATTCTGAAATGGGGGTCTAAGGAACAGACTAAAAGGGTAAAATAGGGGGTCTTGGGAACTAAATATATACCACGCGGTGTGATAAACAGGGTCTATGGAACAGGATCGCAGCACTGTAGTTACGTTGCACCGTAGCGTTGTGCATGCGCTAGCCATGCATGGAGCAGCTACTAGATATATGTAGGGAGTTGCGAAGCCGTACGTGCATCTCTCGTATTCGGCGCTCGTGCTTGACAATTTTGGCAGGGCTGGGGAACTGAGATGCCTCGTAACGGGGGTCTTGCGAGCCGAGAAGGGCTGGGTGGCTACTGAACTGAACCTTTGTCATTCGGAGTATCTAGAGAACTGAAAATTAGGTCTGAAATAGGGGGTCATCAAAGCGGCACGTCCCCGTACCACCAATATATGTGAGTGCCCCCTCCCCCCCCTGGGCAGGTAAGTCAGAATATGATTACGGAATACTATATATGGGGGAAAGTATTTACAAAGCAGTGAGTTATATAAAACATGAGATGTATGGAAATGAATATAAGACATCAATATCATGACCTCACTTTGTATTTTTTATATTTCATTACCTGTATCAGGGGCCAGTCCATAAAGAATTACAACTACATATTTAACTTTGCCATCACTGTTAGAACCATACTTTTCTTGATTGTGAGTTGCTGCCTATTGAGCCTGTTTACCATGGTATACATGTAGAATATAGTTGCAATAATGGCACAGTTACTATAGTTGTAACTCAACATGAAACGGGCCCCAGGTATTTCTACTCACTTCCCACCAATGCAAGACAGTTTCGATTCCCACGCAATACCAATCTTTACATGAATGATTTTAAAAGCGTTTGATAACTGGGCAAGGTACTTACCATTTTTGCAAACATTTGAATACGCAAGGAAAGACATGAAGAAAAACAAGGCACATAAAAGATCTGCTCGTCCAACAATACCAGCAACCTATTCAAAGAACGAGAAATAATCATAATAGCACAAAATGAAAATGAAAAATCTGAAGCCATAAAATGCCCTGGAAACCATGACGAAAGAATCACGTTTACACCAGCTTGCTTTTTGAAAGTAATAAGTTTGGATCATTTATATCAGATTGATAAACATGTCGTACATACCATATCAGATTTTTTTCTATTCATTCTACAAGGTACCAATCATATCTAACCCGATTGCATGCTGAACAACTCCAAGGATACATGTAGAACTACAGATAAAACCAACAGTTATTGAATGCTGCCATGAATGAACAATAAAACATCAATCAGGTGACCGTGGTACTTTAATATCAAAATGCCAATACCATTTCTTTAATAAGATCTAAAAAAAAACCTCACAAAAGACCTTTCCAGGACTACCATATGGAGAAATGAACTAACAGTATATATACTAATAATGATAATGGCTATTTACCCAGGGTAGCCACTTCAGTTCCGAAAACTGTTCACCCAGCGGGCTACCCTCATATTATCATTATTATTTCTGCACACAAATCTATTAAAACAACAATTATTTGTAAGGGATACAATCAATTAAATCATACGTTCATAAGCTTTAAATCAAGCTTTTTAACGGCACATACATGTACATGTAGGATAGATCTTCCACAGCACTGTACATACTCCTGCACAATTCTACAAGTACGATGATACACCAACCTGGTGGACTTTGTACTTTCATGGATGATGATGATGATGATGAAATTAGATTTCAATTATTTCTGCCATGAAGGCCCATGACTACATATAATCTCAAGTTCTCAACCCTGCTTCGACAATCGATGTGAATTAATACAAAAACAAATGAATAAACTTTGATAATACCATAATTGACTAAATATTTGCTTCTTCAATGTATTGCTATAAAGCAATATATCTCATCTACTAAAGCACACAGTCCCTCCAGACTCATATTTACTTTGAATGTTTGAACAGGATGTGATAAGTAAAGGGACGTTCCCAAATATTTCAAATCGATTTTGATATCTTTCACTAGTTTGTTTAATGATGGATATACAAGAATTATTTTTTACATAAATTATTTTTTACAATTACACTGTAAAATGTAAAGTTGAGCTACATGTATGCTGAAAATACAAATTCCTAACCTGGCTATCGTACAGTATAATAAATTTTAATTAGAGAGAAAAAGTGTAGCTTTTCTTTTTACCAATTGTGATCAGTAGGCTTAAAGGAAACCAAAACCCAAGAAGAGCAGTAATCTTATTGGAAAGAGTAAACTGAAAGGAACAATTTAAAAAAGGTTTCATCAAAATCGGTTATGAAATAAGCAAGTTATGGGAGTTTGAAAACTCTTGTTGTACTTTCTATGGGCATCCTAAAATTGGCAAACGTTCTTCAAAATGGCTGATTTTGTGGACAACTCTCCATTTGTTTTGTACACAAATTTTCAGATTGTCATCATTATCTTTCAAATTGCATCTTGCCTCCTTCTGAGCACAACATATGTCATGGGAAAATATTATCCACACCATATATGTCAAGGTCAGGAGGAGATAATGTGAAATATGTAAAATAAAGGGGAAAATCTGAAAATATGTGTACAAAACAAATGGAGAGATGTCCACAAAATCAGCCAATATGCCTGAGTCGAATCGATTTTAAAATCGGTGTTCGATCGATGTCATCGAACACCGGTGCAGATTTTGCAAAATCGGTGCATCGAAAAAAAAAAAAAATACGTCGGCCGATTCGTTTGGTTTACACAATCAATCATCAAAATATCAGTAATGTCCAACTTTACTACTACTTACTTGATTTCTATTGCCCCCAAAATGAAACCGAATGAGTAATTATGATGCTATTCACCATTAATTTGAAGTTTATTTCGATCATAGTTCGAGTCTTACTCGTCTGCTCGTGCCGAGATAATTTATGCACGATGAATTCATGAATGGAAGTCATGGCCATCGATCGTGCATGCGCAGTACTGTTCTTTAATCAAACCAGAAAATGGCCGGAAATTGACGCGATCAACGTAAAATAAATCTTGCTTTCATGAACAATATTAAAATCATGACCATAGAACATTATTTAATCGTAATATTTAACAATAATTTGCATATGATAATCATTAATATGAATTTAGAGCTTGATGTGAAACGTTTGTATTTCGTTTCAATTTTCAATGGCGGACATCTCATGACGATCGACTTGACTTCTTGAGTCGAGCTAGTGCACTTGTCTAAAAAAAAATAATCATCACGTCAGGATTGATTCTCGAACATTGTCTACATGCAAAAACTCTGTTCAAGTTCGTAATATCACCATATAATATCATTTTACATGACAAAACAGAGAAAATTGCGTTTGATATTTTTTCCCATCAATTTGAAGCTAGTTTGTGCCCAACTTTGGGCTCTGATTTCATGAATGGGAAAATATGTCATACGTCATCAAACACGCATGCGCATTGTGCTTATTTTCTCGGAGCTTGGAGGAGACGTCCAGAGATGGAACAATAGAAATAATCCCAGTATTATTTCTTCCATATGAACATAACATACTTTGCTGCCATCGTCAATATTCTTAGTATGACCATAAAATCTTGTTAAATCGTAATAATTTAGATGAATTTAGGGCTCGATTCGAAACATTCGTATTTATTTTGATCGCATGCTCAATTGCGTCTAAAAAACTGGATTGTCATTATCAGGATTAATTCTCGAACATCGTCATAACTCATATTCCACAATCTTTCCTCACAATCGTTATATCAGCATTGAATAGCAATTCAAATGACCATCCAGAGAAAATTACGTATTTATTCCCATAAATTTATTTGGAGCTCATTTTGGATCCAACTACACAATCTCAGGCAAGTTACAGCGCTCTCCGTTGATTGCAATTGTTTGCTGGCGCTGACGTCAAGCACGCCTGTCGTTTCGGCTTATATGTTGTCATCTGCAAATATCATTGTTGAAGATATTTTGGGAAGAATTCTGCTTTGGTCCCCGGCCTTTTTTGTGTGTTTTGTGATCATGGAAAATACAAACGAACTTTGCTCTGTCATCTGCTTGTGCAACGCTCACCCGGCCAACGCCAGCGCATACCGTCAGTGCGTAGTGCATATGCAAAGCGCATCGCATCGACGCAAAAACAAAAGACTAAATTTTCCCCGCCTTCAATATTCGATGCATCGATGTTCGATCGAATTAGAGCTGTCGAACACCGGTTTTCAAAATAATCGATATGACTCAGGCTTAATACTAAATAGGTTCATTATTGCGGATTGAAATAATCGCTAGAGGGTATTCATTTGTCTCGCAATCTACTATGGTCAACAAGGAAATTCGTGATCACTCTCGCAAAAAGTGTTCACTGGCTTTCTAGGAAATTCGTGATCACTCTCGCAAAAAGTGTTCACTAGCTTACAAGTTCACGAGCTTTCCAGTGCCGCTGCAACTCTTTATCAAGTGACGAAAATTATCTGATATCGTACTCTATTTATATTAACCTCCAAGACCGTACGCACGAACGCGAGAACAATAGGTGGGCACTGATCCGTTGTGCGATTGGTCAGGAGTTATGCAAATAAGCCGGGGGTATATGCAAATACGCCGTTTTTTTTAATTGTTCCTCTCATTTTACTCTTTCAAATAACATTGCTTCTCTTTTGGGGGTTTGGTTTCCTTTAAAGTATGAAACTACTTACATTTTCAGTATGAATCGGATGAACAGCAAAGAGTATTGCACACAAGAAGCTGGCTCCTGGACATTCCATGAATCGTCCATCAACCCCTTTTCCAGCATCTGTCACCACTGCAAGAAGTGCGGAGGACACAGGCAAGACCAACACGCTCACAGCGGCATGGAGGAGTATGTTCACAAGATGGAAGCCCCATGGATGAAGGCCTCCAGCTAGGTAATAGTTGATCCTGTCAAGATGTAAGGGGACAGGTGTAGAGAAAGATTAATCAAGTATGTTTTTTTACTGTGTATACATGAAATTTCAATGTACTTCACTGTGACATCTCTCACTGATTAGCAGAATGTTTTTCTCCTAGGATAGCGTCATATTTGGAGCTGCTAAAAGGGATTATTCTTCAACAATTAAGCGATGTTTTCACAGAAGAAACAAACTCAATACATATTAATTTTGGCTACAAATTTACCACTAAACATAACTGGTATTACATTTTGGCCTACATAAGCAAATTATTTGCTGTTGATATAATCTTTTGTATGTGGAAACTTCCACTTTCTAATTGGCGATTGATCAATGTTAACAGATAATTACCATTGATTTCAGAGTATAATAATGCAACAGGGTCATTTAAAAAGATATTCAAAGGGTTCTTAACAATTCTGACCAAACAAATCATAGACTTTCCCTGACTGTACCAGGACTATATTACTCAAGCATTTCTGCACTAAAAAGAATTAAAAAAAAAGGGAAATTGAAACAATGGAATTAAATATATTACCATCTTTTTTTAAAGAAAATCAAATAAGACACAATTTTGGGGGTGCATAGTAATGTTGTTTTTAAATCTGGTTATCTTCTCTTTTTTTGGGGGGGTTCAGGGAAATACATAATGCCTGGAAAAATAACAAGCAAAATTCCTGGAAAATCCAGGTTTTTAAGGACCTGTAAGAACCCAGCTTCAAGGATCATACCTGAAAGTGAGAACAGTGAGAGGCCTGTAGGACTTATGGCTCTCCTTCAGCTCAATGTCCCGGCCCCAGAAGTCGTGCTTGAAAAGCTGCCAGAGCGGTGTCTCCGGCTTCACATCCTGGTTCTTGATGATCGCCTCAAGGTCATCGAAGACAAAGTCACCCTTGCGACTGTTCCAGTAAGTCCCGATGCTTAACAACGCAACAAGAAATGCGGAGGTGAGGAAGGACAGAGCAGGAACTGGGACAGAAGAGTCCAAAGGCAAGCACGTCCCAGCATTATCACTGGCTCTAGAACCTTGAGTCAACTGGTTCTTAGACCGTTCTCTGGAGTCCTGACCAATCTTCTGTTTCTTCTGCGATGCTCGCTGCCTTGAGGAAATCTTGTTTGTTAACTGTGTCCCAAATGCATTGTTGTTGTTGGCGCTTCGCATGTTTGAATTCAGAGATGAGGTTTCATGGCAGGTTGAGACACTCTTTCAACTCATACTGATTTGAAGAGATTTTCTTGATCTCACCATGTGAATCCAACAGTTGGCCAACCTATGAAAGAGGATGAAACATCAAAGAATCTATCATCAAAAGAATATTAAGATACGACTAATATCTATAATTTCATTGGGTACTCTACTTCAATTCCAATTGATATACTGAAACAAATCTTACCATGAGCATCTGTAGAGATGAACAAAATTATCAAATTAAAATGAACTGAGAGAACAAAAATACTTGACATGAATTTACCGTCAGTCAATCAGATTGAAAGATTTCAGTAGCTTTTAACTGTTACTGCAAATTTGTTATTACAACAAGTTTTATGAAAGGGGGCCCCTGATGTTCACTCTGAACAAATTATTAAGGCAAGAAGGAAATGATATTTATAGATATTATGAGCTAATCATATTAACTTATCTGAAACAAGATATTAAAATATTGAAAATTAAAAATCTATCCAACAATCTGTTTATTTCCGGTCAGAATTCTTCATAAGATCTCAACAAGAGGCAAAAAAGTACAGTGCCTACAGTCAAGGTATCATAAGTATTTAAATGCTTGAAGAATATTTAAAGAAAAGAAAACACTTACTTTTGCTGAGAAGTAAGTAACAGAAGATGAAAGTAAGGTTCCCCGTCAGAGAGATGACATTGCAGCCAATGTCTTTTCTGCGTACTGCAAAAGTGAATGAGTTTTAAGCTCAGTTATTGAGTACCCTCAAAGCAAAGTGACATTTAAATACAGGTCGTGTTTATTGAAGGAAGAAAAAATTATTTTGTTCTGTATAGTTCCTGGTTGAGAGGCAGTCTAAAGTCTATAAGCAACCCCCAGCTGTTATCAAGCAGTGCTGAACTATAATAAATTGTATTTTACTCTGTCAACATTACAAGGTAAATTGGTTGTTATCAACATCAATCATTCCAATGACAGAACTAATTCAAATTTCAAGTAAGCCTACTTACATTTTCAAAGTGTAACTTGGGTTGAATTTTGCCATTTTGTGCTTTCCATAGTTCTCTTCACTTCCCATTTATATACCATATACACACCTGTTCCTCTCATTCCTTAGTTTCTAAATCACATCATTCCATTGCCATTCCAACTCCATACAGCTTCACATGTTTCTATTGTCTTTTTCTAATTTATGTTCAGAACATTCTTCTTCATTCATATCATCCTCATCGTTTCATCTTTCACCCTTGGTTCTTGCACTTTTCTGGGTTCTTCCATTCTCTCTTTCTCTATTGGTTGAATTTATCATGTGACACTATTTTTGAATATATTTGAAAAGGCAATGCCTATAGTGAGGTCTATTAAAACGTCAGGCCAATAAATCAGAGCATCACTGGGCTTCATTTTGGTCGACATCTTTATTTTGAGTTTAGTTAAATTTAATATAATTTGAGTTTGCTTGTTTATGAATGATTTTCGGAGGTGGATCTCAGGGATGCCAAGTTCAAAGACCAGCTATGCGTGAGATTTTCTGTGAATCTGAGTGAGATCACAGACATTGTGTACAATGTATATGGGGATAGGCTGTGATAGTTGCGTGAGACAGAGATTTGAGGGGATGAACAAGAGTCCAAAATGCTTGAGTCTCACGCATAATGCGTGAGACTTGGTAGCTCTGGGATCTTAGAACACTCGGCCACACTACACAAAGTATAGTTACAGGAAGAGTACAGCAAGAGTCTGATTTGTGTCAAAAGTATTATCTTATTTCTCTTTAACATACTTTACATATAGACCTATTGGTTTGAATTAATGACTCTGTCCAATACACCTCAAGTCCCCACTTGCTTTTATCCTGACTTTTCATATCCTTTCAAAAATTGTAGGGCCTATTCATAATAATTATCCAGTTGTCAATTTCCTATCAATAAATTTTGAATTTCTTGATAAATTTACAATGCAGTGAGCAGTCTGGCAGTAAGTGACCAGAGGGAAGGGATGGGGGGGGGAGAAAAGGAAGCTGAGGAGATAGATCAGGATTAAGGGGGTGCAGGGGCGACAGAATAGTTTTGAAAGTAGGGGGCTGTGCCGGAAGTGAGGTGGGGGCTGACATTGCAAAAAATCACAATCAGATGGTTACTGGGTTTTGGAAAAAAAAATGGGTGAAGCAGCCTAGTCCAAATTGAAGTTTTCGGAAAATTTCTTCCAAATAGTCTACCTGTGATAAAGAAATTGGGATTTATTTTTGCTGGCACTCCGCTCTAAGTATAAAATTAGCCCGGGGACATAACCAATCGCAATTTGTGAATTGTGCTCAACTTTCTTTTGGTTAAAATTAATTTTAAAAACAGGCAGATCCATGTAAGACCAAGTATTGATGTAAAATAAAGACAAAAGTGAGATGGTGAGGAGCTGAAAAAAAATTTGACACAAATAAAGAGACACTTGATTTTATTCTTTATTTTCAATTGAAAGTGAAGCTCGAGATGGATGCCTGCATCCCGGGGGGGGGGCACTCAGTATATAATGCATAGTGGGTATGTGCCGCGGAGGGGACCCCCATTTTTACACTCAAATTTCCGTTCCAAGGCATAGCATTTTTGTCTTATTGAGAAAAAGAACAAAGAAAGCCGCTCCAAGGCATACCATTTTCTTCTTATCGAGAAAAAAATAAGACAGAAATCCGCTCCAAAGCTTCGCATATTTTTCGTTACGCCGTTCCGGTCGCATTGATCTGCTGCGATTTTGGTGAAAAGCGGCCGCCGAGCGCTGTCCGACCATCGTCTCTGTGCGAGCACACCCGGCGGAGGCCGCGCTAGCTGCATCATGCACGCTTGCCCATTCCATAGGGGTGCACTATGCACGTACTCATTTGCTGGCGATCCGTTCCAAGGACCCCCGTTTTCACAAAATTGTAGTTCCGAAGCCCGTTCCGAGGACCCTCCTTTTTACAATAAGCCCGCTCCGGGGCCCCCGTTTTTTGTCTCGCCCGCGGCACACCCCTACCACTTTTTTGGTCGAGTGCCCCCCCCCCCCCGGGGCCTGCATCCACATCACCTCTCCCGCCGCATCCACAAGACCACATGCCCCCCCCCCCCCCCAGACCAAATAACCCTAACCCTAACTTAAGTTGGTTGTTCTGCTGAACTCTGTTGGCTCCACTCACCAAATACATGAAAAAAATAAAAGTTGTTTAAAAACTCGAAACAGACCATTGCCAGCACTTGCAGCAGTCTACCCCCATTCCAACCCACCAGTCATCGGCGGTGCGGGCGGATGCGTGCCTGGCGCTTGGCGCCAGCGACGCCGACCGATCGGTGGCGCTCTGGCAGTGATCCCCCGCGCTGCGGGCCAGAAATGCGAGCATACGACCGGGTAGCTGAGCAGCGGCTTGGATCATTGCCCCTATCACTATCACTATCGGTTTCTGAAACAAGGTGAAGGGAAAGATTATTCATACAGGTGTGATAACTCAAAATTAGGTAAGTCTTTACCATTTGATATTTATGACCAATTTGTTGACATAATGTCTGGGGTTTTTTTAATAAACAAACAATAATTAATGGATAATTTGGTCGAACTCGAAAGTTAGACTCAGACTCTCACTCAGAGCGCTACTAGTTACTGCGACTGTGCGAGTGATGAAGACGATGTGAAAGTTTGGAAAGGAAAGGCAAAAGTTCAACCTGAATTATCTTACAATACCGAATAGAAACAGAGAAAGCTGGGCATTTTTTTAATTTGATGTATCGAATGATAGGCGAGTAGATCATGTCAAATGTAAACATCTTCGTACTTACTTTAAGCGCTTTTGAAGGTCTTTCACTCGTCTGAGTCTGCTCCCACAGTTTCTGTTGGCGTCTACTTCTCTATTGAATTCAGCGGCGCGGCATGAGCACTATACGCTGGCATGCATCATGATGAGGCGCTAGCTCTAGGCGCCAGCGCAGCCGCGCCGGCCTGCCTGGGCGGCTAGCGCTGAGACGCGCCGTTTAGACAGCGAGCTACAGGGACAGGGCTAGCTGGGTTGGCTGGTACGGGGGGGGGGGGGGGGGGGGTACAGTCACAATTGTTTTGAAAGGGATCGAAATACGAATGAGTAGAAAATAAGACAGTGTCTTTGGCAAAATCATGTAAAGAGCAAACAGTTGTTCCTGATCCTGCTCAGGCTAATTATATAGTTCAACATCAAGACATCAAAATTGGGGGGGGGGGGGGTTACTGCGGCAGCCCGAACACGTACTGAAGACGTGTCGGGGTCCCCGGGGCAAGGGGGGGGGCACTTGCATTGACGAGTGGATACCATGCGGTGTCAAAAACACAAAAATAATGAAAAAAGGGTATCTATTTCGCTTGGAAAATTACGTGTAGGGTCGAATTTCCGAGGATGATAAAACAAAATTAAATAAGGATGTCCTTTTTGCCCCAACACTTCGTGTTTGGAGTCCGATTTGCGCGAGGTGTAGAAGATTGGGTCATACTAAAGCCGACGACCGAAGGTCCCCTAACAATAAAACATTCCTGTACTTGTTTAGGGGTTCATTTCAGGGAATATTTGCCAAGAGTATCGTTTTGTTTCCAATACTTGTTAAGGGTAGGGTTTCACACGCCAATACTTGTTAAGGGGTGCATTTTCAGAATATGCAAAATTACGTGTTGAGGGTGCTTTTCAAGACCCCATGGTCGCGCATGGTATCCACTCGTGAATGGAAGTGGCCTCCCCCCCCCCCCCCCGGGGGTGTTTCACAAAATAGAGTTGCACTTTGTTTCAGAAAAAATGTAATCCAAATCTAGAGGGCTGGTATTCGAATCATATTTTTTTTTATTTGTGCCACGCATGACAAAAACGTCATGCCACTCATGGTCTAGTGGTTCTGACTCTCGCCTTTCAAACAGAGGGTCGTGGGTTTGAATCCTATTCCTAGCCATGGCATGTTTTCCTTCAGCAAGAAAATTATCCACACTGTGCTGCACTCGATCCAGGTGAGGTGAATGGGTACCCGGCAGGATAATTCCTTGAATGCACCAAGCACCCTTAGCAGCTGGAGCTACAGCCAGGGTAACAATGCGCCACTGAATAGGCAACTAGATAGATCGGCGCCTCATAAATGATATATATTATTATTATTAAGTGATGTTGAAGACAACAGGTAGGTGCACATATCACTTTTTCCAAGTTTTTGAAAACTTGATGAAAGAGCAGATGCTGATGATGTAAAGTTTCATCAATGCCCGAGCTTGCAAAAATCTTGATTGGACCTTTTTTCTTCCAAAGGAGTGTACTTATACTTGCTTATATAGCGCTTTGTCAGAAGTCTCTAAGCGCTCTACAGTATATGCAGCATAATTACCCTGGCTTTTGCAGTGCAGCTGTTACGCGCGCTGTGTTTCAAGGAATAAATTCCTGCCAGGTACCCATTTACCTCACCTGGGTTGAGTGCAGCACATTGTGTAAATGGACAAAGAAAATGTACTTGCAAATGATTAACTAGGAGATTGTACGACAACATTATAAGATCGAGGCAGGTTTGAGGAGTGTACATTAAACATGTACGGTAGGTCTTTGGTGGATTCAGGACCAGCACTCCTGTCCATCGTTCCAACATCGTTTGAGATAGACTTAAAGAACCCTTTGGAGTTTGGACATAAAGTCATGCCCACAACCATGAGGTAAAATGACCAATCAAAGATTCCCCGACTTCGGCCTGTGATTATTTCCTTTGGAGACACTTAAAAAACAAGGTATTTGTAATTTCTCCTCAAGATCTTCATGATTTTGTAGGGCCGAATTTGATCATGCTTTTTGTGCAATGATCCAGCAATGGTCAAGATGAGCTGTCCAAGATATCCTTAATCCCTCCATGTTACCAACTTTTGTGTGCAAAGGAGAGGAGGACATGTTGAAGGTGTGGGTGAATAAAGACATTAACCTTTCAATCACCTTTTCAGAGGAATACCTTGACTCTTCATTCCAAAAATTACTTTTTTACATTTTATTCTATCAAGCACACATATCACCTACTTTACCCAAACCAAGGAGGTTTAAATGAGATGGAGTAACAGCAAACAAAATCCCTTTGAACAAGCTTCGAAGCTGCCAGCAGAAAGTATGTCAGGCATGCACTTTGCTCAACATCTCTTGCAATTGTATAGACAAGTGATTCCTGCATGACTCCGCAGCTATAGGTCATCTATACATGTATAGGGAAATATGCTATTGTGATGATAACATTTTCGCCTTATCTGGTCTGGTTATATGTGTAGTACAATTCGGAGGCATGCGAAAATGAACTATGCAATATTTTCTGAACTATGACTCAAATTTCCTCGACTGGGCATGTGCGGGCACTCATCTGGCATATAGTGAATAGCAATATTCCATCAACCACATTTGAAATTTTCATTTGCTGCAAGCGATCAGAAAAGTTTTAAAATCTGGTTTCAGTAAAGGTCAAATTCTTACTTTTTCCACTGATTAAAGGTAAATATAATCTGGGCAAATATCTCAGCTTAATAGTCATGTGTACAAATTTCTGTTTATTTATATAAAAGATGGAAAATTGATCCAAATGGATATTCGTAAAATTTCACTCCTCGGATTTCTTCACTGAAACTGGCGGCTTCGAAGGCGGACATCAAAAAGGTCTTAACTGCCGTTCTGTCTTTTGTGCTTCTTTAGAAATGAACAGCTGCTTGAATAAATTTGTTGCCTGTTGGAACTCCAGTCATAGAAACTTCTTGCCCAAACTTGGTAAAAGTGGTACCTGCAAAGTTGTCTTCAACATCAATTAGCTTGGTCATGAGTGCTGCAGATGGTACAAATAGGGTATCAATGCAGAATAAACTCCACAAAATTAAATATGATCCAAATATCAACCCTCTAGATTTGGATTACTTTTTTTCTGAAATGCACCAGTGTATAGGACACTCGCTTGCGTGTTGCATATCATGAACGCATCAGCATATTAAAGTGCGAAGTCTAATTAAGTCACACTTAAATCTTTATGAAACACCCCCCCCCCCCCTCCTCCAATAAATAAGGACAGAGATGCTGGAAAAGTTCATTTTTGCGACAGCCAATCAAACCCTACCTGTAGTAAACAACATTTGAACCAATATATATTTTTTTCACTTTGTGTACTGTGTGTACATGTTGCAAAAGAACTCCAAGATACCAAGTTCAAAGACCAGCTAAAACGTTACTTTGAAGTGATTTTTTTTTCAGGTTTTACTTCATCTATTTCAAATCATTTTTTCAGCATTCCCCCTTTAGACCTGACATCAGAATATAGACCAGTGCTTTCATGAAGCTTGACATGGTTTGTGATTTTTTTTTTCATATACAGGTTCATTGAAGTTTTTGTTTATCAAGCTGCACTTCATGTGTGCACCAGGAACTTTATAAGTGATGGCGGATTCCGAGGTTATCTCAAAAGAGTCTTTAGGTCAGGCAGAAGTCAAGGGGATGGATGTCCAAAACAGCTCATCGGGATCCAATGGCACAGAGGCACGCTGTGAAACAACGTCACATCGCTCTCAGGAACGTGATCATCATGAAGGGTGAGGTACCTTGTCAAAAAGTTAGAAAGTTCTGCGCAGGAATCTCGAAAGCGGCCTCTCATTACCAATGTTCACACTTCATCAAAGACAAAACAATGAGGAATGTTGAAGAGCCCCTGGGGGGGGGGAGGGGAGTCAAATGTATTGCTGTACACATGTGTGACCAAATTATTTCCAAACAAGCATTCCCTAAACAATTTTTTCTCTGTTTGCCAAATAACCCCCAAAACAAATTTTTGCAGGCTTTATTTATACATTTTGTCCCAAAGTTGTCGCCAGGATATGACCCCGGGGGAAAAAGCTTGGGGGAAAAAAATACCCCAAACATGTTTGGCTAGTCTGAAAAAAAAGCTTTCTAATAAAAAAACATTGCCAAAGTACTTTTGACCTTGCAATGGGCCATTGACCAGTCTTTCAAAACCACCCTTTTTCTTGAAAATCAGCGTTTTTGATCCCCTTTTAATAACGAGTGCATGTGCGGCCCTCTTCCAAAACTGAAAAAAACACCCTGTTAAACATGTTTTTGGTCACGCATGTATACAGCAATATAACTCCCCCCCCCCCCCCCCGGAGAAGAGTCGCTATGAAAAGAGAAATGGTGTCTTTATAGAAGGATTTCTGCTAAAAGATGTGGCACAGCCTTTTGACTACCGGTAGTTAAAGGTTACGTCCAGCCCAGAAAAATGAAGCAATAGAGAAAAATCAAACAAACATACTGTAAAGCTGAAAATTTCATCAAATAGAATAAAGTAAGAAAGCTATGACATTCTAAAATTTTGCTTATTTTTCCCAAAACTGTTATGCACAACTTAGTAAGATGTAAATGAGAGAGTCAATGATGTCTCTCACTCACTATTTCTTTTGCATTTTATTGTTTGTTACATTATTTCAATTTGTACAGATTTGACAGTAGGACCAATTTTACTGAACCATTTGGACTTTGAATTGGAATATCACATGTTCAGGGAGGAATAAAAAGAATTCACATGACAATGAGGAGAAAATTAGAATATTGAATATTTCATAAATAAAATACATGTATAAGAAATAGGGAGTGGGTGATGTTATCAGACCCCTCAATTGCATATGACCAGGATGTGCGTATACATGTAACTGTTTTGTGAAATTAAGCGAAACTTTAAAACTTTCTTATTTTACATCCGATTTTTTAAAAAATGTCAGTGTTATGTTTGTTGGGTTTTTCTCTTTTTATTCAAATCAACATTTTTCTGGGGTGGACTTGTCTTTTAATTACTTAAATTCAGTCTGCATTGCTAGAAGTGTTAACCTATAGTCTTTCCTATCTTTAACCAAGTTTATGGGTAATAAAGGTCTTTGTAAGTTACAAAGGATTTTACAAACAACTAGAGACCCTTTCGTTGGTGCTATATATTCAGACTCTCAGTCATTTTGGTTCCCATCAAGTTGATCAATCATGGGGGCCAATTTAATACAAAGCATAGCAATCATAGAACCTTTGTTCTTTTTAAATAATGATTGCATTATAGTTCACAAGTAATCGTGAAAATCTAGCATACAATTAATCACCTATTGTAAGTTATTCATGAATTATTGTTAATTGAATATATAGATTTATCTGAATTGAAATTTAAATATTTTCAATTTTGATAACAGGGCCCAAAGAATTGTTTTAAAATAGGGAGTGCTGGTGTTCTTGTTCAAGGGATTGTCATCGTGTCATCAGAAAAAAAATGACAAGCAAAAAAAGGGGGTATTGCTCCCAAATCTTTGTCATTTCGAAGCAATATCTCTTTTTGTCAACCTGATTGCCAGGGGGTGCTACCAATGGTGTACATACATACATACGCAGCACCCCCTGAAAAATCTTGGGTTTAATACTTCAACCCCAGCACCCCTTGCTTCCCAGGGCCATGTAGGGTTATTAGGGAATGCACGCACAAATTATGAGTTACATGTATATATAAATCTCAAAACATCAATAAGGATCAATATTCAATTGTATTTATACTTTTAAAGCAGCTTTATGACTTATCCAAGGTCATCATGGGTATGCCCTAGTTTTTCCTATTGATTTTTCTCGGTGCTCTAGTCCACTCATTTATGCAATACTACCATTGATATAAATAGAAAATAGATAGAGCTCTCATTGAATTCTGCCGCCCAAAGGACCCTAGGGCCGTCTACACCAGCCCAAGTTTTCAAATTAGCGCGCTTTTTCTGATTGGCAAATTATCCCAATCTGAACAATTTTTAGATTTTTGTATAATTTGTAATGGAGATGCAGTCAGCGAGGTAGTTCCCAGGATTAATCTTGAGATTGCAATTCCAAGTCAACTTAGGATTATTTGCAACATAGCACGCTACATGTATTTAAGAATTATTCCGCTAATTCGCAGTTGCAAGTGCACTCAGTATTATTTATTCACGGCGTGCCAGGCTGATGCATGTATGCCTCGTTTGAGCACAAATTGCTCTTCTTGTGCTGGTGGAGACGGGGTTTCTTGAATCTCAAGATTAATCATGAAGAGGGCAGATCGGGCTAAAATTTTGAGATTGAGCAAACCCGAGCTGGTGCAGCGCTGCCTCCTGAAGGTTCAGTAAATGTATCCCATATGAGGACCATACCAACTGACACGTACAAATGAAAGAACACTTTCTGCTTTTCTGGGGCTACTTTTCATAACTTACTGCCTAAATGATAATAATTGGATTTTTTTAGAGAATACAAAGCACTGTGCATGGCTTTAATAAGACAAGTTAAGGTTCATAGTAGATGCGTTTTAAGATGTTTTTTGAAGAGGTCAAGAGAAGAGATGTTTCAGAGAGACAGGGGACAAGAGATTGAAAATAATTGAAGCCTGTCTGTTTTCTGGATTTAGGAATGACATGCATGCAGAAAGGAGCAGATGTAGAACGAAGAGAGTGTGTTGATATTTGTTGCTGAAATAACAAAAAAACGTAAGAAGAAAATGTGGTTGACAGAGATTGAAAGTTTTTTTCTGTTGATATTTATTGAAAATATAGAATTCACATTTAATCAAGAAATTTATTTACAAAAAAGGAAAAAAAATATTTGAGGAACAGCATATGTCAGATCTTGGGACTGAAATTCCCAGTCTGGTAATAGATTTGGTTCTGTTTGAAACGAAAGTAGTTACCACTTGCAATAATCACACAATCATTCAATATCTATATGTAACATAAATTTAATTCAGAGCGACCAGCTCTATAAATGTACATATAATTAAAGAAATTGAACAATCAGAATTAAATCATGAATCACATGCATATCAACATAACATCAAACTGTATTTAGCAGTTAGCATCAGCATGAATTAACCTACATGTATACTGAATATGTTGCAATATGTATCTAATGAGAGTGATTTATTTATATTTAATCAAGGCCTAATAATTTGGCATCCAAACGTGACAATATTTTTGGTTATTAATTCCACCAATTAAGTTTCATCAAAAGAGGGTTTATACTTGGATGAATACCTACACTGGACCGTAGTATATCTAATCTGGTTATAATTTATATAGTTCAGAATAAGGACCCCTTCGACATCGTCAATGACTATCGTTGGTCCGATGAATATAGTCGTCTAAGAGCGAACTGCGGTGGCTTCGACGACGCGAAGTAAAGCGAGCGAACTCTCGACGAAAAGCCAGTCCAGATTCGCGGACGAAATGATGAGGGCTGAGAGCCACAAGATTGCTACGATGAATCACAAGTCACGAACTCTGAGTTCGAGGATGAAGTATGAGCCCAGCTCGTCCAGTTCTTTGGAACAGTCGTGCCTGGTGAGATGAGGGCAGATGTGGTGGCTTTACCTGGCCTGTGCTGCCTGGATCCAGCCTGCCAACGATGGGGATTAAGACTCAGCTGTGCCTGCACTACACAGCCTGCAACATTCACCCAAAGTAATGGCCTCCGAGAACCACACCCTCACACTCCGAGTTAAGACCAAATGTGGAAGGGTCTTCCTCTCCCGAGAATCAAACGATTTCTGATTTGCTTTTACTCAAACACCACTCCATCTTGACTCTCACAAAGACAAAGTCATTAACATTCTCAATATTCCTCTGCTTTACTCTTCCACGCTGAACATATCCAATTAAAACTACTTAACTATCCAAGCTTTAATTTCACCTATTCAAAACTCCCATCTCAAACATTCTCAACAGTCTTTTCCTCTCATACATAAAAACAAACATCTATAGAATTTTAGAGCCCCATTGAACTTAACTAAATATATCAAGTTAAATGACCCAATGCTTATGACCTATTAAAGATTGTCAAGAAGTCAAAGTAAAATTCTAATCCTTACACCCCAGCGGGTTTGATCACTTACTTAAAAGGCGGTGCTGCACCATCCCGAGTTTGCTCAATCTCGAGATTTTAGCCCGATCAGCCCTCTTCGCGATTAATCTCGAGATTCAAGAAGCCCCGTCTCCACCATCGCACGAAGAGCGATTCTTGCTCGAGCGAGGCAACAAGCCCGATATTCCGAGCATGCGCACTTTCGATCTTGGAGTTTCAACGGCCCGCGCTTTTGAATAACTTCCCGCGATATGCAATCAAGTCCATGTACTCTTTCGCCGAATTCGACCGTTGTAATGCAACAATCCTCTCAGCTCAGCCGCGCTATAATTATAAGCGAGTGAAGTATTCTTCGTTTAATATGATGGCGGACTCCGAGGCAACGACAGAGGGGGAGAGAGAGAGAGAGGGGAGGAAAGAAATGCTATTTGCTCACATTTTGCGAAGGAATAAGACGGCAATGCTGTCAGTATTGTTATTGACTATGACCATCGTCGATAATGAGCGCCTCCCCCATCGGTCTGGTCTCTCCCAAAATCCATTCACGGGGGGCTTGACACCATCGTTGCTGATTGGGGAATTGATGAACGCTATGATAAAGTTGACTTTCGCATGCGTTCGGTATAATCGCTGTTTATGTTTTTACCAAGGCGGAAATGGAACGCGAATTGCATTATGGACTGAAGGTCATGAATAAATTAACCCGAGTCCAAACCCGAGTGCGTCTGCACCTACGAATTAGCGCGATAATTCGTAAATAGCGCGCTATTTTGCAAATAAACCCGAGTTGACTTGGGATTGCAATCTCGAGATTAATCCTACGAACTAGCGCGATAATTGCGTCTGCATTACAAACAATCTCGAGATTTTTCAGATCGGGATAATTTGCCGGATCAGAAATAGCGCGCTAATTTGAAAACTCGGGATGGTGCAGACGGCCCTAAAGATACAGTTGATTGACTCTGGGACTATGACAAGACTCAACCACCCAAATTCCTTTTATTATATACAAGCTGAATGGTTACTAGGGGTTAACACTAAATAGACTTACAGTCGCATTGTGACACATATAACAAATGAAAATATTTTAATGAAGTTAATACTGTTTTGGAAACAAAACTTAATCTTTTAAATTGCCAAAGAGCTGGTATTGGAGGAAATTAAAGTTAAACTTTTTTGGCAACAACACAAAATCATAGTGGGTTTTTTTACTTAGTTTTTGATAGAGAATTTCAGTGTACACATTGTAAATGTATTGATTAGACTTTCATTTTTTGATCAATTTTCCTTCTTGATAGATATTGACCCAAGATTGATCTATAATGATCGATGTTAATTCTTATAACATATACAGGTGTAAGATGCTGCTGTACATGTACAATCTGACATTTTTGAGTACCAAACAATGGGGGGGGAGGGTTGATAGCACCTACATGAATACATGTAAGAGAGTTTAAATAATAAATGCATACATTTCATTAAATAGGTTTAAAACCACTACTAAGCATTGAATGGGGGGGGGAATTGCAGGATACAATTATAAACATGTAGCTTACCGATATTGTCATTCAGCAGTAAAAGGGCAATATACGGCACTATTTGGAGCAAAACTGATGATACCAGAAAATGTAAAAATAATTTTTGTTTTTTGGGGGGCCATACAGATATCGCCCTTTTACTTGCCAAATAATGATAGCCTATATGCAAGATTATTTCAGGTGTGTCTTGAGAGCTTTTATCTAGAAAAAAAAGAAAAAAAGAAACTGATCAACGGACTATACCATTGAATACAGTACATGTATTTGCAGTAGGGCCAATATGCTTCTAGTCTAAACCTTAATAAGCCAGACCTCATTAGTTCTACCGACTGGTTTCATGGGTGGATCGTAACCACAAAAATAGAAACATCCATCCTTGTACTGGTCCTCGGACAGGGCGGCTCGGAGTTTCTGGATTTCTTGGATGATCTCTTTCTCGCCAGCGTAACCACCAAATTTTCTGTGAAGATGGGACAACCAAACAAGTTCAACAGTATGATGTGCTTAGAAGTTCGAAAGAAATATGAGTAAAAACACTGTACAACATTCAGTGGGGTTCATTTTATTGTACAATTTTTGTAGTGTGGAAATGTAATTGTGCAGCAGAAGAAAACATCATTAAAGACAAATGTTTATTTGGGGGCACAAAATATACTATGGTGTTGTTGTTCAAACCTGACGTGACGCATACTTGGACATGAGCACAATGGATATCAACAAATTTGATTGAAAATTTTTGCTTAAAACAGTTCAACTAACCATTACAAGTCAGAGGAGCCTGCTTGTAATAGTAGATTTACATGATATTGGAAGAAATTTCACTGTGAGCCATGAACTAAACTACATTCACTATAAATGAAATATCATCATGGACCCTAAAACAACTTTAGGAAGTAGCATCATGCAGTATTACCTTGGACCCTACACGGTATTACAGTCAAACCTGTCTATAGCAGCCAACTGTCTTGAATGAAAACCTGCCACCACAGTTGTCTCCCCTTTGAAATGAATGAAGTCGTCCACTTTCCACATACATGAAGTGGCCATGTTTTGCATGGGCACGTCATGGTCTAGTGGTTCTGACTCTCGCCTTTTAAACAGAGGGTCGTGGGTTCGAATCCTAGCCATGGCGTGTTTTCCTTCAGCAAGAAATTCATCCACATTTTGCTGCACTCGACCCAGGTGAGGTAAATGGGTACCGGCAGGAAGTAATTCCTCAAAAAGCTGTGCGCACCAGAATTGGTAGACTAGCTCAGCCGGGGTAATATACATGTAGGGGCGCCTTGAGCACCTAGCAAGGTGGATATACATGCGCTATACAATTCCTATATTACCAGTATTATTATTATATGACAGATTTGACTTAATAATTGAACACCCTACATCGCTCATGGGTCCTCATACCTTGGAAGGCTTTAAAATTTTTGGACTACAACCCCTCACCCCTTCCATGTCATGCCTCCTTCCATACCCCACCCCCCTTCATACTTACCTCACATACATGGTGGCTTCTGGAGTGTTCCGGAAGGTGATATCATCATCCTTTGGCTTTGGTGGGTCATCCACATTCTTCTTAGGAAGTAAAAACCCAACATTGTAAACCTGTTTCATTGTATTCCAGTCAGCGTCACCAGGCTGGCAAAAGAAGCACACAGGAGCTGTCATTGATACCTTTTTACCTGGATGTGAATGTGAATATAATATAGATTTTGGGGTCAGTGGATGAATGCACAGACTCTGAACCACAAGGTCCAGGTTTCAGATCCCACCAGGCACTAATGTCCTTTGACAAAAAACCCGACATAAACCTGTTTCATTGTATTCCAGTCATCGTCACCAGGCTGGCAAAAGAAGCACACTGGAGCTGTCATTGATACATTTTTACCTGGATGTGAATAAAGAGGTGTTAGGTATTTTTGATCTGTCTACATTTTCAAACTCAAAACCACAAATCGTATTGTGGCACTAAATATCCTATCAAAGTCACACTCAACATTTGAAGGTCCTGTTTCTTTGTATTCCATTCAGTTTCATTGCTACATTTGAAGTTTTTGAAATGACAGCATAACTTAAAAAATATATGGACGTAGTTCATGAAAATTCGACATAAGATTAATCAAGTATCACTGAACATCCTGCATGAGTTTCACGTCACATGACCAAGGTCAAAGGTCATTTAGGGTCAATGAACTTTGGCCGAGTTGGGAGTATTTGTTGAATTACCTTCATATGTATTGGTCTAGTTCATAAAACATGGACATAAGAGTAACCAAGTATCTCTGAATATCTTGTGCGAGTTATAGTAGTTTTCAAAGTCAGCACTGCTGCTACATGTATATTGAATCGCGCGATGCAGGTGAGACTGCCAGAGGCATTCCACTTGTTCATATTATATTTAAGTTTACAAAAAGAAAAAATATGTTATTTTTCAATACAAACGTGTGGCATGTTAAGATATACATGTAATACATGTTTTACAAATAAATTACAAGTACCCGAGCACCTCCTACCTGTTTCGTTTGTTCCTGTGATGTACTTGAAGAGCTTCATGAATCCCTCGCTGGACGAGTCCTTAAACTTCTTTCCTTCTACCTTTGTGACCGCCCACTTAGCAGCAGCATACTTTCTTTCTTCATACACCTGAAGGTTCAAATTTAAAATGAAATCAAATTGTCTTTATATTATGCACAGTGAGCCTAGAATTTTGAGGGAGCTAGATATGGCTTATAATGTGAGATTTTTTAAAAGTTGCAAGTTAGGGAAGGAGTGAGCAAAAATTTCAGCTTATTATAAAAATCAAATTTTGTGATAAATTTTTGATGTAATATTCAGAAAATGATATTAGTTTTCACCCAGGTTCTCTCTTTCCATTTTTTTTTGTGTGTGTTCTTGGCCATGATTTTTTTTTTTTGGGGGGGGGAGAAAATTCCAACAAGCATAACACTGAAAATTTCATCAAAATCGGATGTAAATTAAGTTCTGCTTAATTTCACAAAACAGTTGTGTGCACATCCTGGACAGTATAAAAATGAGGGGACTGATGACATCACTCAATCACAATTTCTTTTATATTTTATTATGAAATATTCTCATTTTCTGCTCATTGGAAGGTGAAACAAGTTTTCTTCCTCCATTAACACGGGGAATTGTTTTAAGATTTTATGGTTCAGTCAAGTGGGTCCTTAGTCAGATATGTAAAAAAAAAGAAATATTGTACTAATCAAACAATAAAAAACAAAAGAAATAGTGAGTGAGGGACATCAACTCTCTTTTGCCTGTTGCTGAGTTATGCCTTAATAACTGGTCTGGAAAAAATAAGCGAAACTTTCAAATGTCATAGCTTGAATTATTTTACATCCAGTTTTGATGAAATTTTTAGCATTATCATTGGATTTTTCTTTTTTGATTCAAATTAAAATTTTTCTGGGATGGACTTGACCTTTAAAGATAATCTTTCCCAGTTTATATGATTTAAAAGAGTGATCGTATACTGTCAAAATCATTCCCTTTGACAGGAAAGACACATATTGAAAATGTTTTTTTTTTGCAATAAAATTTGGTTTGTGCCTGTCCACTGAAATTGTCTTGGAAGAGTTACTGAAAATCAGAAATTAATTTTGATTAAAAATGTATGTCTGTCTGCTAAAATTGTCTTGGGATGGGACATGAAATAGATAGTGATGATTTAAACAGATGGACTTACATCAGTTTTACTAATAACCTCATAATTTGGAGTCTCCACGTCTCCAAACATCCGGCCTGCAATGGTGCTCAACATCTTGAGGGGATAAATCTCAAGAAAAGCAAGTAAACACAAGAAAATCAAAATGGACTGTACACTGTAGTATCATATTCATCATATTCTACAAATTTAAATATTTAGTAAATTTATAAGTGCATTCACACTTCAAAAACCATCTACATGTACCCCACCCAAATCACAATTGTGCACTAAAAAAAGAACAGAGCCAATACATACATGTACATTATTTTTTGTACATTCGTACATTATTTTCCTTTTATACACTAAATCAAACAAAACTACACAAGATTTAGAAGAAGAAAACTACTAACATTAAACAAAAATGAAAATAAAAATGTCATTAGAAAAGTAGAATAGGAAAGAAATCTGATCTGCCTTTGAGAAAACAAAGCTAGCCTTTTGCCAAGTTATTTGAGGCATTTAATATAGTTTCATGAAAAACATTAAGAAAAAAAATGAAATTCAAATTATACAGAAATGGTGAATGGCCCCCTTATTTTTAGGTTAGAATATCATCTAATTTTCCTTAAAAAAACACTTATTACATGAAATATTTCATCTTTATAGCAAATAATGTTATGCTTTTTGTACATTTTGATTTTATATTTTAATGGAAAATTAATTCAATTCAATGTAATAATTTTCCATACAAAATAAAAAATATTTGTCATACTAGTAAAATCAATTTCGAATTATTATCCATCATGTGGACATTAAAAGTATGAACAAGTCTAAAGTCCAGTGCAACAAAAAACAAATAAAAAATGTGTATACATCAGATTGTCCCAATAGTTTCTTTCATTTTTGCTCATGCAATACATTGCATAGTGAGAGAAAAGGTGGTCCTATTTGTTCAATAAAATTATGCATATACATGTATGGTCAAAATGTGTTTGTGTTGGTATTGTATTCTACATTTAGATTTGGAATATGATTTAAAAACAAAAATTCTGGGTTTGGTAACAATTTCATAATGATTCAGAATGCATTGCAATAAAATACATACCCAAGTGTTTCTGTGCTAAATAATTCTTGTAAAAAAAAGTGTAGTAGTTGCTGAGGAATACAAGTATACTGTTCCTCATGTTAAAGGACAGGTATCTTTTTGATTACCATTTAGTAATAACAATAATACACATTCCCTCACTGCTATGCTGGCCGTATTCAGCTACATGTAGCTGGTTTTCCAGTGTAGATTCATTATTTCACAAAGTTTACTTTCCACAAACTTTAATAGCTCTTGATTTGTGATCATAAAAGAAACTAAGAATTAAACTTCACTTTAAGGATTCGCTCATGAAATAGTTGCTTGCCGTATTTAGTTTGCTCAATCTTTGAAAGACCTTTGGTATCAAAACAGAAAAGCTCATTTTTAAAGACTTTCTCGTGAATAATGATAACACTGAGCAAAGCGCACATCACATTATGATATAACATCCCAATATGCACTTTCAAAGGAGATGGATATTGTTTTGTACTACATCGTATTTGTTTTTTTTTTTTTCAATTCTGACAACAGCAACACTAAATACAAGTAAAAGAGAAAGAACAAAATGTTAATAATCATGGAATGATTTATACTCCTACATTATTAAGGTACATTGCAATATTAATTGTTGCTTTGCTGCATCTAAGTTGAAAAGCTTACCTGAGATAAGAAATATGATATCTGGACTGCAACGCTTATTGTAAAATTATGTGAGAGCTATCTGAGACTGTCTCTTCTTGTGATATCTCTAGCATTTATTAGTTTTTCTCATGCAATTTATTTTCATAATCTATGATTTATTTTTTTAAGCCTGAGATAAATCGGTTCAAACTTCAGTCACTGGCCTGGAGAGCCTGTAACTCAAAGTTCAACAATCAATTGTAAGGGCTCAGTTTTACATAATGCATTGCACTGATCATTCTTCATGTACCGGTATGCAATCTATCAGACAAAGCAAATGTGCTATCGATTCTTACTGTATAGCTTTCTGCTGCCTTCATGAAGGGTAATGTGAGATAAAAAGATAATATCTACCGTTTATTTTCTTTTATCCTAACTTTTCAAAGGCCCACAAGATACTCCATTTAAGTAGAGAAAATGCTCATTGTCAAGGTCAAGGAGATACTCCTATTGTTGTATGTTGACTTGAATGCAGAACATTTTTAAATTAACCCTCTAGAATCAACATGTAAGGTACACTTGTTGGCACAAATGTTTGTACAATGAAACCTGTAGGCCTATACGACCCGAGAGAGAAGAAAATTGTTTTATGAGCATAATACTGTAGGTTTTTATCAACAGGTTTCTGTAGTCTGTTTCAGTTTGGGGATAGTCTATAAAGGAAACCAAAATTTTGATCTTAATAGACAATTTGACAGTTTATACCTGTGGATGCTAATGGTGCAGCACATTTCCCTATGGCAGCCGTACAGCGAGTCAAAAACAGCCGTTTGATAAACTATTATTGAAACCATCTGTAGCCGACCAGTACAAAAATGTTTAACTTTAAACGGCTCTTTTTTACTCGCCGTACGGCTATGGTAGGGCAAATGTGACTGCGCCATTATCACTTATTTATACAAACACATGTCCAGAAGAAAATATGAAGAGTTAAACCATTATCTACATGTACGATCTGTGCCCATGTTGTTTGATCACACATTATTTCTATCAACATTGTCTAGCCAAATTTATAACAATTTCATAAATGAGTGCAAACATGCACACCTAAATTGGTTAATAATCTGTCTAAATGACACTTTGTTTTGACTGCTTCCATTTTCACATACCTTCATTTCGTTTCTCCAGGTCAGTATTAAATCACATATTAATACCATCACAATAGAATCGGAACCTGACCTTTATCCCTGATTCATCGATAAGTGACGATCTGTTTGTCATCATATATCTACTGTACTCTCGCACTATACATGTACTTGATCATGTGGCATATATTGCATATAAATTTCTTGAGGAGTTACATATTTTCTTATATGATGATATAGTTTCTTTTATAGATCTGTTAATATTTGAATAGATCAAGTACATGTACATGTAAGTGCCTCCATTGACACAGGGTACTATAGGCATGTATGTATTTGATTTACATTTTGGTCATACAGGAAAAGCTATGTGTACAGTCCTATGTAAAATCTGCTTACCAAAAAAAAATTGTTTTTGCCTTTGAAAAATGTGGAGTAACCCCCGGGGGGGGGCACTTCCATTGACAAGAGGATACCATGCGCGACCATGGGGTCTCGAAAAGCACCCTAAACAAGTATTTTCCATATTCTGAAAATGCACCCCTTAATAAGTATTGGTGTGTGAAACCCTACCCTTAACAGGTATTGGAAACAAAACGATAACTTTGGCAAGTATTCCCTGAATTGATCCCCTAAACAAGTACAGCAATATTATATGTCACGGACGTCGGCTTTACCTTTACCTACAGTACACCATTGGGTTTAGCACGCCCCCACCTCCCACACCTCGTACAAATCAGACTCTAAAGTAACACATAGTGTTGACTGTTGGGGCAAAAATTACATTCTCTAATTATTATAGTCTTTTTATACCCTCGCAAATTTGACCCTAAACATGTAGCATTCCTAGCGAAATAGATACCCGTTTTTCATTTAGTGTTTTTGACACCCTTAATTATTATGCTACGTAGGTTACGTGCCCTTGAAAAAGACATCCTTTTTACATGTTTTATTAGTCGCGCATGGTATCCGCTCGTCAATGTAAGTGCCCCCCCCGGAGCAAAATGTGAAGCGATACCAGGAAAATTATTCCCTTGTTTGCATAGGTCATTGATCATAAAAGCATATTTTAGACAAAAAAACCCTATCACTTTCACATAAATTTTTCATAAAGTGAAATTAGGAAAGTTGATCTACATTAAGCTTATACATTTTAAACTAGGCTATTAAGAATGGACCCCATGAGAGCATTACTGAATGCACATTAAAAATTGATGATCAAAGTAGAAAGTCAATGATTACTGGTGCAAGTTGCATTGAATTGCTTCAAAACTCACCTAAGCATTATCTACATGTATAATTAAGGGGTGTTATCCTCCCCTAAAACCCCAAGACATCTAGTTTTATTGACACTTTGCCTTCCAACAATCAATTTAGCATAGGTTATCACTTCTTAAGTCAATACGAGATGGAGATTACATGCTTGAATAGTTTGTTCTTATCCTAATCATTGATTAAAATCCCAACCAGTACAATTTTGATGCTACCTTACACCATTATTTGATCAACATCTCATTTGGTTGATGTGCATGCTTCAGAAGTAAAGGGTTGAATGTCTATTATTTTGATTTTTTATTTGGTTTCGTCAGAAGCGAAGGGCCCTTTCTCCTTACTATCTTGTGGAAAAAAAAATTATTGATTGTGATTAGTACTTGACTGTACAAGGAGAGTGTCGATTTTAATACCTGAGTGTGTTTACTGAAGTGGGAGTATGGTGTTTGAACTCATAAATAGGCAAGTACAACTATCAGGTTGACTATTCATCATTTATGCTGGTTCCTGATCAATACAGAACCTACCAATGTCATTTTTTTCTATCTTATATTGTGCTCTGTTTTTGGATAGAATACTGTATCTCCATGATGACAGCTGCGCTCAAAAAATTAGCGAACCCCACCGCAAAATGCACTTCTTCGTGCTGAGTGTTGAATGCAGTCAACAACACTACATGTACAATGTCGTCAAGCCCGGAGAAACAAACTTTATTAAATGTAATATTTTAGCACCTGACTTCACAATTTAATATCCAAAACATAGCAGAAGTGGATATCTGTTGGGGTTCGCTAACTTTTCATCACTGTATATGAATTGTGATCGTCTTGCTACATGTAGTTTTGTCATAGAATAAATTAAGCAATATATTTCCCATGTGCTTGCACTTTGCATTAAAATTGAAATGCACTTTGAAAGTTTGAAACAATTTTTAAATATGCTATATGTTTTGTTTGTTTCTTATTTAGTTTTTCACTACATACTGAGTTGATGCTAGGGAAGCAGGGGGTGGGGCGATCATACACTGTAAAAACTGCGGTGTTAAAACTGACACCAATTGGTGTTAATAGAGGACCACACCCTGAGGTGTTAAAATTACACCCTAGAGATTAAACATAACACCAAAGAGTGTAATGTAACAACAAAAGTTGTTTTAATAACACCTATAGGTGTAAAACTAACACCACCAATTTAACACCGGTGTAAAATAACTGGTGTGGTCCTCTATGTACACCGGTTAACACCACAGTTTTTGCTGTGTACATATCAAGTAGAGTAGTGAATTAAAGCGGGAGCATTTCATCAACACTAAATATCCGACAGGTTGTCAGATCTGACAACTTTCCTTGATTTTGATTGGCTAAAGAAGCACTGTTACTATGGTAACTATCAGATAAAATGAGACTTGTCAGATAAAACATCCAATGGGTCCTTTCATGAAGCGCTCTCTGGGAGAAAAAGAAGTAAAAATAAGAAAGAAGTACTTTTCAGTGCCCTGTGCTTTATTACCTTTGATATTCAATTTAAAAAGCAAAATTTTGTCACATTTATTTTGCCACGTTGTCCCCCACCCCCACCTCAAAGTACCATGATGCCATCCCCAATTACATTGTATTGGTTATACTTGTTATCTGCAGATATAAAACCTACAATTCTACCATTCTAAATCAGGAAGGACAAATACATGTACAAATGTTGACCTTTCTCAGTAGGCCTACTTTTCAGTGCCCTGTGCTTTATTACCTTTGATATTCAATTTAAAAAGCAAAATTTTGTCACATTTATTTTGCCACGTTGTCCCCCACCCCCACCTCAAAGTACCATGATGCCATCCCCAATTACATTGTATTGGTTATACTTGTTATCTGAAGATATAAAACCTACAATTCTACCATTCTAAATCAGGAAGGACAAATACATGTACAAATGTTGACCTTTCTCAGTAGGCCTACGTATTATTGCTTGTATGTAAAATAATAATTTATATATAACTGCAATTTTCAATTTTCCTTGTATATTTTCTTGTAATTTTGCTACATTCCTCTTAGAAATACTGTTCCTCTCCATTTAATTAATAATCCTTCTTCCTTTGATCTACTACATCATGGAAGAAACAGATGTGTTTTTAAAGTTTTACAAATCTACAGTGCGTCCCAGAATAAACGAAACCGAGATTTAGCAATCATTTATCATTACTTAATCATAAATAAAATAGACAAATGACCTACCAATTTAAAGCTTAGAATCTCCTCTTTCATCTGATATTACTTAGCTTATTTCTTATTCACGCATGAGTGAGCAAAAACAATTTGAAGAAAGGATACCAAAAACTCATTTGGCAAGGGGTATCTGGGTTTCAAAAAGAAAACCACATTTCTGAAAAGTTAAATATCTGCTCTTTAATTTGGTACCTCAATTACAGAAAATGGTCAAGAGATAAAAAAGTTCTGGTCATTTGAAATAAGGCTTGTATTTCCATAATTTCATGAGATAAACTTGTTTTCACCGGTTTCCCACAGAAGCTTTCATATGGTGAACAAAAGATTCAATGCATGGCTGATCGTCAACAAAACGGAGTGTCGAGTGAGTTTGAAAGCCAGCCTGGAGAACCTCTTGATTTTATGAAATTATTGAAATTCATGCCTTATTTTAAATGACCAGAACTTTCTTATTTCTTGACCATTTTCCCTAATTTAGGTATCAAATTAAAGAGGAGATATTGAACTTTTCAAAAATGTGGTTTTCTTTTTGAAACCCAGATACCCCCGCCAAATGAGTTTTTGATATCCTTTCTTCAAATTGTATTTGCTCACTCATGCGTGAATGAGAAATAATGTAAGTCATATCAGATGAAAGAGGAGATTCTAAGCTTTAAATTGGTAGGTCATTTGTCTATTTTATTTATGATTAAGTAATGATAAATGATCGCTAAATCTCGGTTTCGTTTTTTATGGGACGCACTGTATATGCAGCATAATGAAATATCTTTCCATTTCTTCCTGCTCTATTTCCTTTCAACTCGTTATCCTCCCTATGAGGACACAAACAATAGTCTCTTATCACATTCTTTAAAAACAAGGTGATTTTACACCTGCGTGATTAAAAAAAATACTTGTTAATTTTGAGAACTTGTTCAGTAATTCATTTTTTGTGCTCCTGCTAAGATGAAGGAAGATACCGTTCATGTACTTCAATGTGCCTCGACCTTGGTCCTGTTTTATGCACAATTTCTATATACAAATTTCTAGTCAGATTTAAGGATTTCATCGGCTTTTATTACTTGATTGGCAAATTTGTTTGTTTTGTGAAATGGATCCCAAATGTCCTATAAAGCCTCAAATAAACTTACTTGTAGTGTATTCTTTATGCTTCACAACAAAAGTTGATGTTGTGGTAACTTTGCCATCCAGTGGTAGCTACTATTGTAATATGTGCTCAACAGCCAATCACAATTAAGGATTCCATGATAGTTACCATTAGATGGCAAAATTTACCATAATGATAATGTAGAGCGGCCAGAGCGGTAAAGGGCGTGGTTCTAAAAACTATACAAGAGACAACTTCACTCAGTGATTGCCTGTTATGGACTGCCCTGGGCTGAATAACTTTAAACCTCAGGGGTTTATTAGGCATAAAATATTAACATGCATGGTTTATATATAACAAAGGAAAATAATGAATACCGGAATTCAAATATCAAAGATAGCAAATAAAAGAAATACATGAATATACATGGAATGAATAGCTGCTAATAAATATGAACTTAAGTCAGAGGGAGAGAACCAATCAGAGAATAAGAACTAATAGCAAGACTCAAGTATGAGTGAACATGAGCATGAACAAAAGAGAGGGATGGAAGAGTGAATCTGGTATGTTGAAAGGAATATAAAGGTGGTGAAAGAAAGGATGGAATTTTGATGACTAACAGAGAAGAGAGGATGATCAAGAATAATGCAGAACACATCTATTAAAGTTACATAACTATTCGAACTTGAAACCCTGTTCACACAACAACTCTACAATAACTTTTGTACAACAAGCCTTGCCATATTTGCCCAGTGGCCTCTTTCACACTGCTAAAATTGTTTGGATCTAGGATGAATCCATGCAAAAATTCTCATAGTTTGAAATTTGCAGACTGTATGTTGGAGATAGTTTGTATTTTTATGTATTATATGATAATACTTTACACATTACATTTCCTTTTTGTTTGTTAAATGTTCAATCGTATTGATGTATGTTACTTTTTAATCATTTTGTAAAGTGCTTAGAAACACCATAGTACTACATGTGCACGTGCACAAGTAATTCGCATGAAACAAATTCACATTGTCAAAATATCAGATATTTCTTTTGACCAGGCGGGTGTTAAAGTGCCTGTTTATTCAAGTTATCTTTATAACTGGGAGTTATAAAGTGAAGGTCTCTTTGTTGTGAAAGTACTAACATGTTGTTTGCTATGTTTCTCTACAATGGACCATTGTGACCATATGATTTTAAAACATCCAAGTTATACCTCGGTCACATTTGCTCTACGGCGGGCGTACAGCGAGTCGAAAATAGCCGTTAAACATTTTTTGTACCAGCTACATACAGGTGGTTTGAAATATGATTAATAAAACGGCTGTGTTCGACTCGCCGTATGGCCGCCGTAGAGCAAATGTGACCGAGGTATTCATGTGAACATTTATATAAATAGCTTTTATACACATGCGATATGAAATTTCTCCTTTTTCAATTCTTATGCAGTTACGCTTACAAAGATTTGTATTTTGGGTGCCATTTTCTGGGGGTAAAACAATACAAGAAAAATGAAGCGGGAAATCAAACAGCAGCAGATTTAATCCAATGAATTACCATAGAAGGGACAGGATTTCAACACATGTCCAAACTCCAGAAGTCAGACGAGATGTTTGCCTCGGGCACTTTTCTATCTACCAGTATTTATTTATCTGTCTCTCTCCCTCCCCCCCCCCCCTTCTCTGCCCAGAATTTTGTATCTCACACCTTCCCCCTTCCAGCTAGTTCTTCCTCCTTTTTTTTCTCATTCTACATGGAATATTGAAATGAAAAAAAATGATATTTATATCTGTCCCTCTCTCCCATTCGCTGTTTTCGTTTTGCTTTGCAAGGCCTGAAGGATTTGGGGATCAAGCTTGCAAAAGTGAGGATTCTGTTATACTGGCATCTAGATCTACATGAAAGGCGGTGCTGCTGCACCAGCCCGGGTTTGCCAAATCTCAAGATTTTAGCCCTATCTGCTCTCTTCGCGATTAATCTCGAGATTCAGGAAAACTGTCTCCCACCATCTGAGCAATTCCTGCTCGAGCGAGGTATCGATGCATTATGGTCTGACGCTGTGAATCAATAATCCTGAGTGTGTCTGCACCTACGAATTAGCAGGATAATTTTTTTAAAAAGCGCTATTTTGCAAAGAATCTCAAGTTGACTTGGGATTGCAATCTCGAGATTAATCCAGCGAACTAACGCGATAATTGCATATCCATTACAAATAATCTCGAGAATGTTCGGATCGGGATAATTTGCCGGATCAGAAATAGCGTGCTAATTTTAAAACTGGGGCTGGTGCAGTCGGCCCACTAAGCGACCTTTGCTGTTCTTTGGTGAACAGTTCTGTTTGATGTACCTTGGTCTCTTATCTTCCCTTGTATCCCTCTTCCTTTTCTTTTATTTATGATTCCCTCTATCTCCTTCTGTTTCTCCAGGGCTCTGAAGGTGATGGGGTTGGAGCTTGCCCCCCTGAGGATCCCCTTCCACCGGCGTCTAGAGACCTTTGCTGTTCTTCAGTGGTGGTTCTGCTTCATGTTCCTTGGTATCTTATCAACCGTTATATCCCTCTATCTTCTCTTATTCACAAGGTAAGTATGCTTCAAGAACTTCTGAAAAGCAAGATCAAATTAACGATTTGGGATGATTCAACAAGGAAATTTGAAGGTCTGAGAGTGGGTTGGCTTAGGGCATATCATTAAAGTTGTTAGGCTCTTGTACAATGCCTGCTTTCCCCATGACTTCTCAACTATTGGCCACTTTTAAGTTTATTATTGTTACCTGGCTTTAGCAAGTATTCATTTAAAGAAATGAATCCTGCCAGGTCCCTATTTACACTAGTACCTCACCTGGGTTGAGTGCAGCACAGGGTGGATAAATCCCTTGCTGAAGGAAATCAATGTAATTTTTTCTTTTTCAATTTCACATGTCTACCCTTCCCCCTTGCTCAGTTACTACTGGCTGGTACTCTTGCTTGCGGGATGGATCTTCTACGACCGCCACACACCTTGCCGCGGGGGTCGAAGGTCGGATTGGATACGCCGCTGGAAACTGTGGGTCCACATGCGGAATTACTTCCCCATCAACCTGATCAAGACAGCAGAACTGGACCCAGAGAAAAACTACCTCATGGGGTTCCACCCACATGGCATTATGAGCATGGGGGCCTTCGTGAGCTTCGGAACAGAGGCCTGCGGTTTCTCCGAGAAGTTTCCGGCTATGAGACCTCTCCTTCTGACGTTAGGTGGATGGTTCAATTTTCCGTTGGCAAGGGATTATATCATGAGTGCAGGTATGTCATGGACTTAATGATCCTTCTGTTTTTTAGCTGCCGTGTATGTCCTTAGTTGTTGAATGCATGGACATGAACAGAGGCGGCGGAGCATCAGTGGAGGGGCACCTATTGTTTGGCAGACAAAAGGTGCCCCTCCACTTTTTCTCCGCCGCCTCTGTTCATGTCCATGCATTCAACACTGAAGGACAAGACAGTGATAAAATACGTAATCATCATTAAGTGCAAGACATTCCTGCACTCATAAATAATCCCTTGCCAACGGAAATTGAACCATCCACCAAATTCAGAAGGAGAGTCCTCCCATAGCCGGAAACTTCTCGTAGAAACCGCAGGCCTCTGTTCCGAAGCACACGAAGGCCCCATGCTCATAATGCCGTGGGAGGAACCCCATGAGGTAGTTTTTTTCTCTGGTCCAGTACTGCTGTCTTGATCAGTTATGGGGAAGTAATTTCCCAATGTGGACCAGAGTCTCCAGCGGCGATCCAATCCGACCTTCGACCCCCGCGGCAAGGTGTGTGGCGTCGTAGAAGATCCATCCCGCAAGCAAGAGTACAAGCCAGTTAGTAACTGAGCAAGGGAGAAGGTAGACAAATGAAAATGAAAGAAAAATTTACATTGATTTCCTTCAGCAAGGGATTTATCCACCCTGTGCCGCACTCAACCCAGGTGAGTTACTAGTGTAAAGAGGACCTGGCATGATTCATTTCTTTAAATGAATACTTGCAAAAGTCAGGTTATAATATTAAACTTAAAAGTGGCCAATGTTTAGAAGTCATGGGGAAGCAGGCATTGTACAAAGCCCACAACTTTAATAATATGCCCCTAAGCCAACCCACAGACCTTCAAATTTCCTTGTTGAATCATCCCAAATCGTTAATTTGATCTGCTTTTCAGAAGTTGTTAAGCCTACTTACCTGTGAATAAGAGAAGATAGAGGATATACGGTTGATAAGAATACCAAGGAACATGAAGCAGAACCACCACTGAAGGACAGCAAAGGTCTCCATACGCCGTGGAAGGGGATCCTCAAGGGGCAAGCTCCAACCCCATCACCTTCAGAGCCCTGGAGAAACAAAGAGATAGAGGGAATCATAAATAAAAGAAAAGGAAGAGGGAACAAGGGAAGATACAGACCAAGGTACATCAAACAGAACTGTTCACCAAAGAACAGCAAAGGTCGTTAGAGGGCCGACTGCACCAGCCCGAGTTTAAAAATTAGCACGCTAATTTTGATCCGGCAAATTATCCCGATCTGAACATTCTCGAGATTAATTGTAATGGATATGCAATTATCGCGTTAGTTCGCTGGATTAATCTCGAGATTGCAATCCCAAGTCAACTTGAGATTCTTTGCAAAATAGCGCTTTTTAAAAAAATTATCCTGCTAATTCGTAGGTGCAGACACACTCAGGATTATTGATTCACAGCGTCAGACCATAATGCATCGATACCTCGCTCGAGCAGGAATTGCTCAGATGGTGGAGACAGTTTTTTCCTGAATCTCGAATTAATCGCGAAGAGAGCAGATAGGGCTAAAATCTTGAGATTTGGCAAACCCGGGCTGGTGCAGCAGCACCGCCTTTCATGTAGATCTAGATGCCATATAACAAATCCTCACTTTTGCAAGCTTGATCCCCAAATCCTTCAGGGCCTTGCAAAGCAAAACGAAACAGCGAATGGGAGAGAGGGACAGATATAAATATCATTTTTTTTCATTTCAATATTCCATGTAGAATGAGAAAAAAAAGGAGGAAGAACAGCTGGAAGGGGAAGGTGTGAGATACAAAATTCTGGGCAGAGAAGGGGGGGGGGGAGGAGAGAGACAGATAAATAAATACAGGTAGATAGAAAAGTGCCCGAGGCAAACATCTCGTCTGACTTCTGGAGTTTGGACATGTGTTGAAATCCTGTCCCTTCTATGGTAATTCATTGATTAAATCTGCTGCTTGTTTGATTTCCCGCTTCATTTTTCTTGTATTGTTTTACCCCAGAAAATGGCACCCAAATACAAATCTTTGTAAGCGAACTGCATAAGAATTGAAAAGGAGAAATTTCATATCGCATGTGTATAAAACATATTTATATCAATGTTCACATGAATACCTCGGTCACCTTTTGCTATACGGGCCATACAGCGAGTCGAACACAGCCGTTTATTAATCATATTTCAAACCACCTGTATGTAGCTGGTACAAAAAATGTTTAACAGCTGTTTCGACTCGCTGTAGGCCCGCCGTAAAGCAAATGTGACCGAGGTATAACTTGGATGTTTTAAAATCATACGGTCACAATGGTCCATTGTAGAGAAACATAGCAAACAACATGTTAGTACTTTCACAACAAAGAGACCTTCACTTTATAACTCCAGTTAAAAAGATAACTTGAATAAACAGGCACTTTAAACACCCGCCTGGTCAAAAGAAATATCTGAGATTTTGACAATGTGAATTTGATTCAAGCGAATTTTTGTGCACGTGCACATGTAGTACTATGGTGTTTCTAAGCACTTTCAAAATGATTAAAAAGTAACATACATCAATACGATTGAACATTTAACAAACAAAAAGGAATGTAATGTGTAAAGTATTATCATATAAATACATAAAAATACAAACTATCTCCAACATACAGTCTGCAAATTTCAAACTATGAGAAATTTTTGTATGGATTCATCCTAGATCCCAACAATTTTAGCAGTGTGAAAGAGGCAACTGGGCAAATATGGCAAGGCTTTTGTACAAAAAGTTATTGTAGAGCTGTTGTGTGAACAGGGTTTCAAGTTCGAATATTATGTAACTTTAATAGATGTGTTCTGCATTATTCTTGATCATCCTCTCTTCTCTGTTAGTCATCAAAATTCCATCCTTTCTTTCACCACCTTTATATTCCTTTCAACATACCAGATTCACTCTTCCATCCCCCACTTTTGTTCATGCTCATGTTCACTCATACTTGAGTCTTGCTATTAGTCTTATTCTCTGATTGGTTCTCTCCCTCTGACTTAAGTTCATTAATATTCATTAACAGCTATTCATTCCATGTATATTCATGTATTTCTTTTATTTGCTATCTTTGATATTTGAATTTTGATTATTTTCCTTTGTTATATATAAACTATGCATGTTAATATTTTATGGCTAATAAACCCCTGAGGTTTAAAGTTATTCAGCCCAGGGCAGTTCATCACAGGCAATCACTGAGTAAAGTGTCCTCTGTAAGTTTTTAGAACCACGCCTTTACCGCTCTGGCCACTCTACATTATCATTATGGTAAATTTTGCCATCTAATGGTAACTATCATGGAATCCTTAATTGTGATTGGCTGTTGAGCACATACAGTATTACAATAGTACATGTAGCTACCACTGGATGGCAAAGTTACCACAACACAACTTTTGTTGTGAAGCATAAAGAATACACTACAAGTAAGTTTATTTGAGGCTTTATAGGATATTTGGGATCCATTTCACAAAACAAACAAATTTGCCAATCAAGTAATAAAAGCCGATGAAATCCTTAAATCTGACTAGAAATTTGTATATATAAAATTGTGCATAAAACAGGACCAAGGTCGAGGAACATTGAACTACATGAACGGTATCTTCCTTCATCTTAGCAGGAGTGAGCACAAAAAAAGAATTACTGAACAAGTTCTCAAATTAACATGTATTTTTTAATCAAGCAGGTGTAAAATCACCTTGTTTTTAAAGAATGTGATAAGAGACTATTATTTGTGTCCTCATAGTGAGGATAACGAGTTGAAAGGAATAGAGCAGGAAGAAATGGAAAGATATTCATTATGCTGCATATACAGTGTGCGTCCCATAAAAAACGAAACCGAGATTTAGCGATCATTTATCATTACTTAATCATAAATAAAATAGACAAATGACCTACCAATTTAAAGCTTAGAATCTCCTCTTTCATCTGATATGACTTACATTATTTCTCATTCACGCATGAGTGAGCAAATACAATTTGAAGAAAGGATATCAAAAACTCATTTGGCGGGGGTATCTGGGTTTCAAAAAGAAAACCACATTTTTGAAAAGTTCAATATCTCCTCTTTAATTTGATACCTAAATTAGGGAAAATGGTCAAGAAATAAGAAAGTTCTGGTCATTTAAAATAAGGCATGAATTTCAATAATTTCATAAAATCAAGAGGTTCTCCAGGCTGGCTTTCAAACTCACTCGACACTCCGTTTTGTTGACGATCAGCCATGCATTGAATCTTTTGTTCACCATATGAAAGCTTCTGTGGGAAACTGGTGAAAACAAGTTTATCTCATGAAATTATGGAAATACAAGCCTTATTTCAAATGACCAGAACTTTTTTATCTCTTGACCATTTTCTGTAATTGAGGTACCAAATTAAAGAGCAGATATTTAACTTTTCAGAAATGTGGTTTTCCTTTTGAAACCCAGATACCCCTTGCCAAATGAGTTTTTGGTATCCTTTCTTCAATTGTTTTTGCTCACTCATAAGAAATAAGCTAGTAATATCAGATGAAAGAGGAGATTCTAAGCTTTAAATTGGTAGGTCATTTGTCTATTTTATTTATGATTAAGTAATGATAAATGATTGCTAAATCTCGGTTTCGTTTATTCTGGGACGCACTGTAGATTTGTAAAACTTTAAAAACACATCTGTTTCTTCCATGATGTAGTAGATCAAAGGAAGAAGGATTATTAATTAAATGGAGAGGAACAGTATTTCTAAGAGGAATGTAGCAAAATTACAAGAAAATATACAAGGAAAATTGAAAATTGCAGTTATATATAAATTATTATTTTACATACAAGCAATAATACGTAGGCCTACTGAGAAAGGTCAACATTTGTACATGTATTTGTCCTTCCTGATTTAGAATGGTAGAATTGTAGGTTTTATATCTTCAGATAACAAGTATAACCAATACAATGTAATTGGGGATGGCATCATGGTACTTTGAGGTGGGGGTGGGGGACAACGTGGCAAAATAAATGTGACAAAATTTTGCTTTTTAAATTGAATATCAAAGGTAATAAAGCACAGGGCACTGAAAAGTAGGCCTACTGAGAAAGGTCAACATTTGTACATGTATTTGTCCTTCCTGATTTAGAATGGTAGAATTGTAGGTTTTATATCTGCAGATAACAAGTATAACCAATACAATGTAATTGGGGATGGCATCATGGTACTTTGAGGTGGGGGTGGGGGACAACGTGGCAAAATAAATGTGACAAAATTTTGCTTTTTAAATTGAATATCAAAGGTAATAAAGCACAGGGCACTGAAAAGTACTTCTTTCTTATTTTTACTTCTTTTTCTCCCAGAGAGCGCTTCATGAAAGGACCCATTGGATGTTTTATCTGACAAGTCTCATTTTATCTGATAGTTACCATAGTAACAGTGCTTCTTTAGCCAATCAAAATCAAGGAAAGTTGTCAGATCTGACAACCTGTCGGATATTTAGTGTTGATGAAATGCTCCCGCTTTAATTCACTACTCTACTTGATATGTACACAGCAAAAACTGTGGTGTTAACCGGTGTACATAGAGGACCACACCAGTTATTTTACACCGTGTTAAATTGGTGGTGTTAGTTTTACACCTATAGTGTTATTACAACAACTTTTGTTGTTACATGGTACACTCTTTGGTGTTATGTTTAATCTCTAGGGTGTAATTTAACACCTCATGGTGTGGTCCTCTATTAACACCAATTGGTGTCAGTTTTTAACACCGCAGTTTTTACAGTGTATGATCGTCCCACCCCCTGCTTCCCTAGCATCAACTCAGTATGTAGTGAAAAACTAAATAAGAAACAAACAAAACATACAGCATATTTAAAAATTGTTTCAAACTTTCAAAGTGCATTTCATTTTAATGCAAAGTGCAAGCACGTGGGAAATATATTGCTTAATTTATTCTATGACAAAACTACATGTAGCAAGACGATCACAATTCATATACAGTGATGAAAAGTTAGCGAACCCCAACAGATATCCACTTCTGCTATGTTTTGGATATTAAATTGTGAAGTCAGGTGCTAAAATATTACATTTAATAAAGTTTGTTTCTCCGGGCTTGACGACATTGTACATGTAGTGTTGTTGACTGCATTCAACACTCAGCACGAAGAAGTGCATTTTTGCGGTGGGGTTCGCTAATTTTTTGAGCGCAGCTGTCATCATGGAGATACAGTATTCTATCCAAAAACAGAGCACAATATAAGATGCACAATAAAAAAAATGACATTGGTAGGTTCTGTATTGATCAGGAACCAGCATAAATAATGAATAGTCAACCTGATAGTTTGTACTTGCCTATTTATGAGTTCAAACACCATACTCCCACTTCAGTAAACACACTCAGGCATAAAATCGACACTCTCCTTGTACAGTCAAGTACTAATCACAATCAATAATTTTTTTTTTCCACAAGACAGTCAGTGAGAAAGTGCCCTTCGCTTCTGACGAAACCAAATAAAAAATCAAAATAATAGATATTCAACCCTTTACTTCTGAAGCATGCACATCAACCAAATGAGATGTTGATCAAATAATGGTGTAAGGTAGCATCAAAATTGTACTGGTTGGGATTTTAATCAATGATTAGGATAAGAACAAACTATTCAAGCATGTAATCTCCATCTCGTATTGACTTAAGAAGTGATAACCTATGCTAAATTGATTGTTGGAAGGCAAAGTGTCAATAAAACTAGATGTCTTGGGGTTTTAGGGGAGGATAACACCCTTAATTATACATGTAGATAATGCTAAGGTGAGTTTTGAAGCAATTCAATGCAACTTGCACCAGTAATCATTGACTTTCTACTTTGATCATCAATTTTTAATGTGCATTCAGTAATGCTCTCATGGGGTCCATTCTTAATAGCCTAGTTTAAAATGTATAAGCTTAATGTAGATCAACTTTCCTAATTTCACTTTATAAAAATTCATGTGAAAGTGAGAGGGTTTTTTTGTCTAAAATATGCTTTTATGATCAATGACCTATGCAAACAAGGGAATAATTTTCCTGGTATCGCTTCACATTTTGCTCCGGGGGGGGCACTTACATTGACGAGCGGATACCATGCGCGACTAATAAAACATGTAAAAAGGATGTCTTTTTCAAGGGCACGTAACCTACGTAGCATAATAATTAAGGGTGTCCAAAAACACTAAATGAAAAACGGGTATCTATTTCGCTAGGAATGCTACATGTTTAGGGTCAAATTTGCGAGGGTATAAAAAGACTATAATAATTAGAGAATGTAAATTTTTGCCCCAACAGTCAACACTATGTGTTACTTTAGAGTCTGATTTGTACGAGGTGTGGGAGGTGGGGGCGTGCTAAACCCAATGGTGTACTGTAGGTAAAGGTAAAGCCGACGTCCGTGACATATAATATTGCTGTACTTGTTTAGGGGATCAATTCAGGGATACTTGCCAAGGTTATCGTTTTGTTTCCAATACCTGTTAAGGGTAGGGTTTCACACACCAATACTTATTAAGGGGTGCATTTTCAGAATATGGAAAATACTTGTTTAGGGTGCTTTTCGAGACCCCATGGTCGCGCATGGTATCCTCTTGTCAATGGAAGTGCCCCCCCCGGGGGTTTACTCCACATTTTCAAAGGCAAAAACAATTTTTTTTTGGTAAGCAGATTTTTACATAGGACTGTACAGCTAGCTTTTCCTGTATGACCAAAATGTAAATCAAATACATACATGCCTATAGTACCCTGTGTCAATGGAGGCACTTACATGTACATGTACTTGATCTATTCAAATATTAACAGATCTATAAAAGAAACTATATCATCATATAAGAAAATATGTTAACTCCTCAAGAAATTCATATGCAATATATGCCACATGATCAAGTACATGTCTAGTGCGAGAGTACAGTAGATATATGATGACAAACAGATCGTTACCTATCAATGAATCAGGGATAAAGGTCAGGTTCCGATTCTATTGTGATGGTATTAATATGTGATTTAATACTGACCTGGAGAAACGAAATGAAGGTTTGTGAAAATGGAAGCAGTCAAAACAAAGTGTCATTTAGACAGATTATTAACCAATTTAGGTGTGCATGTTTGCACTCATATATAAAATTGTTATAAATTTGGCTAGACAATGTTGATAGAAATAATGTGTGATCAAACAACATGGGCACAGATTGTACATGTAGATAATGGTTTAACTCTTCATATTTTCTTCTGGACATGTGTTTGTATAAATAAGTGATAATGGCGCAGTCACATTTGCCCTACCATAGCCGTACGGCGAGTAAAAAAGAGCCGTTTAAACATTTTTGTACTGGTCGGCTACAGATGGTTTGAATAAAAGTTTATCAAACGGCTGTTGTTGACTCGCTGTACGGCTGCCATAGGGAAATGTGACTGCGTCATTAGCATCCACCGGTATAAACTGTCAAATTGTCTATTAAGATCAAAATTTTGGTTTCCTTTATAGACTATCCCCAAACTGAAACAGACTACAGAAACCTGTTGATAAAAACCTACAGTGTAATGCTCATAAAAACAATTTTCTTCTCTCTCGGGTCGTATAGGCCTACAGGTTTCATTGTACAAATATTGTACCAACAAGTGTACCTTACATGTTGATTCTAGAGGGTTAATTTAAAAATGTTCTGCATTCAAGTCAACATACAACAATAGGAGTATCTCCTTGACCTTGACAATGAGCATTTCTCTACTTAAATGGAGTATCTTGTGGGCCTTTGAAAAGTTAGGATAAAAGAAAATAAACTGTAGATATTATCTTTATATCTCACATTACCCTTCATGAAGGCAGCAGAAAGCTATACAGTAAGGATTGATAGCACATTTGCTTTGTCTGATAGATTGCATACCAGTACATGAAGAGTGATCAGTGCTATGCTATATGTAAACTGAGCCCTTACAATTGATTGTTGAACTTTGAGTTACAGGCTCTCCAGCCAGTGACTGAAGTTTGAACCAATTTATCTCAGGCTTAAAAAAATAAAACAGATTATGAAAATAAATTGAATGAGAAAATCTAATAAATGCTAGAGATATCATAAGAAGAGACAGTCTCAGATAGCTCTCACAAAATTTTTACAATTAGCGTTGCAGTCCAGATATTGTATTTCTTATCTCAGGTAAGCTTTTCAACTTAGTTGCAGCAAAGCAACAATTAATATTGCAATGTACCTTAATAATGTAGGAGTATAAATCATTCCATGATTATTAACATTTTGTTCTTTCTCTTTTACTTGTATTTAGTGTTGCTGTTGTCAGAATTGAAAAAAAAAAAAAAAATACGATGTAGTACAAAACAATATCCATCTCCTTTGAAAGTGCATATTGGATGTTATATCATAATGTGATGTGCGCTTTGCTCAGTGTTATCATTATTCACGAGAAAGTCTTTAAAAATGAGCTTTTCTGTTTTGATACCAAAGTCTTTCAAAGATTGAGCAAACTAAATACGGCAAGCAACTATTTCATGAGCGAATCCTTAAAGTGAAGTTTAATTCTTAGTTTCTTTTATGATCACAAATCAAGAGCTATTAAAGTTTGTGGAAAGTAAACTTTGTGAAATAAAGAATCTACACTGGAAAACCAGCTACATGTAGCTGAATACGGCCAGCATAGCAGTGAGGGAATGTGTATTATTGTTATTACTAAATGGTAATCAAAAAGATACCTGTCCTTTAACATGAGGAACAGTATACTTGTATTCCTCAGCAACTACTACACTTTTTTTTACAAGAATTATTTAGCACAGAAACACTTGGTATGTATTTTATTGCAATGCATTCTGAATCATTATGAAATTGTTACCAACCCAGAATTTTTGTTTTTAAATCATATTCCAAATCTAAATGTAGAAAACAATACCAACACAAACACATTTTGACCATACATGTATATGCATAATTTTATTGAACAAATAGGACCACCTTTTCTCTCACTATGCAATGTATTGCATGAGCAAAAATGAAAGAAACTATTGGGACAATCTGATGTATACACATTTTTTATTTGTTTTTTGTTGCACTGGACTTTAGACTTGTTCATACTTTTAATGTCCACATGATGGATAATAATTCGAAATTGATTTTACTAGTATGACAAATATTTTTTATTTTGTATGGAAAAATTATTACATTGAATTGAATTAATTTTCCATTAAAATATAAAATCAAAATGTACAAAAAGCATAACATTATTTGCTATAAAGATGAAATATTTCATGTAATAAGTGTTTTTTTAAGGAAAATTAGATGATATTCTAACCTAAAAATAAGGGGGCCATTCACCATTTCTGTATAATTTGAATTTCATTTTTTTTCTTAATGTTTTTCATGAAACTATATTAAATGCCTCAAATAACTTGGCAAAAGGCTAGCTTTGTTTTCTCAAAGGCAGATCAGATTTCTTTCTATTCTACTTTTCTAATGACATTTTTATTTTCATTTTTGTTTAATGTTAGTAGTTTTCTTCTTCTAAATCTTGTGTAGTTTTGTTTGATTTAGTGTATAAAAGGAAAATAATGTACGAATGTACAAAAAATAATGTACATGTATGTATTGGCTCTGTTCTTTTTTTAGTGCACAATTGTGATTTGGGTGGGGTACATGTAGATGGGTTTTTGAAGTGTGAATGCACTTATAAATTTACTAAATATTTAAATTTGTAGAATATGATGAATATGATACTACAGTGTACAGTCCATTTGATTTTCTTGTTTGATTTACTTTGTTTTACTTGCTTTCTTGAGATTATCCCCTCAAGATGTTGAGCACCATTGCAGGCCGGATGTTTGGAGACGGGAGACTCCAAATTATGAGGTTATTATAGTAAAACTGATGTAAGTCCATCTGTTTAAATCATCACTATCTATTTCATGTCCCATCCCAAGACAATTTTAGCAGACAGACATACATTTTTAATCAAAATTAATTTCTGATTTTCAGTAACTCTTCCAAGACAATTTCAGTGGACAGGCACAACCAAATTTTATTGCAAAAAAAAAACATTTTCAATATTGTCTTTCCTGTCAAAGGGAATGATTTTGACAGTATATCGATCACTCTTTTAAATCATATAAAAACTGGGAAAGATTATCTTTAAAGGTCAAGTCCATCCCAGAAAATTTTAATTTGAATCAAAAAAGAAAAATCCAATGATAATGCTAAAAATTTCATCAAAACTGGATGTAAAATAATTCAAGCTATGACATTTGAAAGTTTCGCTTATTTTTTCCAGACCAGTTATTAAGCATAACTCAGCAACAGGCAAAAGAGAGTTGATGTCCCTCACTCACTATTTCTTTTGTTTTTTATTGTTTGATTAGTACAATATTTCTTTTTTTTTACATATCTGACTAAGGACCCACTTGACTGAACCATAAAATCTTAAAACAATTCCCGTGTTAATGGAGGAAGAAAACTTGTTTCACCTTCCAATGAGCAGAAAATGAGAATATTTCATAATAAAATATAAAAAGAAATTGTGATTGAGTGATGTCATCAGTCCCCTCATTTTTATACTGTCCAGGATGTGCACACAACTGTTTTGTGAAATTAAGCAGAACTTAATTTACATCCGATTTTGATGAAATTTTCAGTGTTATGCTTGTTGGAATTTTCTCCCCCCCCCAAAAAAAAAAAATCATGGCCAAGAACACACACAAAAAAAAATGGAAAGAGAGAACCTGGGTGAAAACTAATATCATTTTCTGAATATTACATCAAAAATTTATCACAAAATTTGATTTTATAATAAGCTGAAATTTTTGCTCACTCCTTCCCTAACTTGCAACTTTTAAAAATCTCACATTATAAGCCATATCTAGCTCCCTCAAAATTCTAGGCTCACTGTGCATAAAAATAAAGACAATTTGATTTTCATTTTAAATTTGAACCTTCAGGTGTATGAAGAAAGAAAGTATGCTGCTGCTAAGTGGGCGGTCCACAAAGGTAGAAGAAAGAAGTTTAAGGACTCGTCCAGCGAGGGATTCATGAAGCTCTTCAAGTACATCACAGGAACAAACGAAACAGTAGGAGGTGCTCGGGTACTTGTAATTTATTTGTAAAACATGTATTACATGTATATCTAACATGCCACACGTTTGTATTGAAAAATAACATATATTTTTCTTTTTGTAAACTTAAATATAATATGAACAAGTGGAATGCCTCTGGCAGTCTCACCTGCATCGCGCGATTCAATATACATGTAGCAGCAGTGCTGACTTTGAAAACTACTATAACTCGCACAAGATATTCAGAGATACTTGTTACTCTATGTCCATGTTTTATGAACTAGACCAATACATATGAAGGTAATTCAACAAATACTCCCAACTCGGCCAAAGTTCATTGACCCTAAATGACCTTTGACCTTGGTCATGTGACGTGAAACTCATGCAGGATGTTCAGTGATACTTGATTAATCTTATGTCGAATTTTCATGAACTACGTCAAATATTTTTTAAGTTATGCTGTCATTTCAAAAACTTCAAATGTAGCAATGAAACTGAATGGAATACAAAGAAACAGGACCTTCAAATGTTGAGTGTGACTTTGATAGGA